>NC_136247.1:15000-712500 GCF_053564925.1 Oryzias latipes
AATTCATAATTTGGCAGCAGATGAAGTAAGGGCACTTTGGGAGCTTAAAAAGTTAAAACAGATTGTGATTAAGCCTGCTGACAAGGGGTCAACAGTTGTCATAATGGACAGAGAACAATACATATTAGAGGTCAAACGACAATTAAGTGATACAACATATTACAAAAAACTATCTACACCAATTTATTTGGACACAATTCCTTTGATTGATGACATTTTGGGACAACTGAAAAAGAAGAAATTCATAAATGAGACACAACGAAAATATTTGAAAGGCCAGCTGCAACCTCGAGAAAGACGATTTTACATATTACCTAAAGTGCATAAAAACCCAAAAACTTGGACAATTCCATTTGAAGTCCCTCCGGGGAGACCCATAGTTTCCGACTGTGGAAGTGAAACTTATTTCACAGCGGAATACTTGGATTTTTACTTAAACCCACTTTCCACTCGACATACTGCCTATGTCAAGGACACATTCCATTTTCTTGAAATAGTTAAGGGCCTGACAATTCCCCCAAATTCATATCTGTTTTCTATGGATGTGGATAGCCTCTATACGAATATTGATATACAGAGAGGGATCAATTCAGTAAAAAAAATATTTTCTAAATTTCCGGATCCAACAAGACCAGATGAAGAGCTATTGGAATTGTTGAAAATAAATTTGACGAGGAATGACTTTGTATTTGATGGAGAATTTTATCTCCAAATCCTTGGCACCGCAATGGGTAAAAAATTTGCACCAGCCTATGCAAATATCTTCATGGCTAATTGGGAGCAAGAAGTCTTTTCAAAATGTCCAAAGAAGCCTTTCAAGTATCTCAGATATCTTGATGACATCTGGGGCATTTGGACAGGTTCAAAAGGAGAATTTCAGGAGTTTATGAATATTTTAAATTCACATGATCCTTGCATTAAATTGAAATTTGAGATACATGAGGATTCCATAGTATTCCTGGATACAACAACTTTCAAAGGGCCAAACTTTTTAACAACACACAAATTGGATGTGAAAGTGTTTTTCAAATCAGTGGATACACATGCACTGTTGTATAAGACTAGCTTCCACCCATCACATATGTTCAGGGGAATTGTCAAGTCTCAGATACTGCGATTTCATAGGATTTGTACTCGTAGAGAGGATTTTATTGCTGCAGTCAGGACCCTTTTTAAGGCCTTACGGGGCAGAGGATATACAAGGTCCTTCCTTAGAACTTGTTTTAAAACCTATAAGGTCAGAAGAGCAAAGTTAAAGGAGGGCCTAATTCCTCTGATAACATCCTATTCATCTACCAATAGGGATTTGAACAGAAAGTTCAAATCCAATTTTGAAAGAATAATAGGCGGTGCCGGAATTCTTTCGGATGCAAAGATTGTTCTAGCATATAGGAGACATAAAAATCTCAAGGACCTGTTGGTGAGAGCCAAATTGCCGAGCTTACAATCCACAACAAAGTCTCAGTTGTTAGAATCACAGTTTGTCAGACTAAAATTTGTCCGACGTGGTTCAGATGGCATGATGTTTCAGATTCCACAGGTTTTTAACACTAGATCTGCAAACTGTGTATATTTGTTATTTTGTGCCAAGTGTGGCATCAAGTACGTGGGGGAGACAAAGAATTCATTGTCCACCCGTATGTATCAACATCGATATGTTATCAGACATGGAAAGAACGTGGAAACACCTTTAGTTCGACATTTTTTACACCACGGTTTTGAATCGGTGAGAATGGCAGGACTGCAAATGAGTAGTCTTTGGACAAATTCGGAAAGGAGGAACATTGAGAGATACTGGACACATTTATTAGAGACTTTAGAACCCGTTGGGCTTAATGTGAAATGGGGCACTAATTGAAGTTTGATATGGATTACTTTCTATAGCCCTTCCCCAGATTTTAAACCCTAAGCCTAACCCTGCCCCTAACCCTAACCCTGACCCCTAACCCTAACCCCTGACCCTAGCCCTAACCCTAACCCCCAACTCTAACCGGAACAGAACCAAAATGACACAAAAGGTATTATTAAAAGTTGCCTTACATACAAAATTTCATATTAAAATCGATAAAATTAGCTTAAAAGGGTTAAAAACTACTCAAATAGAGTTTTAGGTATTTAAAATACATGTAAAATTTATTCAATTATTAATAAAAATTGTCGTACTTACAATAATTCCAATTAAAGTTCATAGTGGGCTTGAAAGGGTTAACATTCAATCAGGGTATAAGTTGTTTAACATACATGTACAGTTAATTGCTTACAAAACACTTGATTTACAATAAAACAACAAAATTGCAGGTTAAAATTCATAGAATTTGGTTAAAAGGGTTAAAAGTATTCAATTAGGTTAATTTTTATTCAAAATACATGTAAAATTCATTGGCAATTCAAAAAAGACAAACCGTTTTAAATAAAAGCCTTTTATTTATTTATCGTCAAAAATAAAAAACGAAAGTAAAAAAATACATCTCAGGCAAAGACTATAAATAGGGGAAGTCTATGGGCAGCAGTGTTCATTTCACCACAGATACTCAATGAGTGAACATCTAAGAGCCTTCTCACCTATGAGTTTTTAGTGTGCTGATTCAATTTTATTTTATTATTTTGGACCTGAAGAAGACCTAAAGAAGGTCGAAACGTCGTCCTGTTTTTTCGTTTGTTTTTTTTTTCATTTTCATTTCTTAGCACACCTTCTTTAGTTCATTAAACAAAAAAATATAATTTAATACAAAACAACAAGACATAACAAACACATAAACAATAGAAAACATTTCTGCTTTTCTCACCCCAATCATGGGTGACGGTGACTGGACTTATGTCCAGAGACGAAGGGGACGCCGGAGGGCTCCCCAAAATGATTGGAGCTGGAATGGGGACAGGTCTGGATGGACGGCCCGTGCACCTCCTGCCTTCCCAAATGGGAGACAGGTTATTTTCCCCAAACCTAATCGGCCAGCGCCTCCATCTGGGCAGTCCCGTTATTACGGCCCCAAGTCCAGATCTTTTGCAACAGTTTTGCATCAGGGGAATCAAAGGGGTGCTTGGCAGGATGATGGTTCTGCACCTATTAAGCGGGAACCTGCTGATCCTCAGTTTGGCCATTTGGTGCGGAAAATACATGCACTCATTAAGATGGTGCACCATCTTCGTAATGTTGCATCAGAGGAGGGTAAGCAGCCACCTAAAATGATTGCCAAGACAATAGAATCCCTGACCACCATGATTAGACCTGCCTCACCGGTTCAAAAGACATTGGACCTGATCATGGGAAATGCAAAGAATTGGGGATATAATACCCTATTGATCTTGCAGGACCACTATGAGGCAGGGATACAGACATTGTTGGGGGAAATCTCCACACTTTTGCTTCCAGATTGGAAACCCCCTTTTCAAGTAGCTACAAGATGGACCAAGAAAAACATCCCACATGTGACACAGGCAGTGTTGGATCACGTGGAGGCCCTTTTAACAGCAAGAGCTGATGGTAACATCCAACGCCAGCCTTTACCAATAGCACGCACTCAGGCACAGCTGACTTCCGTGGAGGTTGCTACAGTGACTGAGGAACCCCAAGAGAGTCCACTAAGGGGGTCTCAACTGATTCAAATGCTGGAGGTGCAAATGGAACCACCTCAAGAACAGCGACAGCAGAGAGTTAGGAATACAGGAAGGGCTGAATCTACAACACGCCCTCAGGCACAGAAGACTTCCACGAGTGTTGCTACAATGACTGAGGGACCCAAATGGAGTCCACCAAGGGAGACTCTGACAGAACCAATTCAGGTACTGCAACAGCAGAGAGTCAGGAGACCAAGGGGAGTGGTCCTTACGGGGGATCGCTCCTTAGGGCTGATGACTGAACCTCAAGACAGTAGTTTGGAGTACAGAGTGGAGGAAGAACAGTTAGACCGACCTGGTTACAGGGAAGATGAGGACAGGTTTGGTTCTACACACTTTGGAAGAGAGGAATCCTCTCCATTGTTGACCCCAGTGAGGGTGTCAATGAGTTCACAAACAACCCCTCCAGGAGCTACAGGACAAATTGTCCAAGCTCAAGTTCATCGAGAGGAGGAGGAAGAGGATGAGCTCTTGAGTGAGTCCTCAAGTGAGTCTTCAAGTGAGTCCTCAGATGAGTCAGTTGACCAAGAAGAATTGCTGGAGACAGAGGATTCTAGTGACCACATTGCTTCTCCAAGAGAGAATCAGAGGGTGACCAGACATGTCAACTCCGAACGGAAAATGATTGACTGGGGTTTGCATGTCAGGAAGAAGTGGCTCATAGTGGGTGACTCTAACTTATCAAGGATCCCTCCCTATGATATCCCTGACTTACAAATTGAAAGCTATCCGGGTGCGACTTTCCGCCACGCAGAAGCCTTGATGAAGAAGGCGACGGGGGAGGTGACGGTATTGAAAGTCATTTTGTCCTTTGGCTTGAACCATCGCAACCAGAGGGCCAAGGAAACATCGGTCAGGCAAATGCAAGGAGCAGTGAGGGCGGCCAAAAAACGGTTCCCCTATGCTGAGATCTGGCTTCCTCAGATTAATTTCTCACCCTCCCTTCCCACCCTAGAAAAACAAACATTGAGACTTTTAAACCACCATATGGACAGGAATATGCCTACGTTGTCTGCTCTGTCAGACACTCAGTTCCACACAGAAAGAGACAACGTCCATTGGACCAAGAGAACAGCACTTGCTATGTTTAGACACTGGGTCAGCCTGTTAAACTTATCCGCCCTCTAAGTCTTAGACAAGAGGGGGTTAAGAGGCCAGGCCCAGGCTTGGTAGATAATGTGGTGGTCTTGGCTAAGAAGTTTAACCTCTCAGGATCCCAGCGGGACCTTCTTAACAGGGGTTTATCATTTGTACCATCAGTTGACATAGGCAGGAATCACAAAACTCAGTGTAAATTTGATTTACAAAATTACCATAGAAAAATAAAATTAGCTTCATATTTTAAGGACTCAAAAAAGCAGGAACCCAGACCTTTTATGGGGGCATCAATTTGGACACCTCCGATGGACAAATTAGCACCACCAGTTATTGATTTGATTGAAGAAGATTATTTAATTTTTGATAAATATTACAGGCCAATTAAAGAAATTCATAATTTGGCAGCAGATGAAGTAAGGGCACTTTGGGAGCTTAAAAAGTTAAAACAGATTGTGATTAAGCCTGCTGACAAGGGGTCAACAGTTGTCATAATGGACAGAGAACAATACATATTAGAGGTCAAACGACAATTAAGTGATACAACATATTACAAAAAACTATCTACACCAATTTATTTGGACACAATTCCTTTGATTGATGACATTTTGGGACAACTGAAAAAGAAGAAATTCATAAATGAGACACAACGAAAATATTTGAAAGGCCAGCTGCAACCTCGAGAAAGACGATTTTACATATTACCTAAAGTGCATAAAAACCCAAAAACTTGGACAATTCCATTTGAAGTCCCTCCGGGGAGACCCATAGTTTCCGACTGTGGAAGTGAAACTTATTTCACAGCGGAATACTTGGATTTTTACTTAAACCCACTTTCCACTCGACATACTGCCTATGTCAAGGACACATTCCATTTTCTTGAAATAGTTAAGGGCCTGACAATTCCCCCAAATTCATATCTGTTTTCTATGGATGTGGATAGCCTCTATACGAATATTGATATACAGAGAGGGATCAATTCAGTAAAAAAAATATTTTCTAAATTTCCGGATCCAACAAGACCAGATGAAGAGCTATTGGAATTGTTGAAAATAAATTTGACGAGGAATGACTTTGTATTTGATGGAGAATTTTATCTCCAAATCCTTGGCACCGCAATGGGTAAAAAATTTGCACCAGCCTATGCAAATATCTTCATGGCTAATTGGGAGCAAGAAGTCTTTTCAAAATGTCCAAAGAAGCCTTTCAAGTATCTCAGATATCTTGATGACATCTGGGGCATTTGGACAGGTTCAAAAGGAGAATTTCAGGAGTTTATGAATATTTTAAATTCACATGATCCTTGCATTAAATTGAAATTTGAGATACATGAGGATTCCATAGTATTCCTGGATACAACAACTTTCAAAGGGCCAAACTTTTTAACAACACACAAATTGGATGTGAAAGTGTTTTTCAAATCAGTGGATACACATGCACTGTTGTATAAGACTAGCTTCCACCCATCACATATGTTCAGGGGAATTGTCAAGTCTCAGATACTGCGATTTCATAGGATTTGTACTCGTAGAGAGGATTTTATTGCTGCAGTCAGGACCCTTTTTAAGGCCTTACGGGGCAGAGGATATACAAGGTCCTTCCTTAGAACTTGTTTTAAAACCTATAAGGTCAGAAGAGCAAAGTTAAAGGAGGGCCTAATTCCTCTGATAACATCCTATTCATCTACCAATAGGGATTTGAACAGAAAGTTCAAATCCAATTTTGAAAGAATAATAGGCGGTGCCGGAATTCTTTCGGATGCAAAGATTGTTCTAGCATATAGGAGACATAAAAATCTCAAGGACCTGTTGGTGAGAGCCAAATTGCCGAGCTTACAATCCACAACAAAGTCTCAGTTGTTAGAATCACAGTTTGTCAGACTAAAATTTGTCCGACGTGGTTCAGATGGCATGATGTTTCAGATTCCACAGGTTTTTAACACTAGATCTGCAAACTGTGTATATTTGTTATTTTGTGCCAAGTGTGGCATCAAGTACGTGGGGGAGACAAAGAATTCATTGTCCACCCGTATGTATCAACATCGATATGTTATCAGACATGGAAAGAACGTGGAAACACCTTTAGTTCGACATTTTTTACACCACGGTTTTGAATCGGTGAGAATGGCAGGACTGCAAATGAGTAGTCTTTGGACAAATTCGGAAAGGAGGAACATTGAGAGATACTGGACACATTTATTAGAGACTTTAGAACCCGTTGGGCTTAATGTGAAATGGGGCACTAATTGAAGTTTGATATGGATTACTTTCTATAGCCCTTCCCCAGATTTTAAACCCTAAGCCTAACCCTGCCCCTAACCCTAACCCTGACCCCTAACCCTAACCCCTGACCCTAGCCCTAACCCTAACCCCCAACTCTAACCGGAACAGAACCAAAATGACACAAAAGGTATTATTAAAAGTTGCCTTACATACAAAATTTCATATTAAAATCGATAAAATTAGCTTAAAAGGGTTAAAAACTACTCAAATAGAGTTTTAGGTATTTAAAATACATGTAAAATTTATTCAATTATTAATAAAAATTGTCTTACTTACAATAATTCCAATTAAAGTTCATAGTGGGTTTGAAAGGGTTAACATTCAATCAGGGTATAAGTTGTTTAACATACATGTACAGTTAATTGCTTACAAAACACTTGATTTACAATAAAACAACAAAATTGCAGGTTAAAATTCATAGAATTTGGTTAAAAGGGTTAAAAGTATTCAATTAGGTTAATTTTTATTCAAAATACATGTAAAATTCATTGGCAATTCAAAAAAGACAAACCGTTTTAAATAAAAGCCTTTTATTTATTTATCGTCAAAAATAAAAAACGAAAGTAAAAAAATACATCTCAGGCAAAGACTATAAATAGGGGAAGTCTATGGGCAGCAGTGTTCATTTCACCACAGATACTCAATGAGTGAACATCTAAGAGCCTTCTCACCTATGAGTTTTTAGTGTGCTGATTCAATTTTATTTTATTATTTTGGACCTGAAGAAGACCTAAAGAAGGTCGAAACGTCGTCCTGTTTTTTCGTTTGTTTTTTTTTTCATTTTCATTTCTTAGCACACCTTCTTTAGTTCATTAAACAAAAAAATATAATTTAATACAAAACAACAAGACATAACAAACACATAAACAATAGAAAACATTTCTGCTTTTCTCACCCCAATCATGGGTGACGGTGACTGGACTTATGTCCAGAGACGAAGGGGACGCCGGAGGGCTCCCCAAAATGATTGGAGCTGGAATGGGGACAGGTCTGGATGGACGGCCCGTGCACCTCCTGCCTTCCCAAATGGGAGACAGGTTATTTTCCCCAAACCTAATCGGCCAGCGCCTCCATCTGGGCAGTCCCGTTATTACGGCCCCAAGTCCAGATCTTTTGCAACAGTTTTGCGTCAGGGGAATCAAAGGGGTGCTTGGCAGGATGATGGTTCTGCACCTATTAGGCGGGAACCTGCTGATCCTCAGTTTGGCCATTTGGTGCGGAAAATACATGCACTCATTAAGATGGTGCACCATCTTCGTAATGTTGCATCAGAGGAGGGTAAGCAGCCACCTAAAATGATTGCCAAGACAATAGAATCCCTGACCACCATGATTAGACCTGCCTCACCGGTTCAAAAGACATTGGACCTGATCATGGGAAATGCAAAGAATTGGGGATATAATACCCTATTGATCTTGCAGGACCACTATGAGGCAGGGATACAGACATTGTTGGGGGAAATCTCCACACTTTTGCTTCCAGATTGGAAACCCCCTTTTCAAGTAGCTACAAGATGGGCCAAGAAAAACATCCCACATGTGACACAGGCAGTGTTGGATCACGTGGAGGCCCTTTTAACAGCAAGAGCTGATGGTAACATCCAACGCCAGCCTTTACCAATAGCACGCACTCAGGCACAGCTGACTTCCGTGGAGGTTGCTACAGTGACTGAGGAACCCCAAGAGAGTCCACTAAGGGGGTCTCAACTGATTCAAATGCTGGAGGTGCAAATGGAACCACCTCAAGAACAGCGACAGCAGAGAGTTAGGAATACAGGAAGGGCTGAATCTACAACACGCCCTCAGGCACAGAAGACTTCCACGAGTGTTGCTACAATGACTGAGGGACCCAAATGGAGTCCACCAAGGGAGACTCTGACAGAACCAATTCAGGTACTGCAACAGCAGAGAGTCAGGAGACCAAGGGGAGTGGTCCTTACGGGGGATCGCTCCTTAGGGCTGATGACTGAACCTCAAGACAGTAGTTTGGAGTACAGAGTGGAGGAAGAACAGTTAGACCGACCTGGTTACAGGGAAGATGAGGACAGGTTTGGTTCTACACACTTTGGAAGAGAGGAATCCTCTCCATTGTTGACCCCAGTGAGGGTGTCAATGAGTTCACAAACAACCCCTCCAGGAGCTACAGGACAAATTGTCCAAGCTCAAGTTCATCGAGAGGAGGAGGAAGAGGATGAGCTCTTGAGTGAGTCCTCAAGTGAGTCTTCAAGTGAGTCCTCAGATGAGTCAGTTGACCAAGAAGAATTGCTGGAGACAGAGGATTCTAGTGACCACATTGCTTCTCCAAGAGAGAATCAGAGGGTGACCAGACATGTCAACTCCGAACGGAAAATGATTGACTGGGGTTTGCATGTCAGGAAGAAGTGGCTCATAGTGGGTGACTCTAACTTATCAAGGATCCCTCCCTATGATATCCCTGACTTACAAATTGAAAGCTATCCGGGTGCGACTTTCCGCCACGCAGAAGCCTTGATGAAGAAGGCGACGGGGGAGGTGACGGTATTGAAAGTCATTTTGTCCTTTGGCTTGAACCATCGCAACCAGAGGGCCAAGGAAACATCGGTCAGGCAAATGCAAGGAGCAGTGAGGGCGGCCAAAAAACGGTTCCCCTATGCTGAGATCTGGCTTCCTCAGATTAATTTCTCACCCTCCCTTCCCACCCTAGAAAAACAAACATTGAGACTTTTAAACCACCATATGGACAGGAATATGCCTACGTTGTCTGCTCTGTCAGACACTCAGTTCCACACAGAAAGAGACAACGTCCATTGGACCAAGAGAACAGCACTTGCTATGTTTAGACACTGGGTCAGCCTGTTAAACTTATCCGCCCTCTAAGTCTTAGACAAGAGGGGGTTAAGAGGCCAGGCCCAGGCTTGGTAGATAATGTGGTGGTCTTGGCTAAGAAGTTTAACCTCTCAGGATCCCAGCGGGACCTTCTTAACAGGGGTTTATCATTTGTACCATCAGTTGACATAGGCAGGAATCACAAAACTCAGTGTAAATTTGATTTACAAAATTACCATAGAAAAATAAAATTAGCTTCATATTTTAAGGACTCAAAAAAGCAGGAACCCAGACCTTTTATGGGGGCATCAATTTGGACACCTCCGATGGACAAATTAGCACCACCAGTTATTGATTTGATTGAAGAAGATTATTTAATTTTTGATAAATATTACAGGCCAATTAAAGAAATTCATAATTTGGCAGCAGATGAAGTAAGGGCACTTTGGGAGCTTAAAAAGTTAAAACAGATTGTGATTAAGCCTGCTGACAAGGGGTCAACAGTTGTCATAATGGACAGAGAACAATACATATTAGAGGTCAAACGACAATTAAGTGATACAACATATTACAAAAAACTATCTACACCAATTTATTTGGACACAATTCCTTTGATTGATGACATTTTGGGACAACTGAAAAAGAAGAAATTCATAAATGAGACACAACGAAAATATTTGAAAGGCCAGCTGCAACCTCGAGAAAGACGATTTTACATATTACCTAAAGTGCATAAAAACCCAAAAACTTGGACAATTCCATTTGAAGTCCCTCCGGGGAGACCCATAGTTTCCGACTGTGGAAGTGAAACTTATTTCACAGCGGAATACTTGGATTTTTACTTAAACCCACTTTCCACTCGACATACTGCCTATGTCAAGGACACATTCCATTTTCTTGAAATAGTTAAGGGCCTGACAATTCCCCCAAATTCATATCTGTTTTCTATGGATGTGGATAGCCTCTATACGAATATTGATATACAGAGAGGGATCAATTCAGTAAAAAAAATATTTTCTAAATTTCCGGATCCAACAAGACCAGATGAAGAGCTATTGGAATTGTTGAAAATAAATTTGACGAGGAATGACTTTGTATTTGATGGAGAATTTTATCTCCAAATCCTTGGCACCGCAATGGGTAAAAAATTTGCACCAGCCTATGCAAATATCTTCATGGCTAATTGGGAGCAAGAAGTCTTTTCAAAATGTCCAAAGAAGCCTTTCAAGTATCTCAGATATCTTGATGACATCTGGGGCATTTGGACAGGTTCAAAAGGAGAATTTCAGGAGTTTATGAATATTTTAAATTCACATGATCCTTGCATTAAATTGAAATTTGAGATACATGAGGATTCCATAGTATTCCTGGATACAACAACTTTCAAAGGGCCAAACTTTTTAACAACACACAAATTGGATGTGAAAGTGTTTTTCAAATCAGTGGATACACATGCACTGTTGTATAAGACTAGCTTCCACCCATCACATATGTTCAGGGGAATTGTCAAGTCTCAGATACTGCGATTTCATAGGATTTGTACTCGTAGAGAGGATTTTATTGCTGCAGTCAGGACCCTTTTTAAGGCCTTACGGGGCAGAGGATATACAAGGTCCTTCCTTAGAACTTGTTTTAAAACCTATAAGGTCAGAAGAGCAAAGTTAAAGGAGGGCCTAATTCCTCTGATAACATCCTATTCATCTACCAATAGGGATTTGAACAGAAAGTTCAAATCCAATTTTGAAAGAATAATAGGCGGTGCCGGAATTCTTTCGGATGCAAAGATTGTTCTAGCATATAGGAGACATAAAAATCTCAAGGACCTGTTGGTGAGAGCCAAATTGCCGAGCTTACAATCCACAACAAAGTCTCAGTTGTTAGAATCACAGTTTGTCAGACTAAAATTTGTCCGACGTGGTTCAGATGGCATGATGTTTCAGATTCCACAGGTTTTTAACACTAGATCTGCAAACTGTGTATATTTGTTATTTTGTGCCAAGTGTGGCATCAAGTACGTGGGGGAGACAAAGAATTCATTGTCCACCCGTATGTATCAACATCGATATGTTATCAGACATGGAAAGAACGTGGAAACACCTTTAGTTCGACATTTTTTACACCACGGTTTTGAATCGGTGAGAATGGCAGGACTGCAAATGAGTAGTCTTTGGACAAATTCGGAAAGGAGGAACATTGAGAGATACTGGACACATTTATTAGAGACTTTAGAACCCGTTGGGCTTAATGTGAAATGGGGCACTAATTGAAGTTTGATATGGATTACTTTCTATAGCCCTTCCCCAGATTTTAAACCCTAAGCCTAACCCTGCCCCTAACCCTAACCCTGACCCCTAACCCTAACCCCTGACCCTAGCCCTAACCCTAACCCCCAACTCTAACCGGAACAGAACCAAACTGACACAAAAGGTATTATTAAAAGTTGCCTTACATACAAAATTTCATATTAAAATCGATAAAATTAGCTTAAAAGGGTTAAAAACTACTCAAATAGAGTTTTAGGTATTTAAAATACATGTAAAATTTATTCAATTATTAATAAAAATTGTCTTACTTACAATAATTCCAATTAAAGTTCATAGTGGGTTTGAAAGGGTTAACATTCAATCAGGGTATAAGTTGTTTAACATACATGTACAGTTAATTGCTTACAAAACACTTGATTTACAATAAAACAACAAAATTGCAGGTTAAAATTCATAGAATTTGGTTAAAAGGGTTAAAAGTATTCAATTAGGTTAATTTTTATTCAAAATACATGTAAAATTCATTGGCAATTCAAAAAAGACAAACCGTTTTAAATAAAAGCCTTTTATTTATTTATCGTCAAAAATAAAAAACGAAAGTAAAAAAATACATCTCAGGCAAAGACTATAAATAGGGGAAGTCTATGGGCAGCAGTGTTCATTTCACCACAGATACTCAATGAGTGAACATCTAAGAGCCTTCTCACCTATGAGTTTTTAGTGTGCTGATTCAATTTTATTTTATTATTTTGGACCTGAAGAAGACCTAAAGAAGGTCGAAACGTCGTCCTGTTTTTTCGTTTGTTTTTTTTTCATTTTCATTTCTTAGCACACCTTCTTTAGTTCATTAAACAAAAAAATATAATTTAATACAAAACAACAAGACATAACAAACACATAAACAATAGAAAACATTTCTGCTTTTCTCACCCCAATCATGGGTGACGGTGACTGGACTTATGTCCAGAGACGAAGGGGACGCCGGAGGGCTCCCCAAAATGATTGGAGCTGGAATGGGGACAGGTCTGGATGGACGGCCCGTGCACCTCCTGCCTTCCCAAATGGGAGACAGGTTATTTTCCCCAAACCTAATCGGCCAGCGCCTCCATCTGGGCAGTCCCGTTATTACGGCCCCAAGTCCAGATCTTTTGCAACAGTTTTGCGTCAGGGGAATCAAAGGGGTGCTTGGCAGGATGATGGTTCTGCACCTATTAGGCGGGAACCTGCTGATCCTCAGTTTGGCCATTTGGTGCGGAAAATACATGCACTCATTAAGATGGTGCACCATCTTCGTAATGTTGCATCAGAGGAGGGTAAGCAGCCACCTAAAATGATTGCCAAGACAATAGAATCCCTGACCACCATGATTAGACCTGCCTCACCGGTTCAAAAGACATTGGACCTGATCATGGGAAATGCAAAGAATTGGGGATATAATACCCTATTGATCTTGCAGGACCACTATGAGGCAGGGATACAGACATTGTTGGGGGAAATCTCCACACTTTTGCTTCCAGATTGGAAACCCCCTTTTCAAGTAGCTACAAGATGGGCCAAGAAAAACATCCCACATGTGACACAGGCAGTGTTGGATCACGTGGAGGCCCTTTTAACAGCAAGAGCTGATGGTAACATCCAACGCCAGCCTTTACCAATAGCACGCACTCAGGCACAGCTGACTTCCGTGGAGGTTGCTACAGTGACTGAGGAACCCCAAGAGAGTCCACTAAGGGGGTCTCAACTGATTCAAATGCTGGAGGTGCAAATGGAACCACCTCAAGAACAGCGACAGCAGAGAGTTAGGAATACAGGAAGGGCTGAATCTACAACACGCCCTCAGGCACAGAAGACTTCCACGAGTGTTGCTACAATGACTGAGGGACCCAAATGGAGTCCACCAAGGGAGACTCTGACAGAACCAATTCAGGTACTGCAACAGCAGAGAGTCAGGAGACCAAGGGGAGTGGTCCTTACGGGGGATCGCTCCTTAGGGCTGATGACTGAACCTCAAGACAGTAGTTTGGAGTACAGAGTGGAGGAAGAACAGTTAGACCGACCTGGTTACAGGGAAGATGAGGACAGGTTTGGTTCTACACACTTTGGAAGAGAGGAATCCTCTCCATTGTTGACCCCAGTGAGGGTGTCAATGAGTTCACAAACAACCCCTCCAGGAGCTACAGGACAAATTGTCCAAGCTCAAGTTCATCGAGAGGAGGAGGAAGAGGATGAGCTCTTGAGTGAGTCCTCAAGTGAGTCTTCAAGTGAGTCCTCAGATGAGTCAGTTGACCAAGAAGAATTGCTGGAGACAGAGGATTCTAGTGACCACATTGCTTCTCCAAGAGAGAATCAGAGGGTGACCAGACATGTCAACTCCGAACGGAAAATGATTGACTGGGGTTTGCATGTCAGGAAGAAGTGGCTCATAGTGGGTGACTCTAACTTATCAAGGATCCCTCCCTATGATATCCCTGACTTACAAATTGAAAGCTATCCGGGTGCGACTTTCCGCCACGCAGAAGCCTTGATGAAGAAGGCGACGGGGGAGGTGACGGTATTGAAAGTCATTTTGTCCTTTGGCTTGAACCATCGCAACCAGAGGGCCAAGGAAACATCGGTCAGGCAAATGCAAGGAGCAGTGAGGGCGGCCAAAAAACGGTTCCCCTATGCTGAGATCTGGCTTCCTCAGATTAATTTCTCACCCTCCCTTCCCACCCTAGAAAAACAAACATTGAGACTTTTAAACCACCATATGGACAGGAATATGCCTACGTTGTCTGCTCTGTCAGACACTCAGTTCCACACAGAAAGAGACAACGTCCATTGGACCAAGAGAACAGCACTTGCTATGTTTAGACACTGGGTCAGCCTGTTAAACTTATCCGCCCTCTAAGTCTTAGACAAGAGGGGGTTAAGAGGCCAGGCCCAGGCTTGGTAGATAATGTGGTGGTCTTGGCTAAGAAGTTTAACCTCTCAGGATCCCAGCGGGACCTTCTTAACAGGGGTTTATCATTTGTACCATCAGTTGACATAGGCAGGAATCACAAAACTCAGTGTAAATTTGATTTACAAAATTACCATAGAAAAATAAAATTAGCTTCATATTTTAAGGACTCAAAAAAGCAGGAACCCAGACCTTTTATGGGGGCATCAATTTGGACACCTCCGATGGACAAATTAGCACCACCAGTTATTGATTTGATTGAAGAAGATTATTTAATTTTTGATAAATATTACAGGCCAATTAAAGAAATTCATAATTTGGCAGCAGATGAAGTAAGGGCACTTTGGGAGCTTAAAAAGTTAAAACAGATTGTGATTAAGCCTGCTGACAAGGGGTCAACAGTTGTCATAATGGACAGAGAACAATACATATTAGAGGTCAAACGACAATTAAGTGATACAACATATTACAAAAAACTATCTACACCAATTTATTTGGACACAATTCCTTTGATTGATGACATTTTGGGACAACTGAAAAAGAAGAAATTCATAAATGAGACACAACGAAAATATTTGAAAGGCCAGCTGCAACCTCGAGAAAGACGATTTTACATATTACCTAAAGTGCATAAAAACCCAAAAACTTGGACAATTCCATTTGAAGTCCCTCCGGGGAGACCCATAGTTTCCGACTGTGGAAGTGAAACTTATTTCACAGCGGAATACTTGGATTTTTACTTAAACCCACTTTCCACTCGACATACTGCCTATGTCAAGGACACATTCCATTTTCTTGAAATAGTTAAGGGCCTGACAATTCCCCCAAATTCATATCTGTTTTCTATGGATGTGGATAGCCTCTATACGAATATTGATATACAGAGAGGGATCAATTCAGTAAAAAAAATATTTTCTAAATTTCCGGATCCAACAAGACCAGATGAAGAGC
This sequence comes from Oryzias latipes, assembly GCF_053564925.1. Classification (NCBI taxonomy): domain Eukaryota; kingdom Metazoa; phylum Chordata; class Actinopteri; order Beloniformes; family Adrianichthyidae; genus Oryzias; species Oryzias latipes. The sequence continues at coordinate 30,956 of NC_136247.1, forward strand.
TATTGGAATTGTTGAAAATAAATTTGACGAGGAATGACTTTGTATTTGATGGAGAATTTTATCTCCAAATCCTTGGCACCGCAATGGGTAAAAAATTTGCACCAGCCTATGCAAATATCTTCATGGCTAATTGGGAGCAAGAAGTCTTTTCAAAATGTCCAAAGAAGCCTTTCAAGTATCTCAGATATCTTGATGACATCTGGGGCATTTGGACAGGTTCAAAAGGAGAATTTCAGGAGTTTATGAATATTTTAAATTCACATGATCCTTGCATTAAATTGAAATTTGAGATACATGAGGATTCCATAGTATTCCTGGATACAACAACTTTCAAAGGGCCAAACTTTTTAACAACACACAAATTGGATGTGAAAGTGTTTTTCAAATCAGTGGATACACATGCACTGTTGTATAAGACTAGCTTCCACCCATCACATATGTTCAGGGGAATTGTCAAGTCTCAGATACTGCGATTTCATAGGATTTGTACTCGTAGAGAGGATTTTATTGCTGCAGTCAGGACCCTTTTTAAGGCCTTACGGGGCAGAGGATATACAAGGTCCTTCCTTAGAACTTGTTTTAAAACCTATAAGGTCAGAAGAGCAAAGTTAAAGGAGGGCCTAATTCCTCTGATAACATCCTATTCATCTACCAATAGGGATTTGAACAGAAAGTTCAAATCCAATTTTGAAAGAATAATAGGCGGTGCCGGAATTCTTTCGGATGCAAAGATTGTTCTAGCATATAGGAGACATAAAAATCTCAAGGACCTGTTGGTGAGAGCCAAATTGCCGAGCTTACAATCCACAACAAAGTCTCAGTTGTTAGAATCACAGTTTGTCAGACTAAAATTTGTCCGACGTGGTTCAGATGGCATGATGTTTCAGATTCCACAGGTTTTTAACACTAGATCTGCAAACTGTGTATATTTGTTATTTTGTGCCAAGTGTGGCATCAAGTACGTGGGGGAGACAAAGAATTCATTGTCCACCCGTATGTATCAACATCGATATGTTATCAGACATGGAAAGAACGTGGAAACACCTTTAGTTCGACATTTTTTACACCACGGTTTTGAATCGGTGAGAATGGCAGGACTGCAAATGAGTAGTCTTTGGACAAATTCGGAAAGGAGGAACATTGAGAGATACTGGACACATTTATTAGAGACTTTAGAACCCGTTGGGCTTAATGTGAAATGGGGCACTAATTGAAGTTTGATATGGATTACTTTCTATAGCCCTTCCCCAGATTTTAAACCCTAAGCCTAACCCTGCCCCTAACCCTAACCCTGACCCCTAACCCTAACCCCTGACCCTAGCCCTAACCCTAACCCCCAACTCTAACCGGAACAGAACCAAAATGACACAAAAGGTATTATTAAAAGTTGCCTTACATACAAAATTTCATATTAAAATCGATAAAATTAGCTTAAAAGGGTTAAAAACTACTCAAATAGAGTTTTAGGTATTTAAAATACATGTAAAATTTATTCAATTATTAATAAAAATTGTCTTACTTACAATAATTCCAATTAAAGTTCATAGTGGGTTTGAAAGGGTTAACATTCAATCAGGGTATAAGTTGTTTAACATACATGTACAGTTAATTGCTTACAAAACACTTGATTTACAATAAAACAACAAAATTGCAGGTTAAAATTCATAGAATTTGGTTAAAAGGGTTAAAAGTATTCAATTAGGTTAATTTTTATTCAAAATACATGTAAAATTCATTGGCAATTCAAAAAAGACAAACCGTTTTAAATAAAAGCCTTTTATTTATTTATCGTCAAAAATAAAAAACGAAAGTAAAAAAATACATCTCAGGCAAAGACTATAAATAGGGGAAGTCTATGGGCAGCAGTGTTCATTTCACCACAGATACTCAATGAGTGAACATCTAAGAGCCTTCTCACCTATGAGTTTTTAGTGTGCTGATTCAATTTTATTTTATTATTTTGGACCTGAAGAAGACCTAAAGAAGGTCGAAACGTCGTCCTGTTTTTTCGTTTGTTTTTTTTTCATTTTCATTTCTTAGCACACCTTCTTTAGTTCATTAAACAAAAAAATATAATTTAATACAAAACAACAAGACATAACAAACACATAAACAATAGAAAACATTTCTGCTTTTCTCACCCCAATCATGGGTGACGGTGACTGGACTTATGTCCAGAGACGAAGGGGACGCCGGAGGGCTCCCCAAAATGATTGGAGCTGGAATGGGGACAGGTCTGGATGGACGGCCCGTGCACCTCCTGCCTTCCCAAATGGGAGACAGGTTATTTTCCCCAAACCTAATCGGCCAGCGCCTCCATCTGGGCAGTCCCGTTATTACGGCCCCAAGTCCAGATCTTTTGCAACAGTTTTGCGTCAGGGGAATCAAAGGGGTGCTTGGCAGGATGATGGTTCTGCACCTATTAGGCGGGAACCTGCTGATCCTCAGTTTGGCCATTTGGTGCGGAAAATACATGCACTCATTAAGATGGTGCACCATCTTCGTAATGTTGCATCAGAGGAGGGTAAGCAGCCACCTAAAATGATTGCCAAGACAATAGAATCCCTGACCACCATGATTAGACCTGCCTCACCGGTTCAAAAGACATTGGACCTGATCATGGGAAATGCAAAGAATTGGGGATATAATACCCTATTGATCTTGCAGGACCACTATGAGGCAGGGATACAGACATTGTTGGGGGAAATCTCCACACTTTTGCTTCCAGATTGGAAACCCCCTTTTCAAGTAGCTACAAGATGGGCCAAGAAAAACATCCCACATGTGACACAGGCAGTGTTGGATCACGTGGAGGCCCTTTTAACAGCAAGAGCTGATGGTAACATCCAACGCCAGCCTTTACCAATAGCACGCACTCAGGCACAGCTGACTTCCGTGGAGGTTGCTACAGTGACTGAGGAACCCCAAGAGAGTCCACTAAGGGGGTCTCAACTGATTCAAATGCTGGAGGTGCAAATGGAACCACCTCAAGAACAGCGACAGCAGAGAGTTAGGAATACAGGAAGGGCTGAATCTACAACACGCCCTCAGGCACAGAAGACTTCCACGAGTGTTGCTACAATGACTGAGGGACCCAAATGGAGTCCACCAAGGGAGACTCTGACAGAACCAATTCAGGTACTGCAACAGCAGAGAGTCAGGAGACCAAGGGGAGTGGTCCTTACGGGGGATCGCTCCTTAGGGCTGATGACTGAACCTCAAGACAGTAGTTTGGAGTACAGAGTGGAGGAAGAACAGTTAGACCGACCTGGTTACAGGGAAGATGAGGACAGGTTTGGTTCTACACACTTTGGAAGAGAGGAATCCTCTCCATTGTTGACCCCAGTGAGGGTGTCAATGAGTTCACAAACAACCCCTCCAGGAGCTACAGGACAAATTGTCCAAGCTCAAGTTCATCGAGAGGAGGAGGAAGAGGATGAGCTCTTGAGTGAGTCCTCAAGTGAGTCTTCAAGTGAGTCCTCAGATGAGTCAGTTGACCAAGAAGAATTGCTGGAGACAGAGGATTCTAGTGACCACATTGCTTCTCCAAGAGAGAATCAGAGGGTGACCAGACATGTCAACTCCGAACGGAAAATGATTGACTGGGGTTTGCATGTCAGGAAGAAGTGGCTCATAGTGGGTGACTCTAACTTATCAAGGATCCCTCCCTATGATATCCCTGACTTACAAATTGAAAGCTATCCGGGTGCGACTTTCCGCCACGCAGAAGCCTTGATGAAGAAGGCGACGGGGGAGGTGACGGTATTGAAAGTCATTTTGTCCTTTGGCTTGAACCATCGCAACCAGAGGGCCAAGGAAACATCGGTCAGGCAAATGCAAGGAGCAGTGAGGGCGGCCAAAAAACGGTTCCCCTATGCTGAGATCTGGCTTCCTCAGATTAATTTCTCACCCTCCCTTCCCACCCTAGAAAAACAAACATTGAGACTTTTAAACCACCATATGGACAGGAATATGCCTACGTTGTCTGCTCTGTCAGACACTCAGTTCCACACAGAAAGAGACAACGTCCATTGGACCAAGAGAACAGCACTTGCTATGTTTAGACACTGGGTCAGCCTGTTAAACTTATCCGCCCTCTAAGTCTTAGACAAGAGGGGGTTAAGAGGCCAGGCCCAGGCTTGGTAGATAATGTGGTGGTCTTGGCTAAGAAGTTTAACCTCTCAGGATCCCAGCGGGACCTTCTTAACAGGGGTTTATCATTTGTACCATCAGTTGACATAGGCAGGAATCACAAAACTCAGTGTAAATTTGATTTACAAAATTACCATAGAAAAATAAAATTAGCTTCATATTTTAAGGACTCAAAAAAGCAGGAACCCAGACCTTTTATGGGGGCATCAATTTGGACACCTCCGATGGACAAATTAGCACCACCAGTTATTGATTTGATTGAAGAAGATTATTTAATTTTTGATAAATATTACAGGCCAATTAAAGAAATTCATAATTTGGCAGCAGATGAAGTAAGGGCACTTTGGGAGCTTAAAAAGTTAAAACAGATTGTGATTAAGCCTGCTGACAAGGGGTCAACAGTTGTCATAATGGACAGAGAACAATACATATTAGAGGTCAAACGACAATTAAGTGATACAACATATTACAAAAAACTATCTACACCAATTTATTTGGACACAATTCCTTTGATTGATGACATTTTGGGACAACTGAAAAAGAAGAAATTCATAAATGAGACACAACGAAAATATTTGAAAGGCCAGCTGCAACCTCGAGAAAGACGATTTTACATATTACCTAAAGTGCATAAAAACCCAAAAACTTGGACAATTCCATTTGAAGTCCCTCCGGGGAGACCCATAGTTTCCGACTGTGGAAGTGAAACTTATTTCACAGCGGAATACTTGGATTTTTACTTAAACCCACTTTCCACTCGACATACTGCCTATGTCAAGGACACATTCCATTTTCTTGAAATAGTTAAGGGCCTGACAATTCCCCCAAATTCATATCTGTTTTCTATGGATGTGGATAGCCTCTATACGAATATTGATATACAGAGAGGGATCAATTCAGTAAAAAAAATATTTTCTAAATTTCCGGATCCAACAAGACCAGATGAAGAGCTATTGGAATTGTTGAAAATAAATTTGACGAGGAATGACTTTGTATTTGATGGAGAATTTTATCTCCAAATCCTTGGCACCGCAATGGGTAAAAAATTTGCACCAGCCTATGCAAATATCTTCATGGCTAATTGGGAGCAAGAAGTCTTTTCAAAATGTCCAAAGAAGCCTTTCAAGTATCTCAGATATCTTGATGACATCTGGGGCATTTGGACAGGTTCAAAAGGAGAATTTCAGGAGTTTATGAATATTTTAAATTCACATGATCCTTGCATTAAATTGAAATTTGAGATACATGAGGATTCCATAGTATTCCTGGATACAACAACTTTCAAAGGGCCAAACTTTTTAACAACACACAAATTGGATGTGAAAGTGTTTTTCAAATCAGTGGATACACATGCACTGTTGTATAAGACTAGCTTCCACCCATCACATATGTTCAGGGGAATTGTCAAGTCTCAGATACTGCGATTTCATAGGATTTGTACTCGTAGAGAGGATTTTATTGCTGCAGTCAGGACCCTTTTTAAGGCCTTACGGGGCAGAGGATATACAAGGTCCTTCCTTAGAACTTGTTTTAAAACCTATAAGGTCAGAAGAGCAAAGTTAAAGGAGGGCCTAATTCCTCTGATAACATCCTATTCATCTACCAATAGGGATTTGAACAGAAAGTTCAAATCCAATTTTGAAAGAATAATAGGCGGTGCCGGAATTCTTTCGGATGCAAAGATTGTTCTAGCATATAGGAGACATAAAAATCTCAAGGACCTGTTGGTGAGAGCCAAATTGCCGAGCTTACAATCCACAACAAAGTCTCAGTTGTTAGAATCACAGTTTGTCAGACTAAAATTTGTCCGACGTGGTTCAGATGGCATGATGTTTCAGATTCCACAGGTTTTTAACACTAGATCTGCAAACTGTGTATATTTGTTATTTTGTGCCAAGTGTGGCATCAAGTACGTGGGGGAGACAAAGAATTCATTGTCCACCCGTATGTATCAACATCGATATGTTATCAGACATGGAAAGAACGTGGAAACACCTTTAGTTCGACATTTTTTACACCACGGTTTTGAATCGGTGAGAATGGCAGGACTGCAAATGAGTAGTCTTTGGACAAATTCGGAAAGGAGGAACATTGAGAGATACTGGACACATTTATTAGAGACTTTAGAACCCGTTGGGCTTAATGTGAAATGGGGCACTAATTGAAGTTTGATATGGATTACTTTCTATAGCCCTTCCCCAGATTTTAAACCCTAAGCCTAACCCTGCCCCTAACCCTAACCCTGACCCCTAACCCTAACCCCTGACCCTAGCCCTAACCCTAACCCCCAACTCTAACCGGAACAGAACCAAAATGACACAAAAGGTATTATTAAAAGTTGCCTTACATACAAAATTTCATATTAAAATCGATAAAATTAGCTTAAAAGGGTTAAAAACTACTCAAATAGAGTTTTAGGTATTTAAAATACATGTAAAATTTATTCAATTATTAATAAAAATTGTCTTACTTACAATAATTCCAATTAAAGTTCATAGTGGGTTTGAAAGGGTTAACATTCAATCAGGGTATAAGTTGTTTAACATACATGTACAGTTAATTGCTTACAAAACACTTGATTTACAATAAAACAACAAAATTGCAGGTTAAAATTCATAGAATTTGGTTAAAAGGGTTAAAAGTATTCAATTAGGTTAATTTTTATTCAAAATACATGTAAAATTCATTGGCAATTCAAAAAAGACAAACCGTTTTAAATAAAAGCCTTTTATTTATTTATCGTCAAAAATAAAAAACGAAAGTAAAAAAATACATCTCAGGCAAAGACTATAAATAGGGGAAGTCTATGGGCAGCAGTGTTCATTTCACCACAGATACTCAATGAGTGAACATCTAAGAGCCTTCTCACCTATGAGTTTTTAGTGTGCTGATTCAATTTTATTTTATTATTTTGGACCTGAAGAAGACCTAAAGAAGGTCGAAACGTCGTCCTGTTTTTTCGTTTGTTTTTTTTTTCATTTTCATTTCTTAGCACACCTTCTTTAGTTCATTAAACAAAAAAATATAATTTAATACAAAACAACAAGACATAACAAACACATAAACAATAGAAAACATTTCTGCTTTTCTCACCCCAATCATGGGTGACGGTGACTGGACTTATGTCCAGAGACGAAGGGGACGCCGGAGGGCTCCCCAAAATGATTGGAGCTGGAATGGGGACAGGTCTGGATGGACGGCCCGTGCACCTCCTGCCTTCCCAAATGGGAGACAGGTTATTTTCCCCAAACCTAATCGGCCAGCGCCTCCATCTGGGCAGTCCCGTTATTACGGCCCCAAGTCCAGATCTTTTGCAACAGTTTTGCATCAGGGGAATCAAAGGGGTGCTTGGCAGGATGATGGTTCTGCACCTATTAAGCGGGAACCTGCTGATCCTCAGTTTGGCCATTTGGTGCGGAAAATACATGCACTCATTAAGATGGTGCACCATCTTCGTAATGTTGCATCAGAGGAGGGTAAGCAGCCACCTAAAATGATTGCCAAGACAATAGAATCCCTGACCACCATGATTAGACCTGCCTCACCGGTTCAAAAGACATTGGACCTGATCATGGGAAATGCAAAGAATTGGGGATATAATACCCTATTGATCTTGCAGGACCACTATGAGGCAGGGATACAGACATTGTTGGGGGAAATCTCCACACTTTTGCTTCCAGATTGGAAACCCCCTTTTCAAGTAGCTACAAGATGGACCAAGAAAAACATCCCACATGTGACACAGGCAGTGTTGGATCACGTGGAGGCCCTTTTAACAGCAAGAGCTGATGGTAACATCCAACGCCAGCCTTTACCAATAGCACGCACTCAGGCACAGCTGACTTCCGTGGAGGTTGCTACAGTGACTGAGGAACCCCAAGAGAGTCCACTAAGGGGGTCTCAACTGATTCAAATGCTGGAGGTGCAAATGGAACCACCTCAAGAACAGCGACAGCAGAGAGTTAGGAATACAGGAAGGGCTGAATCTACAACACGCCCTCAGGCACAGAAGACTTCCACGAGTGTTGCTACAATGACTGAGGGACCCAAATGGAGTCCACCAAGGGAGACTCTGACAGAACCAATTCAGGTACTGCAACAGCAGAGAGTCAGGAGACCAAGGGGAGTGGTCCTTACGGGGGATCGCTCCTTAGGGCTGATGACTGAACCTCAAGACAGTAGTTTGGAGTACAGAGTGGAGGAAGAACAGTTAGACCGACCTGGTTACAGGGAAGATGAGGACAGGTTTGGTTCTACACACTTTGGAAGAGAGGAATCCTCTCCATTGTTGACCCCAGTGAGGGTGTCAATGAGTTCACAAACAACCCCTCCAGGAGCTACAGGACAAATTGTCCAAGCTCAAGTTCATCGAGAGGAGGAGGAAGAGGATGAGCTCTTGAGTGAGTCCTCAAGTGAGTCTTCAAGTGAGTCCTCAGATGAGTCAGTTGACCAAGAAGAATTGCTGGAGACAGAGGATTCTAGTGACCACATTGCTTCTCCAAGAGAGAATCAGAGGGTGACCAGACATGTCAACTCCGAACGGAAAATGATTGACTGGGGTTTGCATGTCAGGAAGAAGTGGCTCATAGTGGGTGACTCTAACTTATCAAGGATCCCTCCCTATGATATCCCTGACTTACAAATTGAAAGCTATCCGGGTGCGACTTTCCGCCACGCAGAAGCCTTGATGAAGAAGGCGACGGGGGAGGTGACGGTATTGAAAGTCATTTTGTCCTTTGGCTTGAACCATCGCAACCAGAGGGCCAAGGAAACATCGGTCAGGCAAATGCAAGGAGCAGTGAGGGCGGCCAAAAAACGGTTCCCCTATGCTGAGATCTGGCTTCCTCAGATTAATTTCTCACCCTCCCTTCCCACCCTAGAAAAACAAACATTGAGACTTTTAAACCACCATATGGACAGGAATATGCCTACGTTGTCTGCTCTGTCAGACACTCAGTTCCACACAGAAAGAGACAACGTCCATTGGACCAAGAGAACAGCACTTGCTATGTTTAGACACTGGGTCAGCCTGTTAAACTTATCCGCCCTCTAAGTCTTAGACAAGAGGGGGTTAAGAGGCCAGGCCCAGGCTTGGTAGATAATGTGGTGGTCTTGGCTAAGAAGTTTAACCTCTCAGGATCCCAGCGGGACCTTCTTAACAGGGGTTTATCATTTGTACCATCAGTTGACATAGGCAGGAATCACAAAACTCAGTGTAAATTTGATTTACAAAATTACCATAGAAAAATAAAATTAGCTTCATATTTTAAGGACTCAAAAAAGCAGGAACCCAGACCTTTTATGGGGGCATCAATTTGGACACCTCCGATGGACAAATTAGCACCACCAGTTATTGATTTGATTGAAGAAGATTATTTAATTTTTGATAAATATTACAGGCCAATTAAAGAAATTCATAATTTGGCAGCAGATGAAGTAAGGGCACTTTGGGAGCTTAAAAAGTTAAAACAGATTGTGATTAAGCCTGCTGACAAGGGGTCAACAGTTGTCATAATGGACAGAGAACAATACATATTAGAGGTCAAACGACAATTAAGTGATACAACATATTACAAAAAACTATCTACACCAATTTATTTGGACACAATTCCTTTGATTGATGACATTTTGGGACAACTGAAAAAGAAGAAATTCATAAATGAGACACAACGAAAATATTTGAAAGGCCAGCTGCAACCTCGAGAAAGACGATTTTACATATTACCTAAAGTGCATAAAAACCCAAAAACTTGGACAATTCCATTTGAAGTCCCTCCGGGGAGACCCATAGTTTCCGACTGTGGAAGTGAAACTTATTTCACAGCGGAATACTTGGATTTTTACTTAAACCCACTTTCCACTCGACATACTGCCTATGTCAAGGACACATTCCATTTTCTTGAAATAGTTAAGGGCCTGACAATTCCCCCAAATTCATATCTGTTTTCTATGGATGTGGATAGCCTCTATACGAATATTGATATACAGAGAGGGATCAATTCAGTAAAAAAAATATTTTCTAAATTTCCGGATCCAACAAGACCAGATGAAGAGCTATTGGAATTGTTGAAAATAAATTTGACGAGGAATGACTTTGTATTTGATGGAGAATTTTATCTCCAAATCCTTGGCACCGCAATGGGTAAAAAATTTGCACCAGCCTATGCAAATATCTTCATGGCTAATTGGGAGCAAGAAGTCTTTTCAAAATGTCCAAAGAAGCCTTTCAAGTATCTCAGATATCTTGATGACATCTGGGGCATTTGGACAGGTTCAAAAGGAGAATTTCAGGAGTTTATGAATATTTTAAATTCACATGATCCTTGCATTAAATTGAAATTTGAGATACATGAGGATTCCATAGTATTCCTGGATACAACAACTTTCAAAGGGCCAAACTTTTTAACAACACACAAATTGGATGTGAAAGTGTTTTTCAAATCAGTGGATACACATGCACTGTTGTATAAGACTAGCTTCCACCCATCACATATGTTCAGGGGAATTGTCAAGTCTCAGATACTGCGATTTCATAGGATTTGTACTCGTAGAGAGGATTTTATTGCTGCAGTCAGGACCCTTTTTAAGGCCTTACGGGGCAGAGGATATACAAGGTCCTTCCTTAGAACTTGTTTTAAAACCTATAAGGTCAGAAGAGCAAAGTTAAAGGAGGGCCTAATTCCTCTGATAACATCCTATTCATCTACCAATAGGGATTTGAACAGAAAGTTCAAATCCAATTTTGAAAGAATAATAGGCGGTGCCGGAATTCTTTCGGATGCAAAGATTGTTCTAGCATATAGGAGACATAAAAATCTCAAGGACCTGTTGGTGAGAGCCAAATTGCCGAGCTTACAATCCACAACAAAGTCTCAGTTGTTAGAATCACAGTTTGTCAGACTAAAATTTGTCCGACGTGGTTCAGATGGCATGATGTTTCAGATTCCACAGGTTTTTAACACTAGATCTGCAAACTGTGTATATTTGTTATTTTGTGCCAAGTGTGGCATCAAGTACGTGGGGGAGACAAAGAATTCATTGTCCACCCGTATGTATCAACATCGATATGTTATCAGACATGGAAAGAACGTGGAAACACCTTTAGTTCGACATTTTTTACACCACGGTTTTGAATCGGTGAGAATGGCAGGACTGCAAATGAGTAGTCTTTGGACAAATTCGGAAAGGAGGAACATTGAGAGATACTGGACACATTTATTAGAGACTTTAGAACCCGTTGGGCTTAATGTGAAATGGGGCACTAATTGAAGTTTGATATGGATTACTTTCTATAGCCCTTCCCCAGATTTTAAACCCTAAGCCTAACCCTGCCCCTAACCCTAACCCTGACCCCTAACCCTAACCCCTGACCCTAGCCCTAACCCTAACCCCCAACTCTAACCGGAACAGAACCAAAATGACACAAAAGGTATTATTAAAAGTTGCCTTACATACAAAATTTCATATTAAAATCGATAAAATTAGCTTAAAAGGGTTAAAAACTACTCAAATAGAGTTTTAGGTATTTAAAATACATGTAAAATTTATTCAATTATTAATAAAAATTGTCTTACTTACAATAATTCCAATTAAAGTTCATAGTGGGTTTGAAAGGGTTAACATTCAATCAGGGTATAAGTTGTTTAACATACATGTACAGTTAATTGCTTACAAAACACTTGATTTACAATAAAACAACAAAATTGCAGGTTAAAATTCATAGAATTTGGTTAAAAGGGTTAAAAGTATTCAATTAGGTTAATTTTTATTCAAAATACATGTAAAATTCATTGGCAATTCAAAAAAGACAAACCGTTTTAAATAAAAGCCTTTTATTTATTTATCGTCAAAAATAAAAAACGAAAGTAAAAAAATACATCTCAGGCAAAGACTATAAATAGGGGAAGTCTATGGGCAGCAGTGTTCATTTCACCACAGATACTCAATGAGTGAACATCTAAGAGCCTTCTCACCTATGAGTTTTTAGTGTGCTGATTCAATTTTATTTTATTATTTTGGACCTGAAGAAGACCTAAAGAAGGTCGAAACGTCGTCCTGTTTTTTCGTTTGTTTTTTTTTCATTTTCATTTCTTAGCACACCTTCTTTAGTTCATTAAACAAAAAAATATAATTTAATACAAAACAACAAGACATAACAAACACATAAACAATAGAAAACATTTCTGCTTTTCTCACCCCAATCATGGGTGACGGTGACTGGACTTATGTCCAGAGACGAAGGGGACGCCGGAGGGCTCCCCAAAATGATTGGAGCTGGAATGGGGACAGGTCTGGATGGACGGCCCGTGCACCTCCTGCCTTCCCAAATGGGAGACAGGTTATTTTCCCCAAACCTAATCGGCCAGCGCCTCCATCTGGGCAGTCCCGTTATTACGGCCCCAAGTCCAGATCTTTTGCAACAGTTTTGCGTCAGGGGAATCAAAGGGGTGCTTGGCAGGATGATGGTTCTGCACCTATTAGGCGGGAACCTGCTGATCCTCAGTTTGGCCATTTGGTGCGGAAAATACATGCACTCATTAAGATGGTGCACCATCTTCGTAATGTTGCATCAGAGGAGGGTAAGCAGCCACCTAAAATGATTGCCAAGACAATAGAATCCCTGACCACCATGATTAGACCTGCCTCACCGGTTCAAAAGACATTGGACCTGATCATGGGAAATGCAAAGAATTGGGGATATAATACCCTATTGATCTTGCAGGACCACTATGAGGCAGGGATACAGACATTGTTGGGGGAAATCTCCACACTTTTGCTTCCAGATTGGAAACCCCCTTTTCAAGTAGCTACAAGATGGGCCAAGAAAAACATCCCACATGTGACACAGGCAGTGTTGGATCACGTGGAGGCCCTTTTAACAGCAAGAGCTGATGGTAACATCCAACGCCAGCCTTTACCAATAGCACGCACTCAGGCACAGCTGACTTCCGTGGAGGTTGCTACAGTGACTGAGGAACCCCAAGAGAGTCCACTAAGGGGGTCTCAACTGATTCAAATGCTGGAGGTGCAAATGGAACCACCTCAAGAACAGCGACAGCAGAGAGTTAGGAATACAGGAAGGGCTGAATCTACAACACGCCCTCAGGCACAGAAGACTTCCACGAGTGTTGCTACAATGACTGAGGGACCCAAATGGAGTCCACCAAGGGAGACTCTGACAGAACCAATTCAGGTACTGCAACAGCAGAGAGTCAGGAGACCAAGGGGAGTGGTCCTTACGGGGGATCGCTCCTTAGGGCTGATGACTGAACCTCAAGACAGTAGTTTGGAGTACAGAGTGGAGGAAGAACAGTTAGACCGACCTGGTTACAGGGAAGATGAGGACAGGTTTGGTTCTACACACTTTGGAAGAGAGGAATCCTCTCCATTGTTGACCCCAGTGAGGGTGTCAATGAGTTCACAAACAACCCCTCCAGGAGCTACAGGACAAATTGTCCAAGCTCAAGTTCATCGAGAGGAGGAGGAAGAGGATGAGCTCTTGAGTGAGTCCTCAAGTGAGTCTTCAAGTGAGTCCTCAGATGAGTCAGTTGACCAAGAAGAATTGCTGGAGACAGAGGATTCTAGTGACCACATTGCTTCTCCAAGAGAGAATCAGAGGGTGACCAGACATGTCAACTCCGAACGGAAAATGATTGACTGGGGTTTGCATGTCAGGAAGAAGTGGCTCATAGTGGGTGACTCTAACTTATCAAGGATCCCTCCCTATGATATCCCTGACTTACAAATTGAAAGCTATCCGGGTGCGACTTTCCGCCACGCAGAAGCCTTGATGAAGAAGGCGACGGGGGAGGTGACGGTATTGAAAGTCATTTTGTCCTTTGGCTTGAACCATCGCAACCAGAGGGCCAAGGAAACATCGGTCAGGCAAATGCAAGGAGCAGTGAGGGCGGCCAAAAAACGGTTCCCCTATGCTGAGATCTGGCTTCCTCAGATTAATTTCTCACCCTCCCTTCCCACCCTAGAAAAACAAACATTGAGACTTTTAAACCACCATATGGACAGGAATATGCCTACGTTGTCTGCTCTGTCAGACACTCAGTTCCACACAGAAAGAGACAACGTCCATTGGACCAAGAGAACAGCACTTGCTATGTTTAGACACTGGGTCAGCCTGTTAAACTTATCCGCCCTCTAAGTCTTAGACAAGAGGGGGTTAAGAGGCCAGGCCCAGGCTTGGTAGATAATGTGGTGGTCTTGGCTAAGAAGTTTAACCTCTCAGGATCCCAGCGGGACCTTCTTAACAGGGGTTTATCATTTGTACCATCAGTTGACATAGGCAGGAATCACAAAACTCAGTGTAAATTTGATTTACAAAATTACCATAGAAAAATAAAATTAGCTTCATATTTTAAGGACTCAAAAAAGCAGGAACCCAGACCTTTTATGGGGGCATCAATTTGGACACCTCCGATGGACAAATTAGCACCACCAGTTATTGATTTGATTGAAGAAGATTATTTAATTTTTGATAAATATTACAGGCCAATTAAAGAAATTCATAATTTGGCAGCAGATGAAGTAAGGGCACTTTGGGAGCTTAAAAAGTTAAAACAGATTGTGATTAAGCCTGCTGACAAGGGGTCAACAGTTGTCATAATGGACAGAGAACAATACATATTAGAGGTCAAACGACAATTAAGTGATACAACATATTACAAAAAACTATCTACACCAATTTATTTGGACACAATTCCTTTGATTGATGACATTTTGGGACAACTGAAAAAGAAGAAATTCATAAATGAGACACAACGAAAATATTTGAAAGGCCAGCTGCAACCTCGAGAAAGACGATTTTACATATTACCTAAAGTGCATAAAAACCCAAAAACTTGGACAATTCCATTTGAAGTCCCTCCGGGGAGACCCATAGTTTCCGACTGTGGAAGTGAAACTTATTTCACAGCGGAATACTTGGATTTTTACTTAAACCCACTTTCCACTCGACATACTGCCTATGTCAAGGACACATTCCATTTTCTTGAAATAGTTAAGGGCCTGACAATTCCCCCAAATTCATATCTGTTTTCTATGGATGTGGATAGCCTCTATACGAATATTGATATACAGAGAGGGATCAATTCAGTAAAAAAAATATTTTCTAAATTTCCGGATCCAACAAGACCAGATGAAGAGCTATTGGAATTGTTGAAAATAAATTTGACGAGGAATGACTTTGTATTTGATGGAGAATTTTATCTCCAAATCCTTGGCACCGCAATGGGTAAAAAATTTGCACCAGCCTATGCAAATATCTTCATGGCTAATTGGGAGCAAGAAGTCTTTTCAAAATGTCCAAAGAAGCCTTTCAAGTATCTCAGATATCTTGATGACATCTGGGGCATTTGGACAGGTTCAAAAGGAGAATTTCAGGAGTTTATGAATATTTTAAATTCACATGATCCTTGCATTAAATTGAAATTTGAGATACATGAGGATTCCATAGTATTCCTGGATACAACAACTTTCAAAGGGCCAAACTTTTTAACAACACACAAATTGGATGTGAAAGTGTTTTTCAAATCAGTGGATACACATGCACTGTTGTATAAGACTAGCTTCCACCCATCACATATGTTCAGGGGAATTGTCAAGTCTCAGATACTGCGATTTCATAGGATTTGTACTCGTAGAGAGGATTTTATTGCTGCAGTCAGGACCCTTTTTAAGGCCTTACGGGGCAGAGGATATACAAGGTCCTTCCTTAGAACTTGTTTTAAAACCTATAAGGTCAGAAGAGCAAAGTTAAAGGAGGGCCTAATTCCTCTGATAACATCCTATTCATCTACCAATAGGGATTTGAACAGAAAGTTCAAATCCAATTTTGAAAGAATAATAGGCGGTGCCGGAATTCTTTCGGATGCAAAGATTGTTCTAGCATATAGGAGACATAAAAATCTCAAGGACCTGTTGGTGAGAGCCAAATTGCCGAGCTTACAATCCACAACAAAGTCTCAGTTGTTAGAATCACAGTTTGTCAGACTAAAATTTGTCCGACGTGGTTCAGATGGCATGATGTTTCAGATTCCACAGGTTTTTAACACTAGATCTGCAAACTGTGTATATTTGTTATTTTGTGCCAAGTGTGGCATCAAGTACGTGGGGGAGACAAAGAATTCATTGTCCACCCGTATGTATCAACATCGATATGTTATCAGACATGGAAAGAACGTGGAAACACCTTTAGTTCGACATTTTTTACACCACGGTTTTGAATCGGTGAGAATGGCAGGACTGCAAATGAGTAGTCTTTGGACAAATTCGGAAAGGAGGAACATTGAGAGATACTGGACACATTTATTAGAGACTTTAGAACCCGTTGGGCTTAATGTGAAATGGGGCACTAATTGAAGTTTGATATGGATTACTTTCTATAGCCCTTCCCCAGATTTTAAACCCTAAGCCTAACCCTGCCCCTAACCCTAACCCTGACCCCTAACCCTAACCCCTGACCCTAGCCCTAACCCTAACCCCCAACTCTAACCGGAACAGAACCAAAATGACACAAAAGGTATTATTAAAAGTTGCCTTACATACAAAATTTCATATTAAAATCGATAAAATTAGCTTAAAAGGGTTAAAAACTACTCAAATAGAGTTTTAGGTATTTAAAATACATGTAAAATTTATTCAATTATTAATAAAAATTGTCTTACTTACAATAATTCCAATTAAAGTTCATAGTGGGTTTGAAAGGGTTAACATTCAATCAGGGTATAAGTTGTTTAACATACATGTACAGTTAATTGCTTACAAAACACTTGATTTACAATAAAACAACAAAATTGCAGGTTAAAATTCATAGAATTTGGTTAAAAGGGTTAAAAGTATTCAATTAGGTTAATTTTTATTCAAAATACATGTAAAATTCATTGGCAATTCAAAAAAGACAAACCGTTTTAAATAAAAGCCTTTTATTTATTTATCGTCAAAAATAAAAAACGAAAGTAAAAAAATACATCTCAGGCAAAGACTATAAATAGGGGAAGTCTATGGGCAGCAGTGTTCATTTCACCACAGATACTCAATGAGTGAACATCTAAGAGCCTTCTCACCTATGAGTTTTTAGTGTGCTGATTCAATTTTATTTTATTATTTTGGACCTGAAGAAGACCTAAAGAAGGTCGAAACGTCGTCCTGTTTTTTCGTTTGTTTTTTTTTCATTTTCATTTCTTAGCACACCTTCTTTAGTTCATTAAACAAAAAAATATAATTTAATACAAAACAACAAGACATAACAAACACATAAACAATAGAAAACATTTCTGCTTTTCTCACCCCAATCATGGGTGACGGTGACTGGACTTATGTCCAGAGACGAAGGGGACGCCGGAGGGCTCCCCAAAATGATTGGAGCTGGAATGGGGACAGGTCTGGATGGACGGCCCGTGCACCTCCTGCCTTCCCAAATGGGAGACAGGTTATTTTCCCCAAACCTAATCGGCCAGCGCCTCCATCTGGGCAGTCCCGTTATTACGGCCCCAAGTCCAGATCTTTTGCAACAGTTTTGCGTCAGGGGAATCAAAGGGGTGCTTGGCAGGATGATGGTTCTGCACCTATTAGGCGGGAACCTGCTGATCCTCAGTTTGGCCATTTGGTGCGGAAAATACATGCACTCATTAAGATGGTGCACCATCTTCGTAATGTTGCATCAGAGGAGGGTAAGCAGCCACCTAAAATGATTGCCAAGACAATAGAATCCCTGACCACCATGATTAGACCTGCCTCACCGGTTCAAAAGACATTGGACCTGATCATGGGAAATGCAAAGAATTGGGGATATAATACCCTATTGATCTTGCAGGACCACTATGAGGCAGGGATACAGACATTGTTGGGGGAAATCTCCACACTTTTGCTTCCAGATTGGAAACCCCCTTTTCAAGTAGCTACAAGATGGGCCAAGAAAAACATCCCACATGTGACACAGGCAGTGTTGGATCACGTGGAGGCCCTTTTAACAGCAAGAGCTGATGGTAACATCCAACGCCAGCCTTTACCAATAGCACGCACTCAGGCACAGCTGACTTCCGTGGAGGTTGCTACAGTGACTGAGGAACCCCAAGAGAGTCCACTAAGGGGGTCTCAACTGATTCAAATGCTGGAGGTGCAAATGGAACCACCTCAAGAACAGCGACAGCAGAGAGTTAGGAATACAGGAAGGGCTGAATCTACAACACGCCCTCAGGCACAGAAGACTTCCACGAGTGTTGCTACAATGACTGAGGGACCCAAATGGAGTCCACCAAGGGAGACTCTGACAGAACCAATTCAGGTACTGCAACAGCAGAGAGTCAGGAGACCAAGGGGAGTGGTCCTTACGGGGGATCGCTCCTTAGGGCTGATGACTGAACCTCAAGACAGTAGTTTGGAGTACAGAGTGGAGGAAGAACAGTTAGACCGACCTGGTTACAGGGAAGATGAGGACAGGTTTGGTTCTACACACTTTGGAAGAGAGGAATCCTCTCCATTGTTGACCCCAGTGAGGGTGTCAATGAGTTCACAAACAACCCCTCCAGGAGCTACAGGACAAATTGTCCAAGCTCAAGTTCATCGAGAGGAGGAGGAAGAGGATGAGCTCTTGAGTGAGTCCTCAAGTGAGTCTTCAAGTGAGTCCTCAGATGAGTCAGTTGACCAAGAAGAATTGCTGGAGACAGAGGATTCTAGTGACCACATTGCTTCTCCAAGAGAGAATCAGAGGGTGACCAGACATGTCAACTCCGAACGGAAAATGATTGACTGGGGTTTGCATGTCAGGAAGAAGTGGCTCATAGTGGGTGACTCTAACTTATCAAGGATCCCTCCCTATGATATCCCTGACTTACAAATTGAAAGCTATCCGGGTGCGACTTTCCGCCACGCAGAAGCCTTGATGAAGAAGGCGACGGGGGAGGTGACGGTATTGAAAGTCATTTTGTCCTTTGGCTTGAACCATCGCAACCAGAGGGCCAAGGAAACATCGGTCAGGCAAATGCAAGGAGCAGTGAGGGCGGCCAAAAAACGGTTCCCCTATGCTGAGATCTGGCTTCCTCAGATTAATTTCTCACCCTCCCTTCCCACCCTAGAAAAACAAACATTGAGACTTTTAAACCACCATATGGACAGGAATATGCCTACGTTGTCTGCTCTGTCAGACACTCAGTTCCACACAGAAAGAGACAACGTCCATTGGACCAAGAGAACAGCACTTGCTATGTTTAGACACTGGGTCAGCCTGTTAAACTTATCCGCCCTCTAAGTCTTAGACAAGAGGGGGTTAAGAGGCCAGGCCCAGGCTTGGTAGATAATGTGGTGGTCTTGGCTAAGAAGTTTAACCTCTCAGGATCCCAGCGGGACCTTCTTAACAGGGGTTTATCATTTGTACCATCAGTTGACATAGGCAGGAATCACAAAACTCAGTGTAAATTTGATTTACAAAATTACCATAGAAAAATAAAATTAGCTTCATATTTTAAGGACTCAAAAAAGCAGGAACCCAGACCTTTTATGGGGGCATCAATTTGGACACCTCCGATGGACAAATTAGCACCACCAGTTATTGATTTGATTGAAGAAGATTATTTAATTTTTGATAAATATTACAGGCCAATTAAAGAAATTCATAATTTGGCAGCAGATGAAGTAAGGGCACTTTGGGAGCTTAAAAAGTTAAAACAGATTGTGATTAAGCCTGCTGACAAGGGGTCAACAGTTGTCATAATGGACAGAGAACAATACATATTAGAGGTCAAACGACAATTAAGTGATACAACATATTACAAAAAACTATCTACACCAATTTATTTGGACACAATTCCTTTGATTGATGACATTTTGGGACAACTGAAAAAGAAGAAATTCATAAATGAGACACAACGAAAATATTTGAAAGGCCAGCTGCAACCTCGAGAAAGACGATTTTACATATTACCTAAAGTGCATAAAAACCCAAAAACTTGGACAATTCCATTTGAAGTCCCTCCGGGGAGACCCATAGTTTCCGACTGTGGAAGTGAAACTTATTTCACAGCGGAATACTTGGATTTTTACTTAAACCCACTTTCCACTCGACATACTGCCTATGTCAAGGACACATTCCATTTTCTTGAAATAGTTAAGGGCCTGACAATTCCCCCAAATTCATATCTGTTTTCTATGGATGTGGATAGCCTCTATACGAATATTGATATACAGAGAGGGATCAATTCAGTAAAAAAAATATTTTCTAAATTTCCGGATCCAACAAGACCAGATGAAGAGCTATTGGAATTGTTGAAAATAAATTTGACGAGGAATGACTTTGTATTTGATGGAGAATTTTATCTCCAAATCCTTGGCACCGCAATGGGTAAAAAATTTGCACCAGCCTATGCAAATATCTTCATGGCTAATTGGGAGCAAGAAGTCTTTTCAAAATGTCCAAAGAAGCCTTTCAAGTATCTCAGATATCTTGATGACATCTGGGGCATTTGGACAGGTTCAAAAGGAGAATTTCAGGAGTTTATGAATATTTTAAATTCACATGATCCTTGCATTAAATTGAAATTTGAGATACATGAGGATTCCATAGTATTCCTGGATACAACAACTTTCAAAGGGCCAAACTTTTTAACAACACACAAATTGGATGTGAAAGTGTTTTTCAAATCAGTGGATACACATGCACTGTTGTATAAGACTAGCTTCCACCCATCACATATGTTCAGGGGAATTGTCAAGTCTCAGATACTGCGATTTCATAGGATTTGTACTCGTAGAGAGGATTTTATTGCTGCAGTCAGGACCCTTTTTAAGGCCTTACGGGGCAGAGGATATACAAGGTCCTTCCTTAGAACTTGTTTTAAAACCTATAAGGTCAGAAGAGCAAAGTTAAAGGAGGGCCTAATTCCTCTGATAACATCCTATTCATCTACCAATAGGGATTTGAACAGAAAGTTCAAATCCAATTTTGAAAGAATAATAGGCGGTGCCGGAATTCTTTCGGATGCAAAGATTGTTCTAGCATATAGGAGACATAAAAATCTCAAGGACCTGTTGGTGAGAGCCAAATTGCCGAGCTTACAATCCACAACAAAGTCTCAGTTGTTAGAATCACAGTTTGTCAGACTAAAATTTGTCCGACGTGGTTCAGATGGCATGATGTTTCAGATTCCACAGGTTTTTAACACTAGATCTGCAAACTGTGTATATTTGTTATTTTGTGCCAAGTGTGGCATCAAGTACGTGGGGGAGACAAAGAATTCATTGTCCACCCGTATGTATCAACATCGATATGTTATCAGACATGGAAAGAACGTGGAAACACCTTTAGTTCGACATTTTTTACACCACGGTTTTGAATCGGTGAGAATGGCAGGACTGCAAATGAGTAGTCTTTGGACAAATTCGGAAAGGAGGAACATTGAGAGATACTGGACACATTTATTAGAGACTTTAGAACCCGTTGGGCTTAATGTGAAATGGGGCACTAATTGAAGTTTGATATGGATTACTTTCTATAGCCCTTCCCCAGATTTTAAACCCTAAGCCTAACCCTGCCCCTAACCCTAACCCTGACCCCTAACCCTAACCCCTGACCCTAGCCCTAACCCTAACCCCCAACTCTAACCGGAACAGAACCAAAATGACACAAAAGGTATTATTAAAAGTTGCCTTACATACAAAATTTCATATTAAAATCGATAAAATTAGCTTAAAAGGGTTAAAAACTACTCAAATAGAGTTTTAGGTATTTAAAATACATGTAAAATTTATTCAATTATTAATAAAAATTGTCTTACTTACAATAATTCCAATTAAAGTTCATAGTGGGTTTGAAAGGGTTAACATTCAATCAGGGTATAAGTTGTTTAACATACATGTACAGTTAATTGCTTACAAAACACTTGATTTACAATAAAACAACAAAATTGCAGGTTAAAATTCATAGAATTTGGTTAAAAGGGTTAAAAGTATTCAATTAGGTTAATTTTTATTCAAAATACATGTAAAATTCATTGGCAATTCAAAAAAGACAAACCGTTTTAAATAAAAGCCTTTTATTTATTTATCGTCAAAAATAAAAAACGAAAGTAAAAAAATACATCTCAGGCAAAGACTATAAATAGGGGAAGTCTATGGGCAGCAGTGTTCATTTCACCACAGATACTCAATGAGTGAACATCTAAGAGCCTTCTCACCTATGAGTTTTTAGTGTGCTGATTCAATTTTATTTTATTATTTTGGACCTGAAGAAGACCTAAAGAAGGTCGAAACGTCGTCCTGTTTTTTCGTTTGTTTTTTTTCATTTTCATTTCTTAGCACACCTTCTTTAGTTCATTAAACAAAAAAATATAATTTAATACAAAACAACAAGACATAACAAACACATAAACAATAGAAAACATTTCTGCTTTTCTCACCCCAATCATGGGTGACGGTGACTGGACTTATGTCCAGAGACGAAGGGGACGCCGGAGGGCTCCCCAAAATGATTGGAGCTGGAATGGGGACAGGTCTGGATGGACGGCCCGTGCACCTCCTGCCTTCCCAAATGGGAGACAGGTTATTTTCCCCAAACCTAATCGGCCAGCGCCTCCATCTGGGCAGTCCCGTTATTACGGCCCCAAGTCCAGATCTTTTGCAACAGTTTTGCGTCAGGGGAATCAAAGGGGTGCTTGGCAGGATGATGGTTCTGCACCTATTAGGCGGGAACCTGCTGATCCTCAGTTTGGCCATTTGGTGCGGAAAATACATGCACTCATTAAGATGGTGCACCATCTTCGTAATGTTGCATCAGAGGAGGGTAAGCAGCCACCTAAAATGATTGCCAAGACAATAGAATCCCTGACCACCATGATTAGACCTGCCTCACCGGTTCAAAAGACATTGGACCTGATCATGGGAAATGCAAAGAATTGGGGATATAATACCCTATTGATCTTGCAGGACCACTATGAGGCAGGGATACAGACATTGTTGGGGGAAATCTCCACACTTTTGCTTCCAGATTGGAAACCCCCTTTTCAAGTAGCTACAAGATGGGCCAAGAAAAACATCCCACATGTGACACAGGCAGTGTTGGATCACGTGGAGGCCCTTTTAACAGCAAGAGCTGATGGTAACATCCAACGCCAGCCTTTACCAATAGCACGCACTCAGGCACAGCTGACTTCCGTGGAGGTTGCTACAGTGACTGAGGAACCCCAAGAGAGTCCACTAAGGGGGTCTCAACTGATTCAAATGCTGGAGGTGCAAATGGAACCACCTCAAGAACAGCGACAGCAGAGAGTTAGGAATACAGGAAGGGCTGAATCTACAACACGCCCTCAGGCACAGAAGACTTCCACGAGTGTTGCTACAATGACTGAGGGACCCAAATGGAGTCCACCAAGGGAGACTCTGACAGAACCAATTCAGGTACTGCAACAGCAGAGAGTCAGGAGACCAAGGGGAGTGGTCCTTACGGGGGATCGCTCCTTAGGGCTGATGACTGAACCTCAAGACAGTAGTTTGGAGTACAGAGTGGAGGAAGAACAGTTAGACCGACCTGGTTACAGGGAAGATGAGGACAGGTTTGGTTCTACACACTTTGGAAGAGAGGAATCCTCTCCATTGTTGACCCCAGTGAGGGTGTCAATGAGTTCACAAACAACCCCTCCAGGAGCTACAGGACAAATTGTCCAAGCTCAAGTTCATCGAGAGGAGGAGGAAGAGGATGAGCTCTTGAGTGAGTCCTCAAGTGAGTCTTCAAGTGAGTCCTCAGATGAGTCAGTTGACCAAGAAGAATTGCTGGAGACAGAGGATTCTAGTGACCACATTGCTTCTCCAAGAGAGAATCAGAGGGTGACCAGACATGTCAACTCCGAACGGAAAATGATTGACTGGGGTTTGCATGTCAGGAAGAAGTGGCTCATAGTGGGTGACTCTAACTTATCAAGGATCCCTCCCTATGATATCCCTGACTTACAAATTGAAAGCTATCCGGGTGCGACTTTCCGCCACGCAGAAGCCTTGATGAAGAAGGCGACGGGGGAGGTGACGGTATTGAAAGTCATTTTGTCCTTTGGCTTGAACCATCGCAACCAGAGGGCCAAGGAAACATCGGTCAGGCAAATGCAAGGAGCAGTGAGGGCGGCCAAAAAACGGTTCCCCTATGCTGAGATCTGGCTTCCTCAGATTAATTTCTCACCCTCCCTTCCCACCCTAGAAAAACAAACATTGAGACTTTTAAACCACCATATGGACAGGAATATGCCTACGTTGTCTGCTCTGTCAGACACTCAGTTCCACACAGAAAGAGACAACGTCCATTGGACCAAGAGAACAGCACTTGCTATGTTTAGACACTGGGTCAGCCTGTTAAACTTATCCGCCCTCTAAGTCTTAGACAAGAGGGGGTTAAGAGGCCAGGCCCAGGCTTGGTAGATAATGTGGTGGTCTTGGCTAAGAAGTTTAACCTCTCAGGATCCCAGCGGGACCTTCTTAACAGGGGTTTATCATTTGTACCATCAGTTGACATAGGCAGGAATCACAAAACTCAGTGTAAATTTGATTTACAAAATTACCATAGAAAAATAAAATTAGCTTCATATTTTAAGGACTCAAAAAAGCAGGAACCCAGACCTTTTATGGGGGCATCAATTTGGACACCTCCGATGGACAAATTAGCACCACCAGTTATTGATTTGATTGAAGAAGATTATTTAATTTTTGATAAATATTACAGGCCAATTAAAGAAATTCATAATTTGGCAGCAGATGAAGTAAGGGCACTTTGGGAGCTTAAAAAGTTAAAACAGATTGTGATTAAGCCTGCTGACAAGGGGTCAACAGTTGTCATAATGGACAGAGAACAATACATATTAGAGGTCAAACGACAATTAAGTGATACAACATATTACAAAAAACTATCTACACCAATTTATTTGGACACAATTCCTTTGATTGATGACATTTTGGGACAACTGAAAAAGAAGAAATTCATAAATGAGACACAACGAAAATATTTGAAAGGCCAGCTGCAACCTCGAGAAAGACGATTTTACATATTACCTAAAGTGCATAAAAACCCAAAAACTTGGACAATTCCATTTGAAGTCCCTCCGGGGAGACCCATAGTTTCCGACTGTGGAAGTGAAACTTATTTCACAGCGGAATACTTGGATTTTTACTTAAACCCACTTTCCACTCGACATACTGCCTATGTCAAGGACACATTCCATTTTCT
This sequence comes from Oryzias latipes, assembly GCF_053564925.1. Lineage (NCBI taxonomy): Eukaryota > Metazoa > Chordata > Actinopteri > Beloniformes > Adrianichthyidae > Oryzias > Oryzias latipes. Next base: position 56,316 of record NC_136247.1, read on the forward strand.
TGAAATAGTTAAGGGCCTGACAATTCCCCCAAATTCATATCTGTTTTCTATGGATGTGGATAGCCTCTATACGAATATTGATATACAGAGAGGGATCAATTCAGTAAAAAAAATATTTTCTAAATTTCCGGATCCAACAAGACCAGATGAAGAGCTATTGGAATTGTTGAAAATAAATTTGACGAGGAATGACTTTGTATTTGATGGAGAATTTTATCTCCAAATCCTTGGCACCGCAATGGGTAAAAAATTTGCACCAGCCTATGCAAATATCTTCATGGCTAATTGGGAGCAAGAAGTCTTTTCAAAATGTCCAAAGAAGCCTTTCAAGTATCTCAGATATCTTGATGACATCTGGGGCATTTGGACAGGTTCAAAAGGAGAATTTCAGGAGTTTATGAATATTTTAAATTCACATGATCCTTGCATTAAATTGAAATTTGAGATACATGAGGATTCCATAGTATTCCTGGATACAACAACTTTCAAAGGGCCAAACTTTTTAACAACACACAAATTGGATGTGAAAGTGTTTTTCAAATCAGTGGATACACATGCACTGTTGTATAAGACTAGCTTCCACCCATCACATATGTTCAGGGGAATTGTCAAGTCTCAGATACTGCGATTTCATAGGATTTGTACTCGTAGAGAGGATTTTATTGCTGCAGTCAGGACCCTTTTTAAGGCCTTACGGGGCAGAGGATATACAAGGTCCTTCCTTAGAACTTGTTTTAAAACCTATAAGGTCAGAAGAGCAAAGTTAAAGGAGGGCCTAATTCCTCTGATAACATCCTATTCATCTACCAATAGGGATTTGAACAGAAAGTTCAAATCCAATTTTGAAAGAATAATAGGCGGTGCCGGAATTCTTTCGGATGCAAAGATTGTTCTAGCATATAGGAGACATAAAAATCTCAAGGACCTGTTGGTGAGAGCCAAATTGCCGAGCTTACAATCCACAACAAAGTCTCAGTTGTTAGAATCACAGTTTGTCAGACTAAAATTTGTCCGACGTGGTTCAGATGGCATGATGTTTCAGATTCCACAGGTTTTTAACACTAGATCTGCAAACTGTGTATATTTGTTATTTTGTGCCAAGTGTGGCATCAAGTACGTGGGGGAGACAAAGAATTCATTGTCCACCCGTATGTATCAACATCGATATGTTATCAGACATGGAAAGAACGTGGAAACACCTTTAGTTCGACATTTTTTACACCACGGTTTTGAATCGGTGAGAATGGCAGGACTGCAAATGAGTAGTCTTTGGACAAATTCGGAAAGGAGGAACATTGAGAGATACTGGACACATTTATTAGAGACTTTAGAACCCGTTGGGCTTAATGTGAAATGGGGCACTAATTGAAGTTTGATATGGATTACTTTCTATAGCCCTTCCCCAGATTTTAAACCCTAAGCCTAACCCTGCCCCTAACCCTAACCCTGACCCCTAACCCTAACCCCTGACCCTAGCCCTAACCCTAACCCCCAACTCTAACCGGAACAGAACCAAAATGACACAAAAGGTATTATTAAAAGTTGCCTTACATACAAAATTTCATATTAAAATCGATAAAATTAGCTTAAAAGGGTTAAAAACTACTCAAATAGAGTTTTAGGTATTTAAAATACATGTAAAATTTATTCAATTATTAATAAAAATTGTCTTACTTACAATAATTCCAATTAAAGTTCATAGTGGGTTTGAAAGGGTTAACATTCAATCAGGGTATAAGTTGTTTAACATACATGTACAGTTAATTGCTTACAAAACACTTGATTTACAATAAAACAACAAAATTGCAGGTTAAAATTCATAGAATTTGGTTAAAAGGGTTAAAAGTATTCAATTAGGTTAATTTTTATTCAAAATACATGTAAAATTCATTGGCAATTCAAAAAAGACAAACCGTTTTAAATAAAAGCCTTTTATTTATTTATCGTCAAAAATAAAAAACGAAAGTAAAAAAATACATCTCAGGCAAAGACTATAAATAGGGGAAGTCTATGGGCAGCAGTGTTCATTTCACCACAGATACTCAATGAGTGAACATCTAAGAGCCTTCTCACCTATGAGTTTTTAGTGTGCTGATTCAATTTTATTTTATTATTTTGGACCTGAAGAAGACCTAAAGAAGGTCGAAACGTCGTCCTGTTTTTTCGTTTGTTTTTTTTTCATTTTCATTTCTTAGCACACCTTCTTTAGTTCATTAAACAAAAAAATATAATTTAATACAAAACAACAAGACATAACAAACACATAAACAATAGAAAACATTTCTGCTTTTCTCACCCCAATCATGGGTGACGGTGACTGGACTTATGTCCAGAGACGAAGGGGACGCCGGAGGGCTCCCCAAAATGATTGGAGCTGGAATGGGGACAGGTCTGGATGGACGGCCCGTGCACCTCCTGCCTTCCCAAATGGGAGACAGGTTATTTTCCCCAAACCTAATCGGCCAGCGCCTCCATCTGGGCAGTCCCGTTATTACGGCCCCAAGTCCAGATCTTTTGCAACAGTTTTGCGTCAGGGGAATCAAAGGGGTGCTTGGCAGGATGATGGTTCTGCACCTATTAGGCGGGAACCTGCTGATCCTCAGTTTGGCCATTTGGTGCGGAAAATACATGCACTCATTAAGATGGTGCACCATCTTCGTAATGTTGCATCAGAGGAGGGTAAGCAGCCACCTAAAATGATTGCCAAGACAATAGAATCCCTGACCACCATGATTAGACCTGCCTCACCGGTTCAAAAGACATTGGACCTGATCATGGGAAATGCAAAGAATTGGGGATATAATACCCTATTGATCTTGCAGGACCACTATGAGGCAGGGATACAGACATTGTTGGGGGAAATCTCCACACTTTTGCTTCCAGATTGGAAACCCCCTTTTCAAGTAGCTACAAGATGGGCCAAGAAAAACATCCCACATGTGACACAGGCAGTGTTGGATCACGTGGAGGCCCTTTTAACAGCAAGAGCTGATGGTAACATCCAACGCCAGCCTTTACCAATAGCACGCACTCAGGCACAGCTGACTTCCGTGGAGGTTGCTACAGTGACTGAGGAACCCCAAGAGAGTCCACTAAGGGGGTCTCAACTGATTCAAATGCTGGAGGTGCAAATGGAACCACCTCAAGAACAGCGACAGCAGAGAGTTAGGAATACAGGAAGGGCTGAATCTACAACACGCCCTCAGGCACAGAAGACTTCCACGAGTGTTGCTACAATGACTGAGGGACCCAAATGGAGTCCACCAAGGGAGACTCTGACAGAACCAATTCAGGTACTGCAACAGCAGAGAGTCAGGAGACCAAGGGGAGTGGTCCTTACGGGGGATCGCTCCTTAGGGCTGATGACTGAACCTCAAGACAGTAGTTTGGAGTACAGAGTGGAGGAAGAACAGTTAGACCGACCTGGTTACAGGGAAGATGAGGACAGGTTTGGTTCTACACACTTTGGAAGAGAGGAATCCTCTCCATTGTTGACCCCAGTGAGGGTGTCAATGAGTTCACAAACAACCCCTCCAGGAGCTACAGGACAAATTGTCCAAGCTCAAGTTCATCGAGAGGAGGAGGAAGAGGATGAGCTCTTGAGTGAGTCCTCAAGTGAGTCTTCAAGTGAGTCCTCAGATGAGTCAGTTGACCAAGAAGAATTGCTGGAGACAGAGGATTCTAGTGACCACATTGCTTCTCCAAGAGAGAATCAGAGGGTGACCAGACATGTCAACTCCGAACGGAAAATGATTGACTGGGGTTTGCATGTCAGGAAGAAGTGGCTCATAGTGGGTGACTCTAACTTATCAAGGATCCCTCCCTATGATATCCCTGACTTACAAATTGAAAGCTATCCGGGTGCGACTTTCCGCCACGCAGAAGCCTTGATGAAGAAGGCGACGGGGGAGGTGACGGTATTGAAAGTCATTTTGTCCTTTGGCTTGAACCATCGCAACCAGAGGGCCAAGGAAACATCGGTCAGGCAAATGCAAGGAGCAGTGAGGGCGGCCAAAAAACGGTTCCCCTATGCTGAGATCTGGCTTCCTCAGATTAATTTCTCACCCTCCCTTCCCACCCTAGAAAAACAAACATTGAGACTTTTAAACCACCATATGGACAGGAATATGCCTACGTTGTCTGCTCTGTCAGACACTCAGTTCCACACAGAAAGAGACAACGTCCATTGGACCAAGAGAACAGCACTTGCTATGTTTAGACACTGGGTCAGCCTGTTAAACTTATCCGCCCTCTAAGTCTTAGACAAGAGGGGGTTAAGAGGCCAGGCCCAGGCTTGGTAGATAATGTGGTGGTCTTGGCTAAGAAGTTTAACCTCTCAGGATCCCAGCGGGACCTTCTTAACAGGGGTTTATCATTTGTACCATCAGTTGACATAGGCAGGAATCACAAAACTCAGTGTAAATTTGATTTACAAAATTACCATAGAAAAATAAAATTAGCTTCATATTTTAAGGACTCAAAAAAGCAGGAACCCAGACCTTTTATGGGGGCATCAATTTGGACACCTCCGATGGACAAATTAGCACCACCAGTTATTGATTTGATTGAAGAAGATTATTTAATTTTTGATAAATATTACAGGCCAATTAAAGAAATTCATAATTTGGCAGCAGATGAAGTAAGGGCACTTTGGGAGCTTAAAAAGTTAAAACAGATTGTGATTAAGCCTGCTGACAAGGGGTCAACAGTTGTCATAATGGACAGAGAACAATACATATTAGAGGTCAAACGACAATTAAGTGATACAACATATTACAAAAAACTATCTACACCAATTTATTTGGACACAATTCCTTTGATTGATGACATTTTGGGACAACTGAAAAAGAAGAAATTCATAAATGAGACACAACGAAAATATTTGAAAGGCCAGCTGCAACCTCGAGAAAGACGATTTTACATATTACCTAAAGTGCATAAAAACCCAAAAACTTGGACAATTCCATTTGAAGTCCCTCCGGGGAGACCCATAGTTTCCGACTGTGGAAGTGAAACTTATTTCACAGCGGAATACTTGGATTTTTACTTAAACCCACTTTCCACTCGACATACTGCCTATGTCAAGGACACATTCCATTTTCTTGAAATAGTTAAGGGCCTGACAATTCCCCCAAATTCATATCTGTTTTCTATGGATGTGGATAGCCTCTATACGAATATTGATATACAGAGAGGGATCAATTCAGTAAAAAAAATATTTTCTAAATTTCCGGATCCAACAAGACCAGATGAAGAGCTATTGGAATTGTTGAAAATAAATTTGACGAGGAATGACTTTGTATTTGATGGAGAATTTTATCTCCAAATCCTTGGCACCGCAATGGGTAAAAAATTTGCACCAGCCTATGCAAATATCTTCATGGCTAATTGGGAGCAAGAAGTCTTTTCAAAATGTCCAAAGAAGCCTTTCAAGTATCTCAGATATCTTGATGACATCTGGGGCATTTGGACAGGTTCAAAAGGAGAATTTCAGGAGTTTATGAATATTTTAAATTCACATGATCCTTGCATTAAATTGAAATTTGAGATACATGAGGATTCCATAGTATTCCTGGATACAACAACTTTCAAAGGGCCAAACTTTTTAACAACACACAAATTGGATGTGAAAGTGTTTTTCAAATCAGTGGATACACATGCACTGTTGTATAAGACTAGCTTCCACCCATCACATATGTTCAGGGGAATTGTCAAGTCTCAGATACTGCGATTTCATAGGATTTGTACTCGTAGAGAGGATTTTATTGCTGCAGTCAGGACCCTTTTTAAGGCCTTACGGGGCAGAGGATATACAAGGTCCTTCCTTAGAACTTGTTTTAAAACCTATAAGGTCAGAAGAGCAAAGTTAAAGGAGGGCCTAATTCCTCTGATAACATCCTATTCATCTACCAATAGGGATTTGAACAGAAAGTTCAAATCCAATTTTGAAAGAATAATAGGCGGTGCCGGAATTCTTTCGGATGCAAAGATTGTTCTAGCATATAGGAGACATAAAAATCTCAAGGACCTGTTGGTGAGAGCCAAATTGCCGAGCTTACAATCCACAACAAAGTCTCAGTTGTTAGAATCACAGTTTGTCAGACTAAAATTTGTCCGACGTGGTTCAGATGGCATGATGTTTCAGATTCCACAGGTTTTTAACACTAGATCTGCAAACTGTGTATATTTGTTATTTTGTGCCAAGTGTGGCATCAAGTACGTGGGGGAGACAAAGAATTCATTGTCCACCCGTATGTATCAACATCGATATGTTATCAGACATGGAAAGAACGTGGAAACACCTTTAGTTCGACATTTTTTACACCACGGTTTTGAATCGGTGAGAATGGCAGGACTGCAAATGAGTAGTCTTTGGACAAATTCGGAAAGGAGGAACATTGAGAGATACTGGACACATTTATTAGAGACTTTAGAACCCGTTGGGCTTAATGTGAAATGGGGCACTAATTGAAGTTTGATATGGATTACTTTCTATAGCCCTTCCCCAGATTTTAAACCCTAAGCCTAACCCTGCCCCTAACCCTAACCCTGACCCCTAACCCTAACCCCTGACCCTAGCCCTAACCCTAACCCCCAACTCTAACCGGAACAGAACCAAACTGACACAAAAGGTATTATTAAAAGTTGCCTTACATACAAAATTTCATATTAAAATCGATAAAATTAGCTTAAAAGGGTTAAAAACTACTCAAATAGAGTTTTAGGTATTTAAAATACATGTAAAATTTATTCAATTATTAATAAAAATTGTCTTACTTACAATAATTCCAATTAAAGTTCATAGTGGGTTTGAAAGGGTTAACATTCAATCAGGGTATAAGTTGTTTAACATACATGTACAGTTAATTGCTTACAAAACACTTGATTTACAATAAAACAACAAAATTGCAGGTTAAAATTCATAGAATTTGGTTAAAAGGGTTAAAAGTATTCAATTAGGTTAATTTTTATTCAAAATACATGTAAAATTCATTGGCAATTCAAAAAAGACAAACCGTTTTAAATAAAAGCCTTTTATTTATTTATCGTCAAAAATAAAAAACGAAAGTAAAAAAATACATCTCAGGCAAAGACTATAAATAGGGGAAGTCTATGGGCAGCAGTGTTCATTTCACCACAGATACTCAATGAGTGAACATCTAAGAGCCTTCTCACCTATGAGTTTTTAGTGTGCTGATTCAATTTTATTTTATTATTTTGGACCTGAAGAAGACCTAAAGAAGGTCGAAACGTCGTCCTGTTTTTTCGTTTGTTTTTTTTTCATTTTCATTTCTTAGCACACCTTCTTTAGTTCATTAAACAAAAAAATATAATTTAATACAAAACAACAAGACATAACAAACACATAAACAATAGAAAACATTTCTGCTTTTCTCACCCCAATCATGGGTGACGGTGACTGGACTTATGTCCAGAGACGAAGGGGACGCCGGAGGGCTCCCCAAAATGATTGGAGCTGGAATGGGGACAGGTCTGGATGGACGGCCCGTGCACCTCCTGCCTTCCCAAATGGGAGACAGGTTATTTTCCCCAAACCTAATCGGCCAGCGCCTCCATCTGGGCAGTCCCGTTATTACGGCCCCAAGTCCAGATCTTTTGCAACAGTTTTGCGTCAGGGGAATCAAAGGGGTGCTTGGCAGGATGATGGTTCTGCACCTATTAGGCGGGAACCTGCTGATCCTCAGTTTGGCCATTTGGTGCGGAAAATACATGCACTCATTAAGATGGTGCACCATCTTCGTAATGTTGCATCAGAGGAGGGTAAGCAGCCACCTAAAATGATTGCCAAGACAATAGAATCCCTGACCACCATGATTAGACCTGCCTCACCGGTTCAAAAGACATTGGACCTGATCATGGGAAATGCAAAGAATTGGGGATATAATACCCTATTGATCTTGCAGGACCACTATGAGGCAGGGATACAGACATTGTTGGGGGAAATCTCCACACTTTTGCTTCCAGATTGGAAACCCCCTTTTCAAGTAGCTACAAGATGGGCCAAGAAAAACATCCCACATGTGACACAGGCAGTGTTGGATCACGTGGAGGCCCTTTTAACAGCAAGAGCTGATGGTAACATCCAACGCCAGCCTTTACCAATAGCACGCACTCAGGCACAGCTGACTTCCGTGGAGGTTGCTACAGTGACTGAGGAACCCCAAGAGAGTCCACTAAGGGGGTCTCAACTGATTCAAATGCTGGAGGTGCAAATGGAACCACCTCAAGAACAGCGACAGCAGAGAGTTAGGAATACAGGAAGGGCTGAATCTACAACACGCCCTCAGGCACAGAAGACTTCCACGAGTGTTGCTACAATGACTGAGGGACCCAAATGGAGTCCACCAAGGGAGACTCTGACAGAACCAATTCAGGTACTGCAACAGCAGAGAGTCAGGAGACCAAGGGGAGTGGTCCTTACGGGGGATCGCTCCTTAGGGCTGATGACTGAACCTCAAGACAGTAGTTTGGAGTACAGAGTGGAGGAAGAACAGTTAGACCGACCTGGTTACAGGGAAGATGAGGACAGGTTTGGTTCTACACACTTTGGAAGAGAGGAATCCTCTCCATTGTTGACCCCAGTGAGGGTGTCAATGAGTTCACAAACAACCCCTCCAGGAGCTACAGGACAAATTGTCCAAGCTCAAGTTCATCGAGAGGAGGAGGAAGAGGATGAGCTCTTGAGTGAGTCCTCAAGTGAGTCTTCAAGTGAGTCCTCAGATGAGTCAGTTGACCAAGAAGAATTGCTGGAGACAGAGGATTCTAGTGACCACATTGCTTCTCCAAGAGAGAATCAGAGGGTGACCAGACATGTCAACTCCGAACGGAAAATGATTGACTGGGGTTTGCATGTCAGGAAGAAGTGGCTCATAGTGGGTGACTCTAACTTATCAAGGATCCCTCCCTATGATATCCCTGACTTACAAATTGAAAGCTATCCGGGTGCGACTTTCCGCCACGCAGAAGCCTTGATGAAGAAGGCGACGGGGGAGGTGACGGTATTGAAAGTCATTTTGTCCTTTGGCTTGAACCATCGCAACCAGAGGGCCAAGGAAACATCGGTCAGGCAAATGCAAGGAGCAGTGAGGGCGGCCAAAAAACGGTTCCCCTATGCTGAGATCTGGCTTCCTCAGATTAATTTCTCACCCTCCCTTCCCACCCTAGAAAAACAAACATTGAGACTTTTAAACCACCATATGGACAGGAATATGCCTACGTTGTCTGCTCTGTCAGACACTCAGTTCCACACAGAAAGAGACAACGTCCATTGGACCAAGAGAACAGCACTTGCTATGTTTAGACACTGGGTCAGCCTGTTAAACTTATCCGCCCTCTAAGTCTTAGACAAGAGGGGGTTAAGAGGCCAGGCCCAGGCTTGGTAGATAATGTGGTGGTCTTGGCTAAGAAGTTTAACCTCTCAGGATCCCAGCGGGACCTTCTTAACAGGGGTTTATCATTTGTACCATCAGTTGACATAGGCAGGAATCACAAAACTCAGTGTAAATTTGATTTACAAAATTACCATAGAAAAATAAAATTAGCTTCATATTTTAAGGACTCAAAAAAGCAGGAACCCAGACCTTTTATGGGGGCATCAATTTGGACACCTCCGATGGACAAATTAGCACCACCAGTTATTGATTTGATTGAAGAAGATTATTTAATTTTTGATAAATATTACAGGCCAATTAAAGAAATTCATAATTTGGCAGCAGATGAAGTAAGGGCACTTTGGGAGCTTAAAAAGTTAAAACAGATTGTGATTAAGCCTGCTGACAAGGGGTCAACAGTTGTCATAATGGACAGAGAACAATACATATTAGAGGTCAAACGACAATTAAGTGATACAACATATTACAAAAAACTATCTACACCAATTTATTTGGACACAATTCCTTTGATTGATGACATTTTGGGACAACTGAAAAAGAAGAAATTCATAAATGAGACACAACGAAAATATTTGAAAGGCCAGCTGCAACCTCGAGAAAGACGATTTTACATATTACCTAAAGTGCATAAAAACCCAAAAACTTGGACAATTCCATTTGAAGTCCCTCCGGGGAGACCCATAGTTTCCGACTGTGGAAGTGAAACTTATTTCACAGCGGAATACTTGGATTTTTACTTAAACCCACTTTCCACTCGACATACTGCCTATGTCAAGGACACATTCCATTTTCTTGAAATAGTTAAGGGCCTGACAATTCCCCCAAATTCATATCTGTTTTCTATGGATGTGGATAGCCTCTATACGAATATTGATATACAGAGAGGGATCAATTCAGTAAAAAAAATATTTTCTAAATTTCCGGATCCAACAAGACCAGATGAAGAGCTATTGGAATTGTTGAAAATAAATTTGACGAGGAATGACTTTGTATTTGATGGAGAATTTTATCTCCAAATCCTTGGCACCGCAATGGGTAAAAAATTTGCACCAGCCTATGCAAATATCTTCATGGCTAATTGGGAGCAAGAAGTCTTTTCAAAATGTCCAAAGAAGCCTTTCAAGTATCTCAGATATCTTGATGACATCTGGGGCATTTGGACAGGTTCAAAAGGAGAATTTCAGGAGTTTATGAATATTTTAAATTCACATGATCCTTGCATTAAATTGAAATTTGAGATACATGAGGATTCCATAGTATTCCTGGATACAACAACTTTCAAAGGGCCAAACTTTTTAACAACACACAAATTGGATGTGAAAGTGTTTTTCAAATCAGTGGATACACATGCACTGTTGTATAAGACTAGCTTCCACCCATCACATATGTTCAGGGGAATTGTCAAGTCTCAGATACTGCGATTTCATAGGATTTGTACTCGTAGAGAGGATTTTATTGCTGCAGTCAGGACCCTTTTTAAGGCCTTACGGGGCAGAGGATATACAAGGTCCTTCCTTAGAACTTGTTTTAAAACCTATAAGGTCAGAAGAGCAAAGTTAAAGGAGGGCCTAATTCCTCTGATAACATCCTATTCATCTACCAATAGGGATTTGAACAGAAAGTTCAAATCCAATTTTGAAAGAATAATAGGCGGTGCCGGAATTCTTTCGGATGCAAAGATTGTTCTAGCATATAGGAGACATAAAAATCTCAAGGACCTGTTGGTGAGAGCCAAATTGCCGAGCTTACAATCCACAACAAAGTCTCAGTTGTTAGAATCACAGTTTGTCAGACTAAAATTTGTCCGACGTGGTTCAGATGGCATGATGTTTCAGATTCCACAGGTTTTTAACACTAGATCTGCAAACTGTGTATATTTGTTATTTTGTGCCAAGTGTGGCATCAAGTACGTGGGGGAGACAAAGAATTCATTGTCCACCCGTATGTATCAACATCGATATGTTATCAGACATGGAAAGAACGTGGAAACACCTTTAGTTCGACATTTTTTACACCACGGTTTTGAATCGGTGAGAATGGCAGGACTGCAAATGAGTAGTCTTTGGACAAATTCGGAAAGGAGGAACATTGAGAGATACTGGACACATTTATTAGAGACTTTAGAACCCGTTGGGCTTAATGTGAAATGGGGCACTAATTGAAGTTTGATATGGATTACTTTCTATAGCCCTTCCCCAGATTTTAAACCCTAAGCCTAACCCTGCCCCTAACCCTAACCCTGACCCCTAACCCTAACCCCTGACCCTAGCCCTAACCCTAACCCCCAACTCTAACCGGAACAGAACCAAACTGACACAAAAGGTATTATTAAAAGTTGCCTTACATACAAAATTTCATATTAAAATCGATAAAATTAGCTTAAAAGGGTTAAAAACTACTCAAATAGAGTTTTAGGTATTTAAAATACATGTAAAATTTATTCAATTATTAATAAAAATTGTCTTACTTACAATAATTCCAATTAAAGTTCATAGTGGGTTTGAAAGGGTTAACATTCAATCAGGGTATAAGTTGTTTAACATACATGTACAGTTAATTGCTTACAAAACACTTGATTTACAATAAAACAACAAAATTGCAGGTTAAAATTCATAGAATTTGGTTAAAAGGGTTAAAAGTATTCAATTAGGTTAATTTTTATTCAAAATACATGTAAAATTCATTGGCAATTCAAAAAAGACAAACCGTTTTAAATAAAAGCCTTTTATTTATTTATCGTCAAAAATAAAAAACGAAAGTAAAAAAATACATCTCAGGCAAAGACTATAAATAGGGGAAGTCTATGGGCAGCAGTGTTCATTTCACCACAGATACTCAATGAGTGAACATCTAAGAGCCTTCTCACCTATGAGTTTTTAGTGTGCTGATTCAATTTTATTTTATTATTTTGGACCTGAAGAAGACCTAAAGAAGGTCGAAACGTCGTCCTGTTTTTTCGTTTGTTTTTTTTTCATTTTCATTTCTTAGCACACCTTCTTTAGTTCATTAAACAAAAAAATATAATTTAATACAAAACAACAAGACATAACAAACACATAAACAATAGAAAACATTTCTGCTTTTCTCACCCCAATCATGGGTGACGGTGACTGGACTTATGTCCAGAGACGAAGGGGACGCCGGAGGGCTCCCCAAAATGATTGGAGCTGGAATGGGGACAGGTCTGGATGGACGGCCCGTGCACCTCCTGCCTTCCCAAATGGGAGACAGGTTATTTTCCCCAAACCTAATCGGCCAGCGCCTCCATCTGGGCAGTCCCGTTATTACGGCCCCAAGTCCAGATCTTTTGCAACAGTTTTGCGTCAGGGGAATCAAAGGGGTGCTTGGCAGGATGATGGTTCTGCACCTATTAGGCGGGAACCTGCTGATCCTCAGTTTGGCCATTTGGTGCGGAAAATACATGCACTCATTAAGATGGTGCACCATCTTCGTAATGTTGCATCAGAGGAGGGTAAGCAGCCACCTAAAATGATTGCCAAGACAATAGAATCCCTGACCACCATGATTAGACCTGCCTCACCGGTTCAAAAGACATTGGACCTGATCATGGGAAATGCAAAGAATTGGGGATATAATACCCTATTGATCTTGCAGGACCACTATGAGGCAGGGATACAGACATTGTTGGGGGAAATCTCCACACTTTTGCTTCCAGATTGGAAACCCCCTTTTCAAGTAGCTACAAGATGGGCCAAGAAAAACATCCCACATGTGACACAGGCAGTGTTGGATCACGTGGAGGCCCTTTTAACAGCAAGAGCTGATGGTAACATCCAACGCCAGCCTTTACCAATAGCACGCACTCAGGCACAGCTGACTTCCGTGGAGGTTGCTACAGTGACTGAGGAACCCCAAGAGAGTCCACTAAGGGGGTCTCAACTGATTCAAATGCTGGAGGTGCAAATGGAACCACCTCAAGAACAGCGACAGCAGAGAGTTAGGAATACAGGAAGGGCTGAATCTACAACACGCCCTCAGGCACAGAAGACTTCCACGAGTGTTGCTACAATGACTGAGGGACCCAAATGGAGTCCACCAAGGGAGACTCTGACAGAACCAATTCAGGTACTGCAACAGCAGAGAGTCAGGAGACCAAGGGGAGTGGTCCTTACGGGGGATCGCTCCTTAGGGCTGATGACTGAACCTCAAGACAGTAGTTTGGAGTACAGAGTGGAGGAAGAACAGTTAGACCGACCTGGTTACAGGGAAGATGAGGACAGGTTTGGTTCTACACACTTTGGAAGAGAGGAATCCTCTCCATTGTTGACCCCAGTGAGGGTGTCAATGAGTTCACAAACAACCCCTCCAGGAGCTACAGGACAAATTGTCCAAGCTCAAGTTCATCGAGAGGAGGAGGAAGAGGATGAGCTCTTGAGTGAGTCCTCAAGTGAGTCTTCAAGTGAGTCCTCAGATGAGTCAGTTGACCAAGAAGAATTGCTGGAGACAGAGGATTCTAGTGACCACATTGCTTCTCCAAGAGAGAATCAGAGGGTGACCAGACATGTCAACTCCGAACGGAAAATGATTGACTGGGGTTTGCATGTCAGGAAGAAGTGGCTCATAGTGGGTGACTCTAACTTATCAAGGATCCCTCCCTATGATATCCCTGACTTACAAATTGAAAGCTATCCGGGTGCGACTTTCCGCCACGCAGAAGCCTTGATGAAGAAGGCGACGGGGGAGGTGACGGTATTGAAAGTCATTTTGTCCTTTGGCTTGAACCATCGCAACCAGAGGGCCAAGGAAACATCGGTCAGGCAAATGCAAGGAGCAGTGAGGGCGGCCAAAAAACGGTTCCCCTATGCTGAGATCTGGCTTCCTCAGATTAATTTCTCACCCTCCCTTCCCACCCTAGAAAAACAAACATTGAGACTTTTAAACCACCATATGGAAAGGAATATGCCTACGTTGTCTGCTCTGTCAGACACTCAGTTCCACACAGAAAGAGACAACGTCCATTGGACCAAGAGAACAGCACTTGCTATGTTTAGACACTGGGTCAGCCTGTTAAACTTATCCGCCCTCTAAGTCTTAGACAAGAGGGGGTTAAGAGGCCAGGCCCAGGCTTGGTAGATAATGTGGTGGTCTTGGCTAAGAAGTTTAACCTCTCAGGATCCCAGCGGGACCTTCTTAACAGGGGTTTATCATTTGTACCATCAGTTGACATAGGCAGGAATCACAAAACTCAGTGTAAATTTGATTTACAAAATTACCATAGAAAAATAAAATTAGCTTCATATTTTAAGGACTCAAAAAAGCAGGAACCCAGACCTTTTATGGGGGCATCAATTTGGACACCTCCGATGGACAAATTAGCACCACCAGTTATTGATTTGATTGAAGAAGATTATTTAATTTTTGATAAATATTACAGGCCAATTAAAGAAATTCATAATTTGGCAGCAGATGAAGTAAGGGCACTTTGGGAGCTTAAAAAGTTAAAACAGATTGTGATTAAGCCTGCTGACAAGGGGTCAACAGTTGTCATAATGGACAGAGAACAATACATATTAGAGGTCAAACGACAATTAAGTGATACAACATATTACAAAAAACTATCTACACCAATTTATTTGGACACAATTCCTTTGATTGATGACATTTTGGGACAACTGAAAAAGAAGAAATTCATAAATGAGACACAACGAAAATATTTGAAAGGCCAGCTGCAACCTCGAGAAAGACGATTTTACATATTACCTAAAGTGCATAAAAACCCAAAAACTTGGACAATTCCATTTGAAGTCCCTCCGGGGAGACCCATAGTTTCCGACTGTGGAAGTGAAACTTATTTCACAGCGGAATACTTGGATTTTTACTTAAACCCACTTTCCACTCGACATACTGCCTATGTCAAGGACACATTCCATTTTCTTGAAATAGTTAAGGGCCTGACAATTCCCCCAAATTCATATCTGTTTTCTATGGATGTGGATAGCCTCTATACGAATATTGATATACAGAGAGGGATCAATTCAGTAAAAAAAATATTTTCTAAATTTCCGGATCCAACAAGACCAGATGAAGAGCTATTGGAATTGTTGAAAATAAATTTGACGAGGAATGACTTTGTATTTGATGGAGAATTTTATCTCCAAATCCTTGGCACCGCAATGGGTAAAAAATTTGCACCAGCCTATGCAAATATCTTCATGGCTAATTGGGAGCAAGAAGTCTTTTCAAAATGTCCAAAGAAGCCTTTCAAGTATCTCAGATATCTTGATGACATCTGGGGCATTTGGACAGGTTCAAAAGGAGAATTTCAGGAGTTTATGAATATTTTAAATTCACATGATCCTTGCATTAAATTGAAATTTGAGATACATGAGGATTCCATAGTATTCCTGGATACAACAACTTTCAAAGGGCCAAACTTTTTAACAACACACAAATTGGATGTGAAAGTGTTTTTCAAATCAGTGGATACACATGCACTGTTGTATAAGACTAGCTTCCACCCATCACATATGTTCAGGGGAATTGTCAAGTCTCAGATACTGCGATTTCATAGGATTTGTACTCGTAGAGAGGATTTTATTGCTGCAGTCAGGACCCTTTTTAAGGCCTTACGGGGCAGAGGATATACAAGGTCCTTCCTTAGAACTTGTTTTAAAACCTATAAGGTCAGAAGAGCAAAGTTAAAGGAGGGCCTAATTCCTCTGATAACATCCTATTCATCTACCAATAGGGATTTGAACAGAAAGTTCAAATCCAATTTTGAAAGAATAATAGGCGGTGCCGGAATTCTTTCGGATGCAAAGATTGTTCTAGCATATAGGAGACATAAAAATCTCAAGGACCTGTTGGTGAGAGCCAAATTGCCGAGCTTACAATCCACAACAAAGTCTCAGTTGTTAGAATCACAGTTTGTCAGACTAAAATTTGTCCGACGTGGTTCAGATGGCATGATGTTTCAGATTCCACAGGTTTTTAACACTAGATCTGCAAACTGTGTATATTTGTTATTTTGTGCCAAGTGTGGCATCAAGTACGTGGGGGAGACAAAGAATTCATTGTCCACCCGTATGTATCAACATCGATATGTTATCAGACATGGAAAGAACGTGGAAACACCTTTAGTTCGACATTTTTTACACCACGGTTTTGAATCGGTGAGAATGGCAGGACTGCAAATGAGTAGTCTTTGGACAAATTCGGAAAGGAGGAACATTGAGAGATACTGGACACATTTATTAGAGACTTTAGAACCCGTTGGGCTTAATGTGAAATGGGGCACTAATTGAAGTTTGATATGGATTACTTTCTATAGCCCTTCCCCAGATTTTAAACCCTAAGCCTAACCCTGCCCCTAACCCTAACCCTGACCCCTAACCCTAACCCCTGACCCTAGCCCTAACCCTAACCCCCAACTCTAACCGGAACAGAACCAAAATGACACAAAAGGTATTATTAAAAGTTGCCTTACATACAAAATTTCATATTAAAATCGATAAAATTAGCTTAAAAGGGTTAAAAACTACTCAAATAGAGTTTTAGGTATTTAAAATACATGTAAAATTTATTCAATTATTAATAAAAATTGTCTTACTTACAATAATTCCAATTAAAGTTCATAGTGGGTTTGAAAGGGTTAACATTCAATCAGG
This sequence comes from Oryzias latipes, assembly GCF_053564925.1. Classification (NCBI taxonomy): domain Eukaryota; kingdom Metazoa; phylum Chordata; class Actinopteri; order Beloniformes; family Adrianichthyidae; genus Oryzias; species Oryzias latipes. The sequence goes on from NC_136247.1 coordinate 73,357, forward strand.
GTATAAGTTGTTTAACATACATGTACAGTTAATTGCTTACAAAACACTTGATTTACAATAAAACAACAAAATTGCAGGTTAAAATTCATAGAATTTGGTTAAAAGGGTTAAAAGTATTCAATTAGGTTAATTTTTATTCAAAATACATGTAAAATTCATTGGCAATTCAAAAAAGACAAACCGTTTTAAATAAAAGCCTTTTATTTATTTATCGTCAAAAATAAAAAACGAAAGTAAAAAAATACATCTCAGGCAAAGACTATAAATAGGGGAAGTCTATGGGCAGCAGTGTTCATTTCACCACAGATACTCAATGAGTGAACATCTAAGAGCCTTCTCACCTATGAGTTTTTAGTGTGCTGATTCAATTTTATTTTATTATTTTGGACCTGAAGAAGACCTAAAGAAGGTCGAAACGTCGTCCTGTTTTTTCGTTTGTTTTTTTTTCATTTTCATTTCTTAGCACACCTTCTTTAGTTCATTAAACAAAAAAATATAATTTAATACAAAACAACAAGACATAACAAACACATAAACAATAGAAAACATTTCTGCTTTTCTCACCCCAATCATGGGTGACGGTGACTGGACTTATGTCCAGAGACGAAGGGGACGCCGGAGGGCTCCCCAAAATGATTGGAGCTGGAATGGGGACAGGTCTGGATGGACGGCCCGTGCACCTCCTGCCTTCCCAAATGGGAGACAGGTTATTTTCCCCAAACCTAATCGGCCAGCGCCTCCATCTGGGCAGTCCCGTTATTACGGCCCCAAGTCCAGATCTTTTGCAACAGTTTTGCGTCAGGGGAATCAAAGGGGTGCTTGGCAGGATGATGGTTCTGCACCTATTAGGCGGGAACCTGCTGATCCTCAGTTTGGCCATTTGGTGCGGAAAATACATGCACTCATTAAGATGGTGCACCATCTTCGTAATGTTGCATCAGAGGAGGGTAAGCAGCCACCTAAAATGATTGCCAAGACAATAGAATCCCTGACCACCATGATTAGACCTGCCTCACCGGTTCAAAAGACATTGGACCTGATCATGGGAAATGCAAAGAATTGGGGATATAATACCCTATTGATCTTGCAGGACCACTATGAGGCAGGGATACAGACATTGTTGGGGGAAATCTCCACACTTTTGCTTCCAGATTGGAAACCCCCTTTTCAAGTAGCTACAAGATGGGCCAAGAAAAACATCCCACATGTGACACAGGCAGTGTTGGATCACGTGGAGGCCCTTTTAACAGCAAGAGCTGATGGTAACATCCAACGCCAGCCTTTACCAATAGCACGCACTCAGGCACAGCTGACTTCCGTGGAGGTTGCTACAGTGACTGAGGAACCCCAAGAGAGTCCACTAAGGGGGTCTCAACTGATTCAAATGCTGGAGGTGCAAATGGAACCACCTCAAGAACAGCGACAGCAGAGAGTTAGGAATACAGGAAGGGCTGAATCTACAACACGCCCTCAGGCACAGAAGACTTCCACGAGTGTTGCTACAATGACTGAGGGACCCAAATGGAGTCCACCAAGGGAGACTCTGACAGAACCAATTCAGGTACTGCAACAGCAGAGAGTCAGGAGACCAAGGGGAGTGGTCCTTACGGGGGATCGCTCCTTAGGGCTGATGACTGAACCTCAAGACAGTAGTTTGGAGTACAGAGTGGAGGAAGAACAGTTAGACCGACCTGGTTACAGGGAAGATGAGGACAGGTTTGGTTCTACACACTTTGGAAGAGAGGAATCCTCTCCATTGTTGACCCCAGTGAGGGTGTCAATGAGTTCACAAACAACCCCTCCAGGAGCTACAGGACAAATTGTCCAAGCTCAAGTTCATCGAGAGGAGGAGGAAGAGGATGAGCTCTTGAGTGAGTCCTCAAGTGAGTCTTCAAGTGAGTCCTCAGATGAGTCAGTTGACCAAGAAGAATTGCTGGAGACAGAGGATTCTAGTGACCACATTGCTTCTCCAAGAGAGAATCAGAGGGTGACCAGACATGTCAACTCCGAACGGAAAATGATTGACTGGGGTTTGCATGTCAGGAAGAAGTGGCTCATAGTGGGTGACTCTAACTTATCAAGGATCCCTCCCTATGATATCCCTGACTTACAAATTGAAAGCTATCCGGGTGCGACTTTCCGCCACGCAGAAGCCTTGATGAAGAAGGCGACGGGGGAGGTGACGGTATTGAAAGTCATTTTGTCCTTTGGCTTGAACCATCGCAACCAGAGGGCCAAGGAAACATCGGTCAGGCAAATGCAAGGAGCAGTGAGGGCGGCCAAAAAACGGTTCCCCTATGCTGAGATCTGGCTTCCTCAGATTAATTTCTCACCCTCCCTTCCCACCCTAGAAAAACAAACATTGAGACTTTTAAACCACCATATGGACAGGAATATGCCTACGTTGTCTGCTCTGTCAGACACTCAGTTCCACACAGAAAGAGACAACGTCCATTGGACCAAGAGAACAGCACTTGCTATGTTTAGACACTGGGTCAGCCTGTTAAACTTATCCGCCCTCTAAGTCTTAGACAAGAGGGGGTTAAGAGGCCAGGCCCAGGCTTGGTAGATAATGTGGTGGTCTTGGCTAAGAAGTTTAACCTCTCAGGATCCCAGCGGGACCTTCTTAACAGGGGTTTATCATTTGTACCATCAGTTGACATAGGCAGGAATCACAAAACTCAGTGTAAATTTGATTTACAAAATTACCATAGAAAAATAAAATTAGCTTCATATTTTAAGGACTCAAAAAAGCAGGAACCCAGACCTTTTATGGGGGCATCAATTTGGACACCTCCGATGGACAAATTAGCACCACCAGTTATTGATTTGATTGAAGAAGATTATTTAATTTTTGATAAATATTACAGGCCAATTAAAGAAATTCATAATTTGGCAGCAGATGAAGTAAGGGCACTTTGGGAGCTTAAAAAGTTAAAACAGATTGTGATTAAGCCTGCTGACAAGGGGTCAACAGTTGTCATAATGGACAGAGAACAATACATATTAGAGGTCAAACGACAATTAAGTGATACAACATATTACAAAAAACTATCTACACCAATTTATTTGGACACAATTCCTTTGATTGATGACATTTTGGGACAACTGAAAAAGAAGAAATTCATAAATGAGACACAACGAAAATATTTGAAAGGCCAGCTGCAACCTCGAGAAAGACGATTTTACATATTACCTAAAGTGCATAAAAACCCAAAAACTTGGACAATTCCATTTGAAGTCCCTCCGGGGAGACCCATAGTTTCCGACTGTGGAAGTGAAACTTATTTCACAGCGGAATACTTGGATTTTTACTTAAACCCACTTTCCACTCGACATACTGCCTATGTCAAGGACACATTCCATTTTCTTGAAATAGTTAAGGGCCTGACAATTCCCCCAAATTCATATCTGTTTTCTATGGATGTGGATAGCCTCTATACGAATATTGATATACAGAGAGGGATCAATTCAGTAAAAAAAATATTTTCTAAATTTCCGGATCCAACAAGACCAGATGAAGAGCTATTGGAATTGTTGAAAATAAATTTGACGAGGAATGACTTTGTATTTGATGGAGAATTTTATCTCCAAATCCTTGGCACCGCAATGGGTAAAAAATTTGCACCAGCCTATGCAAATATCTTCATGGCTAATTGGGAGCAAGAAGTCTTTTCAAAATGTCCAAAGAAGCCTTTCAAGTATCTCAGATATCTTGATGACATCTGGGGCATTTGGACAGGTTCAAAAGGAGAATTTCAGGAGTTTATGAATATTTTAAATTCACATGATCCTTGCATTAAATTGAAATTTGAGATACATGAGGATTCCATAGTATTCCTGGATACAACAACTTTCAAAGGGCCAAACTTTTTAACAACACACAAATTGGATGTGAAAGTGTTTTTCAAATCAGTGGATACACATGCACTGTTGTATAAGACTAGCTTCCACCCATCACATATGTTCAGGGGAATTGTCAAGTCTCAGATACTGCGATTTCATAGGATTTGTACTCGTAGAGAGGATTTTATTGCTGCAGTCAGGACCCTTTTTAAGGCCTTACGGGGCAGAGGATATACAAGGTCCTTCCTTAGAACTTGTTTTAAAACCTATAAGGTCAGAAGAGCAAAGTTAAAGGAGGGCCTAATTCCTCTGATAACATCCTATTCATCTACCAATAGGGATTTGAACAGAAAGTTCAAATCCAATTTTGAAAGAATAATAGGCGGTGCCGGAATTCTTTCGGATGCAAAGATTGTTCTAGCATATAGGAGACATAAAAATCTCAAGGACCTGTTGGTGAGAGCCAAATTGCCGAGCTTACAATCCACAACAAAGTCTCAGTTGTTAGAATCACAGTTTGTCAGACTAAAATTTGTCCGACGTGGTTCAGATGGCATGATGTTTCAGATTCCACAGGTTTTTAACACTAGATCTGCAAACTGTGTATATTTGTTATTTTGTGCCAAGTGTGGCATCAAGTACGTGGGGGAGACAAAGAATTCATTGTCCACCCGTATGTATCAACATCGATATGTTATCAGACATGGAAAGAACGTGGAAACACCTTTAGTTCGACATTTTTTACACCACGGTTTTGAATCGGTGAGAATGGCAGGACTGCAAATGAGTAGTCTTTGGACAAATTCGGAAAGGAGGAACATTGAGAGATACTGGACACATTTATTAGAGACTTTAGAACCCGTTGGGCTTAATGTGAAATGGGGCACTAATTGAAGTTTGATATGGATTACTTTCTATAGCCCTTCCCCAGATTTTAAACCCTAAGCCTAACCCTGCCCCTAACCCTAACCCTGACCCCTAACCCTAACCCCTGACCCTAGCCCTAACCCTAACCCCCAACTCTAACCGGAACAGAACCAAAATGACACAAAAGGTATTATTAAAAGTTGCCTTACATACAAAATTTCATATTAAAATCGATAAAATTAGCTTAAAAGGGTTAAAAACTACTCAAATAGAGTTTTAGGTATTTAAAATACATGTAAAATTTATTCAATTATTAATAAAAATTGTCTTACTTACAATAATTCCAATTAAAGTTCATAGTGGGTTTGAAAGGGTTAACATTCAATCAGGGTATAAGTTGTTTAACATACATGTACAGTTAATTGCTTACAAAACACTTGATTTACAATAAAACAACAAAATTGCAGGTTAAAATTCATAGAATTTGGTTAAAAGGGTTAAAAGTATTCAATTAGGTTAATTTTTATTCAAAATACATGTAAAATTCATTGGCAATTCAAAAAAGACAAACCGTTTTAAATAAAAGCCTTTTATTTATTTATCGTCAAAAATAAAAAACGAAAGTAAAAAAATACATCTCAGGCAAAGACTATAAATAGGGGAAGTCTATGGGCAGCAGTGTTCATTTCACCACAGATACTCAATGAGTGAACATCTAAGAGCCTTCTCACCTATGAGTTTTTAGTGTGCTGATTCAATTTTATTTTATTATTTTGGACCTGAAGAAGACCTAAAGAAGGTCGAAACGTCGTCCTGTTTTTTCGTTTGTTTTTTTTTCATTTTCATTTCTTAGCACACCTTCTTTAGTTCATTAAACAAAAAAATATAATTTAATACAAAACAACAAGACATAACAAACACATAAACAATAGAAAACATTTCTGCTTTTCTCACCCCAATCATGGGTGACGGTGACTGGACTTATGTCCAGAGACGAAGGGGACGCCGGAGGGCTCCCCAAAATGATTGGAGCTGGAATGGGGACAGGTCTGGATGGACGGCCCGTGCACCTCCTGCCTTCCCAAATGGGAGACAGGTTATTTTCCCCAAACCTAATCGGCCAGCGCCTCCATCTGGGCAGTCCCGTTATTACGGCCCCAAGTCCAGATCTTTTGCAACAGTTTTGCGTCAGGGGAATCAAAGGGGTGCTTGGCAGGATGATGGTTCTGCACCTATTAGGCGGGAACCTGCTGATCCTCAGTTTGGCCATTTGGTGCGGAAAATACATGCACTCATTAAGATGGTGCACCATCTTCGTAATGTTGCATCAGAGGAGGGTAAGCAGCCACCTAAAATGATTGCCAAGACAATAGAATCCCTGACCACCATGATTAGACCTGCCTCACCGGTTCAAAAGACATTGGACCTGATCATGGGAAATGCAAAGAATTGGGGATATAATACCCTATTGATCTTGCAGGACCACTATGAGGCAGGGATACAGACATTGTTGGGGGAAATCTCCACACTTTTGCTTCCAGATTGGAAACCCCCTTTTCAAGTAGCTACAAGATGGGCCAAGAAAAACATCCCACATGTGACACAGGCAGTGTTGGATCACGTGGAGGCCCTTTTAACAGCAAGAGCTGATGGTAACATCCAACGCCAGCCTTTACCAATAGCACGCACTCAGGCACAGCTGACTTCCGTGGAGGTTGCTACAGTGACTGAGGAACCCCAAGAGAGTCCACTAAGGGGGTCTCAACTGATTCAAATGCTGGAGGTGCAAATGGAACCACCTCAAGAACAGCGACAGCAGAGAGTTAGGAATACAGGAAGGGCTGAATCTACAACACGCCCTCAGGCACAGAAGACTTCCACGAGTGTTGCTACAATGACTGAGGGACCCAAATGGAGTCCACCAAGGGAGACTCTGACAGAACCAATTCAGGTACTGCAACAGCAGAGAGTCAGGAGACCAAGGGGAGTGGTCCTTACGGGGGATCGCTCCTTAGGGCTGATGACTGAACCTCAAGACAGTAGTTTGGAGTACAGAGTGGAGGAAGAACAGTTAGACCGACCTGGTTACAGGGAAGATGAGGACAGGTTTGGTTCTACACACTTTGGAAGAGAGGAATCCTCTCCATTGTTGACCCCAGTGAGGGTGTCAATGAGTTCACAAACAACCCCTCCAGGAGCTACAGGACAAATTGTCCAAGCTCAAGTTCATCGAGAGGAGGAGGAAGAGGATGAGCTCTTGAGTGAGTCCTCAAGTGAGTCTTCAAGTGAGTCCTCAGATGAGTCAGTTGACCAAGAAGAATTGCTGGAGACAGAGGATTCTAGTGACCACATTGCTTCTCCAAGAGAGAATCAGAGGGTGACCAGACATGTCAACTCCGAACGGAAAATGATTGACTGGGGTTTGCATGTCAGGAAGAAGTGGCTCATAGTGGGTGACTCTAACTTATCAAGGATCCCTCCCTATGATATCCCTGACTTACAAATTGAAAGCTATCCGGGTGCGACTTTCCGCCACGCAGAAGCCTTGATGAAGAAGGCGACGGGGGAGGTGACGGTATTGAAAGTCATTTTGTCCTTTGGCTTGAACCATCGCAACCAGAGGGCCAAGGAAACATCGGTCAGGCAAATGCAAGGAGCAGTGAGGGCGGCCAAAAAACGGTTCCCCTATGCTGAGATCTGGCTTCCTCAGATTAATTTCTCACCCTCCCTTCCCACCCTAGAAAAACAAACATTGAGACTTTTAAACCACCATATGGAAAGGAATATGCCTACGTTGTCTGCTCTGTCAGACACTCAGTTCCACACAGAAAGAGACAACGTCCATTGGACCAAGAGAACAGCACTTGCTATGTTTAGACACTGGGTCAGCCTGTTAAACTTATCCGCCCTCTAAGTCTTAGACAAGAGGGGGTTAAGAGGCCAGGCCCAGGCTTGGTAGATAATGTGGTGGTCTTGGCTAAGAAGTTTAACCTCTCAGGATCCCAGCGGGACCTTCTTAACAGGGGTTTATCATTTGTACCATCAGTTGACATAGGCAGGAATCACAAAACTCAGTGTAAATTTGATTTACAAAATTACCATAGAAAAATAAAATTAGCTTCATATTTTAAGGACTCAAAAAAGCAGGAACCCAGACCTTTTATGGGGGCATCAATTTGGACACCTCCGATGGACAAATTAGCACCACCAGTTATTGATTTGATTGAAGAAGATTATTTAATTTTTGATAAATATTACAGGCCAATTAAAGAAATTCATAATTTGGCAGCAGATGAAGTAAGGGCACTTTGGGAGCTTAAAAAGTTAAAACAGATTGTGATTAAGCCTGCTGACAAGGGGTCAACAGTTGTCATAATGGACAGAGAACAATACATATTAGAGGTCAAACGACAATTAAGTGATACAACATATTACAAAAAACTATCTACACCAATTTATTTGGACACAATTCCTTTGATTGATGACATTTTGGGACAACTGAAAAAGAAGAAATTCATAAATGAGACACAACGAAAATATTTGAAAGGCCAGCTGCAACCTCGAGAAAGACGATTTTACATATTACCTAAAGTGCATAAAAACCCAAAAACTTGGACAATTCCATTTGAAGTCCCTCCGGGGAGACCCATAGTTTCCGACTGTGGAAGTGAAACTTATTTCACAGCGGAATACTTGGATTTTTACTTAAACCCACTTTCCACTCGACATACTGCCTATGTCAAGGACACATTCCATTTTCTTGAAATAGTTAAGGGCCTGACAATTCCCCCAAATTCATATCTGTTTTCTATGGATGTGGATAGCCTCTATACGAATATTGATATACAGAGAGGGATCAATTCAGTAAAAAAAATATTTTCTAAATTTCCGGATCCAACAAGACCAGATGAAGAGCTATTGGAATTGTTGAAAATAAATTTGACGAGGAATGACTTTGTATTTGATGGAGAATTTTATCTCCAAATCCTTGGCACCGCAATGGGTAAAAAATTTGCACCAGCCTATGCAAATATCTTCATGGCTAATTGGGAGCAAGAAGTCTTTTCAAAATGTCCAAAGAAGCCTTTCAAGTATCTCAGATATCTTGATGACATCTGGGGCATTTGGACAGGTTCAAAAGGAGAATTTCAGGAGTTTATGAATATTTTAAATTCACATGATCCTTGCATTAAATTGAAATTTGAGATACATGAGGATTCCATAGTATTCCTGGATACAACAACTTTCAAAGGGCCAAACTTTTTAACAACACACAAATTGGATGTGAAAGTGTTTTTCAAATCAGTGGATACACATGCACTGTTGTATAAGACTAGCTTCCACCCATCACATATGTTCAGGGGAATTGTCAAGTCTCAGATACTGCGATTTCATAGGATTTGTACTCGTAGAGAGGATTTTATTGCTGCAGTCAGGACCCTTTTTAAGGCCTTACGGGGCAGAGGATATACAAGGTCCTTCCTTAGAACTTGTTTTAAAACCTATAAGGTCAGAAGAGCAAAGTTAAAGGAGGGCCTAATTCCTCTGATAACATCCTATTCATCTACCAATAGGGATTTGAACAGAAAGTTCAAATCCAATTTTGAAAGAATAATAGGCGGTGCCGGAATTCTTTCGGATGCAAAGATTGTTCTAGCATATAGGAGACATAAAAATCTCAAGGCCCTTTTGGTGAGAGCCAAATTGCCGAGCTTACAATCCACAACAAAGTCTCAGTTGTTAGAATCACAGTTTGTCAGACTAAAATTTGTCCGACGTGGTTCAGATGGCATGATGTTTCAGATTCCACAGGTTTTTAACACTAGATCTGCAAACTGTGTATATTTGTTATTTTGTGCCAAGTGTGGCATCAAGTACGTGGGGGAGACAAAGAATTCATTGTCCACCCGTATGTATCAACATCGATATGTTATCAGACATGGAAAGAACGTGGAAACACCTTTAGTTCGACATTTTTTACACCACGGTTTTGAATCGGTGAGAATGGCAGGACTGCAAATGAGTAGTCTTTGGACAAATTCGGAAAGGAGGAACATTGAGAGATACTGGACACATTTATTAGAGACTTTAGAACCCGTTGGGCTTAATGTGAAATGGGGCACTAATTGAAGTTTGATATGGATTACTTTCTATAGCCCTTCCCCAGATTTTAAACCCTAAGCCTAACCCTGCCCCTAACCCTAACCCTGACCCCTAACCCTAACCCCTGACCCTAGCCCTAACCCTAACCCCCAACTCTAACCGGAACAGAACCAAAATGACACAAAAGGTATTATTAAAAGTTGCCTTACATACAAAATTTCATATTAAAATCGATAAAATTAGCTTAAAAGGGTTAAAAACTACTCAAATAGAGTTTTAGGTATTTAAAATACATGTAAAATTTATTCAATTATTAATAAAAATTGTCTTACTTACAATAATTCCAATTAAAGTTCATAGTGGGTTTGAAAGGGTTAACATTCAATCAGGGTATAAGTTGTTTAACATACATGTACAGTTAATTGCTTACAAAACACTTGATTTACAATAAAACAACAAAATTGCAGGTTAAAATTCATAGAATTTGGTTAAAAGGGTTAAAAGTATTCAATTAGGTTAATTTTTATTCAAAATACATGTAAAATTCATTGGCAATTCAAAAAAGACAAACCGTTTTAAATAAAAGCCTTTTATTTATTTATCGTCAAAAATAAAAAACGAAAGTCAAAAAATACATCTCAGGCAAAGACTATAAATAGGGGAAGTCTATGGGCAGCAGTGTTCATTTCACCACAGATACTCAATGAGTGAACATCTAAGAGCCTTCTCACCTATGAGTTTTTAGTGTGCTGATTCAATTTTATTTTATTATTTTGGACCTGAAGAAGACCTAAAGAAGGTCGAAACGTCGTCCTGTTTTTTCGTTTGTTTTTTTTCATTTTCATTTCTTAGCACACCTTCTTTAGTTCATTAAACAAAAAAATATAATTTAATACAAAACAACAAGACATAACAAACACATAAACAATAGAAAACATTTCTGCTTTTCTCACCCCAATCATGGGTGACGGTGACTGGACTTATGTCCAGAGACGAAGGGGACGCCGGAGGGCTCCCCAAAATGATTGGAGCTGGAATGGGGACAGGTCTGGATGGACGGCCCGTGCACCTCCTGCCTTCCCAAATGGGAGACAGGTTATTTTCCCCAAACCTAACCCTAACCCTAACCCTAACCCTAACCCTAACCCAACCCTAACCCTAACCCTAACCCTAAACCCTAACCCTAACCCTAACCCCTAACCCTAACCCTAACCCTAACCCTAACCCTTTTTCAAGTTTTCCTTTTTACTGAAAATTTTCCTTGGTGGAAAAACTGACACCTACCATGTACTTCCACGACGGAGAAGAAGATGGAGGTGCTTGGACCACAGTGCGCTACGGTAGGAGACGTTACAACAATCCCCGTGCGCTCAACCTTAATTACCGGGGCCAACCGGACCAGAGGATGGACCGTGCCTTTCCCGTCTCCGGCTGGAAGAGGGCGCCAAGGTTCCCGAATTTTGGCTGGAGTAGGGCTTCACCTCCTAATCCTAACCCTAACCCTAACCCAACCCTAACCCTAACCCTAACCCTAACCCCTAACCCTAACCCTAACCCTAACCCTAACCCTAACCCTTCCACCCATCACATATGTTCAGGGGAATTGTCAAGTCTCAGATACTGCGATTTCATAGGATTTGTACTCGTAGAGAGGATTTTATTGCTGCAGTCAGGACCCTTTTTAAGGCCTTACGGGGCAGAGGATATACAAGGTCCTTCCTTAGAACTTGTTTTAAAACCTATAAGGTCAGAAGAGCAAAGTTAAAGGAGGGCCTAATTCCTCTGATAACATCCTATTCATCTACAAATAGGGATTTGAACAGAAAGTTCAAATCCAATTTTGAAAGAATAATAGGCGGTGCCGGAATTCTTTCGGATGCCAAGATTGTTCTAGCATATAGGAGACATAAAAATCTCAAGGACCTGTTGGTGAGAGCCAAATTGCCGACCTTACAATCCACAACAAAGTCTCAGTTGTTAGAATCACAGTTTGTCAGACTGAAATTTGTCCGACGTGGTTCAGATGGCATGATGTTTCAGATTCCACAGGTTTTTAACACTAGATCTGCAAACTGTGTATATTTGTTATTTTGTGCCAAGTGTGGCATCAAGTACGTGGGGGAGACAAAGAATTCATTGTCCACCCGTATGTATCAACATCGATATGTTATCAGACATGGAAAGAACGTGGAAACACCTTTAGTTCGACATTTTTTACACCACGGTTTTGAATCGGTGAGAATGGCAGGACTGCAAATGAGTAGTCTTTGGACAAATTCGGAAAGGAGGAACATTGAGAGATACTGGACACATTTATTAGAGACTTTAGAACCCGTTGGGCTTAATGTGAAATGGGGCACTAATTGAAGTTTGATATGGATTACTTTCTATAGCCCTTCCCCAGATTTTAAACCCTAAGCCTAACCCTGCCCCCTACCCCTACCCCTAACCCTAACCCTGACCCCTAACCCTAACCCCTGACCCTAGCCCTAACCCTAACCCCCAACTCTAACCGGAACAGAACCAAAATGACACAAAAGGTATTATTAAAAGTTGCCTTACATACAAAATTTCATATTAAAATCGATAAAATTAGCTTAAAAGGGTTAAAAACTACTCAAATAGAGTTTTAGGTATTTAAAATACATGTAAAATTTATTCAATTATTAATAAAAATTGTCTTACTTGCAAAAATTCCAATTAAAGTTCATAGTGGGTTTGAAAGGGTTAACATTCAATCAGGGTATAAGTTGTTTAACATACATGTACAGTTAATTGCTTACAAAACACTTGATTTACAATAAAACAACAAAATTGCAGGTTAAAATTCATAGAATTTGGTTAAAAGGGTTAAAAGTATTCAATTAGGTTAATTTTTATTCAAAATACATGTAAAATTCATTGGCAATTCAAAAAAGACAAACCGTTTTAAATAAAAGCCTTTTATTTATCGTCAAAAATAAAAACCGAAAGTCAAAAAATACATCTCAGGCAAAGACTATAAATAGGGGAAGTCTATGGGCAGCAGTGTTCATTTCACCACAGATACTCAATGAGTGAACATCTAAGAGCCTTCTCACCTATGAGTTTTTAGTGTGCTGATTCAATTTTATTTTATTATTTTGGACCTGAAGAAGACCTAAAGAAGGTCGAAAGTCCTGTTTTTTCGTTTGTTTTTTTTCATTTTCATTTCTTAGCACACCTTCTTTAGTTCATTAAACAAAAAAAATACAATTTAATACAAAACAACAAGACATAACAAACACATAAACAATAGAAAACATTTCTGCTTTTCTCACCCCAATCATGGGTGACGGTGACTGGACTTATGTCCAGAGACGAAGGGGACGCCGGAGGGCTCCCCAAAATGACTGGAGCTGGAATGGGGACAGGTCTGGATGGACGGCCCGTGCACCTCCTGCCTTCCCAAATGGGAGACAGGTTATTTTCCCCAAACCTAACCCTAACCCTAACCCTAACCCCTAACCCTAACCCCTAACCCTAACCCTAACCCTAACCCAACCCTAACCCTAACCCTAACCCTAACCCCTAACCCTAACCCTAACCCTAACCCCTAACCCCTAACCCCTAACCCTAACCCTAACCCTAACCCTAACCCCTAACCCTAACCCCTAACCCTAACCCTAACCCTAACCCCTAACCCCTAACCCTAACCCTAACCCTAACCCTAACCCCTAACCCTAACCCCTAACCCTAACTTTGACTTTTGGGTGTGTTTTTTCTAAAAAAAAAAAAATCATTTTTTCAGTCAAAAGTGCCAAAAGTGTCAAAAAAGCGTTTTCTGCTCAGAGTATGACTGGTTTGAATATTCAACTTACAACTTGAGAAAAAAATAACACTTTCTTGAACATCAAATGAGAACTTTGACTTTTGTGTCCATTTTTTGCTTAAAAATCATTTTGTCAGTCAAAATTGCCAAAAGTGTCAAAAAAAGCGTTTTTGGCTCTGAGTATTACTGGTTTGAATTTTCAACTTACAAAAACTAACACTCTCTTCAACTGCAATTGAGAACTTGGACTTTTGAGTCTATTTTTTGCAAAAAAAATATTTTGTCAGTCAAAAGTGTCAAAAAAAAGTATTTTATGCTCAGAGTATGACTGTTTTGAATTTTCAACTTACAAAGTGAAAAAAACTAACACTTTCTCGAACTGCAAATGAGAACTTTGACTTTTGAGTCTATTTTTTGCTGAAAAATTATTTTGTCAGTCATAAGTGCCAAAAGTGTCAAAAAAGCGTTTTCGGCTCTATGACTATTTTGAATTTTCAACTTACAACGTGACAAAAAGTACACATTCTTGAACTGCAAATGAGAACTTTGAATTTTGTGTCTATTTTTTGCTAAGAAATCATTTTTTCAGTTAAAAGTGCCAAAAGTGTCAAAAAAGTCTTATATGCTCAGAGTATGACTGTTTTAAATATTCAACTTACAACTTGAGAAAAAATAAAACTTTCTTGAACATCAAATGAGAACTTCAACTTTTGGGTGCATTTGTTGCTAAAAAAGATCGTTTTGTCAGTCAAAAGTGCCAAAAGTGTCAAAAAAAGGTTTTCGGCTCAAAGTATTACTGGTTTGAAGTTTCAACTGACAACATGACAAAAACTAACACTTTTTTGAACTGCAAATGAGAACTTTGAATTTTGTGTCTATTTTTTGCTAAGAAATCTTTTTTCAGTTAAAAGTGCCGAAAGTGTCAAAAAAGTCTTTTCTGCTCAGAATATGACTTGTTTGAATATTCAACTTACAACTTGAGAAAAAATAACACTTTCTTGAACATCAAATGAGAACTTCAACTTTTGGGTGCATTTGTTGCTAAAAAAAATCATTTTGTCAGTCAAAAGTGCCAAAAGTGTCAAAAAAGCATTTTTGGCTCTATGACTATTTTGAATTTTCAACTTACAACGTGACAAAAAGTACACATTCTTGAACTGCAAATGAGAACTTTGACTTTTGGGTGCGTTTTTTCTAAAAAAAAAAATCATTTTTTTCAGTCAAAAGTTCCAAAAGTGTCAAAAAAGCGTTTTATGCTCAGAGTATGACTGTTTTGAATTTTCAACTTACAAAGTGAAAAAAACTAACACTTTCTCAAACTGCAAATGAGAACTTTGACTTTTGAGTCTATTTTTTGCTGAAAAATTATTTTGTCAGTCATAAGTGCCAAAAGTGTCAAAAAAGCGTTTTCGGCTCTAAGTATTACTGTTTTAAAGTTTAAACTGACAACATGACAAAAACTAACACTTTCTTGCACTGCAAATGAGAACTTTGTATTTTGTGTCTATTTTTTGCTAAGAAATCATTTTTTCAGTTAAAAGTGCCAAAAGTGTCAAAAAAGTCTTATATGCTCAGAGTATGACTGTTTTAAATATTCAACTTACAACTTGAGAAAAAATAAAACTTTCTTGAACATCAAATGAGAACTTCAACTTTAGGGTGCATTTGTTGCTAAAAAAGATCATTTTGTCAGTCAAAAGTGCCAAAAGTGTCAAAAAAAGGTTTTCGGCTCAAAGTATTACTGGTTTGAAGTTTCAACTGACAACATGACAAAAACTAACACTTTCTTGAACTGCAAATGAAAACTTTGAATTTTGTGTCTATTTTTTGCTAAGAAATCTTTTTTCAGTTAAGTGCCGAAAGTGTCAAAAAAGTCTTTTCTGCTCAGAATATGACTGGTTTGAATATTCAACTTACAACTTGAGAAAAAATAACATTTTCTTGAACATCAAATGAGAACTTCAACTTTTGGGCGCATTTGTTGCTAAAAAAAATCATTTTGTCAGTCAAAAGTGCCAAAAGTGTCAAAAAAAGCGTTTTTGGCTCAATGACTATTTTGAATTTTCAACTTACAACGTGACAAAAAGTACACATTCTTGAACTGCAAATCAGAACTTTGACTTTTGAGTCTATTTTTTGCTGAGAAATCATTTTGTAAGTCAAAAGTGCCAAAAGTGTCAAAAAAGCATTTTCGGCTCTATGACTGTTTTTAATTTTAAACTTACAACGTGGCATAAAATAACACTTTCTTGAACTGCAAATGAGAACTTTAAACTTTAAGTGGTTTTGTGCTTAAAATTCATTTTGTCAGTCAAAAGTGTCAAAAAAGCATTTTCTGCTCAGAGTATGACTGGTTTGAATATTCAACTTACAACTTGACAAAAAATAACACTTTCTTGAACATCAAATGAGAACTTCAACTTTTGGGTCCATTTTTTGCTTAAAAATCATTTTGTCAGTCAAAATTGCCAAAAGTGTCAAAAAAAGCGTTTTTGGCTCTGAGTATTACTGGTTTGAATTTTCAACTGACAACGTGACAAAAACTAACACTCTCTTCAACTGCAATTGAGAACTTTGACTTTTGAGTCTATTTTTTGCTAAAAAATTATTTTGTCAGTCAAAAGTGTCAAAAAAAGTATTTTATGCTCAGAGTATGACTGTTTTGAATTTTCAACTTACAACGTGACAAAAACTAACACTTTCTCGAACTGCAAATAAGAACTTTGACTTTTGAGTCTATTTTTTGCTGAAAAATTATTTTGTCAGTCATAAGTGCCAAAAGTGTCAAAAAAGCGTTTTCGGCTCAAAGTATTACCGTTTTAAAGTTTAAACTGACAACATGACAAAAACTAACACTTTCTTGCACTGCAAATGAGAACTTTGAATTTTGTGTCTATTTTTTGCTAAGAAATCATTTTTTCAGTTAAAAGTGCCAAAAGTGTCAAAAAAGTCTTATATGCTCAGAGTATGACTGTTTTGAATATTCAACTTACAACTAGAGAAAAAATAACACTTTCTTGAACATCAAATGAGAACTTCAACTTTTGGGTGCATTTGTTGCTAAAAAAGATCATTTTGTCAGTCAAAAGTGCCAAAAGTGTCAAAAAAAGGTTTTCGGCTCAAAGTATTACTGGTTTGAAGTTTCAACTAACAACATGACAAAAACTAACACTTTCTTGAACTGCAAATGAGAACTTTGAATTTTGTGTCTATTTTTTGCTAAGAAATCTTTTTTCAGTTAAAAGTGCCGAAAGTGTCAAAAAAGTCTTTTCTGCTCAGAATATGACTTGTTTGAATATTCAACTTACAACTTGAGAAAAAATAACACTTTCTTGAACATCAAATGAGAACTTCAACTTTTGGGTGCATTTGTTGCTAAAAAAACATTTTGTCAGTCAAAAGTGCCAAAAGTGTCAAAAAAAGCGTTTTTGGCTCAATGACTATTTTGAATTTTCAACTTACAACGTGACAAAAAGTACACATTCTTGAACTGCAAATGAGAACTTTGACTTTTGAGTCTATTTTTTGCTGAGAAATCATTTTGTAAGTCAAAAGTGCCAAAAGTGTCAAAAAAGCATTTTCGGCTCTATGACTGTTTTTAATTTTAAACTTACAACGTGGCATAAAATAACACTTTCTTGAACTGCAAATGAGAACTTTAAACTTTAAGTGGTTTTGTGCTTAAAATTCATTTTGTCAGCCAAAAGTGTCAAAAAAGCATTTTCTGCTCAGAGTATGACTGGTTTGAATATTCAACTCACAACTTGACAAGAAATTAAACTTTCTTGAACATCAAATGAGAACTTCAACTTTTGGGTGCATTTGTTGCTAAAAAAGATCATTTTGTCAGTCAAAAGTGCCAAAAGTGTCAAAAAAGCGTTTTTGGCTCTACGACTGTTTTAAAGTTTCAACTGACAACATGACAAAAAAATAACACTTTCTTGAACTGCAAATGAGAACTTTGACTTTTGGGTGCGTTTTTTCTAAAAAAAATAATAATCATTTTATCAGTCAAAAGTGCCAAAAGTGTCAAAAAAGCGTTTTCTGCTCAGAGTATGACTGGTTTGAATATTCAACTTACAACTTGAGAAAAAATAACACTTTCTTGAACATCAAATGAAAACTTTGACTTTTGTGTCCATTTTTTGCTTAAAAATCATTTTGTCAGTCAAAATTGCCAAAAGTGTCAAAAAAAGCGTTTTTGGCTCTGAGTATTACTGGTTTGAATTTTCAACTGACAACGTGACAAAAACTAACTCTTTCTTCAACTGCAATTGAGAACTTTGACTTTTGAGTCTATTTTTTGCTAAAAAATTATTTTGTCAGTCAAAAGTGTCAAAAAAAGTCTTTTATGCTCAGAGTATGACTGTTTTGAATTTTCAACTTACAACGTGACAAAAACTAACACTTTCTCGAACTGCAAATAAGAACTTTGACTTTTGAGTCTATTTTTTGCTGAAAAATTATTTTGTCAGTCATAAGTGCCAAAAGTGTCAAAAAAGCGTTTTCGGCTCAAAGTATTACCGTTTTAAAGTTTAAACTGACAACATGATAAAAACTAACACTTTCTTGCACTGCAAATGAGAACTTTGAATTTTGTGTCTATTTTTTGCTAAGAAATCATTTTTTCAGTTAAAAGTGCCAAAAGTGTCAAAAAAGTCTTATATGCTCAGAGTAGGACTGTTTTGAATATTCAACTTACAACTAGAGAAAAAATAACACTTTCTTGAACATCAAATGAGAACTTCAACTTTTGGGTGCATTTGTTGCTAAAAAAAATCATTTTGTCAGTCAAAATTGCCAAAAGTGTCAAAAAAGCATTTTCGGCTCTATAACTGTTTTTAATTTTAAACTTACAACGTGGCATAAAATAACACTTTCTTGAACTGCAAATGAGAACTTTAAACTTTAAGTGGTTTTGTGCTTAAAATTCATTTTGTCAGTCAAAAGTGTCAAAAAAGCATTTTCTGCTCAGAGTATGACTGGTTTGAATATTCAACTTACAACTTGACAAAAAATAAAACTTTCTTGAACATCAAATGAGAACTTCAACTTTTGGGTGCATTTGTTGCTAAAAAAGATCATTTTGTCAGTCAAAAGTGCCAAAAGTGTCAAAAAAGCGTTTTTGGCTCTATGACTGCTTTAAAGTTTCAACTGACAACATGACAAAAAATAACACTTTCTTGAACTGCAAATGAGAACTTTGACTTTTGGGTGCGTTTTTTCTAAAAAAAAAAATCATTTTTTCAGTCAAAAGTGCCATAAGTGTCAAAAAAGCGTTTTCTGCACAGAGTATGACTGGTTTGAATATTCAACTTACAACTTGAGAAAAAATAACACTTTCTTGAACATCAAATGAGAACTTCAACTTTTGGGTGCATTTGTTGCTAAAAAAAATCATTTTGTCAGTCAAAAGTGCCAAAAGTGTCAAAAAAAGCGTTTTTGGCTCAATGACTATTTTGAATTTTCAACTTACAACGTGACAAAAAGTACACATTCTTGAACTGCAAATCAGAACGTTGACTTTTGAGTCTATTTTTTGCTGAGAAATCATTTTGTAAGTCAAAAGTGCCAAAAGTGTCAAAAAAGCATTTTCGGCTCTATGACTGTTTTTAATTTTAAACTTACAACGTGTAATAAAATAACACTTTCTTGAACTGCAAATGAGAACTTTAAACTAAGTGGTTTTGTGCTTAAAATTCATTTTGTCAGTCAAAAGTGTCAAAAAAGCATTTTCTGCTCAGAGTATGACTGGTTTGAATATTAAACTTACAACTTGACAAAAAATAACACTTTCTTGAACTGCAAATGAGAACTTTGACTTTTGGGTGCGTTTTTTCTAAAAAAAAAAAAATCATTTTTTCAGTCAAAAGTGCCAAAAGTGTCAAAAAAGCGTTTTCTGCTCAGAGTATGACTGGTTTGAATATTCAACTTACAACTTGAGAAAAAAATAACACTTTCTTGAACATCAAATGAGAACTTTGACTTTTGTGTCCATTTTTTGCTTAAAAATCATTTTGTCAGTCAAAATTGCCAAAAGTGTCAAAAAAAGCGTTTTTGGCTCTGAGTATTACTGGTTTGAATTTTCAACTGACAACATGACAAAAACTAACACTCTCTTCAACTGCAATTGAGAACTTTGACTTTTGAGTCTATTTTTTGCAAAAAAATTATTTTGTCAGTCAAAAGTGTCAAAAAAAAGTATTTTATGCTCAGAGTATGACTGTTTTGAATTTTCAACTTACAAAGTGAAAAAAACTAACACTTTCTCGAACTGCAAATGAGAACTTTAACTTTTGAGTCTATTTTTTGCTGAAAAATTATTTTGTCAGTCATAAGTGCCAAAAGTGTCAAAAAAGCGTTTTCGGCTCTAAGTATTACTGTTTTAAAGTTTCAACTGACAACATGACAAAAACTAACACTTTCTTGAACTGCAAATGAGAACTTTGAATTTTGTGTCTATTTTTTGCTAAGAAATCTTTTTTCAGTTAAAAGTGCCGAAAGTGTCAAAAAAGTCTTTTCTGCTCAGAATATGACTGGTTTGAATATTCAACTTACAACTTGAGAAAAAATAACACTTTCTTGAACATCAAATGAGAACTTCAACTTTTGGGTGCATTTGTTGCTAAAAAAAATCATTTTGTCAGTCAAAAGTGCCAAAAGTGTCAAAAAAAGCGTTTTTGGCTCAATGACTATTTTGAATTTTCAACTTACAACGTGACAAAAAGTACACATTCTTGAACTGCAAATCAGAACGTTGACTTTTGAGTCTATTTTTTGCTGAGAAATCATTTTGTAAGTCAAAAGTGCCAAAAGTGTCAAAAAAGCATTTTCGGCTCTATGACTGTTTTTAATTTTAAACTTACAACGTGTAATAAAATAACACTTTCTTGAACTGCAAATGAGAACTTTAAACTTTAAGTGGTTTTGTGCTTAAAATTCATTTTGTCAGTCAAAAGTGTCAAAAAAGCATTTTCTGCTCAGAGTATGACTGGTTTGAATATTAAACTTACAACTTGACAAAAAATAACACTTTCTTGAACTGCAAATGAGAACTTTGACTTTTGGGTGCGTTTTTTCTAAAAAAAAAAAATCATTTTTTCAGTCAAAAGTGCCAAAAGTGTCAAAAAAGCGTTTTCTGCTCAGAGTATGACTGGTTTGAATATTCAACTTACAACTTGAGAAAAAAATAACACTTTCTTGAACATCAAATGAGAACTTTGACTTTTGTGTCCATTTTTTGCTTAAAAATCATTTTGTCAGTCAAAATTGCCAAAAGTGTCAAAAAAAGCGTTTTTGGCTCTGAGTATTACTGGTTTGAATTTTCAACTGACAACATGACAAAAACTAACACTCTCTTCAACTGCAATTGAGAACTTTGACTTTTGAGTCTATTTTTTGCAAAAAAATTATTTTGTCAGTCAAAAGTGTCAAAAAAAAGTATTTTATGCTCAGAGTATGACTGTTTTGAATTTTCAACTTACAAAGTGAAAAAAACTAACACTTTCTCGAACTGCAAATGAGAACTTTAACTTTTGAGTCTATTTTTTGCTGAAAAATTATTTTGTCAGTCATAAGTGCCAAAAGTGTCAAAAAAGCGTTTTCGGCTCTAAGTATTACTGTTTTAAAGTTTCAACTGACAACATGACAAAAACTAACACTTTCTTGCACTGCAAATGAGAACTTTGAATTTTGTCTATTTTTTGCTAAGAAATCATTTTTTCAGTTAAAAGTGCCAAAAGTGTCAAAAAAGTCTTATATGCTCAGAGTATGACTGTTTTAAATATTCAACTTACAACTTGAGAAAAAATAAAACTTTCTTGAACATCAAATGAGAACTTCAACTTTTGGGTGCATTTGTTGCTAAAAAAGATCATTTTGTCAGTCAAAAGTGCCAAAAGTGTCAAAAAAAGGTTTTCGGCTCAAAGTATTACTGGTTTGAAGTTTCAACTGACAACATGACAAAAACTAACACTTTCTTGAACTGCAAATGAGAACTTTGAATTTTGTGTCTATTTTTTGCTAAGAAATCTTTTTTCAGTTAAGTGCCGAAAGTGTCAAAAAAGTCTTTTTTGCTCAGAATATGACTTGTTTGAATATTCAACTTACAACTTGAGAAAAAATAACACTTTCTTGAACATCAAATGAGAACTTCAACTTTTGGGTGCATTTGTTGCTAAAAAAAATCATTTTGTCAGTCAAAAGTGCCAAAAGTGTCAAAAAAAGCGTTTTTGGCTCAATGACTATTTTGAATTTTCAACTTACAACGTGACAAAAAGTACACATTCTTGAACATCAAATGAAAACTTTGACTTTTGAGTCTATTTTTTGCAAAAAAATTATTTTGTCAGTCAAAAGTGTCAAAAAAAAGTATTTTATGCTCAGAGTATGACTGTTTTGAATTTTCAACTTACAACGTGACAAAAACTAACACTTTCTCGAACTGCAAATGAGAACTTTGACTTTTGAGTCTATTTTTTGCTGAGAAATCATTTTGTAAGTCAAAAGTGCCAAAAGTGTCAAAAAAGCATTTTCGGCTCTATGACTGTTTTTAATTTTAAACTTACAACGTGGCATAAAATAACACTTTCTTGAACTGCAAATGAGAACTTTAAACTTTAAGTGGTTTTGTGCTTAAAATTCATTTTGTCAGTCAAAAGTGTCAAAAAAGCATTTTCTGCTCAGAGTATGACTGGTTTGAATATTCAACTTACAACTTGACAAAAATTAAAACTTTCTTGAACATCAAATGAGAACTTCAACTTTTGGGTGCATTTGTTGCTAAAAAAGATCATTTTGTCAGTCAAAAGTGCCAAAAGTGTCAAAAAAGCGTTTTCTGCTCAGAGTATGACTGGTTTGAATATTCAACTTACAACTTGAGAAAAAATAACACTTTCTTGAACATCAAATTAGAACTTTGACTTTTGTGTCCATTTTTTGCTAAAAAAATCATTTTGTCAGTCAAAATTGTCAAAAGTGTCAAAAAAAGCGTTTTTGGCTCTGATTATTACTGGTTTGAATTTTCAACTGACAACGTGACAAAAACTAACTCTTTCTTCAACTGCAATTGAGAACTTTGACTTTTGAGTCTATTTTTTGCAAAAAAATTATTTTGTCAGTCAAAAGTGTCAAAAAAAAGTTTTTTATGCTCAGAGTATGACTGTTTTGAATTTTCAACTTACAACGTGACAAAAACTAACACTTTCTCGAACTGAAAATAAGAACTTTGACTTTTGAGTCTATTTTTTGCTGAAAAATTATTTTGTCAGTCATAAGTGCCAAAAGTGTCAAAAAAGCGTTTTCGGCTCAAAGTATTAACGTTTTAAAGTTTTAACTGACAACATGACAAAAACTAACACTTTCTTGCACTGCAAATGAGAACTTTGAATTTTGTGTCTATTTTTTGCTAAGAAATCATTTTTTCAGTTAAAAGTGCCAAAAGTGTCAAAAAAGTCTTATATGCTCAGAGTATGACTGTTTTAAATATTCAACTTACAACTTGAGAAAAAATAAAACTTTCTTGAACATCAAATGAGAACTTCAACTTTTGGGTGCATTTGTTGCTAAAAAAGATCATTTTGTCAGTCAAAAGTGCCAAAAGTGTCAAAAAAAGGTTTTCAGCTCAAAGTATTACTGGTTTGAAGTTTCAACTGACAACATGACAAAAACTAACACTTTCTTGAACTGCAAATGAAAACTTTGAATTTTGTGTCTATTTTTTGCTAAGAAATCTTTTTTCAGTTAAAAGTGCCGAAAGTGTCAAAAAAGTCTTTTCTGCTCAGAATATGACTTGTTTGAATATTCAACTTACAACTTGAGAAAAAATAACACTTTCTTGAACATCAAATGAGAACTTCAACTTTTGGGTGCATTTGTTGCTAAAAAAACATTTTGTCAGTCAAAAGTGCCAAAAGTGTCAAAAAAAGCGTTTTTGGCTCAATGACTATTTTGAATTTTCAACTTACAACGTGACAAAAAGTACACATTCTTGAACTGCAAATGAGAACTTTGACTTTTGAGTCTATTTTTTGCTGAGAAATCATTTTGTAAGTCAAAAGTGCCAAAAGTGTCAAAAAAGCATTTTCGGCTCTATGACTGTTTTTAATTTTAAACTTACAACGTGGCATAAAATAACACTTTCTTGAACTGCAAATGAGAACTTTAAACTTTAAGTGGTTTTGTGCTTAAAATTCATTTTGTCAGCCAAAAGTGTCAAAAAAGCATTTTCTGCTCAGAGTATGACTGTTTTGAATATTCAACTCACAACTTGACAAGAAATTAAACTTTCTTGAACATCAAATGAGAACTTCAACTTTTGGGTGCATTTGTTGCTAAAAAAGATCATTTTGTCAGTCAAAAGTGCCAAAAGTGTCAAAAAAGCGTTTTTGGCTCTACGACTGTTTTAAAGTTTCAACTGACAACATGACAAAAAAATAACACTTTCTTGAACTGCAAATGAGAACTTTGACTTTTGGGTGCGTTTTTTCTAAAAAAAATAATAATCATTTTATCAGTCAAAAGTGCCAAAAGTGTCAAAAAAGCGTTTTCTGCTCAGAGTATGACTGGTTTGAATATTCAACTTACAACTTGAGAAAAAATAACACTTTCTTGAACATCAAATGAAAACTTTGACTTTTGTGTCCATTTTTTGCTTAAAAATCATTTTGTCAGTCAAAATTGCCAAAAGTGTCAAAAAAAGCGTTTTTGGCTCTGAGTATTACTGGTTTGAATTTTCAACTGACAACGTGACAAAAACTAACTCTTTCTTCAACTGCAATTGAGAACTTTGACTTTTGAGTCTATTTTTTGCTAAAAAATTATTTTGTCAGTCAAAAGTGTCAAAAAAAGTCTTTTATGCTCAGAGTATGACTGTTTTGAATTTTCAACTTACAACGTGACAAAAACTAACACTTTCTCGAACTGCAAATAAGAACTTTGACTTTTGAGTCTATTTTTTGCTGAAAAATTATTTTGTCAGTCATAAGTGCCAAAAGTGTCAAAAAAGCGTTTTCGGCTCAAAGTATTACCGTTTTAAAGTTTAAACTGACAACATGATAAAAACTAACACTTTCTTGCACTGCAAATGAGAACTTTGAATTTTGTGTCTATTTTTTGCTAAGAAATCATTTTTTCAGTTAAAAGTGCCAAAAGTGTCAAAAAAGTCTTATATGCTCAGAGTAGGACTGTTTTGAATATTCAACTTACAACTTGAGAAAAAATAACACTTTCTTGAACATCAAATGAGAACTTTGACTTTTGAGTCTATTTTTTGCAAAAAAATTATTTTGTCTGTCAAAAGTGTCAAAAAAAAGTATTTTATGCTCAGAGTATGACTGTTTTGAATTTTCAACTTACAACGTGAAAAAAACTAACACTTTCTCGAACTGCAAATGAGAACTTTGACTTTTGAGTCTATTTTTTGCTGAAAAATTATTTTGTCAGTCATAAGTGCCAAAAGTGTCAAAAAAGCGTTTTCGGCTCTAAGTATTACTGTTTTAAAGTTTCAACTGACAACATGACAAAAAATAACACTTTCTTGAACTGCAAATGAGAACTTTGACTTTTGGGTGCGTTTTTTCTAAAAAAAATAATCAGTTTTTAAGTCAAAAGTGCCAAAAGTGTCAAAAAAGCGTTTTCTGCTCAGAGTATGACTGGTTTGAATTTTCAACTTACAATTTGAGAAAAAATAACACTTTCTTGAACATCAAATGAG
Source organism: Oryzias latipes (assembly GCF_053564925.1). Lineage (NCBI taxonomy): Eukaryota > Metazoa > Chordata > Actinopteri > Beloniformes > Adrianichthyidae > Oryzias > Oryzias latipes. The sequence goes on from NC_136247.1 coordinate 98,676, forward strand.
AACTTTGACTTTTGTGTCCATTTTTTGCTTAAAAATCATTTTGTCAGTCAAAATTGCCAAAAGTGTCAAAAAAAGCGTTTTTGGCTCTGAGTATTACTGGTTTGAATTTTCAACTGACAACGTGACAAAAACTAACTCTTTCTTCAACTGCAATTGAGAACTTTAAACTTTAAGTGGTTTTGTGCTTAAAATTCATTTTGTCAGTCAAAAGTGTCAAAAAAGCATTTTCTGCTCAGAGTATGACTGGTTTGAATATTCAACTTACAACTTGACAAAAATTAAAACTTTCTTGAACATCAAATGAGAACTTCAACTTTTGGGTGCATTTGTTGCTAAAAAAGATCATTTTGTCAGTCAAAAGTGCCAAAAGTGTCAAAAAAGCGTTTTTGGCTCTATGACTGTTTTAAAGTTTCAACTGACAACATGACAAAAAATAACACTTTCTTGAACTGCAAATGAGAACTTTGACTTTTGGGTGCGTTTTTTCTAAAAAAAAAATCATTTTTTTCAGTCAAAAGTTCCAAAAGTGTCAAAAAAGCGTTTTCTGCTCAGAGTATGACTGGTTTGAATATTCAACTTACAACTTGAGAAAAAATAACACTTTCTTGAACATCAAAATAGAACTTTGACTATGTGTCCATTTTTTGCTAAAAAAATCATTTTGTCAGTCAAAATTGCCAAAAGTGTCAAAAAAAGCGTTTTTGGCTCTGAGTATTACTGGTTTGAATTTTCAACTGACAACGTGACAAAAACTAACTCTTTCTTCAACTGCAATTGAGAACTTTGACTTTTGAGTCTATTTTTTGCTAAAAAATTATTTTGTCAGTCAAAAGTGTCAAAAAAAGTCTTTTATGCTCAGAGTATGACTGTTTTGAATTTTCAACTTACAACGTGACAAAAACTAACACTTTCTCGAACTGCAAATAAGAACTTTGACTTTTGAGTCTATTTTTTGCTGAAAAATTATTTTGTCAGTCATAAGTGCCAAAAGTGTCAAAAAAGCGTTTTCGGCTCAAAGTATTACCGTTTTAAAGTTTAAACTGACAACATGACAAAAACTAACACTTTCTTGCACTGCAAATGAGAACTTTGAATTTTGGGTGCGTTTTTTCTAAAAAAAAAAATAATTTTTTCAGTCAAAAGTGCCAAAAGTGTCAAAAAAGCGTTTTCTGCTCAGAGTATGACTGGTTTGAATTTTCAACTTACAATTTGAGAAAAAATAACACTTTCTTGAACATCAAATGAGAACTTTGACTTTTGTGTCCATTTTTTGCTTAAAAATCATTTTGTCAGTCAAAATTGCCAAAAGTGTCAAAAAAAGCGTTTTTGGCTCTGAGTATTACTGGTTTGAATTTTCAACTGACAACGTGACAAAAACTAACACTCTCTTCAACTGCAATTGAGAACTTTGACTTTTGAGTCTATTTTTTGCAAAAAAATTATTTTGTCAGTCAAAAGTGTCAAAAAAAAGTTTTTTATGCTCAGAGTATGACTTTTTTGAATTTTCAACTTACAACATGACAAAAACTAACACTTTCTCGAACTGCAAATGAGAACTTTGACTTTTGAGTCTTTTTTTTGCTGAAAAATCATTTTGTCAGTCAAAATTGCCAAAAGTGTCAAAAAAAGCGTTTTTGGCTCTGAGTATTACTGGTTTGAATTTTCAACTGACAACATGACAAAAACTAACACTCTCTTCAACTGCAATTGAGAACTTTGACTTTTGAGTCTATTTTTTGCAAAAAAATTATTTTGTCAGTCAAAAGTGTCAAAAAAAAGTTTTTTATGCTCAGAGTATGACTGTTTTGAATTTTCAACTTATAAAGTGAAAAAAACTAACACTTTCTCGAACTGCAAATGAGAACTTTGACTTTTGAGTCTATTTTTTGCTGAAAAATTATTTTGTCAGTCATAAGTGCCAAAAGTGTCAAAAAAGCATTTTCGGCTCTAAGTATTACTGTTTTAAAGTTTCAACTGACAACATGACAAAAACTAACACTTTCTTGCACTGCAAATGAGAACTTTGAATTTTGTGTCTATTTTTTGCTAAGAAATCATTTTTTCAGTTAAAAGTGCCAAAAGTGTCAAAAAAGTCTTATATGCTCAGAGTATGACTGTTTTAAATATTCAACTTACAACTTGAGAAAAAATAAAACTTTCTTGAACATCAAATGAGAACTTCAACTTTTGGGTGCATTTGTTGCTAAAAAAGATCATTTTGTCAGTCAAAAGTGCCAAAAGTGTCAAAAAAAGGTTTTCAGCTCAAAGTATTACTGGTTTGAAGTTTCAACTGACAACATGACAAAAACTAACACTTTCTTGAACTGCAAATGAAAACTTTGAATTTTGTGTCTATTTTTTGCTAAGAAATCTTTTTTCAGTTAAAAGTGCCGAAAGTGTCAAAAAAGTCTTTTCTGCTCAGAATATGACTTGTTTGAATATTCAACTTACAACTTGAGAAAAAATAACACTTTCTTGAACATCAAATGAGAACTTCAACTTTTGTGTCCATTTTTTGCTTAAAAATCATTTTGTCAGTCAAAATTGCCAAAAGTGTCAAAAAAAGCGTTTTTGGCTCTGAGTATTACTGGTTTGAATTTTCAACTGACAACGTGACAAAAACTAACTCTTTCTTCAACTGCAATTGAGAACTTTGACTTTTGAGTCTATTTTTTGCTAAAAAATTATTTTGTCAGTCAAAAGTGTCAAAAAAAGTCTTTTATGCTCAGAGTATGACTGTTTTGAATTTTCAACTTACAACGTGACAAAAACTAACACTTTCTCGAACTGCAAATAAGAACTTTGACTTTTGAGTCTATTTTTTGCTGAAAAATTATTTTGTCAGTCATAAGTGCCAAAAGTGTCAAAAAAGCGTTTTCGGCTCAAAGTATTACCGTTTTAAAGTTTAAACTGACAACATGATAAAAACTAACACTTTCTTGCACTGCAAATGAGAACTTTGAATTTTGTGTCTATTTTTTGCTAAGAAATCATTTTTTCAGTTAAAAGTGCCAAAAGTGTCAAAAAAGTCTTATATGCTCAGAGTAGGACTGTTTTGAATATTCAACTTACAACTAGAGAAAAAATAACACTTTCTTGAACATCAAATGAGAACTTCAACTTTTGGGTGCATTTGTTGCTAAAAAAAATCATTTTGTCAGTCAAAATTGCCAAAAGTGTCAAAAAAGCATTTTCGGCTCTATAACTGTTTTTAATTTTAAACTTACAACGTGGCATAAAATAACACTTTCTTGAACTGCAAATGAGAACTTTAAACTTTAAGTGGTTTTGTGCTTAAAATTCATTTTGTCAGTCAAAAGTGTCAAAAAAGCATTTTCTGCTCAGAGTATGACTGGTTTGAATATTCAACTTACAACTTGACAAAAAATAAAACTTTCTTGAACATCAAATGAGAACTTCAACTTTTGGGTGCATTTGTTGCTAAAAAAGATCATTTTGTCAGTCAAAAGTGCCAAAAGTGTCAAAAAAGCGTTTTTGGCTCTATGACTGTTTTAAAGTTTCAACTGACAACATGACAAAAAATAACACTTTCTTGAACTGCAAATGAGAACTTTGACTTTTGGGTGCGTTTTTTCTAAAAAAAAAAATCATTTTTTCAGTCAAAAGTGCCATAAGTGTCAAAAAAGCGTTTTCTGCACAGAGTATGACTGGTTTGAATATTCAGCTTACAACTTGAGAAAAAATAACACTTTCTTGAACATCAAATGAGAACTTTGACTTTTGAGTCTATTTTTTGCAAAAAAATTATTTTGTCTGTCAAAAGTGTCAAAAAAAAGTATTTTATGCTCAGAGTATGACTGTTTTGAATTTTCAACTTACAACGTGAAAAAAACTAACACTTTCTCGAACTGCAAATGAGAACTTTGACTTTTGAGTCTATTTTTTGCTGAAAAATTATTTTGTCAGTCATAAGTGCCAAAAGTGTCAAAAAAGCGTTTTCGGCTCTAAGTATTACTGTTTTAAAGTTTCAACTGACAACATGACAAAAAATAACACTTTCTTGAACTGCAAATGAGAACTTTGACTTTTGGGTGCGTTTTTTCTAAAAAAAATAATCAGTTTTTAAGTCAAAAGTGCCAAAAGTGTCAAAAAAGCGTTTTCTGCTCAGAGTATGACTGGTTTGAATTTTCAACTTACAATTTGAGAAAAAATAACACTTTCTTGAACATCAAATGAGAACTTTGACTTTTGTGTCCATTTTTTGCTTAAAAATCATTTTGTCAGTCAAAATTGCCAAAAGTGTCAAAAAAAGCGTTTTTGGCTCTGAGTATTACTGGTTTGAATTTTCAACTGACAACGTGACAAAAACTAACTCTTTCTTCAACTGCAATTGAGAACTTTAAACTTTAAGTGGTTTTGTGCTTAAAATTCATTTTGTCAGTCAAAAGTGTCAAAAAAGCATTTTCTGCTCAGAGTATGACTGGTTTGAATATTCAACTTACAACTTGACAAAAATTAAAACTTTCTTGAACATCAAATGAGAACTTCAACTTTTGGGTGCATTTGTTGCTAAAAAAGATCATTTTGTCAGTCAAAAGTGCCAAAAGTGTCAAAAAAGCGTTTTTGGCTCTATGACTGTTTTAAAGTTTCAACTGACAACATGACAAAAAATAACACTTTCTTGAACTGCAAATGAGAACTTTGACTTTTGGGTGCGTTTTTTCTAAAAAAAAAATCATTTTTTTCAGTCAAAAGTTCCAAAAGTGTCAAAAAAGCGTTTTCTGCTCAGAGTATGACTGGTTTGAATATTCAACTTACAACTTGAGAAAAAATAACACTTTCTTGAACATCAAAATAGAACTTTGACTATGTGTCCATTTTTTGCTAAAAAAATCATTTTGTCAGTCAAAATTGCCAAAAGTGTCAAAAAAAGCGTTTTTGGCTCTGAGTATTACTGGTTTGAATTTTCAACTGACAACGTGACAAAAACTAACTCTTTCTTCAACTGCAATTGAGAACTTTGACTTTTGAGTCTATTTTTTGCTAAAAAATTATTTTGTCAGTCAAAAGTGTCAAAAAAAGTCTTTTATGCTCAGATTATGACTGTTTTGAATTTTCAACTTACAACGTGACAAAAACTAACACTTTCTCGAACTGCAAATAAGAACTTTGACTTTTGAGTCTATTTTTTGCTGAAAAATTATTTTGTCAGTCATAAGTGCCAAAAGTGTCAAAAAAGCGTTTTCGGCTCAAAGTATTACCGTTTTAAAGTTTAAACTGACAACATGACAAAAACTAACACTTTCTTGCACTGCAAATGAGAACTTTGAATTTTGGGTGCGTTTTTTCTAAAAAAAAAAATAATTTTTTCAGTCAAAAGTGCCAAAAGTGTCAAAAAAGCGTTTTCTGCTCAGAGTATGACTGGTTTGAATTTTCAACTTACAATTTGAGAAAAAATAACACTTTCTTGAACATCACATGAGAACTTTGACTTTTGTGTCCATTTTTTGCTTAAAAATCATTTTGTCAGTCAAAATTGCCAAAAGTGTCAAAAAAAAAAGTTTTTTATGCTCAGAGTATGACTTTTTTGAATTTTCAACTTACAACATGACAAAAACTAACACTTTCTCGAACTGCAAATGAGAACTTTGACTTTTGAGTCTTTTTTTTGCTGAAAAATCATTTTGTCAGTCAAAATTGCCAAAAGTGTCAAAAAAAGCGTTTTTGGCTCTGAGTATTACTGGTTTGAATTTTCAACTGACAACATGACAAAAACTAACACTCTCTTCAACTGCAATTGAGAACTTTGACTTTTGAGTCTATTTTTTGCAAAAAAATTATTTTGTCAGTCAAAAGTGTCAAAAAAAAGTTTTTTATGCTCAGAGTATGACTGTTTTGAATTTTCAACTTATAAAGTGAAAAAAACTAACACTTTCTCGAACTGCAAATGAGAACTTTGACTTTTGAGTCTATTTTTTGCTGAAAAATTATTTTGTCAGTCATAAGTGCCAAAAGTGTCAAAAAAGCGTTTTCGGCTCTAAGTATTACTGTTTTAAAGTTTCAACTGACAACATGACAAAAACTAACACTTTCTTGCACTGCAAATGAGAACTTTGAATTTTGTGTCTATTTTTTGCTAAGAAATCATTTTTTCAGTTAAAAGTGCCAAAAGTGTCAAAAAAGTCTTATATGCTCAGAGTATGACTGTTTTAAATATTCAACTTACAACTTGAGAAAAAATAAAACTTTCTTGAACATCAAATGAGAACTTCAACTTTTGGGTGCATTTGTTGCTAAAAAAGATCATTTTGTCAGTCAAAAGTGCCAAAAGTGTCAAAAAAAGGTTTTCAGCTCAAAGTATTACTGGTTTGAAGTTTCAACTGACAACATGACAAAAACTAACACTTTCTTGAACTGCAAATGAAAACTTTGAATTTTGTGTCTATTTTTTGCTAAGAAATCTTTTTTCAGTTAAAAGTGCCGAAAGTGTCAAAAAAGTCTTTTCTGCTCAGAATATGACTTGTTTGAATATTCAACTTACAACTTGAGAAAAAATAACACTTTCTTGAACATCAAAATAGAACTTTGACTATGTGTCCATTTTTTGCTAAAAAAATCATTTTGTCAGTCAAAATTGCCAAAAGTGTCAAAAAAAGCGTTTTTGGCTCTGAGTATTACTGGTTTGAATTTTCAACTGACAACGTGACAAAAACTAACTCTTTCTTCAACTGCAATTGAGAACTTTGACTTTTGAGTCTATTTTTTGCTAAAAAATTATTTTGTCAGTCAAAAGTGTCAAAAAAAGTCTTTTATGCTCAGAGTATGACTGTTTTGAATTTTCAACTTACAACGTGACAAAAACTAACACTTTCTCGAACTGCAAATAAGAACTTTGACTTTTGAGTCTATTTTTTGCTGAAAAATTATTTTGTCAGTCATAAGTGCCAAAAGTGTCAAAAAAGCGTTTTCGGCTCAAAGTATTACCGTTTTAAAGTTTAAACTGACAACATGACAAAAACTAACACTTTCTTGCACTGCAAATGAGAACTTTGAATTTTGGGTGCGTTTTTTCTAAAAAAAAAAATAATTTTTTCAGTCAAAAGTGCCAAAAGTGTCAAAAAAGCGTTTTCTGCTCAGAGTATGACTGGTTTGAATTTTCAACTTACAATTTGAGAAAAAATAACACTTTCTTGAACATCACATGAGAACTTTGACTTTTGTGTCCATTTTTTGCTTAAAAATCATTTTGTCAGTCAAAATTGCCAAAAGTGTCAAAAAAAGCGTTTTTGGCTCTGAGTATTACTGGTTTGAATTTTCAACTGACAACGTGACAAAAACTAACACTCTCTTCAACTGCAATTGAGAACTTTGACTTTTGAGTCTATTTTTTGCAAAAAAATTATTTTGTCAGTCAAAAGTGTCAAAAAAAAGTTTTTTATGCTCAGAGTATGACTTTTTTGAATTTTCAACTTACAACATGACAAAAACTAACACTTTCTCGAACTGCAAATGAGAACTTTGACTTTTGAGTCTTTTTTTTGCTGAAAAATCATTTTGTCAGTCAAAATTGCCAAAAGTGTCAAAAAAAGCGTTTTTGGCTCTGAGTATTACTGGTTTGAATTTTCAACTGACAACATGACAAAAACTAACACTCTCTTCAACTGCAATTGAGAACTTTGACTTTTGAGTCTATTTTTTGCAAAAAAATTATTTTGTCAGTCAAAAGTGTCAAAAAAAAGTTTTTTATGCTCAGAGTATGACTGTTTTGAATTTTCAACTTATAAAGTGAAAAAAACTAACACTTTCTCGAACTGCAAATGAGAACTTTGACTTTTGAGTCTATTTTTTGCTGAAAAATTATTTTGTCAGTCATAAGTGCCAAAAGTGTCAAAAAAGCGTTTTCGGCTCTAAGTATTACTGTTTTAAAGTTTCAACTGACAACATGACAAAAACTAACACTTTCTTGCACTGCAAATGAGAACTTTGAATTTTGTGTCTATTTTTTGCTAAGAAATCATTTTTTCAGTTAAAAGTGCCAAAAGTGTCAAAAAAGTCTTATATGCTCAGAGTATGACTGTTTTAAATATTCAACTTACAACTTGAGAAAAAATAAAACTTTCTTGAACATCAAATGAGAACTTCAACTTTTGGGTGCATTTGTTGCTAAAAAAGATCATTTTGTCAGTCAAAAGTGCCAAAAGTGTCAAAAAAAGGTTTTCAGCTCAAAGTATTACTGGTTTGAAGTTTCAACTGACAACATGACAAAAACTAACACTTTCTTGAACTGCAAATGAAAACTTTGAATTTTGTGTCTATTTTTTGCTAAGAAATCTTTTTTCAGTTAAAAGTGCCGAAAGTGTCAAAAAAGTCTTTTCTGCTCAGAATATGACTTGTTTGAATATTCAACTTACAACTTGAGAAAAAATAACACTTTCTTGAACATCAAATGAGAACTTCAACTTTTGGGTGCATTTGTTGCTAAAAAAACATTTTGTCAGTCAAAAGTGCCAAAAGTGTCAAAAAAAGCGTTTTTGGCTCAATGACTATTTTGAATTTTCAACTTACAACGTGACAAAAAGTACACATTCTTGAACTGCAAATGAGAACTTTGACTTTTGAGTCTATTTTTTGCTGAGAAATCATTTTGTAAGTCAAAAGTGCCAAAAGTGTCAAAAAAGCATTTTCGGCTCTATGACTGTTTTTAATTTTAAACTTACAACGTGGCATAAAATAACACTTTCTTGAACTGCAAATGAGAACTTTAAACTTTAAGTGGTTTTGTGCTTAAAATTCATTTTGTCAGCCAAAAGTGTCAAAAAAGCATTTTCTGCTCAGAGTATGACTGGTTTGAATATTCAACTCACAACTTGACAAGAAATTAAACTTTCTTGAACATCAAATGAGAACTTCAACTTTTGGGTGCATTTGTTGCTAAAAAAGATCATTTTGTCAGTCAAAAGTGCCAAAAGTGTCAAAAAAGCGTTTTTGGCTCTACGACTGTTTTAAAGTTTCAACTGACAACATGACAAAAAAATAACACTTTCTTGAACTGCAAATGAGAACTTTGACTTTTGGGTGCGTTTTTTCTAAAAAAAATAATAATCATTTTATCAGTCAAAAGTGCCAAAAGTGTCAAAAAAGCGTTTTCTGCTCAGAGTATGACTGGTTTGAATATTCAACTTACAACTTGAGAAAAAATAACACTTTCTTGAACATCAAATGAAAACTTTGACTTTTGTGTCCATTTTTTGCTTAAAAATCATTTTGTCAGTCAAAATTGCCAAAAGTGTCAAAAAAAGCGTTTTTGGCTCTGAGTATTACTGGTTTGAATTTTCAACTGACAACGTGACAAAAACTAACTCTTTCTTCAACTGCAATTGAGAACTTTGACTTTTGAGTCTATTTTTTGCTAAAAAATTATTTTGTCAGTCAAAAGTGTCAAAAAAAGTCTTTTATGCTCAGAGTATGACTGTTTTGAATTTTCAACTTACAACGTGACAAAAACTAACACTTTCTCGAACTGCAAATAAGAACTTTGACTTTTGAGTCTATTTTTTGCTGAAAAATTATTTTGTCAGTCATAAGTGCCAAAAGTGTCAAAAAAGCGTTTTCGGCTCAAAGTATTACCGTTTTAAAGTTTAAACTGACAACATGATAAAAACTAACACTTTCTTGCACTGCAAATGAGAACTTTGAATTTTGTGTCTATTTTTTGCTAAGAAATCATTTTTTCAGTTAAAAGTGCCAAAAGTGTCAAAAAAGTCTTATATGCTCAGAGTAGGACTGTTTTGAATATTCAACTTACAACTAGAGAAAAAATAACACTTTCTTGAACATCAAATGAGAACTTCAACTTTTGGGTGCATTTGTTGCTAAAAAAAATCATTTTGTCAGTCAAAATTGCCAAAAGTGTCAAAAAAGCATTTTCGGCTCTATAACTGTTTTTAATTTTAAACTTACAACGTGGCATAAAATAACACTTTCTTGAACTGCAAATGAGAACTTTAAACTTTAAGTGGTTTTGTGCTTAAAATTCATTTTGTCAGTCAAAAGTGTCAAAAAAGCATTTTCTGCTCAGAGTATGACTGGTTTGAATATTCAACTTACAACTTGACAAAAAATAAAACTTTCTTGAACATCAAATGAGAACTTCAACTTTTGGGTGCATTTGTTGCTAAAAAAGATCATTTTGTCAGTCAAAAGTGCCAAAAGTGTCAAAAAAGCGTTTTTGGCTCTATGACTGCTTTAAAGTTTCAACTGACAACATGACAAAAAATAACACTTTCTTGAACTGCAAATGAGAACTTTGACTTTTGGGTGCGTTTTTTCTAAAAAAAAAAATCATTTTTTCAGTCAAAAGTGCCATAAGTGTCAAAAAAGCGTTTTCTGCACAGAGTATGACTGGTTTGAATATTCAACTTACAACTTGAGAAAAAATAACACTTTCTTGAACATCAAATGAGAACTTTGACTTTTGAGTCTATTTTTTGCAAAAAAATTATTTTGTCTGTCAAAAGTGTCAAAAAAAAGTATTTTATGCTCAGAGTATGACTGTTTTGAATTTTCAACTTACAACGTGAAAAAAACTAACACTTTCTCGAACTGCAAATGAGAACTTTGACTTTTGAGTCTATTTTTTGCTGAAAAATTATTTTGTCAGTCATAAGTGCCAAAAGTGTCAAAAAAGCGTTTTCGGCTCTAAGTATTACTGTTTTAAAGTTTCAACTGACAACATGACAAAAAATAACACTTTCTTGAACTGCAAATGAGAACTTTGACTTTTGGGTGCGTTTTTTCTAAAAAAAATAATCAGTTTTTAAGTCAAAAGTGCCAAAAGTGTCAAAAAAGCGTTTTCTGCTCAGAGTATGACTGGTTTGAATTTTCAACTTACAATTTGAGAAAAAATAACACTTTCTTGAACATCAAATGAGAACTTTGACTTTTGTGTCCATTTTTTGCTTAAAAATCATTTTGTCAGTCAAAATTGCCAAAAGTGTCAAAAAAAGCGTTTTTGGCTCTGAGTATTACTGGTTTGAATTTTCAACTGACAACGTGACAAAAACTAACTCTTTCTTCAACTGCAATTGAGAACTTTAAACTTTAAGTGGTTTTGTGCTTAAAATTCATTTTGTCAGTCAAAAGTGTCAAAAAAGCATTTTCTGCTCAGAGTATGACTGGTTTGAATATTCAACTTACAACTTGACAAAAATTAAAACTTTCTTGAACATCAAATGAGAACTTCAACTTTTGGGTGCATTTGTTGCTAAAAAAGATCATTTTGTCAGTCAAAAGTGCCAAAAGTGTCAAAAAAGCGTTTTTGGCTCTATGACTGTTTTAAAGTTTCAACTGACAACATGACAAAAAATAACACTTTCTTGAACTGCAAATGAGAACTTTGACTTTTGGGTGCGTTTTTTCTAAAAAAAAAATCATTTTTTTCAGTCAAAAGTTCCAAAAGTGTCAAAAAAGCGTTTTCTGCTCAGAGTATGACTGGTTTGAATATTCAACTTACAACTTGAGAAAAAATTACACTTTCTTGAACATCAAAATAGAACTTTGACTATGTGTCCATTTTTTGCTAAAAAAATCATTTTGTCAGTCAAAATTGCCAAAAGTGTCAAAAAAAGCGTTTTTGGCTCTGAGTATTACTGGTTTGAATTTTCAACTGACAACGTGACAAAAACTAACTCTTTCTTCAACTGCAATTGAGAACTTTGACTTTTGAGTCTATTTTTTGCTAAAAAATTATTTTGTCAGTCAAAAGTGTCAAAAAAAGTCTTTTATGCTCAGAGTATGACTGTTTTGAATTTTCAACTTACAACGTGACAAAAACTAACACTTTCTCGAACTGCAAATAAGAACTTTGACTTTTGAGTCTATTTTTTGCTGAAAAATTATTTTGTCAGTCATAAGTGCCAAAAGTGTCAAAAAAGCGTTTTCGGCTCAAAGTATTACCGTTTTAAAGTTTAAACTGACAACATGATAAAAACTAACACTTTCTTGCACTGCAAATGAGAACTTTGAATTTTGTGTCTATTTTTTGCTAAGAAATCATTTTTTCAGTTAAAAGTGCCAAAAGTGTCAAAAAAGTCTTATATGCTCAGAGTATGACTGTTTTAAATATTCAACTTACAACTTGAGAAAAAATAAAACTTTCTTGAACATCAAATGAGAACTTCAACTTTTGGGTGCATTTGTTGCTAAAAAAGATCATTTTGTCAGTCAAAAGTGTCAAAAGTGTCAAAAAAAGGTTTTCGGCTCAAAGTATTACTGGTTTGAAGTTTCAACTGACAACATGACAAAAACTAACACTTTCTTGAACATCAAATGAGAACTTCAACTTTTGGGTGCATTTGTTGCTAAAAAAAATCATTTTGTCAGTCAAAATTGCCAAAAGTGTCAAAAAAGCATTTTCGGCTCTATAACTGTTTTTAATTTTAAACTTACAACGTGGCATAAAATAACACTTTCTTGAACTGCAAATGAGAACTTTAAACTTTAAGTGGTTTTGTGCTTAAAATTCATTTTGTCAGTCAAAAGTGTCAAAAAAGCATTTTCTGCTCAGAGTATGACTGGTTTGAATATTCAACTTACAACTTGACAAAAAATAAAACTTTCTTGAACATCAAATGAGAACTTCAACTTTTGGGTGCATTTGTTGCTAAAAAAGATCATTTTGTCAGTCAAAAGTGCCAAAAGTGTCAAAAAAGCGTTTTTGTCTCTATGACTGTTTTAAAGTTTCAACTGACAACATGACAAAAAATAACACTTTCTTGAACTGCAAATGAGAACTTTGACTTTTGGGTGCGTTTTTTCTAAAAAAAAAAATAATTTTTTCAGTCAAAAGTGCCAAAAGTGTCAAAAAAGCGTTTTCTGCTCAGAGTATGACTGGTTTGAATATTCAACTTACAACTTGAGAAAAAAAAACACTTTCTTGAACATCAAATGAGAACTTTGACTTTTGAGTCTATTTTTTGCAAAAAAATTATTTTGTCAGTCAAAAGTGTCAAAAAAAAGTATTTTATGCTCAGAGTATGACTGTTTTGAATTTTCAACTTACAACGTGACAAAAACTAACACTTTCTCGAACTGCAAATGAGAACTTTGACTTTTGAGTCTATTTTTTGCTGAAAAATTATTTTGTCAGTCATAAGTGCCAAAAGTGTCAAAAAAGCGTTTTCGGTTCTAAGTATTACTGTTTTAAAGTTTCAACTGACAACATGACAAAAAATAACACTTTCTTGAACTGCAAATGAGAACGTTGACTTTTGGGTGCGTTTTTTCTAAAAAAAATAATCAGTTTTTTCAGTCAAAAGTGCCAAAAGTGTCAAAAAAGCGTTTTCTGCTCAGAGTATGACTGGTTTGAATTTTCAACTTACAATTTGAGAAAAAATAACACTTTCTTGAACATCAAATGAGAACTTTGACTTTTGTGTCCATTTTTTGCTTAAAAATCATTTTGTCAGGCAAAATTGCCAAAAGTGTCAAAAAAAGCGTTTTTGGCTCTGAGTATTACTGGTTTGAATTTTCAACTGACAACGTGACAAAAACTAACACTCTCTTCAACTGCAATTGAGAACTTTGACTTTTGAGTCTATTTTTTGCAAAAAAATTATTTTGTCAGTCAAAAGTGTCAAAAAAAAGTTTTTTATGCTCAGAGTATGACTTTTTTGAATTTTCAACTTACAACATGACAAAAACTAACAATTTCTCGAACTGCAAATGAGAACTTTGACTTTTGAGTCTTTTTTTTGCTGAAAAATCATTTTGTCAGTCAAAATTGCCAAAAGTGTCAAAAAAAGCGTTTTTGGCTCTGAGTATTACTGGTTTGAATTTTCAACTGACAACATGACAAAAACTAACACTCTCTTCAACTGCAATTGAGAACTTTGACTTTTGAGTCTATTTTTTGCAAAAAAATTATTTTGTCAGTCAAAAGTGTCAAAAAAAAGTTTTTTATGCTCAGAGTATGACTGTTTTGAATTTTCAACTTACAAAGTGAAAAAAACTAACACTTTCTCGAACTGCAAATGAGAACTTTGAATTTTGTGTCTATTTTTTGCTAAGAAATCATTTTTTCAGTTAAAAGTGCCAAAAGTGTCAAAAAAGTCTTATATGCTCAGAGTATGACTGTTTTAAATATTCAACTTACAACTTGAGAAAAAATAAAACTTTCTTGAACATCAAATGAGAACTTCAACTTTTGGGTGCATTTGTTGCTAAAAAAGATCATTTTGTCAGTCAAAAGTGCCAAAAGTGTCAAAAAAAGGTTTTTTCAGCTCAAAGTATTACTGGTTTGAAGTTTCAACTGACAACATGACAAAAACTAACACTTTCTTGAACTGCAAATGAAAACTTTGAATTTTGTGTCTATTTTTTGCTAAGAAATCTTTTTTCAGTTAAAAGTGCCGAAAGTGTCAAAAAAGTCTTTTCTGCTCAGAATATGACTTGTTTGAATATTCAACTTACAACTTGAGAAAAAATAACACTTTCTTGAACATCAAATGAGAACTTCAACTTTTGGGTGCATTTGTTGCTAAAAAAACATTTTGTCAGTCAAAAGTGCCAAAAGTGTCAAAAAAAGCGTTTTTGGCTCAATGACTATTTTGAATTTTCAACTTACAACGTGACAAAAAGTACACATTCTTGAACTGCAAATGAGAACTTTGACTTTTGAGTCTATTTTTTGCTGAGAAATCATTTTGTAAGTCAAAAGTGCCAAAAGTGTCAAAAAAGCATTTTCGGCTCTATGACTGTTTTTAATTTTAAACTTACAACGTGGCATAAAATAACACTTTCTTGAACTGCTAATGAGAACTTTAAACTTTAAGTGGTTTTGTGCTTAAAATTCATTTTGTCAGCCAAAAGTGTCAAAAAAGCATTTTCTGCTCAGAGTATGACTGGTTTGAATATTCAACTCACAACTTGACAAGAAATTAAACTTTCTTGAACATCAAATGAGAACTTCAACTTTTGGGTGCATTTGTTGCTAAAAAAGATCATTTTGTCAGTCAAAAGTGCCAAAAGTGTCAAAAAAGCGTTTTTGGCTCTACGACTGTTTTAAAGTTTCAACTGACAACATGACAAAAAAATAACACTTTCTTGAACTGCAAATGAGAACTTTGACTTTTGGGTGCGTTTTTTCTAAAAAAAATAATAATCATTTTATCAGTCAAAAGTGCCAAAAGTGTCAAAAAAGCGTTTTCTGCTCAGAGTATGACTGGTTTGAATATTCAACTTACAACTTGAGAAAAAATAACACTTTCTTGAACATCAAATGAGAACTTTGACTTTTGTGTCCATTTTTTGCTTAAAAATCATTTTGTCAGTCAAAATTGCCAAAAGTGTCAAAAAAAGCGTTTTTGGCTCTGAGTATTACTGGTTTGAATTTTCAACTGACAACGTGACAAAAACTAACTCTTTCTTCAACTGCAATTGAGAACTTTGACTTTTGAGTCTATTTTTTGCTAAAAAATTATTTTGTCAGTCAAAAGTGTCAAAAAAAGTCTTTTATGCTCAGAGTATGACTGTTTTGAATTTTCAACTTACAACGTGACAAAAACTAACACTTTCTCGAACTGCAAATAAGAACTTTGACTTTTGAGTCTATTTTTTGCTGAAAAATTATTTTGTCAGTCATAAGTGCCAAAAGTGTCAAAAAAGCGTTTTCGGCTCAAAGTATTACCGTTTTAGAGTTTAAACTGACAACATGATAAAAACTAACACTTTCTTGCACTGCAAATGAGAACTTTGAATTTTGTGTCTATTTTTTGCTAAGAAATCATTTTTTCAGTTAAAAGTGCCAAAAGTGTCAAAAAAGTCTTATATGCTCAGAGTAGGACTGTTTTGAATATTCAACTTACAACTAGAGAAAAAATAACACTTTCTTGAACATCAAATGAGAACTTCAACTTTTGGGTGCATTTGTTGCTAAAAAAAATCATTTTGTCAGTCAAAATTGCCAAAAGTGTCAAAAAAGCATTTTCGGCTCTATAACTGTTTTTAATTTTAAACTTACAACGTGGCATAAAATAACACTTTCTTGAACTGCAAATGAGAACTTTAAACTTTAAGTGGTTTTGTGCTTAAAATTCATTTTGTCAGTCAAAAGTGTCAAAAAAGCATTTTCTGCTCAGAGTATGACTGGTTTGAATATTCAACTTACAACTTGACAAAAAATAAAACTTTCTTGAACATCAAATGAGAACTTCAACTTTTGGGTGCATTTGTTGCTAAAAAAGATCATTTTGTCAGTCAAAAGTGCCAAAAGTGTCAAAAAAGCGTTTTTGGCTCTATGACTGTTTTAAAGTTTCAACTGACAACATGACAAAAAATAACACTTTCTTGAACTGCAAATGAGAACTTTGACTTTTGGGTGCGTTTTTTCTAAAAAAAAAAATCATTTTTTCAGTCAAAAGTGCCATAAGTGTCAAAAAAGCGTTTTCTGCACAGAGTATGACTGGTTTGAATATTCAACTTACAACTTGAGAAAAAATAACACTTTCTTGAACATCAAATGAGAACTTTGACTTTTGAGTCTATTTTTTGCAAAAAAATTATTTTGTCTGTCAAAAGTGTCAAAAAAAAGTATTTTATGCTCAGAGTATGACTGTTTTGAATTTTCAACTTACAACGTGAAAAAAACTAACACTTTCTCGAACTGCAAATGAGAACTTTGACTTTTGAGTCTATTTTTTGCTGAAAAATTATTTTGTCAGTCATAAGTGCCAAAAGTGTCAAAAAAGCGTTTTCGGCTCTAAGTATTACTGTTTTAAAGTTTCAACTGACAACATGACAAAAAATAACACTTTCTTGAACTGCAAATGAGAACTTTGACTTTTGGGTGCGTTTTTTCTAAAAAAAATAATCAGTTTTTAAGTCAAAAGTGCCAAAAGTGTCAAAAAAACGTTTTCTGCTCAGAGTATGACTGGTTTGAATTTTCAACTTACAATTTGAGAAAAAATAACACTTTCTTGAACATCAAATGAGAACTTTGACTTTTGTGTCCATTTTTTGCTTAAAAATCATTTTGTCAGTCAAAATTGCCAAAAGTGTCAAAAAAAGCGTTTTTGGCTCTGAGTATTACTGGTTTGAATTTTCAACTGACAACGTGACAAAAACTAACACTCTCTTCAACTGCAATTGAGAACTTTGACTTTTGAGTCTATTTTTTGCAAAAAAATTATTTTGTCAGTCAAAAGTGTCAAAAAAAAGTATTTTATACTCAGAGTATGACTTTTTTGAATTTTCAACTTACAACGTGACAAAAACTAACACTTTCTCGAACTGCAAATGAGAACTTTGACTTTTGAGTCTATTTTTTGCTGAAAAATTATCTTGTCAGTCATAAGTGCCAAAAGTGTCAAAAAAGCTTTTTCGGCTCTAAGTATTACTGTTTTAAAGTTTCAACTAACAACATGACAAAAACTAACACTTTCTTGCACTGCAAATGAGAACTTTGAATTTTGTGTCTATTTTTTGCCAAGAAATCATTTTTTCAGTTAAAAGTGCCAAAAGTGTCAAAAAAGTCTTATATGCTCATAGTATGACTGTTTTAAATTTTCAACTTACAACTTGACAAAGAATAACACTTTCTTGAACATCAAATGAGAACTTCAACTTTTGGGTGCATTTGTTGCTAAAAAAGATCATTTTGTCAGTCAAAAGTGCCAAAAGTGTCAAAAAAAGCGTTTTTGGCTGTTTTAAAGTTTCAACTGACAACATGACAAAAAGTACACATTCTTGAACTGCAAATGAGAACTTTGACTTTTGAGTCTATTTTTTGCTGAGAAATCATTTTGTAAGTCAAAAGTGCCAAAAGTGTCAAAAAAGCATTTTCGGCTCTATGACTGTTTTTAATTTTAAACTTACAACGTGGCATAAAATAACACTTTCTTGAACTGCAAATGAGAACTTTAAACTTTAAGTGGTTTTGTGCTTAAAATTCATTTTGTCAGTCAAAAGTGTCAAAAAAGCATTTTCTGCTCAGAGTATGACTGGTTTGAATATTCAACTTACAACTTGACAAAAAATAAAACTTTCTTGAACATCAAATGAGAACTTCAACTTTTGGGTGCATTTGTTGCTAAAAAAGATCATTTTGTCAGTCAAAAGTGCCAAAAGTGTCAAAAAAGCGTTTTTGGCTCTATGACTGTTTTAAAGTTTCAACTGACAACATGACAAAAAATAACACTTTCTTGAACTGCAAATGAGAACTTTGACTTTTGGGTGCGTTTTTTCTAAAAAAAAAAAAAAATCATTTTTTCAGTCAAAAGTGCCAAAAGTGTCAAAAAAGCGTTTTCTGCTCAGAGTATGACTGGTTTGAATATTCAACTTACAACTTGAGAAAAAATAACACTTTCTTGAACATCAAATTAGAACTTTGACTTATGTGTCCATTTTTTGCTTAAGAATCATTTTGTCAGTCAAAATTGCCAAAAGTGTCAAAAAAAGCGTTTTTGGCTCTGAGTATTACTGGTTTGAATTTTCAACTGACAACATGACAAAAACTAACACTCTCTTCAACTGCAATTGAGAACTTTGACTTTTGAGTCTATGTTTTGCTAAAAAAAATGTTGTCAAACAATGCTTTTTTTTAGAGCAAAGAAGCTTTTTTGACATTTTCGAATGAAAAACTATTTTTTGTGGCCAAAATGCACTCAAAAGTCAAAGTTCTCATTTGCAGATGAAGAACGTGTCATTTCTTGTCACCTTGTAAGTGGAGAAGTCCAAACAGTGCTGTTTAGGGCTAAAAACGCTTTTTTGAATCTTTTGAATGAAAAACTGATTATGTACAATATGCTCTCAAAAGTGAAGGAAGTGTTATTTCTTGTCATCTTGTAAGTGGAGAAGTCCAAACAGTGCTTTTTAGAGCTGAAAACACTATTTTTGACACTTTTGAATGAAAAACTGTTTTTTGTGGCCAAAATGCACGCAAAAGCCAAAGTTTTCATTTGCAGATGAAGAACGTCTTATATCTTGTCACGCAGTAACTGGATGAGTCCAAACAGTGCTTTCTACAGCTGAAAACGCTATTTTGACACTTTTGAATGAAAAACTGTTTTTTGTGGCCAAAATGCACTCCAAAGCCAAAGTTCTCATGTGCAGATGAAGAACGTGTTATATCTTGTCAAGCAGTAACTGGACGAGTCCAAACAATGCTTTTTGGAGCTGAAACTGCTTTTATGACACTTTTGAATGAAAAACTGATTTTTATGTACAATATGCTCTCAAAAGTGAAGAAAGTGTTATTTCATGTCAGCTTCTAAGTGGAGAAGTCCAAACAGTGCTTTTTAGAGCTGAAAACGCTATTTTGACACTTTTGAATGAAAAACTATTTTTTGTTGCCAAAATGCACTCAAAAGTCAAAGTTCTCATTTGCAGATGAAGAACGTGTTATTTCTTGTCACCTTGTAAGTGGAGAAGTCCAAACAGTGCTGTTTTGAGCTGAAAACGCTTTTATGACACTTTTGAATGAAAAACTGATTTTTGTGGTCAAAATCCACTCAAAAGTCAAAGTTATCAATTGCAGATGAAGAATGTGTTATGTCTTGTCACGCAGTAACTGGATGAGTCCAAACAGTGCTGTGTAGGGCTGAAAACGCTTTTCTGACACTTTTGAATGAAAATCTGATTTTTATGTACAATATGCACTCAAAAGTGAAGCAAGTGTCATTTCTTGTCAGCTTCTAAGTGGAGAAGTCAAAACAGTGCTTTCTAGAGCTGAAAATACAATTTTGACACTTTTGAATGAAAAACTGTTTTTTGTGGCCAAAATGCAATCAAAAGCCAGTGTTCTCATTTGCAGATGAAGAACGTGTTATATTTTGTCATGCATTAACTGGATGAGTCCAAACAGTGCTGTGTAGGGCTAAAAACGCTTTTATGACACTTTTGAATGAAAAACTGATTTTTATGTAGAATATGCTATCAAAACAGAAGAAAGTGTTATTTCGTGACAGCTTCTAAGTGGAGAAGTCCAAACAGTGCTTTTTAGAGCTGAAAACGCTATTTTGACACTTTTGAATGAAAAACTGATTGTTGTGGCCAAAATGCACTCAAAAGCCAAAGTTCTCATTTGCAGATGAAGAACGTGTTATATCTTGTCACGCAGTAACTGGACGAGTCCAAACAGTGCTGTTTGGAGCTGAAAACACTTTTATGACACTTTTGAATGAAAAACTGATTTTTATGTACAATATGCTCTCAAAAGAGAAGAAAGTGTTATTTCTTGTCAGCTTCTAAGTGGAGAAGTCCAAACAGTGCTTTCTAGAGCTAAAAACGCTATTTTGACACTTTTGAATGAAAAACTTATTTTGTATGTACAATATGCTCTCAAAAGAGAAGAAAGTGTTATTTCTTGTCAGCTTCTAAGTGGAAACGTCCAGACAGTGCTTTTTAGAGCTGAAAACGCTATTTTGACACTTTTGAATAAAAAACTGTTTATTGTGGCCAAAATGCACTCAAAAGCCAAAGTTCTAATTTGCAGATGAAGAACGTGTTATATCTTGTCACCTTGTAAGTGGAGAAGTCCAAACAGTGCTGTTTTGAGCTGAAAACGCTTTTATGACACGTTTGAATGAAAAACCGATTTTTGTGGCAAAAATGCACTCAAAAGTGAAGGAAAGGTTATTTCTTGTCAACTTGCAAGTGGAAAAGTCCAAACAGTGCTTTCGTGAGCTCAAAATGCTATTTTGACACTTTTGAATGAAAAACTTATTTTTATGTACAATATGCACTCAAAAGTGAAGCAAGTGTCATTTCTTGTCATCTTCTAAGTGGAAAAGTACAAACTGTGCTATTTGGACCTGAAAACGCTATTTTGAAACTTTTTACAATGACAAACTGATTTTTATGTACAATATGCTCTCAAAGGTGCAGAACGTGTTATATATCATCACCTAGTAAGTGGAGAAGTCCAAACAGTGCTGTTTATAGCAAGAAACACTTCTTTGACACTTTTGAATGAAAAACTGATTTTTATGTACAATATGCTCTCAAAAGTGCAGAACGTGTTATATATTGTCAATTAGTAAGTGTAGAAGTCCAAACAGTGCTGTTAAGAGCAAAAAAAGCTATTTTGACACTTTCGAAGAAAAACTATTTTTTGTGGCCAAAATGCACTCAAAAGTCAAAGTTCTCATTTGCAGATGAAGAACGTGTTATTTCTTGTCACCTTAAGTGGAGAAGTTCAAACAGTGCTGTTTAGGGCTAAAAACGCTGTTTTGTTTCTTTTGAATGAAAAACTGATTATGTACAATATGCTCTCAAAAGTGAAGGAAGTGTTATTTCTTGTCACCATGTAAGTAGAGAAGTCCAAACAGTGCTTTTTAGAGCTGAAAACGCTATTTTGACACTTTTGAATGAAAAACTGTTTTTTGTGGCCAAAATGCACTCAAAAGCCAAAGTTCTCATTTGAAGATGAAGAACGTCTTATATCTTGTAACGCAGTAACTGGATGAGTCCAAACAGTGCTTTCTACAGCTGAAAACGCTATTTTGACACTTTTGAATGAAAAACTGTTTTTTATGTACAATATGCCCTCAAAAGTGAAGAAAGTGTTATTTCATGTCAGCTTCTAAGTGAAGTCCAAACAGTGCTTTTTAGAGCTGAAACGCTATTTTGACACTTTTGAATGAAAAACTGTTTTTTGTGGCCAAAATGCACTCAAAAGTCAAAGTTCTAATTTGCAGATGAAGAACGTGTTATATATTTCACCTTGTAAGTGGAGAAGTCCAAACAGTGCTGTTTTGAGCTGAAAACGCTTTTATGACACTTTTGAATGAAAAACTGATTTTTGTGGCCAAAATGCCCTCAAAAGCCAAAGTTCTCATTTGCAGATGAAGAACGTCTTATAACTTGTCACGCAGTAACTGGACGAGTCCAAACAGTGCTGTGTAGGGCTGAAAACGCTTTGATGACACTTTTGAATGAAAAACTTGTTTTTATGTACAATATGCCCTCAAAAGTGAAGCAAGTGTCATTTCTTGTCAGCTTCTAAGTGGAGAAGTCAAAACAGTGCAGTTTAGAGCTGAAAACGCTATTTTGACGCTTTTGAATGAAAAACTGTTTTTTTGTGGCCAAAATCCACTCAAAAGTCAAAGTTCTAATTTGCAGATGAAGAACGTGTAATATATTTATCCTTGTAAGTGGAGAAGACCAAACAGTGCTTTCTAGAGCTGAAAACGCTATTTTGACGCTTTTGAATGAAAAACTGTTTTTTGTGGCCAAAAAGCACTCAAAAGCCAAAGTTCTCATTTGCAGATGAAGAACGTCTTATATCTTGTCACGCAGTAACTGGATGAGTCCAAATAAAGCCGTGTAGGGCTGAAAACGCTTTTTTGACACTTTTGAATGAAAAACTGATTATGTACAATATGCTCTCAAAAGTGAAGGAAGTGTTATTTCTTGTCACCTTGTAAGTAGAGAAGTCCAAACAGTGCTTTTTAGAGCTGAAAACGCTATTTTGACACTTTTGAATGAAAAATGTTTTTTGTGGCCAAAATGCACTCAAAAGCCAAATTTCTCATTTGAAGATGAAGAACGTCTTATATCTTGTAACGCAGTAACTGGATGAGTCCAAACAGTGCTTTCTACAGCTGAAAACGCTATTTTGACACTTTTGAATGAAAAACTGTTTTTTATGTACAATATGCCCTCAAAAGTGAAGAAAGTGTTATTTCATGTCAGCTTCTAAGTGAAGTCCAAACAGTGCTTTCTACAGCTGAAAACGCTATTTTGACACTTTTGAATGAAAAACTGTTTTTTGTGGCCAAAATGCACTCAAAAGTCAAAGTTCTAATTTGCAGATGAAGAACGTGTTATATATTTCACCTTGTAAGTGGAGAAGTCCAAACAGTGCTGTTTTGAGCTGAAAACGCTTTTATGACACTTTTGAATGAAAAACTGATTTTTGTGGCCAAAATGCCCTCAAAAGCCAAAGTTCTCATTTGCAGATGAAGAACGTCTTATAACTTGTCACGCAGTAACTGGACGAGTCCAAACAGTGCTGTGTAGGGCTGAAAACGCTTTGATGACACTTTTGAATGAAAAACTTGTTTTTATGTACAATATGCCCTCAAAAGTGAAGCAAGTGTCATTTCTTGTCAGCTTCTAAGTGGAGAAGTCAAAACAGTGCAGTTTAGAGCTGAAAACGCTATTTTGACGCTTTTGAATGAAAAACTGTTTTTTTGTGGCCAAAATCCACTCAAAAGTCAAAGTTCTAATTTGCAGATGAAGAACGTGTAATATATTTATCCTTGTAAGTGGAAAAGACCAAACAGTGCTTTCTAGAGCTGAAAACGCTATTTTGACGCTTTTGAATGAAAAACTGTTTTTTGTGGCCAAAAAGCACTCAAAAGCCAAAGTTCTCATTTGCAGATGAAGAACGTCTTATATCTTGTCACGCAGTAACTGGATGAGTCCAAATAAAGCCGTGTAGGGCTGAAAACGCTTTTTTGACACTTTTGAATGAAAAACTGATTATGTACAATATGCTCTCAAAAGTGAAGGAAGTGTTATTTCTTGTCACCTTGTAAGTAGAGAAGTCCAAACAGTGCTTTTTAGAGCTGAAAACGCTATTTTGACACTTTTGAATGAAAAATGTTTTTTGTGGCCAAAATGCACTCAAAAGTCAAAGTTATCAATTGCAGATGAAGAATGTGTTATGTCTTGTCACGCAGTAACTGGATGAGTCCAAACAGTGCTGTGTAGGGCTGAAAACGCTTTTCTGACACTTTTGAATGAAAATCTGATTTTTATGTACAATATGCACTCAAAAGTGAAGCAAGTGTCATTTCTTGTCAGCTTCTAAGTGGAGAAGTCAAAACAGTGCTTTCTAGAGCTGAAAATGCAATTTTGACACTTTTGAATGAAAAACTGTTTTTTGTGGCCAAAATGCAATCAAAAGCCAGTGTTCTCATTTGCAGATGAAGAACGTGTTATATTTTGTCATGCATTAACTGGATGAGTCCAAACAGTGCTGTGTAGGGCTAAAAACGCTTTTATGACACTTTTGAATGAAAAACTGATTTTTATGTAGAATATGCTATCAAAACAGAAGAAAGTGTTATTTCGTGACAGCTTCTAAGTGGAGAAGTCCAAACAGTGCTTTTTAGAGCTGAAAACGCTATTTTGACACTTTTGAATGAAAAACTGATTGTTGTGGCCAAAATGCACTCAAAAGCCAAAGTTCTCATTTGCAGATGAAGAACGTGTTATATCTTGTCACGCAGTAACTGGACGAGTCCAAACAGTGCTGTTTGGAGCTGAAAACACTTTTATGACACTTTTGAATGAAAAACTGATTTTTATGTACAATATGCTCTCAAAAGAGAAGAAAGTGTTATTTCTTGTCAGCTTCTAAGTGGAGAAGTCCAAACAGTGCTTTCTAGAGCTAAAAACGCTATTTTGACACTTTTGAATGAAAAACTTATTTTGTATGTACAATATGCTCTCAAAAGAGAAGAAAGTGTTATTTCTTGTCAGCTTCTAAGTGGAAACGTCCAGACAGTGCTTTTTAGAGCTGAAAACGCTATTTTGACACTTTTGAATAAAAAACTGTTTATTGTGGCCAAAATGCACTCAAAAGCCAAAGTTCTAATTTGCAGATGAAGAACGTGTTATATCTTGTCACCTTGTAAGTGGAGAAGTCCAAACAGTGCTGTTTTGAGCTGAAAACGCTTTTATGACACGTTTGAATGAAAAACCGATTTTTGTGGCAAAAATGCACTCAAAAGTGAAGGAAAGGTTATTTCTTGTCAACTTGCAAGTGGAAAAGTCCAAACAGTGCTTTCGTGAGCTCAAAATGCTATTTTGACACTTTTGAATGAAAAACTTATTTTTATGTACAATATGCACTCAAAAGTGAAGCAAGTGTCATTTCTTGTCATCTTCTAAGTGGAAAAGTACAAACTGTGCTATTTGGACCTGAAAACGCTATTTTGAAACTTTTTACAATGACAAACTGATTTTTATGTACAATATGCTCTCAAAGGTGCAGAACGTGTTATATATCATCACCTAGTAAGTGGAGAAGTCCAAACAGTGCTGTTTATAGCAAGAAACACTTCTTTGACACTTTTGAATGAAAAACTGATTTTTATGTACAATATGCTCTCAAAAGTGCAGAACGTGTTATATATTGTCAATTAGTAAGTGTAGAAGTCCAAACAGTGCTGTTAAGAGCAAAAAAAGCTATTTTGACACTTTCGAAGAAAAACTATTTTTTGTGGCCAAAATGCACTCAAAAGTCAAAGTTCTCATTTGCAGATGACGAACGTGTTATTTCTTGTCACCTTAAGTGGAGAAGTTCAAACAGTGCTGTTTAGGGCTAAAAACGCTGTTTTGTTTCTTTTGAATGAAAAACTGATTATGTACAATATGCTCTCAAAAGTGAAGGAAGTGTTATTTCTTGTCACCATGTAAGTAGAGAAGTCCAAACAGTGCTTTTTAGAGCTGAAAACGCTATTTTGACACTTTTGAATGAAAAACTGTTTTTTGTGGCCAAAATGCACTCAAAAGCCAAAGTTCTCATTTGAAGATGAAGAACGTCTTATATCTTGTAACGCAGTAACTGGATGAGTCCAAACAGTGCTTTCTACAGCTGAAAACGCTATTTTGACACTTTTGAATGAAAAACTGTTTTTTATGTACAATATGCCCTCAAAAGTGAAGAAAGTGTTATTTCATGTCAGCTTCTAAGTGAAGTCCAAACAGTGCTTTTTAGAGCTGAAACGCTATTTTGACACTTTTGAATGAAAAACTGTTTTTTGTGGCCAAAATGCACTCAAAAGTCAAAGTTCTAATTTGCAGATGAAGAACGTGTTATATATTTCACCTTGTAAGTGGAGAAGTCCAAACAGTGCTGTTTTGAGCTGAAAACGCTTTTATGACACTTTTGAATGAAAAACTGATTTTTGTGGCCAAAATGCCCTCAAAAGCCAAAGTTCTCATTTGCAGATGAAGAACGTCTTATAACTTGTCACGCAGTAACTGGACGAGTCCAAACAGTGCTGTGTAGGGCTGAAAACGCTTTGATGACACTTTTGAATGAAAAACTTGTTTTTATGTACAATATGCCCTCAAAAGTGAAGCAAGTGTCATTTCTTGTCAGCTTCTAAGTGGAGAAGTCAAAACAGTGCAGTTTAGAGCTGAAAACGCTATTTTGACGCTTTTGAATGAAAAACTGTTTTTTTGTGGCCAAAATCCACTCAAAAGTCAAAGTTCTAATTTGCAGATGAAGAACGTGTAATATATTTATCCTTGTAAGTGGAGAAGACCAAACAGTGCTTTCTAGAGCTGAAAACGCTATTTTGACGCTTTTGAATGAAAAACTGTTTTTTGTGGCCAAAAAGCACTCAAAAGCCAAAGTTCTCATTTGCAGATGAAGAACGTCTTATATCTTGTCACGCAGTAACTGGATGAGTCCAAATAAAGCCGTGTAGGGCTGAAAACGCTTTTTTGACACTTTTGAATGAAAAACTGATTATGTACAATATGCTCTCAAAAGTGAAGGAAGTGTTATTTCTTGTCACCTTGTAAGTAGAGAAGTCCAAACAGTGCTTTTTAGAGCTGAAAACGCTATTTTGACACTTTTGAATGAAAAATGTTTTTTGTGGCCAAAATGCACTCAAAAGCCAAATTTCTCATTTGAAGATGAAGAACGTCTTATATCTTGTAACGCAGTAACTGGATGAGTCCAAACAGTGCTTTCTACAGCTGAAAACGCTATTTTGACACTTTTGAATGAAAAACTGTTTTTTATGTACAATATGCCCTCAAAAGTGAAGAAAGTGTTATTTCATGTCAGCTTCTAAGTGAAGTCCAAACAGTGCTTTCTACAGCTGAAAACGCTATTTTGACACTTTTGAATGAAAAACTGTTTTTTGTGGCCAAAATGCACTCAAAAGTCAAAGTTCTAATTTGCAGATGAAGAACGTGTTATATATTTCACCTTGTAAGTGGAGAAGTCCAAACAGTGCTGTTTTGAGCTGAAAACGCTTTTATGACACTTTTGAATGAAAAACTGATTTTTGTGGCCAAAATGCCCTCAAAAGCCAAAGTTCTCATTTGCAGATGAAGAACGTCTTATAACTTGTCACGCAGTAACTGGACGAGTCCAAACAGTGCTGTGTAGGGCTGAAAACGCTTTGATGACACTTTTGAATGAAAAACTTGTTTTTATGTACAATATGCCCTCAAAAGTGAAGCAAGTGTCATTTCTTGTCAGCTTCTAAGTGGAGAAGTCAAAACAGTGCAGTTTAGAGCTGAAAACGCTATTTTGACGCTTTTGAATGAAAAACTGTTTTTTTGTGGCCAAAATCCACTCAAAAGTCAAAGTTCTAATTTGCAGATGAAGAACGTGTAATATATTTATCCTTGTAAGTGGAAAAGACCAAACAGTGCTTTCTAGAGCTGAAAACGCTATTTTGACGCTTTTGAATGAAAAACTGTTTTTTGTGGCCAAAAAGCACTCAAAAGCCAAAGTTCTCATTTGCAGATGAAGAACGTCTTATATCTTGTCACGCAGTAACTGGATGAGTCCAAATAAAGCCGTGTAGGGCTGAAAACGCTGTTTTGTTTCTTTTGAATGAAAAACTGATTATGTACAATATGCTCTCAAAAGTGAAGGAAGTGTCATTTCTTGTCACCTTGTAAGTAGAGAAGTCCAAACAGTGCTTTTTAGAGCTGAAAACGCTATTTTGACACTTTTGAATGAAAAACTGTTTTTTGTGGCCAAAATGCACTCAAAAGTGAAGGAAAGGTTATTTCTTGTCAACTTGCAAGTGGAAAAGTCCAAACAGTGCTTTCGTGAGCTCAAAATGCTATTTTGACACTTTTGAATGAAAAACTTATTTTTATGTACAATATGCACTCAAAAGTGAAGCAAGTGTCATTTCTTGTCATCTTCTAAGTGGAAAAGTACAAACTGTGCTATTTGGACCTGAAAACGCTATTTTGAAACTTTTTACAATGACAAACTGATTTTTATGTACAATATGCTCTCAAAGGTGCAGAACGTGTTATATATCATCACCTAGTAAGTGGAGAAGTCCAAACAGTGCTGTTTATAGCAAGAAACACTTCTTTGACACTTTTGAATGAAAAACTGATTTTTATGTACAATATGCTCTCAAAAGTGCAGAACGTGTTATATATTGTCAATTAGTAAGTGTAGAAGTCCAAACAGTGCTGTTAAGAGCAAAAAAAGCTATTTTGACACTTTCGAAGAAAAACTATTTTTTGTGGCCAAAATGCACTCAAAAGTCAAAGTTCTCATTTGCAGATGAAGAACGTGTTATTTCTTGTCACCTTAAGTGGAGAAGTTCAAACAGTGCTGTTTAGGGCTAAAAACGCTGTTTTGTTTCTTTTGAATGAAAAACTGATTATGTACAATATGCTCTCAAAAGTGAAGGAAGTGTTATTTCTTGTCACCATGTAAGTAGAGAAGTCCAAACAGTGCTTTTTAGAGCTGAAAACGCTATTTTGACACTTTTGAATGAAAAACTGTTTTTTGTGGCCAAAATGCACTCAAAAGCCAAAGTTCTCATTTGAAGATGAAGAACGTCTTATATCTTGTAACGCAGTAACTGGATGAGTCCAAACAGTGCTTTCTACAGCTGAAAACGCTATTTTGACACTTTTGAATGAAAAACTGTTTTTTGTGGCCAAAATGCACTCAAAAGTCAAAGTTCTAATTTGCAGATGAAGAACGTGTTATATATTTCACCTTGTAAGTGGAGAAGTCCAAACAGTGCTGTTTTGAGCTGAAAACGCTTTTATGACACTTTTGAATGAAAAACTGATTTTTGTGGCCAAAATGCCCTCAAAAGCCAAAGTTCTCATTTGCAGATGAAGAACGTCTTATAACTTGTCACGCAGTAACTGGACGAGTCCAAACAGTGCTGTGTAGGGCTGAAAACGCTTTGATGACACTTTTGAATGAAAAACTTGTTTTTATGTACAATATGCCCTCAAAAGTGAAGCAAGTGTCATTTCTTGTCAGCTTCTAAGTGGAGAAGTCAAAACAGTGCAGTTTAGAGCTGAAAACGCTATTTTGACGCTTTTGAATGAAAAACTGTTTTTTTGTGGCCAAAATCCACTCAAAAGTCAAAGTTCTAATTTGCAGATGAAGAACGTGTAATATATTTATCCTTGTAAGTGGAAAAGACCAAACAGTGCTTTCTAGAGCTGAAAACGCTATTTTGACGCTTTTGAATGAAAAACTGTTTTTTGTGGCCAAAAAGCACTCAAAAGCCAAAGTTCTCATTTGCAGATGAAGAACGTCTTATATCTTGTCACGCAGTAACTGGATGAGTCCAAATAAAGCCGTGTAGGGCTGAAAACGCTGTTTTAACACTTTTGAATGAAAAACTGATTTTTATGTACAATATGCTCTCAAAAGTGCAGAACGTATTATATATTGTCACCAAGTAAGTGGAGAAGACCAAACAGTGCTTTCTAGAGCTGAAAACGCTATTTTGACGCTTTTGAATGAAATACTTGTTTTTATGTACAATATGCACTCAAAAGTGAAGCAAGTGTCATTTCTTGTCAGCTTCTAAGTGGAAAAGTCAAAACAGTGCTTTGTAGAGCTGAAAACGCTATTTTGACACTTTTGAATGAAAAACTTTTTTTTGTGGCCAAAATGCACTCAAAAGCCAAAGTTCTCATTTGCAGATGAAGAACGTCTTATAACTTGTCACGCAGTAACTGGACGAGTCCAAACAGTGCTTTCTAGAGCTGAAAACGCTATTTTGACAATTTTGAATGAAAAACTGATTTTTATGTACAATATGCTCTCAAAAGTGCAGAACGTTTTATCAAGTAAGTGGAGAAGACCAAACAGTGCTTTCTACAGCTGAAAACGCTATTTTGACACTTTTGAATGAAAAACTGTTTTTTGTGGCCAAAATGCACTCAAAAGCCAAAGTTCTCATTTGCAGATGAAGAACGTGTTATATCTTGTCACGCAATAACTGGATGAGTCCAAACAGTGCTGTGTAGGGCTAAAAACGCTTTTTTGACACTTTTGAAAGAAAAACTGATTTTAATGTACAATATGCTCTCAAAAGTGCAGAACGTATCATCAAGTAAGTGGAGAAGACCAAACAGTGCTTTGTACAGCTGAAAACGCTATTTTGACACTTTTGAATGAAAAACTGTTTTTTGTGGCCAAAATGCACTCAAAAGCCAAAGTTCTCATTTGCACATGAAGAACGTCTTATAACTTGTCACGCAGTAACTGGATGAGTCCAAACAATGCTGTGTAGGGCTGAAAACGCTTTTTTGACAATTTTGAAAGAAAAACTGATTTTTATGTACAATATGCTCTCAAAAGTGCAGAACGTATTATATATTGTCACCAAGTAAGTGGAGAAGACCAAACAGTGCGTTCTAGAGCTGAAAACGCTATTTTGACGCTTTTGAATGAAAAACTGTTTTTTGTGGCCAAAATGCACTCAAAAGCCAAAGTTCTCATTTGCAGATGAAGAACGTGTTATATCTTGTCACGCATCAACTGGATGAGTCCAAACAGTGCTGTGTATGGCTAAAAACGCTTTTTTGACACTTTTGAATGAAAAACTGATTTTAATGTACAATATGCTCTCAAAAGTGCAGAACGTATCATCAAGTAAGTGTAGAAGACCAAACAGTGCTTTCTAGAGCTGAAAACGCTATTTTGACACTTTTGAATGAAAAACTGATTTTTGTGGCCAAAATGCACTGAAAAGCCAAAGTTCTCATTTGCAGTTCAAGAACGTCTTATATTTTGTCACGCAGTAACTGGATGAGTCCAAACAGTGCTGTGTAGGGCTGAAAACGCTTTTATGACACTTTTGAATGAAAAACTTGTTTTTATGTACAATATGCACTCAAAAGTGAAGCAAGTGTCATTTCTTGTCAGCTTCTAAGTGGAGAAGTCAAAAGAGTGCTTTCTAGAGCTGAAAACGCTATTTTGACACTTTTGAATGAAAAACTGTTTTTTTGTGGCCAAAATGCACTAAAAAAGCCAAAGTTCTCATTTGCAGATGAAGAACGTGTTATATCTTGTCACGCATTATTTGGATGAGTCCAAACAGTGCTGTGTAGGGCTGAAAACGCTTTTTTGACACTTTTGAATGAAAAACTTGTTTTTATGTACAATATGCACTCAAAAGTGAAGCAAGTATCATTTCTTGTCAGCTTCTAAGTGGAGAAGTCAAAACAGTGCAGTTTAGAGCTGAAAACGCTATTTTGACGCTTTTGAATGAAAAACTGTTTTTTGTGGCCAAAATGCACTCAAAAGCCAAAGTTCTCATTTGCAGATGAAGAACGTCTTATAATTTGTCACGCAGTAACTGGACGAGTCCAAACAGTGCTTTCTAGAGCTGAAAACGCTATTTTGACACTTTTGAATGAAAAAACTTATTTTTATGTACAGTATGCACTCAAAAGTGAAGTAAGTGTTATTTCTTATCACCTTGTAAGTGGAGAAGTCCAAACAGTGCTTTTTAGAGCTGAAAATGCTATCTTGACACTTTTGAATGAAAAACTGTTTTTTGTGGCCAAAATGCACTCAAAAGCCAAAGTTCTCATTTGCAGATGAAGAACGTGTTATATCTTGTCACGCATTATTTGGATGAGTCCAAACAGTGCTGTGTAGGGCTAAAAACGCTTTTTTGACACTTTTGAATGAAAAACTGATTTTAATGTACAATATGCTCTCAAAAGTGCAGAACGTATCATCAAGTAAGTGGAGAAGACCAAACAGTGCTTTCTACAGCTGAAAACGCTATTTTGACACTTTTGAATGAAAAACTGTTTTTAGTGGCCAAAATGCACTCAAAAGCCAAAGTTCTCATTTGCAGATGAAGAACGTCTTATAACTTGTCACGCAGTAACTGGACGAGTCCAAACAGTGCTTTCTATAGCTGAAAACGCTATTTTGACACTTTTGAATGAAAAAACTTATTTTTATGTACAATATGCCCTCAAAATTGAAGTTAGTGTTATTTCTTATCACCTTGTAAGTGGAGAAGTCCAAACAGTGCTTTTTAGAGCTGAAAATGCTATCTTGACACTTTTGAATGAAATACTGTTTTTTGTGGCCAAAATGCACTCAAAAGCCAAAGTTCTCATTTGCAGATGAAGAACGTGTTATATCTTGTCACGCATTAACTGGATGAGTCCAAACAGTGCTGTGTAGGGCTAAAAACGCTTTTTTGACACTTTTGAATGAAAAATTGATTTTAATGTACAATATGCTCTCAAAAGTGCAGAACGTATCATCAAGTAAGTGGAGAAGACCAAACAGTGCTTTCTACAGCTGAAAACGCTATTTTGACACTTTTGAATAAAAAACTGTTTTTAGTGGCCAAAATGAACTCAAAAGCCAAAGTTCTCATTTGCAGATGAAGAACGTCTTATAACTTGTCACGCAGTAACTGGATGAGTCCAAACAATGCTGTGTAGGGCTGAAAACGCTTTTTTGACAATTTTGAAAGAAAAACTGATTTTTATGTACAATATGCTCTCAAAAGTGCAGAACGTATTATATATTGTCACCAAGTAAGTGGAGAAGACCAAACAGTGCTTTCTAGAGCTGAAAACGCTATTTTGACGCTTTTGAATGAAAAACTGTTTTATGTGGCCAAAATGCACTCAAAAGCAAAAGTTCTCATTTGCAGATGAAGAACGTGTTATATCTTGTCACGCATTAACTGGATGAGTCCAAACAGTGCTGTGTAGGGCTAAAAACGCTTTTTTGACACTTTTGAATGAAAAACTGATTTTAATGTACAATATGCTCTCAAAAGTGCAGAACGTATCATCTAGTAAGTGGAGAAGTCCAAACAGTGCTTTCTAGAGCTGAAAACGCTATTTTGACACTTTTGAATGAAAAAACTTATTTTTATGTACAATATGCACTCAAAAGTGAAGTAAGTGTTATTTCTTATCACCTTGTAAGTGGAGAAGTCCAAACAGTGCTTTTTAGAGCTGAAAATGCTATCTTGACACTTTTGAATGAAAAACTGTTTTTTGTGGCCAAAATGCACTCAAAAGCCAAAGTTCTCATTTGCAGATGAAGAACGTGTTATATCTTGTCACGCATTAACTGGATGAGTCCAAACAGTGCTGTGTAGGGCTAAAAACGCTTTTTTGACACTTTTGAATGAAAAATTGATTTTAATGTACAATATGCTCTCAAAAGTGCAGAACGTATCATCAAGTAAGTGGAGAAGACCAAACAGTGCTTTCTACAGCTGAAAACGCTATTTTGACACTTTTGAATGAAAAACTTGTTTTTATGTACAATATGCACTCAAAAGTGTTGCAAGTGTCATTTCTTGTCAGCTTCGAAGTGGAGAAGTAAAAACAGTGCTGTTTAGAGCTGAAAACGCTATTTTGACAATTTTGAAAGAAAAACTGATTTTTATGTACAATATGCTCTCAAAAGTGCAGAACGTATTATATATTGTCACCAAGTAAGTGGAGAAGACCAAACAGTGCTTTCTAGAGCTGAAAACGCTATTTTGACGCTTTTGAATGAAAAACTGTTTTTTGTGGCCAAAATGCACTCAAAAGCCAAAGTTCTCATTTGCAGATGAAGAACGTGTTATATCTTGTCACGCATTAACTGGATGAGTCCAAACAGTGCTGTGTAGGGCTAAAAACGCTTTTTTGACACTTTTGAATGAAAAACTGATTTTAATGTACAATATGCTCTCAAAAGTGCAGAACGTATCATCAAGTAAGTGGAGAAGACCAAACAGTGCTTTCTACAGCTGAAAACGCTATTTTGACACTTTTGAATGAAAAATTGTTTTTAGTGGCCAAAATGCACTCAAAAGCCAAAGTTCTCATTTGCAGATGAAGAACGTCTTAGAACTTGTCACGCAGTAACTGGATGAGTCCAAACAATGCTGTGTAGGGCTGAAAACGCTTTTTTGACATTTTGAAAGAAAAACTGATTTTTATGTACAATATGCTCTCAAAAGTGCAGAACGTATTATATATTGTCACCAAGTAAGTGGAGAAGACCAAACAGTGCTTTCTAGAGCTGAAAACGCTATTTTGACGCTTTTGAATGAAAAACTGTTTTTTGTGGCCAAAATGCACTCAAAAGCCAAAGTTCTCATTTGCAGATGAAGAACGTCTTATAACTTGTCACGCAGTAACTGGACGAGTCCAAACAGTGCTTTCTAGAGCTGAAAACGCTATTTTGACACTTTTGAATGAAAAAACTTATTTTTATGTACAATATGCACTCAAAAGTGAAGTAAGTGTTATTTCTTATCACCTTGTAAGTGGAGAAGTCCAAACAGTGCTTTTTAGAGCTGAAAATGCTATCTTGACACTTTTGAATGAAAAACTGTTTTTTGTGGCCAAAATGCACTCAAAAGCCAAAGTTCTCATTTGCAGATGAAGAACGTGTTATATCTTGTCACGCATTAACTGGATGAGTCCAAACAGTGCTGTGTAGGGCTAAAAACGCTTTTTTGACACTTTTGAATGAAAAATTGATTTTAATGTACAATATGCTCTCAAAAGTGCAGAACGTATCATCAAGTAAGTGGAGAAGACCAAACAGTGCTTTCTACAGCTGAAAACGCTATTTTGACACTTTTGAATGAAAAACTGTTTTATGTGGCCAAAATGCACTCAAAAGCCAAAGTTCTCATTTGCAGATGAAGAACGTGTTATATCTTGTCACGCATTAACTGGATGAGTCCAAACAGTGCTGTGTAGGGCTAAAAACGCTTTTTTGACACTTTTGAATGAAAAATTGATTTTAATGTACAATATGCTCTCAAAAGTGCAGAACGTATCATCAAGTAAGTGGAGAAGACCAAACAGTGCTTTCTACAGCTGAAAACGCTATTTTGACACTTTTGAATGAAAAACTGTTTTTTGTGGCCAAAATGCACTCAAAAGCCAAAGTTCTCATTTGCAGATGAAGAACGTGTTATATCTTGTCACGCATTATTTGGATGAGTCCAAACAGTGCTGTGTAGGGCTAAAAACGCTTTTTTGACACTTTTGAATGAAAAACTGATTTTAATGTACAATATGCTCTCAAAAGTGCAGAACGTATCATCAAGTAAGTGGAGAAGACCAAACAGTGCTTTCTACAGCTGAAAACGCTATTTTGACACTTTTGAATAAAAAACTGTTTTTAGTGGCCAAAATGCACTCAAAAGCCAAAGTTCTCATTTGCAGATGAAGAACGTCTTATAACTTGTCACGCAGTAACTGGATGAGTCCAAACAGTGCTTTCTACAGTTGAAAACGCTATTTTGACACTTTTGAATGAAAAACTTGTTTTTATGTACAATATGCACTCAAAAGTGAAGCAAGTGTCATTTCTTGTCAGCTTCTAAGTGGAAAAGTCAAAACAGTGCTTTTTAGAGCTGAAAACGCTATTTTGACACTTTTGAATGAAAAACTTTTTTTTGTGGCCAAAATGCACTCAAAAGCCAAAGTTCTCATTTGAAGATGAAGAACGTCTTATAACTTGTCACGCAGTAACTGGACGAGTCCAAACAGTGCTTTCTAGAGCTGAAAACGCTATTTTGACACTTTTGAATGAAAAAACTTATTTTTATGTACAATATGCACTCAAAAGTGAAGTAAGTGTTATTTCTTATCACCTTGTAAGTGGAGAAGTCCAAACAGTGCTTTTTAGAGCTGAAAATGCTATCTTGACACTTTTGAATGAAAAACTGTTTTTTGTGGCCAAAATGCACTCAAAAGCCAAAGTTCTCATTTGCAGATGAAGAACGTGTTATATCTTGTCACGCATTAACTGGATGAGTCCAAACAGTGCTGTGTAGGGCTAAAAACGCTTTTTTGACACTTTTGAATGAAAAATTGATTTTAATGTACAATATGCTCTCAAAAGTGCAGAACGTATCATCAAGTAAGTGGAGAAGACCAAACAGTGCTTTCTACAGCTGAAAACGCTATTTTGACACTTTTGAATGAAAAACTGTTTTATGTGGCCAAAATGCACTCAAAAGCCAAAGTTCTCATTTGCAGATGAAGAACGTGTTATATCTTGTCACGCATTAACTGGATGAGTCCAAACAGTGCTGTGTAGGGCTAAAAACGCTTTTTTGACACTTTTGAATGAAAAATTGATTTTAATGTACAATATGCTCTCAAAAGTGCAGAACGTATCATCAAGTAAGTGGAGAAGACCAAACAGTGCTTTCTACAGCTGAAAACGCTATTTTGACACTTTTGAATGAAAAACTGTTTTTTGTGGCCAAAATGCACTCAAAAGCCAAAGTTCTCATTTGCAGATGAAGAACGTGTTATATCTTGTCACGCATTATTTGGATGAGTCCAAACAGTGCTGTGTAGGGCTAAAAACGCTTTTTTGACACTTTTGAATGAAAAACTGATTTTAATGTACAATATGCTCTCAAAAGTGCAGAACGTATCATCAAGTAAGTGGAGAAGACCAAACAGTGCTTTCTACAGCTGAAAACGCTATTTTGACACTTTTGAATAAAAAACTGTTTTTAGTGGCCAAAATGCACTCAAAAGCCAAAGTTCTCATTTGCAGATGAAGAACGTCTTATAACTTGTCACGCAGTAACTGGATGAGTCCAAACAGTGCTTTCTACAGTTGAAAACGCTATTTTGACACTTTTGAATGAAAAACTTGTTTTTATGTACAATATGCACTCAAAAGTGAAGCAAGTGTCATTTCTTGTCAGCTTCTAAGTGGAAAAGTCAAAACAGTGCTTTTTAGAGCTGAAAACGCTATTTTGACACTTTTGAATGAAAAACTTTTTTTTGTGGCCAAAATGCACTCAAAAGCCAAAGTTCTCATTTGAAGATGAAGAACGTCTTATATCTTGTCACGCAGTAACTGGATGAGTCCAAACAGTGCTTTCTACAGTTGAAAACGCTATTTTGACACTTTTGAATGAAAAACTGTTTTTTATGTACAATATGCCCTCAAAAGTGAAGAAAGTGTTATTTCATGTCAGCTTCTAAGTGAAGTCCAAACAGTGCTTTTTAGAGCTGAAACGCTATTTTGACACTTTTGAATAAAAAACTGTTTTTTGTGGCCAAAATGCACTCAAAAGTCAAAGTTCTAATTTGCAGATGAAGAACGTTTAATATATTTCACCTTGTAAGAGGAGAAGTCCAAACAGTGCTGTTTTGAGCTGAAAACGCTTTTATGACACTTTTGAATGAAAAACTGTTTTTAGTGGCCAAAATGCCCTCAAAAGCCAAAGTTCTCATTTGCAGATGAAGAACGTCTTATAACTTGTCACGCAGTAACTGGACGAGTCCAAACAGTGCTGTGTAGGGCTGAAAACGCTTTTATGACACTTTTGAATGAAAAACTTGTTTTTATGTACAATATGCACTCAAAAATGAAGCAAGTGTCATTTCTTGTCAGTTTCTAAGTGGAGAAGTCCAAACAGTGCTGTTTTGAGCTGAAAACGCTTTTATGACACTTTTGAATGAAAAACTGTTTTTAGTGGCCAAAATGCCCTCAAAAGCCAAAGTTCTCATTTGCAGATGAAGAACGTCTTATAACTTGTCACGCAGTAACTGGACGAGTCCAAACAGTGCTGTGTAGGGCTGAAAACGCTTTTATGACACTTTTGAATGAAAAACTTGTTTTTATGTACAATATGCTCTCAAAAGTGAAGCAAGTGTCATTTCTTGTCAGCTGTTAAGTGGAGAAGTCAAAACAGTGCTGTTTAGAGCTGAAAACGCTATTTTGACACTTTTGAATGAAAAACTGATTTTTATGTACAATATGCTCTCAAAAGTGCAGAACGTATTATATATTGTCATCAAGTAAGTGGAGAAGACCAAACAGTGCTTTCTAGAGCTGAAAACGCTATTTTGAAACTTTTGAATGAAAAACTGATTTTTATGTACAATATGAACTCAAAAGTGAAGCAAGTGTCATTTATTGTCAGCTTCTAAGTGGAGAAATCTAAACAGTGCTGTCTAGAGCTGAAAACGCTAGTTTGACACTTTTGAATGAAAAACTGTTTTTTTGTGGCCAAAATGCACTAAAAAAGCCAAAGTTCTCATTTGCAGTTGAAGAACGTCTTATATCTTGTTACGCTTTAACTGGATGAGTCCAAACAGTGTTGTGTAGGGCTAAAAACGCTTTTTTGACACTTTTGAATGAAAAACTGATTTTAATGTACAATATGCTCTCAAAAGTGCAGAACGTATCATCAAGTAAGTGGAGAAGACCAAACAGTGCTTTCTACAGCTGAAAACGCTATTTTGACACTTTTGAATGAAAAACTGTTTTTTTGTGGCCAAAATGCACTCAAAAGCCAAAGTTCTCATTTGCACATGAAGAACGTCTTATAACTCTTCACGCAGTAACTGGATGAGTCCAAACAATGCTGTGTAGGGCTGAAAACGCTTTTTTGACAATTTTGAAAGAAAAACTGATTTTTATGTACAATATGCTCTCAAAAGTGCAGAACGTATTATATATTGTCACCAAGTAAGTGGAGAAGACCAAACAGTGCTTTCTAGAGCTGAAAACGCTATTTTGACGCTTTTGAATGAAAAACTGTTTTTTGTGGCCAAAATGCACTCAAAAGCCAAAGTTCTCATTTGCAGATGAAGAACGTGTTATATCTTGTCACGCATTAACTGGATGAGTCCAAACAGTGCTATGTAGGGCTAAAAACGCTTTTTTGACACTTTTGAATGAAAAACTGATTTTTATGTACAATATGCACTCAAAAGTGAAGCAAATGTCATTTATTGTCAGCTTCTAAGTGGAGAAATCTAAACAGTGCTGTCTAGAGCTGAAAACGCTAGTTTGACACTTTTGAATGAAAAACTGATTTTAATGTACAATATGCTCTCAAAAGTGCAGAACGTATCATCTAGTAAGTGGAGAAGTCCAAACAGTGCTTTCTACAGCTGAAAACGCTATTTTGACACTTTTGAATGAAAAACTGATTTTTGTGGCCAAAATGCACTCAAAAGCCAAAATTCTCATTTGCAGATGAAGAACGTCTTATAACTTGTCAAGCAGTAACTGGATGAGTCCAAACAATGCTGTGTAGGGCTGAAAACGCTTTTTTGACAGTTTTGAAAGAAAAACTGATTTTTATGCACAATATGCTCTCAAAAGTGCAGAACGTATTATATATTGTCATCAAGTAAGTGGAGAAGACCAAACAGTGCTTTCTAGAGCTGAAAACGCTATTTTGAAACTTTTGAATGAAAAACTGATTTTTATGTACAATATGAACTCAAAAGTGAAGCAAGTGTCATTTATTGTCAGCTTCTAAGTGGAGAAATCTAAACAGTGCTGTCTAGAGCTGAAAACGCTAGTTTGACACTTTTGAATGAAAAACTGTTTTTAGTGGCCAAAATGCACTCAAAAGCCAAAGTTCTCATTTGCAGCTGAAGAACGTCTTATAACTTGTCACGCAGTAACTGGACGAGTCCAAACAGTGCTTTCTAGAGCTGAAAACGCTATTTTGACAATTTTGAATGAAAAACTGATTTTTATGTACAATATGCTCTCAAAAGTGCAGAACGTTTTATCAAGTAAGTGGAGAAGACCAAACAGTGCTTTCTACAGCTGAAAACGCTATTTTGACACTTTTGAATGAAAAACTGTTTTTTGTGGCCAAAATGCACTCAAAAGCCAAAGTTCTCATTTGCAGATGAAGAACGTGTTATATCTTGTCACGCAATAACTGGATGAGTCCAAACAGTGCTGTGTAGGGCTAAAAACGCTTTTTTGACACCTTTGAAAGAAAAACTGATTTTAATGTACAATATGCTCTCAAAAGTGCAGAACGTATCATCAAGTAAGTGGAGAAGACCAAACAGTGCTTTCTACAGCTGAAAACGCTATTTTGACACTTTTGAATGAAAAACTGTTTTTTGTGGCCAAAATGCACTCAAAAGCCAAAGTTCTCATTTGCACATGAAGAACGTCTTATAACTTGTCACGCAGTAACTGGATGAGTCCAAACAATGCTGTGTAGGGCTGAAAACGCTTTTTTGACAATTTTGAAAGAAAAACTGATTTTTATGTACAATATGCTCTCAAAAGTGCAGAACGTATTATATATTGTCACCAAGTAAGTGGAGAAGACCAAACAGTGCTTTCTAGAGCTGAAAACGCTATTTTGACGCTTTTGAATGAAAAACTGTTTTTTGTGGCCAAAATGCACTCAAAAGCCAAAGTTCTCATTTGCAGATGAAGAACGTGTTATATCTTGTCACGCATCAACTGGATGAGTCCAAACAGTGCTGTGTATGGCTAAAAACGCTTTTTTGACACTTTTGAATGAAAAACTGATTTTAATGTACAATATGCTCTCAAAAGTGCAGAACGTATCATCAAGTAAGTGTAGAAGACCAAACAGTGCTTTCTAGAGCTGAAAACGCTATTTTGACACTTTTGAATGAAAAACTGATTTTTGTGGCCAAAATGCACTGAAAAGCCAAAGTTCTCATTTGCAGTTCAAGAACGTCTTATATTTTGTCACGCAGTAACTGGATGAGTCCAAACAGTGCTGTGTAGGGCTGAAAACGCTTTTATGACACTTTTGAATGAAAAACTTGTTTTTATGTACAATATGCACTCAAAAGTGAAGCAAGTGTCATTTCTTGTCAGCTTCTAAGTGGAGAAGTCAAAAGAGTGCTTTCTAGAGCTGAAAACGCTATTTTGACACTTTTGAATGAAAAACTGTTTTTTTTGTGGCCAAAATGCACTAAAAAAGCCAAAGTTCTCATTTGCAGATGAAGAACGTGTTATATCTTGTCACGCATTATTTGGATGAGTCCAAACAGTGCTGTGTAGGGCTGAAAACGCTTTTTTGACACTTTTGAATGAAAAACTTGTTTTTATGTACAATATGCACTCAAAAGTGAAGCAAGTGTCATTTCTTGTCAGCTTCTAAGTGGAGAAGTCAAAAGAGTGCTTTCTAGAGCTGAAAACGCTATTTTGACACTTTTGAATGAAAAACTGATTTTTGTGGCCAAAATGCACTCAAAAGCCAAAGTTCTCATTTGCAGATGAAGAAAGTCTTATAATTTGTCACGCAGTAACTGGACGAGTCCACACAGTGCTTTCTAGAGCTGAAAACGCTATTTTGACACTTTTGAATGAAAAAACTTATTTTTATGTACAGTATGCACTCAAAAGTGAAGTAAGTGTTATTTCTTATCACCTTGTAAGTGGAGAAGTCCAAACAGTGCTTTTTAGAGCTGAAAATGCTATCTTGACACTTTTGAATGAAAAACTGTTTTTTGTGGCCAAAATGCACTCAAAAGCCAAAGTTCTCATTTGCAGATGAAGAACGTGTTATATCTTGTCACGCATTATTTGGATGAGTCCAAACAGTGCTGTGTAGGGCTAAAAACGCTTTTTTGACACTTTTGAATGAAAAACTGATTTTAATGTACAATATGCTCTCAAAAGTGCAGAACGTATCATCAAGTGGAGAAGACCAAACAGTGCTTTCTACAGCTGAAAACGCTATTTTGACACTTTTGAATGAAAAACTGTTTTTAGTGGCCAAAATGCACTCAAAAGCCAAAGTTCTCATTTGCAGATGAAGAACGTCTTATAACTTGTCACGCAGTAACTGGACGAGTCCAAACAGTGCTTTCTATAGCTGAAAACGCTATTTTGACACTTTTGAATGAAAAAACTTATTTTTATGTACAATATGCCCTCAAAATTGAAGTTAGTGTTATTTCTTATCACCTTGTAAGTGGAGAAGTCCAAACAGTGCTTTTTAGAGCTGAAAATGCTATCTTGACACTTTTGAATGAAATACTGTTTTTTGTGGCCAAAATGCACTCAAAAGCCAAAGTTCTCATTTGCAGATGAAGAACGTGTTATATCTTGTCACGCATTAACTGGATGAGTCCAAACAGTGCTGTGTAGGGCTAAAAACGCTTTTTTGACACTTTTGAATGAAAAATTGATTTTAATGTACAATATGCTCTCAAAAGTGCAGAACGTATCATCAAGTAAGTGGAGAAGACCAAACAGTGCTTTCTACAGCTGAAAACGCTATTTTGACACTTTTGAATGAAAAACTGTTTTTAGTGGCCAAAATGCACTCAAAAGCCAAAGTTCTCATTTGCAGATGAAGAACGTCTTATAACTTGTCACGCAGTAACTGGATGAGTCCAAACAATGCTGTGTAGGGCTGAAAACGCTTTTTTGACAATTTTGAAAGAAAAACTGATTTTTATGTACAATATGCTCTCAAAAGTGCAGAACGTATTATATATTGTCACCAAGTAAGTGGAGAAGACCAAACAGTGCTTTCTACAGCTGAAAACGCTATTTTGACACTTTTGAATGAAAAACTGTTTTTTGTGGCCAAAATGCACTCAAAAGCCAAAGTTCTCATTTGCAGATGAAGAACGTGTTATATCTTGTCACGCATTATTTGGATGAGTCCAAACAGTGCTGTGTAGGGCTAAAAACGCTTTTTTGACACTTTTGAAAGAAAAACTGATTTTAATGTACAATATGCTCTCAAAAGTGCAGAACGTATCATCAAGTAAGTGGAGAAGACCAAACAGTGCTTTCTACAGCTGAAAACGCTATTTTGACACTTTTGAATGAAAAACTGTTTTTTGTGGCCAAAATGCACTCAAAAGCCAAAGTTCTCATTTGCACATGAAGAACGTCTTATAACTTGTCACGCAGTAACTGGATGAGTCCAAACAATGCTGTGTAGGGCTGAAAACGCTTTTTTGACAATTTTGAAAGAAAAACTGATTTTTATGTACAATATGCTCTCAAAAGTGCAGAACGTATTATATATTGTCACCAAGTAAGTGGAGAAGACCAAACAGTGCTTTCTAGAGCTGAAAACGCTATTTTGA
Organism: Oryzias latipes; assembly: GCF_053564925.1. Classification (NCBI taxonomy): domain Eukaryota; kingdom Metazoa; phylum Chordata; class Actinopteri; order Beloniformes; family Adrianichthyidae; genus Oryzias; species Oryzias latipes. Next base: position 141,498 of record NC_136247.1, read on the forward strand.
CGCTTTTGAATGAAAAACTGTTTTTTGTGGCCAAAATGCACTCAAAAGCCAAAGTTCTCATTTGCAGATGAAGAACGTGTTATATCTTGTCACGCATCAACTGGATGAGTCCAAACAGTGCTGTGTATGGCTAAAAACGCTTTTTTGACACTTTTGAATGAAAAACTGATTTTAATGTACAATATGCTCTCAAAAGTGCAGAACGTATCATCAAGTAAGTGTAGAAGACCAAACAGTGCTTTCTAGAGCTGAAAACGCTATTTTGACACTTTTGAATGAAAAACTGATTTTTGTGGCCAAAATGCACTGAAAAGCCAAAGTTCTCATTTGCAGTTCAAGAACGTCTTATATTTTGTCACGTAGTAACTGGATGAGTCCAAACAGTGCTGTGTAGGGCTGAAAACGCTTTTATGACACTTTTGAATGAAAAACTTGTTTTTATGTACAATATGCACTCAAAAGTGAAGCAAGTGTCATTTCTTGTCAGCTTCTAAGTGGAGAAGTCAAAAGAGTGCTTTCTAGAGCTGAAAACGCTATTTTGACACTTTTGAATGAAAAACTGTTTTTTTTGTGGCCAAAATGCACTAAAAAAGCCAAAGTTCTCATTTGCAGATGAAGAACGTGTTATATCTTGTCACGCATTATTTGGATGAGTCCAAACAGTGCTGTGTAGGGCTGAAAACGCTTTTTTGACACTTTTGAATGAAAAACTTGTTTTTATGTACAATATGCACTCAAAAGTGAAGCAAGTGTCATTTCTTGTCAGCTTCTAAGTGGAGAAGTCAAAAGAGTGCTTTCTAGAGCTGAAAACGCTATTTTGACACTTTTGAATGAAAAACTGATTTTTGTGGCCAAAATGCACTCAAAAGCCAAAGTTCTCATTTGCAGATGAAGAAAGTCTTATAATTTGTCACGCAGTAACTGGACGAGTCCACACAGTGCTTTCTAGAGCTGAAAACGCTATTTTGACACTTTTGAATGAAAAAACTTATTTTTATGTACAGTATGCACTCAAAAGTGAAGTAAGTGTTATTTCTTATCACCTTGTAAGTGGAGAAGTCCAAACAGTGCTTTTTAGAGCTGAAAATGCTATCTTGACACTTTTGAATGAAAAACTGTTTTTTGTGGCCAAAATGCACTCAAAAGCCAAAGTTCTCATTTGCAGATGAAGAACGTGTTATATCTTGTCACGCATTATTTGGATGAGTCCAAACAGTGCTGTGTAGGGCTAAAAACGCTTTTTTGACACTTTTGAATGAAAAACTGATTTTAATGTACAATATGCTCTCAAAAGTGCAGAACGTATCATCAAGTAAGTGGAGAAGACCAAACAGTGCTTTCTACAGCTGAAAACGCTATTTTGACACTTTTGAATGAAAAACTGTTTTTAGTGGCCAAAATGCACTCAAAAGCCAAAGTTCTCATTTGCAGATGAAGAACGTCTTATAACTTGTCACGCAGTAACTGGATGAGTCCAAACAATGCTGTGTAGGGCTGAAAACGCTTTTTTGACAATTTTGAAAGAAAAACTGATTTTTATGTACAATATGCTCTCAAAAGTGCAGAACGTATTATATATTGTCACCAAGTAAGTGGAGAAGACCAAACAGTGCTTTCTACAGCTGAAAACGCTATTTTGACACTTTTGAATGAAAAACTGTTTTTTGTGGCCAAAATGCACTCAAAAGCCAAAGTTCTCATTTGCAGATGAAGAACGTGTTATATCTTGTCACGCATTATTTGGATGAGTCCAAACAGTGCTGTGTAGGGCTAAAAACGCTTTTTTGACACTTTTGAATGAAAAACTGATTTTAATGTACAATATGCTCTCAAAAGTGCAGAACGTATCATCAAGTAAGTGGAGAAGACCAAACAGTGCTTTCTACAGCTGAAAACGCTATTTTGACACTTTTGAATGAAAAATTGTTTTTAGTGGCCAAAATGCACTCAAAAGCCAAAGTTCTCATTTGCAGATGAAGAACGTCTTATAACTTGTCACGCAGTAACTGGATGAGTCCAAACAATGCTGTGTAGGGCTGAAAACGCTTTTTTGACAATTTTGAAAGAAAAACTGATTTTTATGTACAATATGCTCTCAAAAGTGCAGAACGTATTATATATTGTCACCAAGTGGAGAAGACCAAACAGTGCTTTCTAGAGCTGAAAACGCTATTTTGACGCTTTTGAATGAAAAACTGTTTTTTGTGGCCAAAATGCACTCAAAAGCCAAAGTTCTCATTTGCAGATGAAGAACGTCTTATAACTTGTCACGCAGTAACTGGACGAGTCCAAACAGTGCTTTCTAGAGCTGAAAACGCTATTTTGACACTTTTGAATGAAAAACTGATTTTAATGTACAATATGCTCTCAAAAGTGCAGAACGTATCATCAAGTAAGTGGAGAAGACCAAACAGTGCTTTCTACAGCTGAAAACGCTATTTTGACACTTTTGAATGAAAAACTGTTTTTAGTGGCCAAAATGCACTCAAAAGCCAAAGTTCTCATTTGCAGATGAAGAACGTCTTATAACTTGTCACGCAGTAACTGGATGAGTCCAAACAATGCTGTGTAGGGCTGAAAACGCTTTTTTGACAATTTTGAAAGAAAAACTGATTTTTATGTACAATATGCTCTCAAAAGTGCAGAACGTATTATATATTGTCACCAAGTAAGTGGAGAAGACCAAACAGTGCTTTCTAGACCTGAAAACGCTATTTTGACGCTTTTGAATGAAAAACTGTTTTTTGTGGCCAAAATGCACTCAAAAGCCAAAGTTCTCATTTGCAGATGAAGAACGTCTTATAACTTGTCACGCAGTAACTGGACGAGTCCAAACAGTGCTTTCTAGAGCTGAAAACGCTATTTTGACACTTTTGAATGAAAAAACTTATTTTTATGTACAATATGCACTCAAAAGTGAAGTAAGTGTTATTTCTTATCACCTTGTAAGTGGAGAAGTCCAAACAGTGCTTTTTAGAGCTGAAAATGCTATCTTGACACTTTTGAATGAAAAACTGTTTTTTGTGGCCAAAATGCACTCAAAAGCCAAAGTTCTCATTTGCAGATGAAGAACGTGTTATATCTTGTCACGCATTAACTGGATGAGTCCAAACAGTGCTGTGTAGGGCTAAAAACGCTTTTTTGACACTTTTGAATGAAAAATTGATTTTAATGTACAATATGCTCTCAAAAGTGCAGAACGTATCATCAAGTAAGTGGAGAAGACCAAACAGTGCTTTCTACAGCTGAAAACGCTATTTTGACACTTTTGAATGAAAAACTGTTTTTTGTGGCCAAAATGCACTCAAAAGCCAAAGTTCTCATTTGCAGATGAAGAACGTGTTATATCTTGTCACGCATTATTTGGATGAGTCCAAACAGTGCTGTGTAGGGCTAAAAACGCTTTTTTGACACTTTTGAATGAAAAACTGATTTTAATGTACAATATGCTCTCAAAAGTGCAGAACGTATCATCAAGTAAGTGGAGAAGACCAAACAGTGCTTTCTACAGCTGAAAACGCTATTTTGACACTTTTGAATGAAAAACTGTTTTTAGTGGCCAAAATGCACTCAAAAGCCAAAGTTCTCATTTGCAGATGAAGAACGTCTTATAACTTGTCACGCAGTAACTAGACGAGTCCAAACAGTGCTTTCTAGAGCTGAAAACGCTATTTTGACACTTTTGAATGAAAAAACTTATTTTTATGTACAATATGCACTCAAAAGTGAAGTAAGTGTTATTTCTTATCACCTTGTAAGTGGAGAAGTCCAAACAGTGCTTTTTAGAGCTGAAAATGCTATCTTGACACTTTTGAATGAAAAACTGTTTTTTCTGGCCAAAATGCACTCAAAAGCCAAAGTTCTCATTTGCAGATGAAGAACGTGTTATATCTTGTCACGCATTAACTGGATGAGTCCAAACAGTGCTGTGTAGGGCTAAAAACGCTTTTTTGACACTTTTGAATGAAAAATTGATTTTAATGTACAATATGCTCTCAAAAGTGCAGAACGTATCATCAAGTAAGTGGAGAAGACCAAACAGTGCTTTCTACAGCTGAAAACGCTATTTTGACACTTTTGAATGAAAAACTGTTTTTTGTGGCCAAAATGCACTCAAAAGCCAAAGTTCTCATTTGCAGATGAAGAACGTGTTATATCTTGTCACGCATTATTTGGATGAGTCCAAACAGTGCTGTGTAGGGCTAAAAACGCTTTTTTGACACTTTTGAATGAAAAACTGATTTTAATGTACAATATGCTCTCAAAAGTGCAGAACGTATCATCAAGTAAGTGGAGAAGACCAAACAGTGCTTTCTACAGCTGAAAACGCTATTTTGACACTTTTGAATAAAAAACTGTTTTTAGTGGCCAAAATGCACTCAAAAGCCAAAGTTCTCATTTGCAGATGAAGAACGTCTTATAACTTGTAACGCAGTAACTGGATGAGTCCAAACAATGCTGTGTAGGGCTGAAAACGCTTTTTTGACAATTTTGAAAGAAAAACTGATTTTTATGTACAATATGCTCTCAAAAGTGCAGAACGTATTATATATTGTCACCAAGTAAGTGGAGAAGACCAAACAGTGCTTTCTAGAGCTGAAAACGCTATTTTGACGCTTTTGAATGAAAAACTGTTTTTTGTGGCCAAAATGCACTCAAAAGCCAAAGTTCTCATTTGCAGATGAAGAACGTGTTATATCTTGTCACGCATTAACTGGATGAGTCCAAACAGTGCTGTGTAGGGCTAAAAACGCTTTTTTGACACTTTTGAATGAAAAACTGATTTTTATGCACAATATGCTCTCAAAAGTGCAGAACGTATCATCAAGTAAGTGGAGAAGACCAAACAGTGCTTTCTACAGCTGAAAACGCTATTTTGACACTTTTGAATGAAAAACTGTTTTTAGTGGCCGAAATGCACTCAGAAGCCAAAGTTCTCATTTGCAGATGAAGAACGTCTTATATCTTGTCACGTAGTAACTGGATGAGTCCAAACAGTGCTGTGTAGGGCTGAAAACGCTTTTTTGACACTTTTGGCAATTTTGACTGACAAAATAATTTTTTAGCAAAAAATAGACTCAACAATCAAAGTTCTCATTTGCAGTTCGAGAAAGTGTTAGTTTTTGTCACGTTCTAAGTTTAAAATTCAAAACAGTCAAAGAGCCAAAAACGCTTTTTTTGACACTTTTGGCACTTTTGACTGAAAAAATGATTATTTTTTTTTAGCAAAAAACGCACCCAAAAGTCAAAGTTCTCATTTGCAGTTCAAAAAGTGTTATTTTTTGTCAGGTAGTAAGTTGAAAATTCAAAACAGTCATTGAGCCAAAAACGCTTTTTTGACACTTTTGGCACTTTTGACTGACAAAATGACTTTTTTTTAGCAACAAATGCACCCAAAAGTTGAAGTTCTCATTTGATGTTCAAGAAAGTGTTATTTTATGCCACATTGTAAGTTTAAAATTCAAAACAGTCATAGAGTCAAAAACGCTTTTTTGACACTTTTGGCACTTTTGACTGAATAAATGATTATTTTTTTTAGCAACAAATGCACCCAAAAGTTGAAGTTCTCATTTACTGTTCAAGAAAGTGTTATTTTATGCCACATTGTAAGTTTAAAATTCAAAACAGTCATAGAGCCGAAAAACGCTTTTTTGACATTTTTGGCACTTTTGACTGACAAAATGATTTTTTAGCAAAAAACGCACCCAAAAGTCAAAGTTCTTATTTGCAGTTCAAGAATGTGTTTTTTTTTTGTCACGTTGTAAGTTGAAAATTCAAAACAGTTATTGAGCCAAAAACCCTTTTTTGACACTTTTGGCGATTTTGACTGAAAATATGATTTTTTTTTAGCAACAAATGCACCCAAAAGTTGAATTTCTCATTTGCAGTTCAAGAAAGTGTTATTTTTTGTCACGTTGTAAGTTGAAAATTCAAAATAGTCATACTCTGAGCAGAAAACGCTTTTTTGACACTTTTGGCACTTTTGACTGACAAAATGAATTTTAAGCACAAAAGCACTCAAAATTTAAAGTTCTCATTTGGAGTTTAAGAAAGTGTTATTTTTTCTCATGTTGTCAGTTGAAACTTCAAACCAGTAATAGAGCCGAAAACGCTTTTTTGACACGTTTGACTGGCAAAATGACTTTTTTTTAGCAACAAATGCACCCAAAAGTAGAAGTTCTCATTTGATGTTCAAGAAAGTGTTAGTTTTATGCCACGTTGTAAGTTTAAAATTCAAAACAGTCATAGAGTCAAAAACGCTTTTTTGACATTTTTGGCACTTTTGACTGACAAAATGATTTTTTAGCAAAAAACGCACCCAAAAGTCAAAGTTCTTATTTGCAGTTCAAGAATGTGTTATTTTTTGTCACGTTGTAAATTGAAAATTCAAAATAGTCATACTCTGAGCAGAAAACGCTTTTTTGACACTTTTGGAACTTTTGACTGACAAAATGAATTTTAAGCACAAAAGCACTCAAAATTTAAAGTTCTCATTTGGAGTTTAAGAAAGTGTTATTTTTTCTCATGTTGTCAGTTGAAACTTCAAACCAGTAAAATTTAGAGCCGAAAACGCTTTTTTGACACTTTTGACTGGCAAAATGACTTTTTTTAGCAACAAATGCACCCAAAAGTAGAAGTTCTCATTTGATGTTCAAGAAAGTGTTATTTTATGCCACGTTTTAAGTTTAAAATTCAAAAAAGTCATAGAGCCGAAAAAGCTTTTTTGACACTTTTGGTACTTTTGACTAACAAAATGATTTTTTTGGAAAAAAAGCACCCAAAAGTCAAAGTTCTCATTTGCAGTTCAAGAAAGTGTTAGTTTTTGCCACATTGTAAGTTTAAAATTCAAAACAGTCATACTCTGAGAAGAAAACGCTTTTTTGACACTTTTGGCAATTTTGACTGACAAAATGAATTTTAAGCACAAAACGAGTCAAAATTTAAAGTTTGCATTTGCAGTTCAAGAAAGTGTTATTTTATGCCACGTTGTAAGTTTAAAATTCAAAACAGTAATACTTAGAGCCGAAAACGCTTTTTTGACACTTTTGACTGACAAAATGATTTTTTTTAGCAACAAATGCACCCAAAAGTTGAAGTTCTCATTTGATGTTCAACAAAGTGTTATTTTATGCCACGTTGTAAGTTTAAAATTCAAAACAGTCATAGAGTCAAAAACGCTTTTTTGACACTTTTGGCAATTTTGACTGACAAAATAATTTTTTAGCAAAAAATAGACTCAACAATCAAAGTTCTCATTTGCAGTTCGAGAAAGTGTTAGTTTTTGTCACGTTGTAAGTTTAAAATTCAAAACAGTCAAAGAGCCAAAAACGCTTTTTTTGACGCTTTTGGCACTTTTGACTGAAAAAATGATTATTTTTTTTTAGCAAAAAACGCACCCAAAAGTCAAAGTTCTCATTTGCAGTTCAAAAAGTTTTAGTTTTTGTCAGGTAGTAAGTTGAAAATTCAAAACAGTCATTGAGCCAAAAACGCTTTTTTAACACTTTTGGCACTTTTGACTGACAAAATGACTTTTTTTTTAGCAACAAATGCACCCAAAAGTTGAAGTTCTCATTTGATGTTCAAGAAAGTGTTAGTTTTTGCCACATTGTAAGTTTAAAATTCAAAACAGTCATTGAGCCAAAAACGCTTTTTTTGACACTTTTTGCAATTTTGACTGACAAAATGAACTTTAAGCACAAAACGAGTCAAAATTTAAAGTTTGATTTTGCAGTTCAAGAAAGTGTTATTTTATGCCACGTTGTAAGTTTAAATTTCAAAACAGTAATACTTAGAGCCGAAAACGCTTTTTTGACACTTTTGACTGGCAAAATGACTTTTTTTAGCAACAAATGCACCCAAAAGTTGAAGTTCTCATTTGATGTTCAAGAAAGTGTTAGTTTTTGTCACGTTGTAAGTTTAAAATTCAAAACAATCATAGAGCCAAAAACGCTTTTTTGACACTTTTCGGAGTTTTGACTGACAAAATGATTTTTTTTAGCAACAAATAGACTCAAAAGTCAAACTTCTCATTTGCCTGTTCAAGAAAGTGTTAGTTTTTGTCATGTTGTAAGTTGAAAATTCAAAACATTCATACTCTGAGCATAAAAGACTTTTTTACACTTTTGGCACTCTTGACTGACAAAATGAATTTTAAGCACAAAACCAGTCAAAATTTAAAGTTTGCATTTGCAGTTCAAGAAAGTGTTAGTTTTATGCCACGTTGTAAGTTTAAAATTCAAAACAGTCATAGAGTCAAAAACGCTTTTTTGACACTTTTGGCACTTTTGACTGACAAAATGATTTTTTTGGAAAAAAAGCACCCAAAAGTCAAAGTTCTCATTTGCAGTTCAAGAAAGTGTTAGTTTTTGCCACATTGTAAGTTTAAAATTCAAAACAGTCATACTCTGAGAAGAAAACCCTTTTTTGACACTTTTGGCAATTTTGACTGACAAAATGAACTTTAAGCACAAAACGAGTCAAAATTTAAAGTTTGATTTTGCAGATCAAGAAAGTGTTATTTTATGCCACGTTGTAAGTTTAAATTTCAAAACAGTAATACTTAAAGCCGAAAACGCTTTTTTGACACTTTTGACTGGCAAAATGACTTTTTTTAGCAACAAATGCACCCAAAAGTTGAAGTTCTCATTTGATGTTCAAGAAAGTGTTAGTTTTTGTCACGTTCTAAGTTTAAAATTCAAAACAGTCAAAGAGCCAAAAACGCTTTTTTTGACACTTTTGGCACTTTTGACTGAAAAAATGATTATTTTTTTTTTAGCAAAAAACGCACCCAAAAGTCAAAGTTCTCATTTGCAGTTCAAAAAGTGTTATTTTTTGTCAGGTAGTAAGTTGAAAATTCAAAACAGTCATTGAGCCAAAAACGCTTTTTTGACACTTTTGGCACTTTTGACTGACAAAATGACTTTTTTTAGCAACAAATGCACCCAAAAGTTGAAGTTCTCATTTGATGTTCAAGAAAGTGTTATTTTATGCCACATTGTAAGTTTAAAATTCAAAACAGTCATAGAGTCAAAAACGCTTTTTTGACACTTTTGGCACTTTTGACTGAATAAATGATTATTTTTTTTAGCAACAAATGCACCCAAAAGTTGAAGTTCTCATTTACTGTTCAAGAAAGTGTTATTTTATGCCACATTGTAAGTTTAAAATTCAAAACAGTCATAGAGCCGAAAAACGCTTTTTTGACATTTTTGGCACTTTTGACTGACAAAATGATTTTTTAGCAAAAAACGCACCCAAAAGTCAAAGTTCTTATTTGCAGTTCAAGAATGTGTTTTTTTTTGTCACGTTGTAAGTTGAAAATTCAAAACAGTTATTGAGCCAAAAACCCTTTTTTGACACTTTTGGCGATTTTGACTGAAAATATGATTTTTTTTTAGCAACAAATGCACCCAAAAGTTGAAGTTCTCATTTGCAGTTCAAGAAAGTGTTATTTTTTGTCACGTTGTAAGTTGAAAATTCAAAATAGTCATACTCTGAGCAGAAAACGCTTTTTTGACACTTTTGGCACTTTTGACTGACAAAATGAATTTTAAGCACAAAAGCACTCAAAATTTAAAGTTCTCATTTGGAGTTTAAGAAAGTGTTATTTTTTCTCATGTTGTCAGTTGAAACTTCAAACCAGTAATAGAGCCGAAAACGCTTTTTTGACACGTTTGACTGGCAAAATGACTTTTTTTTAGCAACAAATGCACCCAAAAGTAGAAGTTCTCATTTGATGTTCAAGAAAGTGTTAGTTTTATGCCACGTTGTAAGTTTAAAATTCAAAACAGTCATAGAGTCAAAAACGCTTTTTTGACATTTTTGGCACTTTTGACTGACAAAATGATTTTTTAGCAAAAAACGCACCCAAAAGTCAAAGTTCTTATTTGCAGTTCAAGAATGTGTTATTTTTTGTCACGTTGTAAATTGAAAATTCAAAATAGTCATACTCTGAGCAGAAAACGCTTTTTTGACACTTTTGGAACTTTTGACTGACAAAATGAATTTTAAGCACAAAAGCACTCAAAATTTAAAGTTCTCATTTGGAGTTTAAGAAAGTGTTATTTTTTCTCATGTTGTCAGTTGAAACTTCAAACCAGTAAAATTTAGAGCCGAAAACGCTTTTTTGACACTTTTGACTGGCAAAATGACTTTTTTTAGCAACAAATGCACCCAAAAGTAGAAGTTCTCATTTGATGTTCAAGAAAGTGTTATTTTATGCCACGTTTTAAGTTTAAAATTCAAAACAGTCATAGAGCCGAAAACGCTTTTTTGACACTTTTGACTGGCAAAATGACTTTTTTTAGCAACAAATGCACCCAAAAGTCAAAGTTCTCATTTGCAGTTCAAGAAAGTGTTAGTTTTTGCCACATTGTAAGTTTAAAATTCAAAACAGTCATACTTTGAGAAGAAAACGCTTTTTTGACACTTTTGGCAATTTTGACTGACAAAATGAATTTTAAGCACAAAACGAGTCAAAATTTAAAGTTTGCATTTGCAGTTCAAGAAAGTGTTATTTTATGCCACGTTGTAAGTTTAAAATTCAAAACAGTAATACTTAGAGCCGAAAACGCTTTTTTGACACTTTTGACTGACAAAATGATTTTTTTTAGCAACAAATGCACCCAAAAGTTGAAGTTCTCATTTGATGTTCAACAAAGTGTTATTTTATGCCACGTTGTAAGTTTAAAATTCAAAACAGTCATAGAGTCAAAAACGCTTTTTTGACACTTTTGGCAATTTTGACTGACAAAATAATTTTTTAGCAAAAAATAGACTCAACAATCAAAGTTCTCATTTGCAGTTCGAGAAAGTGTTAGTTTTTGTCACGTTGTAAGTTTAAAATTCAAAACAGTCAAAGAGCCAAAAACGCTTTTTTTGACGCTTTTGGCACTTTTGACTGAAAAAATGATTATTTTTTTTTAGCAAAAAACGCACCCAAAAGTCAAAGTTCTCATTTGCAGTTCAAAAAGTGTTAGTTTTTGTCAGGTAGTAAGTTGAAAATTCAAAACAGTCATTGAGCCAAAAACGCTTTTTTGACACTTTTGGCACTTTTGACTGACAAAATGACTTTTTTTTTAGCAACAAATGCACCCAAAAGTTGAAGTTCTCATTTGATGTTCAAGAAAGTGTTAGTTTTTGCCACATTGTAAGTTTAAAATTATAAACAGTCATTGAGCCAAAAACGCTTTTTTTGACACTTTTTGCAATTTTGACTGACAAAATGAACTTTAAGCACAAAACGAGTCAAAATTTAAAGTTTGATTTTGCAGTTCAAGAAAGTGTTATTTTATGCCACGTTGTAAGTTTAAATTTCAAAACAGTAATACTTAGAGCCGATAACGCTTTTTTGACACTTTTGACTGGCAAAATGACTTTTTTTAGCAACAAATGCACCCAAAAGTTGAAGTTCTCATTTGATGTTCAAGAAAGTGTTAGTTTTTGTCACGTTGTAAGTTTAAAATTCAAAACAATCATAGAGCCAAAAACGCTTTTTTGACACTTTTCGGAGTTTTGACTGACAAAATGATTTTTTTTAGCAACAAATAGACTCAAAAGTCAAACTTCTCATTTGCCTGTTCAAGAAAGTGTTAGTTTTTGTCATGTTGTAAGTTGAAAATTCAAAACATTCATACTCTGAGCATAAAAGACTTTTTTACACTTTTGGCACTCTTGACTGACAAAATGAATTTTAAGCACAAAACCAGTCAAAATTTAAAGTTTGCATTTGCAGTTCAAGAAAGTGTTAGTTTTATGCCACGTTGTAAGTTTAAAATTCAAAACAGTCATAGAGTCAAAAACGCTTTTTTGACACTTTTGGCACTTTTGACTGACAAAATGATTTTTTTGGAAAAAAAGCACCCAAAAGTCAAAGTTCTCATTTGATGTTCAAGAAAGTGTTAGTTTTTGTCACGTTGTAAGTTTAAAATTCAAAACAATCATAGAGCCAAAAACGCTTTTTTGACACTTTTGGCACTTTTGACTGACAAAATGATTTTTTTGGAAAAAAAGCACCCAAAAGTCAAAGTTCTCATTTGCAGTTCAAGAAAGTGTTAGTTTTTGCCACATTGTAAGTTTAAAATTCAAAACAGTCATACTCTGAGAAGAAAACCCTTTTTTGACACTTTTGGCAATTTTGACTGACAAAATGAACTTTAAGCACAAAACGAGTCAAAATTTAAAGTTTGATTTTGCAGTTCAAGAAAGTGTTATTTTATGCCACGTTGTAAGTTTAAATTTCAAAACAGTAATACTTAGAGCCGAAAACGCGTTTTTGACACTTTTGACTGGCAAAATGACTTTTTTAAGCAACAAATGCACCCAAAAGTTGAAGTTCTCATTTGATGTTCAAGAAAGTGTTAGTTTTTGTCACGTTGTAATTTTAAAATTCAAAACAATCATAGAGCCAAATACGTTTTTTTGACACTTTTCGCACTTTTGACTGACAAAATGATTTTTTTTAGCAACAAATAGACTCAAAAGTCAAACTTCTCATTTGCCTGTTCAAGAAAGTGTTAGTTTTTGTCACGTTGTAAGTTTCAAATTCAAAACAATCATACTCTGAGCATAAATTACTTTTTTGACACTTATCGCACTTTTGACTGACATGATTTTTTTTAGCCACAAATAGACTCAAAAGTCAAAGTTCTCATTTGCAGATCAAGAAAGTGTTAATTTTTGTCATGTTGTAAGTTGAAAATTCAAAACATTCATACTCTGAGCATAAAAGACTTTTTTACACTTTTGGCACTCTTGACTGACAAAATGAATTTTAAGCACAAAACCAGTCAAAATTTAAAGTTTGCATTTGCAGTTTAAGAAAGTGTTATTTTATGCCACGTTGTAAGTTGAAAATTCAAAACAGTCATTGAGCCAAAAACGCTTTTTTGACACTTTTCGGAGTTTTGACTGACAAAATGATTTTTTTAGCAACAAATAGACTCAAAAGTCAAAGTTCTCATTTGCAGTTCAAGAAAGTGTTAGTTTTTCTCATGTTGTCAGTTGAAACTTTAAACAAGTAATACTTAGAGCCGAAAACGCTTTTTTGACACTTTTGGCACTTTTGACTGACAAAATGATTTTTTAGCAAAAAATGGACACAAAAGTCAAAGTTCTCATTTGCAGTTCAAAAAATTAGTTTTTTTTCAGGTAGTAAGTTGAAAATTCAAAACAGTCATTGAGCCAAAAACGCTTTTTTGACACTTTTGACTGACAAAATGACTTTTTTTTAGCAACAAATGCACCCAAAAGTTTAAGTTCTCATTTGATGTTCAAGAAAGTGTCATTTTTTCTCAAGTTGTAAGTTGAATATTCAAAACAGTCATACTCTGAGCATAAAATACTTTTTTGACACTTTTGGCACTTTTAACTGAAAAATGATTTCTTGGAAAAAAATAGACACAAAATTCAAAGTTCTCATTTTGCAGTTCAAGAAAGTTAGTTTTTCTCATGATGTCAGTTGAAAGTTCAAACCAGTAATACTTATAGCCGAAAATGCTTTTTTGACACTTTTGGCACTTTTGACTGACAAAATGATTTTTTTTAGCAACAAATGCACCCAAAAGTTGAAGTTCTCATTTGATGTTCAACAAAGTGTTATTTTATGCCACATTGTAAGTTTAAAATTCAAAACAGTCATAGAGTCAAAAACGCTTTTTTGACACTTTTGGCAATTTTGACTGACAAAATAATTTTTTTGCAAAAAATAGACTCAACAATCAAAGTTCTCATTTGCAGTTCGAGAATGTTAGTTTTTGTCACGTTCTAAGTTGAAAATTCAAAACAGTCATACTCTGAGCAGAAAACGCTTTTTTGACACTTTTGGCACTTTTGACTGACAAAATGAATTTTAAGCACAAAACCACTCAAAATTTAAAGTTCTCATTTGCAGTCCAAGAAAGTGTTATTTTATGCCACGTTGTAAGTTTAAAATTCAAAACAGTCAAAGAGCCAAAAACGCTTTTTTTGACACTTTTGGCACTTTTGACTGAATAAATGATTATTTTTTTTAGCAACAAATGCACCCAAAAGTTGAAGTTCTCATTTGATGTTCAAGAAAGTTTTATGTTTTCTCATGTTGTCAGTTGAAACTTCAAACCAGTAATAGTTAGAGCCGAAAACACTTTTTTGACACTTTTGGCACTTTTGACTGACAAAATGACTTTTTTTTAGAAACAAATGCACCCAAAAGTTGAAGTTCTCATTTACTGTTCAAGAAAGTGTTATTTTATGCCACATTGTAAGTTTAAAATTCAAAACAGTCACTGAGCCAAAAACGCTTTTTTGACACTTTTGGCACTTTTGACTGACAAAATGACTTTTTTTTAGCAACAAATGCACCCAAAAGTTGAAGTTCTCATTTGATGTTCAAGAAAGTGTTATTTTATGCCACATTGTAAGTTTAAAATTCAAAACAGTCATAGAGCCGAAAAACGCTTTTTTGACATTTTTGGCACTTTTGACTGACAAAATGATTTTTTAGCAAAAAACGCACCCAAAAGTCAAAGTTCTTATTTGCAGTTCAAGAATGTGTTATTTTTTGTCACGTTGTAAATTGAAAATTCAAAATAGTCATACTCTGAGCAGAAAACGCTTTTTTGACACTTTTGGAACTTTTGACTGACAAAATGAATTTTAAGCACAAAAGCACTCAAAATTTAAAGTTCTCATTTGGAGTTTAAGAAAGTGTTATTTTTTCTCATGTTGTCAGTTGAAACTTCAAACCAGTAAAATTTAGAGCCGAAAACGCTTTTTTGACACTTTTGACTGGCAAAATGACTTTTTTTAGCAACAAATGCACCCAAAAGTAGAAGTTCTCATTTGATGTTCAAGAAAGTGTTATTTTATGCCACGTTTTAAGTTTAAAATTCAAAACAGTCATAGAGCCGAAAACGCTTTTTTGACACTTTTGGTACTTTTGACTAACAAAATGATTTTTTTGGAAAAAAAGCACCCAAAAGTCAAAGTTCTCATTTGCAGTTCAAGAAAGTGTTAGTTTTTGCCACATTGTAAGTTTAAAATTCAAAACAGTCATACTCTGAGAAGAAAACGCTTTTTTGACACTTTTGGCAATTTTGACTGACAAAATGAATTTTAAGCACAAAACGAGTCAAAATTTAAAGTTTGCATTTGCAGTTCAAGAAAGTGTTATTTTATGCCACGTTGTAAGTTTAAAATTCAAAACAGTAATACTTAGAGCCGAAAACGCTTTTTTGACACTTTTGACTGACAAAATGATTTTTTTTAGCAACAAATGCACCCAAAAGTTGAAGTTCTCATTTGATGTTCAACAAAGTGTTATTTTATGCCACGTTGTAAGTTTAAAATTCAAAACAGTCATAGAGTCAAAAACGCTTTTTTGACACTTTTGGCAATTTTGACTGACAAAATAATTTTTTAGCAAAAAATAGACTCAACAATCAAAGTTCTCATTTGCAGTTCGAGAAAGTGTTAGTTTTTGTCACGTTGTAAGTTTAAAATTCAAAACAGTCAAAGAGCCAAAAACGCTTTTTTTGACGCTTTTGGCACTTTTGACTGAAAAAATGATTATTTTTTTTTAGCAAAAAACGCACCCAAAAGTCAAAGTTCTCATTTGCAGTTCAAAAAGTGTTAGTTTTTGTCAGGTACTAAGTTGAAAATTCAAAACAGTCATTGAGCCAAAAACGCTTTTTTGACACTTTTGGCACTTTTGACTGACAAAATGACTTTTTTTTTAGCAACAAATGCACCCAAAAGTTGAAGTTCTCATTTGATGTTCAAGAAAGTGTTAGTTTTTGCCACATTGTAAGTTTAAAATTCAAAACAGTCATTGAGCCAAAAACGCTTTTTTTGACACTTTTTGCAATTTTGACTGACAAAATGAACTTTAAGCACAAAACGAGTCAAAATTTAAAGTTTGATTTTGCAGTTCAAGAAAGTGTTATTTTATGCCACGTTGTAAGTTTAAATTTCAAAACAGTAATACTTAGAGCCGAAAACGCTTTTTTGACACTTTTGACTGGCAAAATGACTTTTTTTAGCAACAAATGCACCCAAAAGTTGAAGTTCTCATTTGATGTTCAAGAAAGTGTTAGTTTTTGTCACGTTGTAAGTTTAAAATTCAAAACAATCATAGAGCCAAAAACGCTTTTTTGACACTTTTCGGAGTTTTGACTGACAAAATGATTTTTTTTAGCAACAAATAGACTCAAAAGTCAAACTTCTCATTTGCCTGTTCCAAAAAGTGTCAGTTTTTGTCATGTTGTAAGTTGAAAATTCAAAACATTCATACTCTGAGCATAAAAGACTTTTTTACACTTTTGGCACTCTTGACTGACAAAATGAATTTTAAGCACAAAACCAGTCAAAATTTAAAGTTTGCATTTGCAGTTCAAGAAAGTGTTAGTTTTATGCCACGTTGTAAGTTTAAAATTCAAAACAGTCATAGAGTCAAAAACGCTTTTTTGACACTTTTGGCACTTTTGACTGACAAAATGATTTTTTTGGAAAAAAAGCACCCAAAAGTCAAAGTTCTCATTTGCAGTTCAAGAAAGTGTTAGTTTTTGCCACATTGTAAGTTTAAAATTCAAAACAGTCATACTCTGAGAAGAAAACCCTTTTTTGACACTTTTGGCAATTTTGACTGACAAAATGAACTTTAAGCACAAAACGAGTCAAAATTTAAAGTTTGATTTTGCAGTTCAAGAAAGTGTTATTTTATGCCACGTTGTAAGTTTAAATTTCAAAACAGTAATACTTAGAGCCGAAAACGCTTTTTTGACACTTTTGACTGGCAAAATGACTTTTTTTAGCAACAAATGCACCCAAAAGTTGAAGTTCTCATTTGATGTTCAAGAAAGTGTTAGTTTTTGTCACGTTGTAAGTTTAAAATTCAAAACAATCATAGAGCCAAAAACGCTTTTTTGACACTTTTCGCACTTTTGACTGACAAAATGATTTTTTTTAGCAACAAATAGACTCAAAAGTCAAACTTCTCATTTGCCTGTTCAAGAAAGTGTTAGTTTTTGTCACGTTGTAAGTTTCAAATTCAAAACATTCATACTCTGAGCATAAATTACTTTTTTGACACTTATCGCACTTTTGACTGACATGATTTTTTTTAGCCACAAATAGACTCAAAAGTCAAAGTTCTCATTTGCAGATCAAGAAAGTGTTAGTTTTTGTCATGTTGTAAGTTGAAAATTCAAAACATTCATACTCTGAGCATAAAAGACTTTTTTACACTTTTGGCACTCTTGACTGACAAAATGAATTTTAAGCACAAAACCAGTCAAAATTTAAAGTTTGCATTTGCAGTTTAAGAAAGTGTTATTTTATGCCACGTTGTAAGTTGAAAATTCAAAACAGTCATTGAGCCAAAACCCTTTTTTGACACTTTTCGGAGTTTTGACTGACAAAATGATTTTTTTAGCAACAAATAGACTCAAAAGTCAAAGTTCTCATTTGCAGTTCAAGAAAGTGTTAGTTTTTCTCATGTTGTCAGTTGAAACTTTAAACAAGTAATACTTAGAGCCGAATACGCTTTTTTGACACTTTTGGCACTTTTGACTGACAAAATGATTTTTTAGCAAAAAATGGACACAAAAGTCAAAGTTCTCATTTGCAGTTCAAAAAATTAGTTTTTTTTTCAGGTAGTAAGTTGAAAATTCAAAACAGTCATTGAGCCAAAAACGCTTTTTTGACACTTTTGACTGACAAAAAGACTTTTTTTTTAGCAACAAATGCACCCAAAAGTTTAAGTTCTCATTTGATGTTCAAGAAAGTGTCATTTTTTCTCAAGTTGTAAGTTGAATATTCAAAACAGTCATACTCTGAGCATAAAAGACTTTTTTGACACTTTTGGCACTTTTAACTGAAAAATGATTTCTTGGAAAAAAATAGACACAAAATTCAAAGTTCTCATTTTGCAGTTCAAGAAAGTTAGTTTTTCTCATGATGTCAGTTGAAAGTTCAAACCAGTAATACTTATAGCCGAAAATGCTTTTTTGACACTTTTGGCACTTTTGACTGACAAAATGATTTTTTTTAGCAACAAATGCACCCAAAAGTTGAAGTTCTCATTTGATGTTCAACAAAGTGTTATTTTATGCCACGTTGTAAGTTTAAAATTCAAAACAGTCATAGAGTCAAAAACGCTTTTTTGACACTTTTGGCAATTTTGACTGACAAAATAATTTTTTTGCAAAAAATAGACTCAACAATCAAAGTTCTCATTTGCAGTTCGAGAATGTTAGTTTTTGTCACGTTCTAAGTTGAAAATTCAAAACAGTCATACTCTGAGCAGAAAACGCTTTTTTGACACTTTTGGCACTTTTGACTGACAAAATGAATTTTAAGCACAAAACCACTCAAAATTTAAAGTTCTCATTTGCAGTCCAAGAAAGTGTTATTTTATGCCACGTTGTAAGTTTAAAATTCAAAACAGTCAAAGAGCCAAAAACGCTTTTTTTGACACTTTTGGCACTTTTGACTGAATAAATGATTATTTTTTTTAGAAACAAATGCACCCAAAAGTTGAAATTCTCATTTACTGTTCAAGAAAGTGTTATTTTATGCCACATTGTAAGTTTAAAATTCAAAACAGTCATTGAGCCAAAAACGCTTTTTTGACACTTTTGGCACTTTTGACTGACAAAATGACTTTTTTTTAGCAACAAATGCACCCAAAAGTTGAAGTTCTCATTTGATGTTCAAGAAAGTTTTATGTTTTCTCATGTTGTCAGTTGAAACTTCAAACCAGTAATAGTTAGAGCCGAAAACACTTTTTTGACACTTTTGGCACTTTTGACTGAAAAAATTATTTTTTTTAGAAACAAATGCACCCAAAAGTTGAAATTCTCATTTACTGTTCAAGAAAGTGTTATTTTATGCCACATTGTAAGTTTAAAATTCAAAACAGTCATTGAGCCAAAAACGCTTTTTTGACACTTTTGGCACTTTTGACTGACAAAATGACTTTTTTTTAGCAACAAATGCACCCAAAAGTTGAAGTTCTCATTTGATGTTCAAGAAAGTGTTATTTTATGCCACATTGTAAGTTTAAAATTCAAAACAGTCATAGAGCCGAAAAACGCTTTTTTGACATTTTTGGCACTTTTGACTGACAAAATGATTTTTTAGCAAAAAACGCACCCAAAAGTCAAAGTTATTATTTGCAGTTCAAGAATGTGTTTTTTTTTGTCACGTTGTAAGTTGAAAATTCAAAACAGTTATTGAGCCAAAAACCCTTTTTTGACACTTTTGGCGATTTTGACTGAAAAAATTATTTTTTCTTTTAGCAACAAAAGCACCCAAAAGTTGAAGTTCTCATTTGCTGTTCAAGAAAGTGTTATTTTTTGTCACGTTGTAAATTGAAAATTCAAAATAGTCATACTCTGAGCAGAAAACGCTTTTTTGACACTTTTGGCACTTTTGACTGACAAAATGAATTTTAAGCACAAAAGCACTCAAAATTTAAAGTTCTCATTTGGAGTTTAAGAAAGTGTTATTTTTTCTCATGTTGTCAGTTGAAACTTCAAACCAGTAAAATTTAGAGCCGAAAACGCTTTTTTGACACTTTTGACTGGCAAAATGACTTTTTTTAGCAACAAATGCACCCAAAAGTAGAAGTTCTCATTTGATGTTCAAGAAAGTGTTATTTTATGCCACGTTTTAAGTTTAAAATTCAAAACAGTCATAGAGCCGAAAACGCTTTTTTGACACTCTTGGTACTTTTAACTGACAAAATGATTTTTTTGAAGAAAAAAAACCCAAAAGTCAAAGTTCTCATTTGCAGTTCAAGAAAGTGTTAGTTTTTGCCACATTGTAAGTTTAAAATTCAAAACAGTCATAGTCAAAAACGCTTTTTTGACACTTTTGGCAATTTTGACTGACAAAATAATTTTTTAGCAAAAAATAGACTCAACAATCAAAGTTCTCATTTGCAGTTCGAGAAAGTGTTATTTTATGCCACGTTGTAAGTTTAAAATTCAAAACAGTCAAAGAGCCAAAAACGCTTTTTTTGACACTTTTGGCACTTTTGACTGAAAAAATTATTTTTTTTAGCAACAAATGCACCCAAAAGTTGAAGTTCTCATTTGATGTTCAAGAAAGTTTTATGTTTTCTCATGTTGTCAGTTGAAACTTCAAACCAGTAATAGTTAGAGCCGAAAACACTTTTTTGACACTTTTGGCTCTTTTGACTGAAAAAATTATTTTTTTTAGAAACAAATGCACCCAAAAGTTGAAGTTCTCATTTACTGTTCAAGAAAGTGTTATTTTATGCCACATTGTAAGTTTAAAATTCAAAACAGTCATAGAGCCGAAAAACGCTTTTTTGACATTTTTGGCACTTTTGACTGACAAAATGATTTTTTTTAGCAAAAAACGCACCCAAAAGTCAAAGTTCTTATTTGCAGTTTAAGAATGTGTTTTTTTTTGTCACGTTGTAAGTTGAAAATTCAAAACAGTCATTGAGCCAAAAACCCTTTTTTGACACTTTTGGCGATTTTGACTGAAAAAATGATTTTTTTTTTTTTAGCAACAAATGCACCCAAAAGTTGAAGTTCTCATTTGCAGTTCAAGAAAGTGTTATTTTTTGTCACGTTGTAAGTTGAAAATTCAAAATAGTCATACTCTGAGCAGAAAACGCTTTTTTGACACTTTTGGCACTTTTGACTGACAAAATGAATTTTAAGCACAAAAGCACTCAAAATTTAAAGTTCTCATTTGGAGTTTAAGAAAGTGTTATTTTTTCTCATGTTGTCAGTTGAAACTTCAAACCAGTAAAATTTAGAGCCGAAAACGCTTTTTTGACACTTTTGACTGGCAAAATGACTTTTTTTTTAGCAACAAATGCACCCAAAAGTAGAAGTTCTCATTTGATGTTCAAGAAAGTGTTATTTTATGCCACGTTTTAAGTTTAAAATTCAAAACAGTCATAGAGCCGAAAACGCTTTTTTGACACTTTTGGTACTTTTGACTGACAAAATGATTTTTTTGGAAAAAAAGCACCCAAAAGTCAAAGTTCTCATTTGCAGTTCAAGAAAGTGTTAGTTTTTGCCACATTGTAAGTTTAAAATTCAAAACAGTCATAGAGTCAAAAACGCTTTTTTGACACTTTTGGCAATTTTGACTGACAAAATAATTTTTTAGCAAAAAATAGACTCAACAATCAAAGTTCTCATTTGCAGTTCGAGAAAGTGTTATTTTATGCCACGTTGTAAGTTTAAAATTCAAAACAGTCTAAGAGCCAAAAACGCTTTTTTTGACACTTTTGGCACTTTTGACTGAAAAAATGATTATTTTTTTTTAGCAAAAAACGCACCCAAAGTCAAAGTTCTCATTTGCAGTTCAAAAAGTGTTAGTTTTTGTCAGGTAGTAAGTTGAAAATTCAAAACAGTCATTGAGCCAAAAACGCTTTTTTGACACTTTTGATTGGCAAAATGACTTTTTTTAGCAACAAATGCACCCAAAAGTTGAAGTTCTCATTTGATGTTCAAGAAAGTGTTATTTTATGCTACATTGTAAGTTTAAAATTCAAAACAGTCATAGAGCCGAAAAACGCTTTTTTGACATTTTTGGCAATTTTGACTGACAAAATGATTTTTTAACAAAAAACGCAGCCAAAAGTCAAAGTTCTTATTTGCAGTTCAAGAATGTGTTTTTTTTTGTCACGTTGTAAGTTGAAAATTCAAAACAGTTATTGAGCCAAAAACCCTTTTCTGACTCTTTTGGCGATTTTGACTGAAAAAATTATTTTTTTTTTTTAGCAACAAATGCACCCAAAAGTTGAAGTTCTCATTTGCAGTTCAAGAAAGTGTTATTTTTTGTCACGTTGTAAGTTGAAAATTCAAAATAGTCATAGAGCCGAAAAACGCTTTTTTGACACTTTTGGCACTTTTGACTGACAAAATGACTTTTTTTTAGCAACAAATGCACCCAAAAGTTGAAGTTCTCATTTGATGTTCAAGAAAGTGTTATTTTATGCTACATTGTAAGTTTAAAATTCAAAACAGTCATAGAGCCGAAAAACGCTTTTTTGACATTTTTGGCAATTTTGACTGACAAAATGATTTTTTAACAAAAAACGCAGCCAAAAGTCAAAGTTCTTATTTGCAGTTCAAGAATGTGTTTTTTTTTTTCACGTTGTAAGTTGAAAATTCAAAACAGTTATTGAGCCAAAAACCCTTTTCTGACTCTTTTGGCGATTTTGACTGAAAAAATGATTTTTTTTTTTTAGCAACAAATGCACCCAAAAGTTGAAGTTCTCATTTGCATTTCAAGAAAGTGTTATTTTTTGTCATGTTGTAAGTTGAAAATTCAAAATAGTCATACTCTGAGCAGAAAACGCTTTTTTGACACTTTTGGCACTTTTGACTGACAAAATGAATTTTAAGAACAAAAGCACTCAAAATTTAAAGTTCTCATTTGGAGTTTAAGAAAGTGTTATTTTTTCTCATGTTGTCAGTTGAAACTTCAAACCAGTAATACTTAGAGCCGAAAACGCTTTTTTGACACGTTTGACTGGCAAAATGACTTTTTTTAGCAACAAATGCACCCAAAAGTAGAAGTTCTCATTTGATGTTCAAGAAAGTGTTAGTTTTATGCCACGTTGTAAGTTTAAAATTCAAAACAGTCATAGAGTCAAAAACGCTTTTTTGACACTTTTGGCACTTTTGACTGACAAAATGATTTTTTTGGAAAAAAAGCACCCAAAAGTCAAAGTTCTCATTTGCAGTTCAAGAAAGTGTTAGTTTTTGCCACATTGTAAGTTTAAAATTCAAAACAGTCATACTCTGAGAAGAAAACCCTTTTTTGACACTTTTGGCAATTTTGACTGACAAAATGAACTTTAAGCACAAAACGAGTCAAAATTTAAAGTTTGATTTTGCAGTTCAAGAAAGTGTTATTTTATGCCACGTTGTAAGTTTAAAATTCAAAACAGTAATACTTAGAGCCGAAAACCCTTTTTTGACACTTTTGACTGGCAAAATGACTTTTTTTAGCAACAAATGCACCCAAAAGTTGAAGTTCTCATTTGATGTTCAAGAAAGTGTTAGTTTTTGTCACGTTGTAAGTTTCAAATTCAAAACATTCATACTCTGAGCATAAATTACTTTTTTGACACTTTTCGCACTTTTGACTGACAAAATGATTTTTTTTAGCCACAAATAGACTCAAAAGTCAAAGTTCTCATTTGATGTTCAACAAAGTGTTATTTTATGCCACGTTGTAAGTTTAAAATTCAAAACAGTCATAGAGTCAAAAACGCTTTTTTGACACTTTTGGCACTTTTGACTGACAAAATGAATTTTAAGTACAAAACCACTCAAAATTTAAAGTTCTCATTTGCAGTTCAAGAAAGTGTTATTTTATGCCACGTTGTAAGTTTAAAATTCAAAACAGTCAAAGAGCCAAAAACGCTTTTTTTGACACTTTTGGCACTTTTGACTGAATAAATGATTATTTTTTTTAGCAACAAATGCACCCAAAAGTTGAAGTTCTCATTTGATGTTCAAGAAAGTTTTATTTTTTCTCATGTTGTCAGTTGAAACTTCAAACCAGTAATAGTTAGAGCCGAAAACACTTTGTGGACACTTTTGGCACTTTTGACTGAAAAAATTATTTTTTTTAGAAACAAATGCACCCAAAAGTTGAAGTTCTCATTTACTGTTCACGAAAGTGTTATTTTATGCCACATTGTAAGTTTAAAATTCAAAACAGTCATAGAGCCGAAAACGCTTTTTTGACATTTTTGGCACTTTTGACTGACAAAATGATTTTTTTTAGCAAAAAACGCACCCAAAAGTCAAAGTTCTTATTTGCAGTTCAAGAATGTGTTTTTTTTATGCCACATTGTTAGTTTAAAATTCAAAACAGTCATAGAGCCGAAAACGCTTTTTTGACATTTTTGGCACTTTTGACTGAAAAAATGATTTTTTTTTTTAGCAACAAATGCATCCAAAAGTTGAAGTTCTCATTTGATGTTCAAGAAAGTTTTATTTTTTCTCATGTTGTCAGTTGAAACTTCAAACCAGTAATAGTTAGAGCCAAAAACACTTTTTTGACACTTTTGGCACTTTTGACTGAAAAAATGATTTTTTTTTTTAGCAACAAATGCACCCAAAAGTTGAAGTTCTCATTTGCAGTTCAAGAAAGTGTTATTTTTTGTCACGTTGTAAGTTGAAAATTCAAAATAGTCATATTCTGAGCAGAAACGCTTTTTTGACACTTTTGGCACTTTTGACTGACAAAATGAATTTTAAGCACAAAAGCACTCAAAATTTAAAGTTCTCATTTGGAGTTTAAGAAAGTGTTATTTTTTCTCATGTTGTCATTTGAAACTTCAAACCAGTAATACTTAGAGCCGAAAACGCTTTTTTGACACTTTTGACTGGCAAAATGACTTTTTTTTTAGCAACAAATGCACCCAAAAGTAGAAGTTCTCATTTGATGTTCAAGAAAGTGTTAGTTTTATGCCACGTTGTAAGTTTAAAATTCAAAACAGTCATAGAGTCAAAAACGCTTTTTTGACACTTTTGGCACTTTTGACTGACAAAATGATTTTTTTGGAAAAAAAGCACCCAAAAGTCAAAGTTCTCATTTGCAGTTCAAGAAAGTGTTAGTTTTTGCCACATTGCAAGTTTAAAATTCAAAACAGTCATACTCTGAGAAGAAAACCCTTTTTTGACACTTTTGGCAATTTTGACTGACAAAATGAATTTTAAGCACAAAACGAGTCAAAATTTAAAGTTTGCATTTGCAGTTCAAGAAAGTGTTATTTTATGCCACGTTGTAAGTTTAAAATTCAAAACAGTAATACTTAGAGCCGAAAACGCTTTTTTGACACTTTTGACTGGCAAAATGACTTTTTTTAGCAACAAATGCACCCAAACGTTGAAGTTCTCATTTGATGTTCAAGAAAGTGTTAGTTTTTGTCACGTTGTAAGTTTAAAATTCAAAACAATCATAGAGCCGAAAACGCTTTTTTGACACTTTTGGTACTTTTGACTGGCAAAATGATTTTTTTGGAAAAAATGCACCCAAAAGTCAAAGTTCTCATTTGATGTTCAAGAAAGTGTTAGTTTTTGTCACGTTGTAAGTTTAAAATCCAAAACAATCCTAGAGCCAAAAACGCTTTTTTGACACTTTTGGCACTTTTGACTGACAAAATGATTTTTTTTAGCCACAAATAGACTCAAAAGTCAAAGTTCTCATTTGATGTTCAACAAAGTGTTATTTTATGCCACGTTGTAAGTTTAAAATTCAAAACAGTCATAGAGTCAAAACGCTTTTTTGACACTTTTGGCAATTTTGACTGACAAAATAATTTTTTAGCAAAAAATAGACTCAACAATCAAAGTTCTCATTTGCAGTTCGAGAATGTTAGTTTTTGTCACGTTCTAAGTTGAAAATTCAAAACAGTCATACTCTGAGCAGAAAACGCTTTTTTGACTCTTTTGGCACTTTTGACTGACAAAATGAATTTTAAGCACAAAACCACTCAAAATTTAAAGTTCTCATTTGCAGTTCAAGAAAGTGTTATTTTATGCCACGTTGTAAGTTTAAAATTCAAAACAGTCAAAGAGCCAAAAACGCTTTTTTTGACACTTTTGGCACTTTTGACTGAATAAATGATTTTTTTTTTTTAGCAACAAATGCACCCAAAAGTTGAAGTTCTCATTTGATGTTCAAGAAAGTTTTATTTTTTTTTTCATGTCAGTTGAAACTTCAAACCAGTAATAGTTAGAGCCGAAAACACTTTTTTGACACTTTTGGCACTTTTGACTGAAAAAATTATTTTTTTTAGAAACAAATGCACCCAAAAGTTGAAGTTCTCATTTGATGTTCAAGAAAGTGTTAGTTTTTGTCACGTAGTAAGTTTAAAATTCAAAACAGTCATTGAGCCAAAAACGCTTTTTTGACACTTTTCGGAGTTTTGACTGACAAAATGATTTTTTTAGCAACAAATAGACTCAAAAGTCAAAGTTCTCATTTGCAGTTCAAGAAAGTGTTAGTTTTTCTCATGTTGTCAGTTGAAACTTTAAACAAGTAATACTTAGAGCCGAAAACGGTTTTTTGACACTTTTGGCACTTTTGACTGACAAAATGATTTTTTAGCAAAAAATGGACACAAAAGTCAAAGTTCTCATTTGCAGTTCAAAAAATTAGTTTTTTTTCAGGTAGTAAGTTGAAAATTCAAAACAGTCATTGAGCCAAAAACGCTTTTTTGACACTTTTGACTGACAAAATGACTTTTTTTTTAGCAACAAATGCACCCAAAAGTTTAAGTTCTCATTTGATGTTCAAGAAAGTGTCATTTTTTCTCAAGTTGTAAGTTGAATATTCAAAACAGTCATACTCTGAGCATAAAAGACTTTTTTGACACTTTTGGCACTTTTAACTGAAAAATGATTTCTTGGAAAAAAATAGACACAAAATTCAAAGTTCTCATTTTGCAGTTCAAGAAAGTTAGTTTTTCTCATGATGTCAGTTGAAAGTTCAAACCAGTAATACTTATAGCCGAAAATGCTTTTTTGACACTTTTGGCACTTTTGACTGACAAAATGATTTTTTTTAGCAACAAATGCACCCAAAAGTTGAAGTTCACATTTGATGTTCAACAAAGTGTTATTTTATGCCACGTTGTAAGTTTAAAATTCAAAACAGTCATAGAGTCAAAAACGCTTTTTTGACACTTTTGGCACTTTTGACTGAAAAAATGATAATTTTTTTTTAGCAAAAAACGCACCCAAAAGTCAAAGTTCTCATTTGCAGTTCAAAAAGTGTTAGTTTTTGTCAGGTAGTAAGTTGAAAATTCAAAACAGTCATTGAGCCAAAAACGCTTTTTTGACACTTTTTTCTGCTCAGAGTATGACTGTTTTGAATTTTAAACTTACAACGTGGCATAAAATAAAACTTTCTTGAACTGCAAATGAGAACTTTAAACTTTAAGTGGTTTTGTGCTTAAAATTCATTTTGTCAGTCAAGTGTCAAAAAAACATTTTCTGCTCAGAGTATGACTGGTTTTAATATTTAACTTAAAACTTGAGAAAAAATAACACTTTCTTGAACATCAAATGAGAACTTTGACTTTTGGGTGCATTTGTTGCTAAAAATTCATTTTGTCAGTAAAAAAGGGCCAGAAGTGTAAAAAAGTATTTTATGCTCAGAGTATGAATGTTTTGAATTTTCAACTTACAACGTGACAAAAACTAACACTTTCTTGAACTGCAAATGAGATTTTGAATTTTGGGTGCATTTTTTTGCTAAAAAATCATTTTGTCAGTCAAAAGTGCCAAAAGTGTCTTAAAAGCGTTTTGGCTCTAAGTATTACTGGTTTGAAGTTTCAACTGAAAACATGATAAAAACTAACATTTTCTTGAACTGCAAATGAGAACCTTAATTTTGTGTCTATTTTTTGCTAAGAAATCATTTTTTCAGTTAAAAGTGCCACAAGTGTCAAAAAAGTATTTTATGCTCAGAGTATGACTGTTTTGAATATTCAACTTACAACTTGAGAAAAAAAAACACTTTCTGGAACATCAAATGAGAACTTCAACTTTTGGGTGCATTTGTTGCTAAAAAAAATCATTTTGTCAGTCAAAAGTGCCAAAAGTGTCAATAAAGCGTTTTCGGCTCTATGACTGTTTTGAATTTTAAACTTACAACGTGGCATAAAATAACACTTTCTTGAACTGCAAATGAGAACTTTAAACTTTAAGTGGTTTTGTGCTTACAATTCATTTTGTCAGTCAAAAGTGTCAAAAGTGTCAAAAAAGCATTTTCTGCTCAGAGTATGACTGTTTTGAATTTTAAACTTACAACGTGGCATAAAATAAAACTTTCTTGAACTGCAAATGAGAACTTTAAACTTTAAGTGGTTTTGTGCTTAAAATTCATTTTGTCAGTCAAAAGTGTCAAAAAAACATTTTCTGCTCAGAGTATGACTGGTTTTAATATTTAACTTAAAACTTGAGAAAAAATAACACTTTCTTGAACATCAAATGAGAACTTTGACTTTTGGGTGCATTTGTTGCTAAAAATTCATTTTGTCAGTAAAAAAGGGCCAGAAGTGTAAAAAAGTATTTTATGCTCAGAGTATGAATGTTTTGAATTTTCAACTTACAACGTGACAAAAACTAACACTTTCTTGAACTGCAAATGAAAACTTTGACTTTTGAGCCTATTTTTTGCTGAAAAATCATTTTGTCAGTCAAAAGTGCCAAAAGTGTCAAAAAAGCGTTTTCGGCTCAATGACTGTTTTGAATTTTCAACTTACAACGTGACAAAAAAATACACATTCTTGAACTGCAAATGAGAACTTTGACTTTTGAGTCTATTTTTTGCTGAGAAATCATATTGTCAGTCAAAAGTGCCAAAAGTGTCAAAAAAGCGTTTTTGGCTCTATGACTGTTTTGAATTTTAAACTTACAACGTGGCATAAAATAAAATGAGAAACTTTAAACTTTAAGTGGTTTTGTGCTTAAAATTCATTTTGTCAGTCAAAAGTGTCAAAAGTGTCAAAAAAGCATTTTCTACTCAGAGTATGACTGGTTTTAATATTTAACTTAAAACTTGAGAAAAAATAACACTTTCTTGAACATCAAATGAGAACTTTGACTTTTGGGTGCATTTGTTGCTAAAAATTCATTTTGTCAGTCAAAAGTGCCAAAAGTGTAAAAAAGTATTTTATGCTCAGAGTATGAATGTTTTGAATTTTCAACTTACAACGTTACAAAAACTAACACTTTCTTGAACTGCAAATGAGAACTTTGACTTTTGAGCCTATTTTTTGCTGAGAAATGATCTTTTGAGTCAAAAGTGCCAAAATTGTCAAAAAAGTCTTTTATGCTTATTGTATGACTGTTTTGAATTTTCAACTTACAACGTGACAAAAACTAACACTTTCTTGAACTGCAAATGAGATTTTGAATTTTGTGTCTATTTTTTGCTAAGAAATCATTTTTTCAGATAAAAGTGCTAAAAGTGTCAAAAAAGTATTTTATGCTCAGAGTATGACTGTTTTGAATATTCAACTTACAACTTGAGAAAAACTAATACTTTCTTGAACTGCAAATGAGATTTTCAACTTTTGGGTGCATTTGTTGCTAAAAAAATCATTTTGTCAGTCAAAAGTGCCAAAAGTGTAAAAAAAGCATTTTCGGCTATAAGTATTACTGGTTTGAAGTTTCAAATGACAACATGACAAAAACTAACACTTTCTTGAACTGCAAATGAGAACTTTCAATTTTGTGTTTATTTTTTTCTAAGAAATCATTTTCTCAGTTAAAAGTGCCAAAAGTGTCAAAAAAGTCTTTTATGCTCAGAATATGACTGTTTTGAATTTTAAACTTACAACGTGACAAAAACTAACACTTTCTTGAACTGCAAATAAGAACTTTGACTTTTGAGCCTTTTTTTTGCTGAGAAATCATTTTGTCAGTCAAAAGTACAAAAGTGTCAAAAAAGCGATTTCAGCTCAGAATATGACTGGTTTGAATATTCAACTTACAACTTGAGAAAATATAACACTTTCTGGAACATCAAATGAGAACTTCAACTTTTGGGTGCATTTGTTGCTAAAAAAAATCATTTTGTCAGTCAAAAGTGCCAAAAGTGTCAAAAAAGCGTTTTCGGCTCTATGACTGTTTTGAATTTTAAACTTACAACGTGGCATAAAATAAAACTTTCTTGAACTGCAAATGAGAACTTTGACTTTTAGGTGCGTTTTTTGCTAAAAAAAAATCATTTTCTTTAGTCAAAATTACAAAAGTGTCAAAAAAGCGGTTTCAGCTCAGAATATGACTGGTTTGAATATTCAACTTACAACTTGAGAAAATATAACACTTTCTGGAACATCAAATGAGAACTTCAACTTTTGGGTGCATTTGTTGCTAAAAAAAAATCATTTTGTCAGTCAAAAGTGCCAAAAAAGCATTTTCTGCTCAGAGTATGACTGGTTTTAATATTTAACTTAAAACTTGAGAAAAAATAACACTTTCTTGAACATCAAATGAGAACTTTGACTTTTGGGTGCATTTGTTGCTAAAAATTCATTTTGTCAGTAAAAAAGGGCCAGAAGTGTAAAATAGTATTTTATGCTCAGAGTATGAATATTTTGAATTTTCAACTTACAACGTGACAAAAACTAACACTTTCTTGAACTGCAAATGAAAACTTTGACTTTTGAGCCTATTTTTTGCTGAAAAATCATTTTGTCAGTCAAAAGTGCCAAAAGTGTCAAAAAAGCGTTTTCGGCTCTATGACTGTTTTCAATTTTAAACATACAACGTGACAAAAAAATAACACTTTCTTGAACTGCAAATGAGAACTTTGACTTTTGAGTCTATTTTTTGCTGAGAAATCATTTTGTCAGTCAAAAGTGCCAAAAGTGTCAAAAAAGCGTTTTCGGCTCTATGACTGTTTTGAATTTTAAACTTACAACGTGACAAAAAAATAACACTTTCTTGAACTGCAAATGAGAACTTTGACTTTTGAGCCTTTTTTTTGCTGAGAAATCATTTTGTCAGTCAAAAGTACAAAAGTGTCAAAAAAGCGATTTCAGCTCAGAATATGACTGGTTTGAATATTCAACTTACAACTTGAGAAAATATAACACTTTCTGGAACATCAAATGAGAACTTCAACTTTTGGGTGCATTTGTTGCTAAAAAAAATCATTTTGTCAGTCAAAAGTGCCAAAAGTGTCAAAAAAGCGTTTTCGGCTCTATGACTGTTTTGAATTTTAAACTTACAACGTGGCATAAAATAAAACTTTCTTGAACTGCAAATGAGAACTTTGACTTTTAGGTGCGTTTTTTGCTAAAAAAAATCATTTTCTTCAGTCAAAATTACAAAAGTGTCAAAAAAGCGGTTTCAGCTCAGAATATGACTGGTTTGAATATTCAACTTACAACTTGAGAAAATATAACACTTTCTGGAACATCAAATGAGAACTTCAACTTTTGGGTGCATTTGTTGCTAAAAAAAAATCATTTTGTCAGTCAAAAGTGCCAAAAGTGTCAATAAAGCGTTTTCGGCTCTATGACTGTTTTGAATTTTAAACTTACAACGTGGCATAAAATAACACTTTCTTGAACTGCAAATGAGAACTTTAAACTTTAAGTGGTTTTGTGCTTAAAATTCATTTTGTCAGTCAAAAGTGTCAAAAAAGCATTTTCTGCTCAGAGTATGACTGTTTTGAATTTTAAACTTACAACGTGGCATAAAATAAAACTTTCTTGAACTGCAACTGAGAACTTTAAACTTTAAGTGGTTTTGTGCTTAAAATTCATTTTGTCAGTCAAAAGTGTCAAAAAAGCATTTTCTGCTCAGAGTATGACTGGTTTTAATATTTAACTTAAAACTTGAGAAAAAATAACACTTTCTTGAACATCAAATGAGAACTTTGACTTTTGGGTGCATTTGTTGCTAAAAATTCATTTTGTCAGTAAAAAAGGGCCAGAAGTGTAAAATAGTATTTTATGCTCAGAGTATGAATATTTTGAATTTTCAACTTACAACGTGACAAAAACTAACACTTTCTTGAACTGCAAATGAAAACTTTGACTTTTGAGCCTATTTTTTGCTGAAAAATCATTTTGTCAGTCAAAAGTGCCAAAAGTGTCAAAAAAGCGTTTTCGGCTCTATGACTGTTTTCAATTTTAAACATACAACGTGACAAAAAAATAACACTTTCTTGAACTGCAAATGAGAACTTTGACTTTTGAGTCTATTTTTTGCTGAGAAATCATTTTGTCAGTCAAAAGTGCCAAAAGTGTCAAAAAAGCGTTTTCGGCTCTATGACTGTTTTGAATTTTAAACTTACAACGTGACAAAAAAATAACACTTTCTTGAACTGCAAATGAGAACTTTGACTTTTGAGTCTATTTTTTGCTGAGAAATCATTTTGTCAGTCAAAAGTACAAAAGTGTCAAAAAAGCGGTTTCAGCTCAGAATATGACTGGTTTGAATATTCAACTTACAACTTGAGAAAATATAACACTTTCTGGAACATCAAATGAGAACTTCAACTTTTGGGTGCATTTGTTGCTAAAAAAAATCATTTTGTCAGTCAAAAGTGCCAAAAGTGTCAAAAAAGCGTTTTCGGCTCTATGACTGTTTTGAATTTTAAACTTACAACGTGGCATAAAATAAAACTTTCTTGAACTGCAAATGAGAACTTTGACTTTTAGGTGCGTTTTTTGCTAAAAAAAATCATTTTCTTCAGTCAAAATTACAAAAGTGTCAAAAAAGCGGTTTCAGCTCAGAATATGACTGGTTTGAATATTCAACTTACAACTTGAGAAAATATAACACTTTCTGGAACATCAAATGAGAACTTCAACTTTTGGGTGCATTTGTTGCTAAAAAAAAATCATTTTGTCAGTCAAAAGTGCCAAAAGTGTCAATAAAGCGTTTTCGGCTCTATGACTGTTTTGAATTTTAAACTTACAACGTGGCATAAAATAACACTTTCTTGAACTGCAAATGAGAACTTTAAACTTTAAGTGGTTTTGTGCTTAAAATTCATTTTGTCAGTCAAAAGTGTCAAAAGTGTCAAAAAAGCATTTTCTGCTCAGAGTATGACTGTTTTGAATTTTAAACTTACAACGTGGCATAAAATAAAACTTTCTTGAACTGCAAATGAGAACTTTAAACTTTAAGTGGTTTTGTGCTTAAAATTCATTTTGTCAGTCAAAAGTGTCAAAAAAGCATTTTCTGCTCAGAGTATGACTGGTTTTAATATTTAACTTAAAACTTGAGAAAAAATAACACTTTCTTGAACATCAAATGAGAACTTTGACTTTTGGGTGCATTTGTTGCTAAAAATTCATTTTGTCAGTAAAAAAGGGCCAGAAGTGTAAAATAGTATTTTATGCTCAGAGTATGAATGTTTTGAATTTTCAACTTACAACGTGACAAAAAAATACACATTCTTGAACTGCAAATGAGAACTTTGACTTATGAGTCTATTTTTTGCTGAGAAATCATATTGTCAGTCAAAAGTGCCAAAAGTGTCAAAAAAGCGTTTTCGGCTCTATGACTGTTTTGAATTTTAAACTTACAACGTGGCATAAAATAAAATGAGAAACTTTAAACTTTAAGTGGTTTTGTGCTTAAAATTCATTTTGTCAGTCAAAAGTGTCAAAAATGTCAAAAAAGCATTTTCTGCTCAGAGTATGACTGGTTTTAATATTTAACTTAAAACTTGAGAAAAAATTACACTTTCTTGAACATCAAACGAGAACTTTGACTTTTGGGTGCATTTGTTGCTAAAAATTCATTTTGTCAGTCAAAAGTGCCAAAAGTGTAAAAAAGTATTTTATGCTCAGAGTATGAATGTTTTGAATTTTCAACTTACAACGTGACAAAAACTAACACTTTCTTGAACTGCAAATGAGAACTTTGACTTTTGAGCCTATTTTTTGCTGAGAAATGATCTTTTGAGTCAAAAGTGCCAAAATTGTCAAAAAAGTCTTTTATGCTCAGAGTATGACTGTTTTGAATTTTCAACTTACAACGTGACAAAAACTAACACTTTCTTGAACTGCAAATGAGATTTTGAATTTTGTGTCTATTTTTTGCTAAGAAATCATTTTTTCAGATAAAAGTGCTAAAAGTGTCAAAAAAGTATTTTATGCTCAGAGTATGACTGTTTTGAATATTCAACTTACAACTTGAGAAAAACTAATACTTTCTTGAACTGCAAATGAGATTTTCAACTTTTGGGTGCATTTGTTGCTAAAAAAATCATTTTGTCAGTCAAAAGTGCCAAAAGTGTAAAAAAAGCATTTTCGGCTATAAGTATTACTGGTTTGAAGTTTCAAATGACAACATGACAAAAACTAACACTTTCTTGAACTGCAAATGAGAACTTTCAATTTTGTGTCTATTTTTTGCTAAGAAATCATTTTCTCAGTTAAAAGTGCCAAAAGTGTCAAAAAAGTCTTTTATGCTCAGAGTATGACTGTTTTGAATTTTCAACTTACAACGTGACAAAAACTAACACTTTCTTGAACTGCAAATAAGAACTTTGACTTTTGAGCCTTTTTTTTGCTGAGAAATCATTTTGTCAGTCAAAAGTACAAAAGTGTCAAAAAAGCGGTTTCAGCTCAGAATATGACTGGTTTGAATTTTCAACTTACAACATGACAAAAAATAATACTTTCTTGAACTGCAAATGAGAACTTTGACTTTTAGGTGCGTTTTTTGCTAAAAAAAATCATTTTTTTCAGTCAAAAGTACAAAAGTGTCAAAAAAGCGGTTTCAGCTCAGAATATGACTGGTTTGAATATTCAACTTACAACTTGAGAAAATATAACACTTTCTGGAATATCAAATGAGAACTTTCACTTTTGGGTGCATTTGTTGCTAAAAATTCATTTTGTCAGTAAAAAAGGGCCAGAAGTGTAAAAAAGTATTTTATGCTCAGAGTATGAATGTTTTGAATTTTACACTTACAACGTGACAAAAACTAACACTTTCTTGAACTGCAAATGAAAACTTTGACTTTTGAGCCTATTTTTTGCTGAAAAATCATTTTGTCAGTCAAAAGTGCCAAAAGTGTCAAAAAAGCGTTTTCGGCTCTATGACTGTTTTGAATTTTAAACTTACAACGTGACAAAAAACTAACACTTTCTTGAACTGCAAATGAGAACTTTGACTTTTGAGCCTATTTTTTGCTGAGAAATGATCTTTTGAGTCAAAAGTGCCAAAATTGTCAAAAAAGTCTTTTATGCTCAGAGTATGACTGTTTTGAATTTTCAACTTACAACGTGACAAAAACTAACATTTTCTTGAACTGCAAATGAGATTTTGAATTTTGTGTCTATTTTTTGCTAAGAAATCATTTTTTCAGATAAAAGTGCTAAAAGTGTCAAAAAAGTATTTTATGCTCAGAGTATGACTGTTTTGAATATTCAACTTACAACTTGAGAAAAACTAATACTTTCTTGAACTGCAAATGAGATTTTCAACTTTTGGGTGCATTTGTTGCTAAAAAAATCATTTTGTCAGTCAAAAGTGCCAAAAGTGTAAAAAAAGCGTTTTCGGCTCTAAGTATTACTGGTTTGAAGTTTCAAATGACAACATGACAAAAACTAACACTTTCTTGAACTGCAAATGAGAACTTTCAATTTTGTGTCTATTTTTTGCTAAAAAATCATTTTCTCAGTTAAAAGTGCCAAAAGTGTCAAAAAAGTCTTTTATGCTCAGAGTATGACTGTTTTGAATTTTCAACTTACAACGTGACAAAAACTAACACTTTCTTGAACTGCAAATAAGAACTTTGACTTTTGAGCCTTTTTTTTGCTGAGAAATCATTTTTTGAGTCAAAAGTGCCAAAAGTGTCAATAAAGCGTTTTCGGCTCTATGACTGTTTTGAATTTTAAACTTACAACGTGGCATAAAATAAAACTTTCTTGAACTGCAAATGAGAACTTTAAACTTTAAGTGGTTTTGTGCGTAAAATTCATTTTGTCAGTCAAAAGTGTCAAAAAAGCATTTTCTGCTCAGAGTATGACTGGTTTTAATATTTAACTTAAAACTTGAGAAAAAATAACACTTTCTTGAAAATCAAATGAGAACTTTGACTTTTGGGTGCATTTGTTGCTAAAAATTCATTTTGTCAGTAAAAAAGGGCCAGAAGTGTAAAAAAGTATTTTATGCTCAGAGTATGAATGTTTTGAATTTTCAACTTACAACGTGACAAAAACTAACACTTTCTTGAACTGCAAATGAAAACTTTGACTTTTGAGCCTATTTTTTGCTGAAAAATCATTTTGTCAGTCAAAAGTGCCAAAAGTGTCAAAAAAGCGTTTTCGGCTCAATGACTGTTTTGAATTTTCAACTTACAACGTGACAAAAAAATACACATTCTTGAACTGCAAATGAGAACTTTGACTTTTGAGTCTATTTTTTGCTGAGAAATCATATTGTCAGTCAAAAGTGCCAAAAGTGTCAAAAAAGCGTTTTCGGCTCTATGACTGTTTTGAATTTTAAACTTACAACGTGGCATAAAATAAAATGAGAAACTTTAAACTTTAAGTGGTTTTGTGCTTAAAATTCATTTTGTCAGTCAAAAGTGTCAAAAGTGTCAAAAAAGCATTTTCTGCTCAGAGTATGACTGGTTTTAATATTTAACTTAAAACTTGAGAAAAAATAACACTTTCTTGAACATCAAATGAGAACTTTGACTTTTGGGTGCATTTGTTGCTAAAAATTCATTTTGTCAGTAAAAAAGGGCCAGAAGTGTAAAATAGTATTTTATGCTCAGAGTATGAATGTTTTGAATTTTCAACTTACAACGTGACAAAAACTAACACTTTCTTGAACTGCAAATGAAAACTTTGACTTTTGAGCCTATTTTTTGCTGAAAAATCATTTTGTCAGTCAAAAGTGCCAAAAGTGTCAAAAAAGCGTTTTCGGCTCAATGACTGTTTTGAATTTTCAACTTACAACGTGACAAAAAAATACACATTCTTGAACTGCAAATGAGAACTTTGACTTTTGAGTCTATTTTTTGCTGAGAAATCATATTGTCAGTCAAAAGTGCCAAAAGTGTCAAAAAAGCGTTTTCGGCTCTATGACTGTTTTGAATTTTAAACTTACAACGTGGCATAAAATAAAATGAGAAACTTTAAACTTTAAGTGGTTTTGTGCTTAAAATTCATTTTGTCAGTCAAAAGTGTCAAAAGTGTCAAAAAAGCATTTTCTGCTCAGAGTATGAATGTTTTGAATTTTCAACTTACAACGTGACAAAAACTAACACTTTCTTGATCTGCAAATGAGATTTTGAATTTTATGTCTATTTTTTGCTAAGAAATCATTTTTTCAGATAAAAGTGCTAAAAGTGTCAAAAAAGTATTTTATGCTCAGAGTATGACTGTTTTGAATATTCAACTTACAACTTGAGAAAAACTAATACTTTCTTGAACTGCAAATGAGATTTTCAACTTTTGGGTGCATTTGTTGCTAAAAAAATCATTTTGTCAGTCAAAAGTGCCAAAAGTTTAAAAAAAGCATTTTCGGCTATAAGTATTACTGGTTTGAAGTTTCAAATGACAACATGACAAAAACTAACACTTTCTTGAACTGCAAATGAGAACTTTCAATTTTGTGTCTATTTTTTGCTAAGAAATCATTTTCTCAGTTAAAAGTGCCAAAAAGGTCAAAAAAGTCTTTTATGCTCAGAGTATGACTGTTTTGAATTTTCAACTTAGAACGTGACAAAAACTAACACTTTCTTGAACTGCAAATAAGAACTTTGACTTTTGAGCCTTTTTTTTGCTGAGAAATCATTTTGTCAGTCAAAAGTACAAAAGTGTCAAAAAAGCGGTTTCAGCTCAGAATATGACTGTTTTGAATTTTCAACTTACAACGTGGCATAAAATAAAACTTTCTTGAACTGCAAATGAGAACTTTGACTTTTAGGTGCGTTTTTTGCTAAAAAAAAATCATTTTTTTCAGTCAAAATTACAAAAGTGTCAAAAAAGCGGTTTCAGCTCAGAATATGACTGGTTTGAATATTCAACTTACAACTTGAGAAAATATAACTCTTTCTGGAACATCAAATGAGAACTTCAACTTTTGGGTGCATTTGTTGCTAAAAAAAATCATTTTGTCAGTCAAAAGTGCCAAAAGTGTCAATAAAGCGTTTTCGGCTCTATGACTGTTTTGAATTTTAAACTTACAACGTGGCATAAAATGACACTTTCTTGAACTGCAAATGAGAACTTTAAACTTTAAGTGGTTTTGTGCTTAAAATTCGTTTTGTCAGTCAAAAGTGTCAAAATTGTCAAAAAAGCATTTTCTGCTCAGAGTATGACTGTTTTGAATATTCAACTTACAACATGACAAAATATAACACTTTCTGGAACATCAAATGAGAACTTCAACTTTTGGGTGCATTTGTTGCTAAAAAAAATCATTTTGTCAGTCAAAAGTGCCAAAAGTGTCAAAAAAGCGTTTTCGGCTCTATGACTGTTTTGAATTTTAAACTTACAACGTGGCATAAAATAAAACTTTCTTGAACTGCAAATGAGAACTTTGACTTTTAAGTGCGTTTTTTGCTAAAAAAAAATCATTTTTTTCAGTCAAAATTACAAAAGTGTCAAAAAAGCGGTTTCAGCTCAGAATATGACTGGTTTGAATATTCAACTTACAACTTGAGAAAATATAACACTTTCTGGAACATCAAATGAGAACTTCAACTTTTGGGTGCATTTGTTGCTAAAAAAAATCATTTTGTCAGTCAAAAGTGCCAAAAGTGTCAATAAAGCGTTTTCGGCTCTATGACTGTTTTGAATTTTAAACTTACAACGTGGCATAAAATAACACTTTCTTGAACTGCAAATGAGAACTTTAAACTTTAAGTGGTTTTGTGCTTAAAATTCGTTTTGTCAGTCAAAAGTGTCAAAAGTGTCAAAAAAGCATTTTCTGCTCAGAGTATGACTGTTTTGAATATTCAACTTACAACATGACAAAATATAAGACTTTCTGGAACATCAAATGAGAACTTCAACTTTTGGGTGCATTTGTTGCTAAAAAAAATCATTTTGTCAGTCAAAAGTGCCAAAAGTGTCAATAAAGCGTTTTCGGCTCTATGACTGTTTTGAATTTTAAACTTACAACGTGGCATAAAATAAAACTTTCTTGAACTGCAAATGAGAACTTTAAACTTTAAGTGGTTTTGTGCTTAAAATTCATTTTGTCAGTCAAAAGTGTCAAAAAAGCATTTTCTGCTCAGAGTATGACTGGTTTTAATATTTAACTTAAAACTTGAGAAAAAATAACACTTTCTTGAACATCAAATGAGAACTTTGACTTTTGGGTGCATTTGTTGCTAAAAATTCATTTTGTCAGTAAAAAAGGGCCAGAAGTGTAAAAAAGTATTTTATGCTCAGAGTATGAATGTTTTGAATTTTCAACTTACAACGTGACAAAAACTAACACTTTCTTGAACTGCAAATGAAAACTTTGACTTTTGAGCCTATTTTTTGCTGAGAAATCATATTGTCAGTCAAAAGTGCCAAAAGTGTCAAAAAAGCGTTTTCGGCTCTATGACTGTTTTGAATTTATAATTTACAACGTGACAAAAAAATAACACTTTCTTGAACTGCAAATGAGAACTTTGACTTTTGAGTCTATTTTTTGCTGAGAAATCATTTTGTCAGTCAAAACTGCCAAAAGTGTCAAAAAAGCGTTTTCGGCTCTATGACTGTTTTGAATTTTAAACTTACAACGTGGCATAAAATAAAACTTTCTTGAACTGCAAATGAGAACTTTGACTTTTGAGTCTATTTTTTGCTGAGAAATCATTTTGTCAGTCAAAAGTACAAAAGTGTCAAAAAAGCGGTTTCAGCTCAGAATATGACTGGTTTGAATTTTCAACTTACAACATGACAAAAAATAAC
Organism: Oryzias latipes; assembly: GCF_053564925.1. Lineage (NCBI taxonomy): Eukaryota > Metazoa > Chordata > Actinopteri > Beloniformes > Adrianichthyidae > Oryzias > Oryzias latipes. The sequence goes on from NC_136247.1 coordinate 180,895, forward strand.
ACTTTCTTGAACTGCAAATGAGAACTTTAAACTTTAAGTGGTTTTGTGCTTAAAATTTGTTTTGTCAGTCAAAAGTGTCAAAAGTGTCAAAAAAGCATTTTCTGCTCAGAGTATGACTGTTTTGAATATTCAACTTACAACATGACAAAATATAACACTTTCTGGAACATCAAATGAGAACTTCAACTTTTGGGTGCATTTGTTGCTAAAAAAAATCATTTTGTCAGTCAAAAGTGCCAAAAGTGTCAAAAAAGCGTTTTCGGCTCTAAGTGTTACTGGTTTGAAGTTTCAAATGACAACATGACAAAAACTAACACTTTCTTGAACTGCAAATGAAAACTTTCAATTTTGTGTCTATTTTTTGCTAAGAAATCATTTTCCCAGTTAAAAGTGCCAAAAGTGTCAAAAAAGTCTTTTATGCTCAGAGTATTACTGTTTTGAATTTTCAACTTACAACGTGACAAAAAAATAACACTTTCTTGAACTGCAATTGAGAACTTTAAACTTTAAATGGTTTTGAGCTAAAAATTCATTTTGTCAGTCAAAAGTGTCAAAAGTGTCAAAAAAACATTTTCTGCTCAGAGTATGACTGGTTTGAATATTCAACTAACAACTTGAGAAAATATAACACTTTCTGGAACATCAAATGAGAACTTCAACTTTTGGGTGCATTTGTTGCTAAAAAAATCATTTTGTCAGTCAAAAGTGTCAAAAAAGCGTTTTTGGCTCAATGGCTGTTTTGAATTTTCAACTTCAAACGTGACAAAAAATTACACATTCTTGAACTGCAAATGAGAACTTTTGAGTATATTTTTTGAGTATATTTTTGAGTATATTTGACTTTTGAGTATATTTTTTGCTAAAAATCATTTTGTCAGTCAAAAGTGTCAAAAAAGCGTTTTTGGCTTAATGACTGTTTTGAATTTTCAACTTACAACGTGATAAAAAAATAACACTTTCTTGAACTGCAAATGAGAACTTTGACCTTTGAGTCTATTTTTTGCTGAAAAATCATTTTGTCAGTGAAAAGTGCCAAATGTGTCAAAAAAGCGTTTTTGGCTCAATGACTGTTTTTAATTTTCAACTTACAACGTGACAAAAAAATAACACTTTCCTAAATTGCAAATGAGAACTCTGATTTTTGAGCCTATTTTTTGCTGAGAAATCCTTTTTTGAGTCAAAAGTGCCAAAACTGTCAAAAAAGCGTTTTGGCTCTATGACTGTTTTGACTTTTATACTTTTAACGTGGCATAAAATAACACTTTCTTGAACTGAGTGGTTAGGTGAAGCAAGTGTTATTTTTTGTCACCAAGTAAGTGGAAAAGTCAAAACAGTGCTTTCTAGAGCTGAAAACGCTATTTTGACATTTTTGAATTAAAAACTGATTTTTGTGGCCAAAATGCACTCAAAAGTCAAAGTTCTCATTTGCAGATGAAGAACGTGTTATTTCTTGTCACCTTGCAAGTGGATAAGTCCAAACAGTGCTTTTTAGAGGTGAAAACGCTATTTTGACACTTTTGAATGAAAAACTGTTTTTTGTGGAAAAATGCACTCAAAAGCCAAAGTTCTCATTTGCACATGAAGAACGTGTTATATCTTGTCACGCAGTAATTGGACGAGTCCAAACAGTGCTGTTTGGAGCTGAAAACGCTTTTATGACACTTTTGAATGAAAAACTGATTTTTATGTAAAATATGCACTCAAAAGAGAAGACAGTGTTATTTCTTGTCAGTTTCTAAGTGGAAAAGTCCAAACAGTGCTTTCTAGAGCTGAAAACGCTATTTTGACACTTTTGAATGAAAAACTGATTTTCGTGGCCAAAATGCACTCAAAAGCCAAAGTTCTCATTTGCAGATGAAGAACGTGTCATATCTTGTCACGCAGTACTTGGACGAGTCCAAACAGTGCTGTTTGGAGCTGAAAACGCTTTTATGACTCTTTTGAATGAAAAACTGATTTTTTATGTACAATATGCACTCAAAACAGAAGAAAGTGTTATTTGTTGTCAGCTTCTAAGTTGAAAAGTCCAAACAGTGCTTTTTAGAGCTGAAAACGCTATTTTGACACTTTTGAATGAAAAACTCTTTTTTGTGGCCAAAATGCACTCAAAAGTGAACCAAGTGTAATTTCTTGACACCTAGTAAGTGGAGAATTCAAAACAGTGCTATTTGGAGCTAAAAACGCTTTTTGAATGAAAAACTGATTTTTTTTTTCCCCAATATGCTCCCAAAAGTGAAGGAAGTGTTTCATCTTGTCACTTTGTAAGTGGAGAAGTCCAAACGGTGCTTTTTAGAGCTGAAAACGCTATTTTGACACTTTTGAATGAAAAACTGTTTTTTATGTACAAAATGCTCTCAAAAGTGCAGAAAGTATCATATATTGTCACCAAGTAAGTGGAGAAGATCAAACAGTGCTTTCTAGAGCTGAAAACGCTATTTTGACAGTTTTGAATTGAAAAACTTATTTTTATGTACAATATGCACTCAAAAGTGAAGCAAGTGTCATTTCTTGTCACTTACTAAGTGGAAAGTCAAAACAGTACTGTTTAGGGCTGAAAACGCTTTTTTGAATCTTTTGAATGAAAAACTTATTTTTATGTACAATATGCTCTCAAAAGTGCAGAACGTATTATATATTGTCACCGAGTAAGTGTAGAAGACCAAACAGTGCTTTCTAGAGCTGAAAACGCTATTTTGACACTTTTGAATGAAAAACTTATTATTAAGTACAATATGCACTCAAAAGTGAAGCAAGTGTCATTTCTTGTCAGCCTCTAAGTGGAGATGTCCAAACTGTGCTATTTGGACCTGAAAACGCTATTTTGACACTTTTGAATGAAAAACTGATTTTCGTGGCCGAAATGCACTCAAACGTCAAAGTTCTCATCTGCACATGAAGAACGTGTTATTTCTTGTCACCTAGTAAGTGGATAAGTCCGAACGGTGCTTTTTAGAGCTGAAAACGCTATTTTGACACTTTTGAATGAAAAACTGTTTTTTGTGGCCAAAATGCACTCAAAAGTCAAAGTTCTCATTTGCAGATGAAGAACGTGTTATATCTTGTCACGCAGTAACTGGATGAAGTCCAAACAATGCTGTTTTGAGCCGAAAACGCTTTTTTGACACTTTTGAATGAAAAACTGATTTTTATGTACAATATGACCTCAAAAGTGCAGAAAGTATCATATATTGTCACCAAGTAAGTGGAGAAGATCAAACAGTGCTTTCTAGAGCTGAAAACGCTATTTTGACAGTTTTGAATTGAAAAACTTATTTTTATGTACAATATGCACTCAAAAGTGAAGCAAGTGTCATTTCTTGTCACCTACTAAGTGGAAAGTCAAAACAGTGCTGTTTAGGGCTGAAAACGCTTTTTTGACACTTTTGAATGAAAAACTTATTATGTACAATATGCACTCAAAAGTGAAGCAATTGTCATTTCTTGTCAGCCTCTAAGTGGAGATGTCCAAACTGTGCTATTTGGACCTGAAAACGCTATTTTGACACTTTTGAATGAAAAACTGATTTTCGTGGCCGAAATGCACTCAAACGTCAAAGTTCTCATCTGCACATGAAGAACGTGTTATTTCTTGTCACCTAGTAAGTGGATGAGTCCAAAGAGTGCTGTTTAGGGCTGAAAACGCTTTTTTGAAACTTTTGAATGAAAAACTGATTTTTATGTACAAAATGCTCTCAAAAGTGAAGCAAGTGTTATTTCTTGTCACCTTGTAAGTGAAGACCCAAATGGTGCTTTTTAGAGGTGAAAACGCTTTTTTGACATTTTTGAATGGAAAACTGTTTTTTGTGGCCAAAAAGCACTCAAAAGTTAAAATTCTCATTTGCAGATGAAGAACGTGATACATCTTGTCACGCAGTAACTGGATAAGTCCAAACAGTGCTGTTTGGAGCTGAAAACGCTTTTATGACTCTTTTGAATGAAAAACTGATTTTTTATGTACAATATGCACTCAAAACAGAAGAAAGTGTTATTTGTTGTCAGCTTCTAAGTTGAAAAGTCCAAACAGTGCTTTTTAGAGCTGAAAACGCTATTTTGACACTTTTGAATGAAAAACTCTTTTTTGTGGCCAAAATGCACTCAAAAGTCAAAGTTCTCATTTGCATATGAAGAACGTGTTATATCTTGTCACGCAGTAATTGGACGAGTCCAAACAGTGCTGTTTGGAGCTGAAAACGCTTTTATGACTCTTTTGAATGAAAAACTGATTTTTGTGGCCAAAATGCACTCAAAAGTCAAAGTTCTCATTTGCAGATGAAGAACGTGTTATATATTGTCACCTTGTAAGTGGATAAGTCCAAACAGTGCTGTTTTGAGCCGAAAACGCTTTTTTGACACTTTTGAAAGAAAAACTGATTTTTATGTACAATATGCTCTCAAAAGTGAACCAAGTGTAATTTCTTGACACCTAGTAAGTGGAGAAGTCAAAACAGTGCTATTTGGAGCTAAAAACGCTTTCTGAATGAAAAACTGATTTTTTTTTTCCAATATGCTCCCAAAAGTGAAGGAAGTGTTTCATCTTGTCACTTTGTAAGTGGAGAAGTCCAAACGGTGCTTTTTAGAGCTGAAAACGCTATTTTGACACTTTTGAATGAAAAACTGTTTTTTGTGGCCAAAATGCACTCAAAAGTCAAAGTTCTCATTTGCAGATGAAGAACGTGTTATATCTTGTCACGCAGTAACTGGATGAAGTCCAAACAATGCTGTTTTGAGCCGAAAACGCTTTTTTGACACTTTTGAATGAAAAACTGATTTTTATGTACAATATGCTCTCAAAAGTGCAGAAAGTATCATATATTGTCACCAAGTAAGTGGAGAAGATCAAACAGTGCTTTCTAGAGCTGAAAACGCTATTTTGACAGTTTTGAATTGAAAAACTTATTTTTATGTACAATATGCACTCAAAAGTGAAGCAAGTGTCATTTCTTGTCACTTACTAAGTGGAAAGTCAAAACAGTGCTGTTTAGGGCTGAAAACGCTTTTTTGAATCTTTTGAATGAAAAACTTATTTTTATGTACAATATGCTCTCAAAAGTGCAGAACGTATTATATATTGTCACCAAGTAAGTGTAGAAGACCAAACAGTGCTTTCTAGAGCTGAAAACGCTATTTTGACACTTTTGAATGAAAAACTTATTATTAAGTACAATATGCACTCAAAAGTGAAGCAAGTGTCATTTCTTGTCAGCTTCTAAGTGGAGATGTCCAAACTGTGCTATTTGGACCTGAAAACGCTATTTTGACACTTTTGAATGAAAAACTGATTTTCGTGGCGGAAATGCACTCAAACGTCAAAGTTCTCATCTGCACATGAAGAACGTGTTATTTCTTGTCACCTAGTAAGTGGATAAGTCCGAACGGTGCTTTTTAGAGCTGAAAACGCTATTTTGACAGTTTTGAATTGAAAAACTTATTTTTATGTACAATATGCACTCAAAAGTGAAGCAAGTGTCATTTCTTGTCACCTACTAAGTGGAAAGTCAAAACAGTGCTGTTTAGGGCTGAAAACGCTTTTTTGACACTTTTGAATGAAAAACTTATGTACAATATGCACTCAAAAGTGAAGCAATTGTCATTTCTTGTCAGCCTCTAAGTGGAGATGTCCAAACTGTGCTATTTGGACCTGAAAACGCTATTTTGACACTTTTGAATGAAAAACTGATTTTCGTGGCCGAAATGCACTCAAACGTCAAAGTTCTCATCTGCACATGAAGAACGTGTTATTTCTTGTCACCTAGTAAGTGGATAAGTCCAAAGAGTGCTGTTTAGGGCTGAAAACGCTTTTTCGAAACTTTTGAATGAAAAACTGATTTTTATGTACAAAATGCTCTCAAAAGTGTAGAACGTATATATATTGTCACACAGTAAGTGGAAAAGACCAAACAGTGCCTTCTAGAGCTGAAAACGCTTTTATGACACTTTTGAATGAAAAACTGTTTTTATGTACAAAATGCTCTCAAAAGTGAAGCAAGTGTTATTTCTTGTCACCTTGTAAGTGAAGACCCAAACGGTGCTTTTTAGAGGTGAAAACGCTTTTTTGACATTTTTGAATGAAAAACTGTTTTTTGTGGCCAAAAAGCACTCAAAAGTTAAAATTCTCATTTTCAGATGAAGAACGTGATACATCTTGTCACGCAGTAACTGGATAAGTCCAAACAGTGCTGTTTGGAGCTGAAAACGCTTTTATGACTCTTTTGAATGAAAAACTGATTTTTTATGTACAATATGCACTCAAAACAGAAGAAAGTGTTATTTGTTGTCAGCTTCTAAGTTGAAAAGTCCAAACAGTGCTTTTTAGAGCTGAAAACGCTATTTTGACACTTTTGAATGAAAAACTCTTTTTTGTGGCCAAAATGCACTCAAAAGTCAAAGTTCTCATTTGCATATGAAGAACGTGTTATATCTTGTCACGCAATAATTGGACGAGTCCAAACAGTGCTGTTTGGAGCTGAAAACGCTTATATGACTCTTTTGAATGAAAAACTGATTTTTGTGGCCAAAATGCACTTAAAAGTCAAAGTTCTCATTTGCAGATGAAGAACGTGTTATATATTGTCACCTTGTAAGTGGATAAGTCCAAACAGTGCTGTTTTGAGCCGAAAACGCTTTTTTGACACGTTTGAAAGAAAAACTTATTTTTATGTACAATATGCACTCAAAAGTGAAGCAAGTGTCATTTCTTGTCACTTACTAAGTGGAAAGTCAAAACAGTGCTGTTTAGGGCTGAAAACGCTTTTTTGAATCTTTTGAATGAAAAACTTATTTTTATGTACAATATGCTCTCAAAAGTGCAGAACGTATTATATATTGTCACCAAGTAAGTGTAGAAGACCAAACAGTGCTTTCTAGAGCTGAAAACGCTATTTTGACACTTTTGAATGAAAAACTTATTATTAAGTACAATATGCACTCAAAAGTGAAGCAAGTGTCATTTCTTGTCAGCTTCTAAGTGGAGATGTCCAAACTGTGCTATTTGGACCTGAAAACGCTATTTTGACACTTTTGAATGAAAAACTGATTTTCGTGGCGGAAATGCACTCAAACGTCAAAGTTCTCATCTGCACATGAAGAACGTGTTATTTCTTGTCACCTAGTAAGTGGATAAGTCCGAACGGTGCTTTTTAGAGCTGAAAACGCTATTTTGACAGTTTTGAATTGAAAAACTTATTTTTATGTACAATATGCACTCAAAAGTGAAGCAAGTGTCATTTCTTGTCACCTACTAAGTGGAAAGTCAAAACAGTGCTGTTTAGGGCTGAAAACGCTTTTTTGACACTTTTGAATGAAAAACTTATGTACAATATGCACTCAAAAGTGAAGCAATTGTCATTTCTTGTCAGCCTCTAAGTGGAGATGTCCAAACTGTGCTATTTGGACCTGAAAACGCTATTTTGACACTTTTGAATGAAAAACTGATTTTCGTGGCCGAAATGCACTCAAACGTCAAAGTTCTCATCTGCACATGAAGAACGTGTTATTTCTTGTCACCTAGTAAGTGGATAAGTCCAAAGAGTGCTGTTTAGGGCTGAAAACGCTTTTTCGAAACTTTTGAATGAAAAACTGATTTTTATGTACAAAATGCTCTCAAAAGTGTAGAACGTATATATATTGTCACACAGTAAGTGGAAAAGACCAAACAGTGCCTTCTAGAGCTGAAAACGCTTTTATGACACTTTTGAATGAAAAACTGTTTTTATGTACAAAATGCTCTCAAAAGTGAAGCAAGTGTTATTTCTTGTCACCTTGTAAGTGAAGACCCAAACGGTGCTTTTTAGAGGTGAAAACGCTTTTTTGACATTTTTGAATGAAAAACTGTTTTTTGTGGCCAAAAAGCACTCAAAAGTTAAAATTCTCATTTTCAGATGAAGAACGTGATACATCTTGTCACGCAGTAACTGGATAAGTCCAAACAGTGCTGTTTGGAGCTGAAAACGCTTTTATGACTCTTTTGAATGAAAAACTGATTTTTTATGTACAATATGCACTCAAAACAGAAGAAAGTGTTATTTGTTGTCAGCTTCTAAGTTGAAAAGTCCAAACAGTGCTTTTTAGAGCTGAAAACGCTATTTTGACACTTTTGAATGAAAAACTCTTTTTTGTGGCCAAAATGCACTCAAAAGTCAAAGTTCTCATTTGCATATGAAGAACGTGTTATATCTTGTCACGCAGTAATTGGACGAGTCCAAACAGTGCTGTTTGGAGCTGAAAACGCTTATATGACTCTTTTGAATGAAAAACTGATTTTTGTGGCCAAAATGCACTTAAAAGTCAAAGTTCTCATTTGCAGATGAAGAACGTGTTATATATTGTCACCTTGTAAGTGGATAAGTCCAAACAGTGCTGTTTTGAGCCGAAAACGCTTTTTTGACACGTTTGAAAGAAAAACTGATTTTTATGTACAATATGCTCTCAAAAGTGAACCAAGTGTAATTTCTTGACACCTAGTAAGTGGAGAAGTCAAAACAGTGCTATTTGGAGCTAAAAACGCTTTTTGAATGAAAAACTGATTTTTTTTTTCCAATATGCTCCCAAAAGTGAAGGAAGTGTTTCATCTTGTCACTTTGTAAGTGGAGAAGTCCAAACGGTGCTTTTTAGAGCTGAAAACGCTATTTTGACACTTTTGAATGAAAAACTGTTTTTTGTGGCCAAAATGCACTCAACAGTCAAAGTTCTCATTTGCAGATGAAGAACGTGTTATATCTTGTCACGCAGTAACTGGGTGAAGTCCAAACAATGCTGTTTTGAGCCGAAAACGCTTTTTTGACACTTTTGAATGAAAAACTGATTTTCGTGGCTAAAATGCACTCAAACGTCAAAGTTCTCAACTGCACTTGAAGAACGTGTTATTTCTTGTCACCTAGTAAGTGGAGAAGTCCAAACAGTGCTGTTTTGAGCTGAATACGCTTTTATGACACTTTTGAATGAAAAACTGATTTTCGTGGCCAAAATGCACTCAAACGTCAAAGTTCTCAACTGCACTTGAAGAACGTGTTATTTCTTTTCACCTAGTAAGTGGAGACCCAAACGGTGCTTTTTAGAGCTGAAAACGCTTTTTTGACATTTTTGAATGAAAAAGTGTTTTTTGTGGCCAAAAAGCACTCAAAAGTCAAAACTCTCATCTGCAGAAGAAGAACGTGTTACATCTTGTCACGCAGTAACTGGATAAGTCCAAAGAGTGCTGTTTAGGGCTGAAAACACTTTTTTGACACTTTTGAATGAAAAACTGATTTTTAGGTACAATATGCTCTCAAAAGTGAAGAAAGTGTTATTTCATGTCAGCTTCTAAGTAGAGAAGTCCAAACAGTGCTTTTTAGAGCTGAAAACGCTATTTTGTCACTTTTTAATGAAAAACTGTTTTTTGTGGCCAAAATGCACTCAAAAGTCAAAATTCTAATTTGCAGATGAAGAACGTGTTATATATTGTCACCTTGTAAGTGGAGAAGTCCAAACAGTGCTGTTTTGAGCCGAAAACGCTTTTTTGACACTTTTGAATAAAAAATTATTTTTATGTACAACATGCTCTCAAAAGTGCAGAAAGTATTATATATTGTCACCAAGTAAGTGGAGAAGACCAAACAGTGCTTTCTAGAGCTGAAAACGCTCCTTTGACACTTTTGAATGAAAAAACTTATTTTTATGTACAATATGCACTCAAAAGTGAAGGAAGTGTTATTTCTTGTCACCTTGTAAGTGAAGACCAAACAGTGCTTTCTACAGCTGAAAACGGTATTTTGACACTTTGAATGAAAAACTTATTTTAATGTACATTATGCACTCAAAAGTGAAGCAAGTGTCATTTCTTGTCAGCTTCTAAGTGGAGAAGTCCAAACTGTGCTATTTGGACCTGAAAACGCTATTTTGACACTTTTGAATGAAAAACTGATTTTTGTGGCCAAAATGCACTCAAACGTCAAAGTTCTCAACTGCACTTGAAGAACGTGTTTTTTCTTGTCACCTAGTAAGTGGAGAAGTCCAAACAGTGCTGTTTTGAGCTGAAAACGCTTTTATGACACTTTTGAATGAAAAACTTATTTTTATTTACAATATGCTCTCAAAAGTGAAGGAAGTGTTATTTCTTGTTACCTTGTAAGTGGAGAAGTCCAAACAGTGCTTTTTAGACCTGAAAACGCTATTTTGACACTTTTGAATGAAAAACTTCTTTTTATGTACAATCTGCACTCAAAAGTGAAGCAAGTGTTTTCTTGTAAGCTTCTAAGTGGAGAAGTCCAAACAGTGCTGTTTTGAGCTGAAAACGCTATTTTGACACTCTTGAATGAAAATCTGATTTTTATGTACAATATGCTCTCAAAAAGTGAAGCAAGTGTCATTTATTGTCAGCTTCTAAGTGGAGAAGTCAAAACAGTGCTGTTTTGAACTGAAAATGCTTTTAAAACACTTTTGAATGAAAAACTGATTTTTATGTACAATATGCCCTCAAAAGTGTAGAACGTATATATATTGTCACCCAGTAAGTGGAGAAGACCAAACAGTGCTTTCTATAGCTGAAAACGCTATTTTGACACTTTTGAATGAAAAACTGGTTTTTGTGGCCAAAATGCACTCAAAAGCCAATCTTCTCATTTGCAGATGAAGAACGTGTTATATCTTGTCATGCTGTAACTGGACGAGTCCAAACAGTGCTGTTTAGGGCTGAAAACGCTTTTTTGAATCTTTTGAATGAAAAACTGATTTTTATGTACAATATGCTCTCAAAAGTGCAGAACGTGTTATATATTGTCACCTATTGAGTGGAGAAGTCCAAACAGTGCTGACACTTATGGCACTTTTGACTGACAAACTGAATTTTAAGCACAAAACCACTCAAAATTTAAAGTTCTTATTTGCAGTTCAAGAAAGTGTTACCTAATGCCACGTTGTAAGTTGAAAATTCAAAACAGTCATTGAGCAAAAAACGCTTTTTTGACACTTTTGGCACTTTTGACAGACAAAATGATTTTTTAGCGACAAATGCACCCAAAAGTCAAAGTTCTCATTTGCAATTCAAGAAAGTGTTAGAGTTTTTCGCATTGTCAGTTGAAAATTAAAACCAGTAATACACTGAGCCAAAAACGCTTTTTTTACACTTTTGGCACTTTTGACTGACATAATGATTTTTTAGCAAAAAATGCCCCCAAAAGTCAAAGTTCTCATTTGCAGTTCAAGAAAGTGTTATTTTTTGTCATGTTGTAAGTTGAAAATTCAAAACAGTCATTGAGCAAAAAACGCTTTTTTGACACTTTTGGCAATTTTGACTGACAAAATGATTTTTTAGCGACAAATGCACCCAAAAGTCAAAGTTCTCCTTTGCAGTTCAAGAAAGTGTTATTTTTTTCTCAAGTTGTAAGTTGAATATTCAAAACAGTCATACTCTGAGCATAAAAGACTTTTTTGACACTTTTAGCACTTTTGACAGACAAAATGATTGTTTAGCAACAAATGCACCCAAAAGTTTGTTCTCATTTGCAGTTCAAGAAATTGTTATTTTTTCTCAAGTTGTAAGTTGAATATTCAAAACAGTCATACTCTGAGCATAAAAGACTTTTTTGACACTTTAAGCACTTTTGACTGAAAAAATGATTTCTTAGCAAAAAATAGGCTCAAAAGTCAAAGTTCTCATTTGCAATTCAAGAAAGTGTTAGAGTTTTTCGCATTGTCAGTTGAAAATTAAAACCAGTAATACACTGAGCCAAAAACGCTTTTTTGACTCTTTTGGCACATTTGACTGACAAAATGATTGTTTAGCAACAAATGCACCCAAAAGTTTAAGTTCTCATTTGCAGTTCAAGAAAGTGTTATTTTTTCTCAAGTTGTAAGTTGAATATTCAAAACAGTCATACTCTGAGCATAAAATACTTTTTTGACACTTTTAGCACTTTTGACTGAAAAAATTATTTCTTAGCAAAAAATAGGCTCAAAACTCAAAGTTCTCTTTTGCAGTTCAAGAAAGTATTTTTTCTCAAGTTGTAAGTTGAATATTCAAAACAGTCATACTCTGAGCATAAAAGACTTTTTTGACACTTTAAGCACTTTTGACTGAAAAAATGATTTCTTAACAAAAAAAAGGCTCAAAAGTCAAAGTTCTCATTTGCAATTCAAGAAAGTGTTAGAGTTTTTCGCATTGTCAGTTGAAAATTAAAACCAGTAATACACTGAGCCAAAAACGCTTTTTTTACACTTTTGGCACTTTTGACTGACATAATGATTTTTTAGCAAAAAATGCCACCAAAAGTCAAAGTTCTCATTTGCAGTTCAAGAAAGTGTTATTTTTTGTCATGTTGTAAGTTGAAAATTCAAAACAGTCATTGAGCAAAAAACGCTTTTTTGACACTTTTGGCACTTTTGACTGGCAAAATGATTTTTTAGCGACAAATGCACCCAAAAGTCAAAGTTCTCATTTGCAGTTCAAGAAATTGTTATTTTTTCTCAAGTTGTAAGTTGAATATTCAAAACAGTCATACTCTGAGCATAAAATACTTTTTTGACACTTTAAGCACTTTTGACTGAAAAAATGATTTCTTAGCAAAAAATAGGCTCAAAAGTCAAAGTTCTCATTTGCAATTCAAGAAAGTGTTAGAGTTTTTCGCATTGTCAGTTGAAAATTAAAACCAGTAATACACTGAGCCAAAAACGCTTTTTTTACACTTTTGGCACTTTTGACTGACATAATGATTTTTTAGCAAAAAATGCCCCCAAAAGTCAAAGTTCTCATTTTGCAGTTCAAGAAAGTGTTAGTTTTTGTCATGTTGTCAGTTGAAACTTCAAACCAGTAATACTTAGAGCCCAAAAATGCTTTTTAGACACTTTTGGCACTTTTGACTGACAAAATGATTTTTTTTAGCAACAAATGCTTCCAAAAGTTTAAGTTCTCATTTGATGTTCAAGAAAGTGTTATTTTTTCTCAAGTTGTAAGTTGAAAATTAAAATCAGTGATACTCAGAACCAAAAACGCTTTTTTTACACTTTTGGCACTTTTGACTGACAAAATGATTTTTTAGCAAAAAATGCCCCCAAAAGTCAAAGTTCTCCTTTGCAGTTCAAGAAAGTGTTAGTTTTTCTCAAGTTGTAAGTTGAATATTCAAAACAGTCATACTCTGAGCATAAAAGACTTTTTTTTACACTTTTGGCACTTTTAACTGAAAAAATGATTTCTTAGCAAAAAATAGACACAAAATTCAATTTTCTCATTTTGCAGTTCAAGAAAGTGTTAGTTTTTGTCATGTTGTCAGTTGAAACTTCAAACCAGTAATGCTTTTTAAACACTTTTGGCACTTTTGACTAACAAAATTATTTTTTTCTGTGCATTAAAACGCACCCAAAAGTCATAGTTCTCATTTGCAGTTCAGGAAAGTGTCATTTTTTGTCACGTTGTAAGTTGAAAGTTCAAACCAGTAAGCAGAAAACGCTTTTTTGACACTTTTGGCAATTTTTACTGAAAAAAATATTTTTTTTTAGCAAAAAGCGCACGCAAAAGTAAAAGTTCTCATTTGCAGTTCAAGAAAGTGTTATTTTTTTGTCACGTTGTAAGTTGAAAATTCAAAACAGTCATTGAGCAAAAAACGCTTTTTTGACACTTTTGGCACTTTTGACTGACAAAATGATTTTTTAGCGACAAATGCACCCAAAAGTCAAAGTTCTCCTTTGCAGTTCAAGAAAGTGTTATTTTTTCTCAATTTGTAAGTTGAATATTCAAAACAGTCATACTCTGAGCATAAAATACTTTTTTGACACTTTTAGCACTTTTGACAGACAAAATGATTGTTTAGCAACAAATGCACCCAAAAGTTTAAGTTCTCATTTGCAGTTCAAGAAATTGTTATTTTTTCTCAAGTTGTAAGTTGAATAATCAAAACAGTCATACTCTGAGCATAAAAGACTTTTTTGACACTTTAAGCACTTTTGACTGAAAAAATGATTTCTTAGCAAAAAATGCCCCCAAAAGTCAAAGTTCTCATTTGCAATTCAAGAAAGTGTTAGAGTTTTTCGCATTGTCAGTTGAAAATTAAAACCAGTAATACACTGAGCCAAAAACGCTTTTTGGACTCTTTTGGCACTTTTGACTGACAAAATGATTGTTTAGCAACAAATGCACCCAAAAGTGTAAGTTCTCATTTGCAGTTCAAGAAAGTGTTATTTTTTTCTCAAGTTGTAAGTTGAATATTCAAAACAGTCATACTTTGAGCATAAAAGACTTTTTTTGACACTTTAAGCACTTTTGACTGAAAAAATGATTTCTTAGCAAAAAATGCCCCCAAAAGTCAAAGTTCTCATTTGCAGTTCAAGAAAGTGTAGAGTTTTTCACATTGTCAGTTGAAAATTAAAACCAGTAATACACTGAGCCAAAAACGCTTTTTTTTACACTTTTGGCACTTTTGACTCACATAATGATTTTTTAGCAAAAAATGCCCCCAAAAGTCAAAGTTCTCATTTGCAGTTCAAGAAAGTGTTAGTTTTTGTCATGTTGTCAGTTGAAACTTCAAACCAGTAATACTCTGAGCATAAAATACTTTTTTGACACTTTTAGCACTTTTGACTGAAAAAATGATTTCTTAGCAAAAAATAGGCTCAAAACTCAAAGTTCTCTTTTGCAGTTCAAGAAAGTATTTTTTCTCAAGTTGTAAGTTGAATATTCAAAACAGTCATACTCTGAGCATAAAAGACTTTTTTGACACTTTAAGCACTTTTGACTGAAAAAATGATTTCTTAACAAAAAAAAGGCTCAAAAGTCAAAGTTCTCATTTGCAATTCAAGAAAGTGTTAGAGTTTTTCGCATTGTCAGTTGAAAATTAAAACCAGTAATACACTGAGCCAAAAACGCTTTTTTTACACTTTTGGCACTTTTGACTGACATAATGATTTTTTAGCAAAAAATGCCCCCAAAAGTCAAAGTTCTCATTTTGCAGTTCAAGAAAGTGTTAGTTTTTGTCATGTTGTCAGTTGAAACTTCAAACCAGTAATACTTAGAGCCCAAAAATGCTTTTTAGACACTTTTGGCACTTTTGACTGACAAAATGATTTTTTTTAGCAACAAATGCTTCCAAAAGTTTAAGTTCTCATTTGATGTTCAAGAAAGTGTTATTTTTTTCAAGTTGTAAGTTGAAAATTAAAATCAGTGATACTCAGAACCAAAAACGCTTTTTTTACACTTTTGGCACTTTTGACTGACAAAATGATTTTTTAGCAAAAAATGCCCCCAAAAGTCAAAGTTCTCCTTTGCAGTTCAAGAAAGTGTTAGTTTTTCTCAAGTTGTAAGTTGAATATTCAAAACAGTCATACTCTGAGCATAAAAGACTTTTTTTTACACTTTTGGCACTTTTAACTGAAAAAATGATTTCTTAGCAAAAAATAGACACAAAATTCAATTTTCTCATTTTGCAGTTCAAGAAAGTGTTAGTTTTTGTCATGTTGTCAGTTGAAACTTCAAACCAGTAATGCTTTTTAAACACTTTTGGCACTTTTGACTAACAAAATTATTTTTTTCTGTGCATTAAAACGCACCCAAAAGTCATAGTTCTCATTTGCAGTTCAGGAAAGTGTCATTTTTTGTCACGTTGTAAGTTGAAAGTTCAAACCAGTAAGCAGAAAACGCTTTTTTGACACTTTTGGCAATTTTTACTGAAAAAAATATTTTTTTTTAGCAAAAAGCGCACGCAAAAGTAAAAGTTCTCATTTGCAGTTCAAGAAAGTGTTATTTTTTTGTCACGTTGTAAGTTGAAAATTCAAAACAGTCATTGAGCAAAAAACGCTTTTTTTACACTTTTGGCATTTTTGACTGACAAAATGATTTTTTAGCAAAAAATACCCCCAAAAGTCAAAGTTGTCATTTGCAGTTCAAGAAAGTATTTTTTTGTCACGTTGTAAGTTGAAAATTCAAAACAGTCATTCAGCCAAAAAAGCTTTTTTGACAATTTTGGCACTTTTGACTGACAAAATGATTTTTTTAGCAAAAAATGCACCCAAAAGTCAAAGTTCTCCATTGCAGTTCAAGAAAGTGTTAGTTTTTCTCAAGTTGTAACTTGAACATTCAAAACAGTCATACTCTGAGCATGAAAAACTTTTTTGACACTTTTGGCACTTTCAACTGAAAAAATGATTTCTTAGCAAAAACTAGACACAAAATTCAAAAGTTCTCATTTTGTAGTTCAAGAAAGTGTAAGTTTTTGTCATGTTGTCAGTTAAAACTTCAAACCAGTAATACTTAGAGCCCAAAAATGCTTTTTAGACACTTTTGGCACTTTTGACTAACAAAATGATTTTTTTTGTGCAAAGAACGCACCCAAAAGTCATAGTTCTCATTTGCAGTTCAGGAAAGTGTCATTTTTTGTCACGTTGTAAGTTGAAAGTTCAAACCAGTCAGCAGAAAACGCTTTTTTGACACTTTTGACTGACAAAATGAATTTTAAACACAAAACCACTCAAAATTTAAAGTTCCCATTTGCAGTTCAAGAAAGTGTTATTTTATGCCACGTTGTAAGTTGAAAATTCAAAACAGTCATAGAGCCAAAAACGCTTTTTTGACACTTTTGGCACTTTTGACTGACAAAATGATTTTTTAGCGACAAATGCACCCAAAAGTCAAAGTTTTCCTTTGCAGTTCAAGAAAGTGTTATTTTTTTCAAGTTGTAAGTTGAATATTCAAAACAGTCATACTCTGAGCATAAAAGACTTTTTTGACACTTTAAGCACTTTTGACTGAAAAAATGATTTCTTAGCAAAAAATAGGCTCAAAAGTCAAAGTTCTCATTTGCAATTCAAGAAAGTGTTAGAGTTTTTCGCATTGTCAGTTGAAAATTAAAACCAGTAATACACTGAGCCAAAAACGCTTTTTTGACTCTTTTGGCACTTTTGACTGACAAAATGATTGTTTAGCAACAAATGCACCCAAAAGTTTAAGTTCTCATTTGCAGTTCAAGAAAGTGTTAGAGTCTTTCACATTGTCAGTTGAAAATTAAGACCAGTAATACACTGAGCCAAAATCGCTTTTTTTTACACTTTTGGCTCTTTTGACTGACAAAATGATTTTTTAGCAAAAAATGCCCCCAAAAGTCAAAGTTCTCATTTGCAGTTCAAGAAAGTGTTATTTTTTCTCAAATTGTAAGTTGAAAATTAAAATCAGTAATACTCAGAGCTAAAATCGCTTTTTTTACACTTTTGATGCTTTTGACTGACAAAATTATTTTTTAGCAACAAATGCACCCAAAACTCAAAGTTCTCTTTTGCAGTTCAAGAAAGTATTTTTTCTCAAGTTGTAAGTTGAATATTCAAAACAGTCATATTCTGAGCATAAAAGACTTTTTTGACACTTTTAGCACTTTTGACAGACAAAATGATTGTTTAGCAACAAATGCACCCAAAAGTGTAAGTCCTCATTTGCAGTTCAAGAAAGTGTTATTTTTTCTTAAGTTGTAAGTTGAATATTCAAAACAGTCATACTCTGAGCATAAAAGACTTTTTTGACACTTTAAGCACTTTTGACTGAAAAAATGATTTCTTAGCAAAAAATAGACTCTAAAGTCAACGTTCTCATTTGCAATTCAAGAAAGTGTTAGAGTTTTTCACACTGTCAGTTGAAAATTAAAACCAGTAATACACTGAGCCAAAAACGCTTTTTTGACACTTTTGGCACTTTTGACTGACAAAATGATTTTTTAGCGACAAATGCACCCAAAAGTCAAAGTTCTCATTTGCAGTTTAAGAAAGTGTTATTTTTTGTTAAGTTGTAAGTTGAATATTCAAAACAGTCATACTCTGAGCATAAAAGACTTTTTTGACACTTTTAGCACTTTTGACAGACAAAATGATTGTTTAGTAACAAATGCACCCAAAAGTTTAAGTTCTCATTTGCAGTTCAAGAAATTGTTATTTTTTCTCAAGTTGTAAGTTGAATATTCAAAACAGTCATACTCTGAGCATAAAAGACTTTTTTGACACTTTTGGCAATTCTGACTCAAAAAATGATTTTTCAGCAAAAAATAGGTTTAAAAGTCAAAGTTCTCATTTGCAGTTCAAGAAAGTGTTATTTTATGCCACATTGTAAGTTTAAAATTCAAAACAGTCAAAGAGCAGAAAACGCTCTTTTGACACTTTTTACACTTTTGACTGACAAAATGATTTTTTAGCAAAAAATGCCCCCAAAAGTCAAAGTTCTCATTTGCAGTTCAAGAAAGTGTTATTTTTTCTCAAATTGTAAGTTGAAAATTAAAATCAGTAATACTCAGAGCTAAAATCGCTTTTTTTACACTTTTGACGCTTTTGACTGACAAAATTATTTTTTAGCAACAAATGCACCCAAAACTCAAAGTTCTCTTTTGCAGTTCAAGAAAGTATTTTTTCTCAAGTTGTAAGTTGAATATTCAAAAGAGTCATATTCTGAGCATAAAAGACTTTTTTGACACTTTTAGCACTTTTGACAGACAAAATGATTGTTTAGCAACAAATGCACCCAAAAGTTTAAGTCCTCATTTGCAGTTCAAGAAAGTGTTATTTTTTCTTAAGTTGTAAGTTGAATATTCAAAACAGTCATACTCTGAGCATAAAAGACTTTTTTGTCACTTTAAGCACTTTTGACTGAAAAAATGATTTCTTAGCAAAAAATAGACTCTAAAGTCAACGTTCTCATTTGCAATTCAAGAAAGTGTTAGAGTTTTTCACACTGTCAGTTGAAAATTAAAACCAGTAATACACTGAGCCAAAAACGCTTTTTTGACACTTTTGGCACTTTTGACTGACAAAATGATTTTTTTGCGACAAATGCACCCAAAAGTCAAAGTTCTCATTTGCAGTTTAAGAAAGTGTTATTTTTTGTTAAGTTGTAAGTTGAATATACAAAACAGTCATACTCTGAGCATACAAGACTTTTTTGACACTTTTAGCACTTTTGACAGACAAAATGATTGTTTAGCAACAAATGCACCCAAAAGTTTAAGTCCTCATTTTCAGTTCAAGAAAGTGTTATTTTTTCTTAAGTTGTAAGTTGAATATTCAAAACAGTCATACTGTGAGCATAAAATACTTTTTTGACACTTTTGGCAATTCTGACTCAAAAAATGATTTTTCAGCAAAAAATAGGTTTAAAAGTCAAAGTTCTCATTTGCAGTTCAAGAAAGTGTTATTTTATGCCACATTGTAAGTTTAAAATTCAAAACAGTCAAAGAGCAGAAAACGCTCTTTTGACACTTTTTACACTTTTGACTGACAAAATGATTTTTTATCACAAAATGCACCCAAAAGTCAAAGTTCTATTTTCATTTCAAGAAAGTGTTATTTTATGCCACATTGTAAGTTGAAAAATCAAACCAGTCATACTCTGAAAATAAAACGCTTTTTTGACACTTTTGGCACTTTTGACCGACAAAATTATTTTTTAGCAACAAATGCCCCTCAGTCAAAAGTGCGAAAATTGTCAAAAAAGTGTTTTTTTGGTACTATGACAGTTTTGAATTTTCAACTTACAATGTGGCATAAAATAACACTTTCTTGAACATCAAATGAGAACTTAAACTTATGGGGGCATTTGTTTCTATAAAAAATCATTTTGCCAGTCAAAAGTGCCAAAAGTGTCTAAAAAGCGTTTTTGGCTCTAAATATTACTGGTTTGAAGTTTCAACTGTCAACATGACAAAAACGAACACTTTCTTTAACTGCATATGAGAACTTTGAATTTTGAGTCTATGTTTTGCTAAGAAATAATTTTTTCAGTTAAAAGTGCCATAAGTGTCAAAAAAGTATTTTATGCTCAGAGTATGACTGTTTTGAATATTCAACATACAATGTGGCATAAAATAACACTTTATTGAACTGAAAATGAGAACTTTTGGGTGCGTTTTTTGCTAAAAAAAATCATTTTGTCAGTCAAAAGTGCCAAAAGTGTCAAAAAAGCGTTTTCGGCTCTGAGTATTACTGGTTTTAAGTTTCAACGACAACATGACAAAAACTAACAAATTCTTGAACTGCAGATGAGAACTTTGACTTTTGAGTCTATTTTTTTTTTAAAAATCATTTTGTCAGTCAAAAGTGCCAAATGTGTCAAAAAAGCGTTTTTGGCTCAATGACTGTTTTGAATTTTCAACTTACAACGTGGCATAAAATAACACTTTCTCGAACTGCAAAGGAGAACTTTGACTTTTGGGTGCATTTGTTGCTAATAAAAATCATTTTGTCAGTCAAAAGTGTTAAAAGTGTCAAAAAAGTCTTTTATGCTCAGAGTATGACTGTTTTAAAATTTTCAACTAACAACGTGACAAAAACTAACACTTTCTCGAACTGCAAATGAGAACTTCGACTTTTGAGTCTGTTTTTTGTTAAAAAATCTTTTTGTCAGTCAAAAATGCCAAAAGTGTCAAAAAAGGGTTTTCGGATCTTTAACTATTTGAATTTTAAACTTTCAACGTGACATAAAATAACACTTTTTTTAACTGCAGATGAGAACTTTAAATTTTGAGTTGTTTTGTGCTTAAAATTCATTTTGTCAGTTAAAAGTGCCAAAAGTGTAAAAACGTCTTTTATGCTCAGAGTATGAATGTTTTGAATTGTCAACTTACAACGTGACAAAAACGAACACTTTCTTGAACTGCAAATGAGAACTTTACTTTTGGGTGCATTTGTTGCTAAAAAATCATTTTGTCAGTCAAATGTGCCAAAAGTGTCAAATAAGTTTTATCCCCAAAATGTCTATTTTGAATTTTCAACTTACAACGTGGCATAAAATAACATTTTCTTGAACGGCAAATAAGAACTTTAAATTTTGAGTGGTTTTGTGCTTAAAAATCATTTTGTCAGTCAAAAGTGCCAAAAGTGTCAAAAAAGCGTTTTTGGCTCAATGACTGTTTTGAATTTTCAACTTACAACGTGGCATAAAATAACACTTTCTTGAACTGCAAGTGAGAACTTTGACTTTTGGGTGCATTTGTCGCTAAAAAATCATTTTGTCAGTCAAAAGTGCCAAAAGTGTCAAAAAAGCGTTTTTGGCTCAATGACTGTTTGGAATTTTCAACTTAAAAACCCGACAAAAAATAACACTTTTTGAACTGCAAATGAGAACTTTGACTTTTGGGTGCGTTTTTTGCTAAAAAAAGATCATTTTTTTCAGTTAAAAGTGCCAAAAGTGTCAAAAAAACGTTTTCGGCTCTATGACTGTTTTGAATTTTAAACTTAAAACATGGCATAAAATAACACTTTCTTGAACTGCAAGTGCAAACTTTAAATTTTGACTGGTTTTGTGCTTAAAATTCATTTTGTCAGTCAAAAGTGCCAAAAGTGTAAAAAAGTCCTAAATGCTCAGAGTATGAATGTTTTCAATTTTCAACTTACAACGTGACAAAAACTAACACTTTTTTGAACTGCAAATGAGAACTTTGACTGTGCTGGGGGGGGTTGGCGGGGGGCGCTGCTCGGGGGGGGGCCCAGCGGCGCTGGATGGGCTTCCCATCTACACCTGGGGCTGGGATCGGCCCTTCCCTGGCTCTGGGGCGGGACGGGACAACCCTCTTGGGGCCCCCGGTCGCTCTGGGTGTCATCCGCTTCGGCTGCGGGGTCTGGGGTGGGGTGGGGTGGGGGTTCTTGTCGGCCCTGTCCTGTGGGGGGGGCATTCTGGGGGAGGGGGGTGGGCACTATTGGTACGGGGCAGGGGGGGTTGACGGGTCGGGGTCTCCGCTGAGGCCATCAGCGGTTTCCCCGGCCGGTTGGCTGCCTCGGTCCCGTCGAGGCCTGACCAGAGCTCTTCTAGGGCCGGCGTTTGGGGGTGGGGGCCTGGGCTTGCTCCGGGGGGGGCCAACGCTTTCTGGCTCCTCTCTCTCTGTGTGGGGGGGGTGGTGCTGGGCCTGGGGTGTCGGCGCCTCCGGGGGTGGGGCCCCTGGGCTGGGTGGGCCTGGCCCCCTTGTTGGGGGGGCGGCGGACAGCTGTTTGACCACCGGGGGACAGTCTATCAGCTGTCCCCAACTTGCCCCCTTCCTCATATAACCTCATAATAGGGTGAGGGGGTGGGGGGCTTAGCCTGCAATGAGCCTTGGGGGGGGGTTTACTAGGCAGTGGCCCCCCTCCTATGGTTGCCGTATGGAGTGGGCCCTACATGTTTAAGGTGCCCCCTCTTTCGGTTTTATTTGCACCTTAAACATGTAGGGCCCTTGGTAGGGGGGGTGCTTGGACATCACTGCCAGCAAGCAGCAGATGTCCTCCTAGCACCCTACCCGCCAATTTTAAACGCACCTTAGACATTTAGGGCCCCTTGGTGGGGAGGGTGAGGGGACGTCACTGTGAGTAATCAGGAGATGTCCCCTTAGTGCCCTACCCGCCAATTTTAACTGCACCCCCCTTAGTACATACACCCCTCCCCCCCTCAATATATACATCCCAACATAAACACACACGCATGCACACACACACTCTCTCAAACACACATACACGCACACACATTTTGCAAGGAAGGTGGGACCTAGGACCATCTGTCCCCTGCCTCTTCCCTGGTGGGGGGTACGGGCCCCTTTGCAACGGCGGCCGTGTCCCCGGGGTGCCGGCTTCCTGGGCCCGGCGGTGCTCTCTCCGCGCGGTGGGGGGGTTCACATTACATCTGAGCCAGGGGTGTTCGTGTCCCTGGGGGGTGGGTTCTGGTCCTTGCTCCTGAGTGCTGGGCCCCGCCAAATTTCCAACTGTGGCCGAGCCTGGTCGGGCCATATTTACAACACCCCTTGTGGGCCCTCTTTTTTCCCCGGGGTTCTCCCCTCCTGGGCGGGGGCGGCGGGCCCCTGCCTCGCTCCTCCCTGGACCATCCGTGGGCCGGGCGGATGGCTGCCTGGAGTGCGGAGCGGGTCTCCCTTGGGGGGTCCTGGCTCGTACTTGGGGTTGGGGCGGGGGGATGCCCGGACCTCCTGGGTGGTGGTAGGGTGCTCGTCTGGGGCTGTGGGCGTCCTTCTCCGGTGGGGCCCTGCGTTGGGTTCTCCCGGCGCGGCGGGGGGGCTGCTCTCCTGGTTGGGCTGGGGCGGCGCTCTCTTTCCCTCCGTGCCTCCCTGCTCTCTGGCTCTGGGGGCCTTGCGGCGGCCCTGCTGGCCCTGGCCTGGGTGGCGGGCTTGGTCGCCCGGGCGGCGGTTGTTCCCTGCCGGTTCCCGTGTGGCGTTGGGGGGATTCCGGCTGCCGCTGCTGGTGCGGTGGGGGTCTTGGGGTGGGGATGGCTGGGCACTCTCCCTCCTTCTTTTCGACGTTCCACCATCCATTTTAGAAGAACATAAACACTCACCTGAGCACAGGTGTTAGCTCAACAGACTGAATGACGGAAATATTTCACACTAGTTGGTTTTAAGGCATAAGTATGCGTGTGAACACTATCTGTTTTGTGTACATGTCGACAGGTGGACATTTTTGCAACTAACAGGTGTGTTTTTAACATTTGAGTGTGTGTGTGGACAGGCTCCGCCCTTTATTTTATTTTTTTTTACATTTAAACCTTACCATAATGATTAACAACCAGTAACTTGTTGCTTTATGCTGCTTCATGGTCTTATCCCCCTTCCCCTCCTATTATCACCCCCTACCCCCCCTCTCTCTAACGTCCCTCTCTCTTCTTCCCCTCTTTCCTTTTCCGTCCGGTCCAACACCAAAGATTTTCAGACATGTTTGAAATTAATAAAGTTTGGCCTCAATTACAAAAGGGGTTTATTCAGACATACCTTTGGTTTGTCTGAAGATTAATAACCCCTCTTGTTAAAGTAAAATATGTCCAACCCAAGAGGCCCTCAGCTCTCATCTGACTGCCCAGCTGTTGGACAGGACAAGTTAAGAAAAAAAAAAAAAAAAGTGTCAAAAAAATCGTTTTCTTCTCAGAGTATTACTGGTTTGACTTTTTAACTTACAATGTGGCATAAGATAAAACTTTCTTTAACTGAAAATGAGAACTTTGACTTTTGGGTGCGTTTTTTTGCTAAAAAAAATAACCCCTTTTTTTTAGTCAAAAGTGCCAAAAGTGTCAAAAAAGCGTTTACTCCTCAGAGTATGACTGGTTTGAATATTCAGCTTACAACTTGAGAAAAAATGACACTTTCTTGAACTGCAAATGAGAACTTTGACTTTTGGGGTCATTTGTTGCTAAAAAATAATTTTGTCGGTCAAAAGTGCCAAAAGTGTCAAAAAAGCGTTTTTGGCTCTGAGTATTACTGGTTTGAATTTTCAACTGACAACGTGACAAAAACTAACACATTCTTGAACTGCAAATAAGATCTTTGACTTTTGAGCCTCTATTTTGCTGAGAAATCATTTTTTGAGTCAAAAGTGCCAAAAGTGTCAAAAAAAGTCTTTTATGCTCAAAGTATGACTGTTTTGAATTTTTAACTTACGTGACAAAAACTAACATTTTCTTGAACTGCAAATGAGAACTTTAAGTTTTGGGTGCCTTTTTTGTTAAAAAATCATTTTGTCAGTCAAAAGTGCCAAAAGTGTCAAAAAAGCGTTTTTGGCTCTATGACTGGTTTGAATTTTCAACTTACAATGTGGCATAAAATAACACTTTCTTGAACTGAAAATGAGAACTTCAACTTTTGGGTGCATTTGTTGCTAAAAAAAAAATCATTTTGTCAGTCAAAAGTGCCAAAAGTGTCTTAAAAGCGTTTACTCCTCAGAGTATGACTGGTTTGAATATTCAGCTTACAACTTGAGAAAAAATGACACTTTCTTGAACTGCAAATGAGAACCTTGACTTTAGGGTGTGTTTTTTTGCTAAAAAAAAAAATCATTTTTTGAGTCAAAAGTGCCAAAAGTGTCAAAAAAAAGTCTTTTATGCTCAGAGTATGACTGTTTTGAATATTCAACTTACAACTTGAGAAAAAATAACATTTTCTTGAAATGCAAATGAGAACTTCAACTTTTGGGTGCATTTGTTGCTAAAAAAAATAATTTTGTCAGTCAAAAGTGCAAAAAGTGTCAAAAAAGCATTTTTGGCTCAATGACTGTTTTGAATTTTCAACTTACAACGTGACAAAAAATTACACATTCTTGAACTGCAAAGGAGAACTTTGACTTTTGAGTCTACTTTTTTGCTGAGAAATCATTTTGTCAGTCAAAAGTGCCAAAAGTGTCAAAAAAGCGTTTTCTGCTCAGAATATGACTGGTTTGATATATCAACTTACAATGTGGCATAAAATAACACTTTCTTGAACTGAAAATGAGATCTTTGACTTTTGGGTGCATTTGTTGCTAAAAAGCATTTTGTCAGTCAAAATTGCCAAAAGTGTCAAAAAAGCATTTTTGGCTCAATGACTGTTTTGAATTTTCAACTTACAACGTGACAAAAAATTACACATTCTTGAACTGCAAAGGAGAACTTTGACTTTTGAGTCTACTTTTTTGCTGAGAAATCATTTTGTCAGTCAAAAGTGCCAAAAGTGTCAAAAAAGCGTTTTCTGCTCAGAATATGACTGGTTTGATATATCAACTTACAATGTGGCATAAAATAACACTTTCTTGAACTGAAAATGAGATCTTTGACTTTTGGGTGCATTTGTTGCTAAAAAGCATTTTGTCAGTCAAAATTGCCAAAAGTGTCAAAAAAGCGTTTTCGGCTCAATGACTGTTTTGAGTTTTCAACTTACAACGTGACAAAAAATAACACTTTCTTGAACTGCAAATGAGAACTTTGACTTTTGGGTGCGTTTTTTTGCTAAATAAAATCATTTTTTCAATCATAAGTGCCAAAAGTGTCAAAAAAATGTTTTCTGCTCAGAGTATGACTGGTTTGAATATTCAGCTTACAACTTGAGAAAAAATGACACTTTCTTGAACTGCAAATGAGAACTTTGACTTTTGGGGGCATTTGTTGCTAAAAAATAATTTTGTCGGTCAAAAGTGCCAAAAGTGTCAAAAAAGCGTTTTTGGCTCTGAGTATTACTGGTTTGAATTTTCAACTGACAACGTGACAAAAACTAACACATTCTTGAACTGCAAATAAGAGCTTTGACTTTTGAGCCTATTTTTTGCTGAGAAATCATTTTTTGAGTCAAAAAAGCCAAAAGTGTCAAAAAAAGTCTTTTATGCTCAGAGTATGACTGTTTTGAATTTTCAACTTACGTGACAAAACTAACATTTTCTTGAACTGCAAATGAAAACTTTAAGTTTTGGGTGCCTTTTTTGTTAAAAAAATCATTTTGTCAGTCAAAAGTGCAAAAAGTGTCAAAAAAGCATTTTTCGGCTCTATGACTGTTTTGAATTTTAAACTTACAACGTGGCATAAAATAACACTTTCTTGAACTGCAAATGAGAACTTTGACTTTTGGGGGCATTTGTTGCTAAAAAATAATTTTGTCGGTCAAAAGTGCCAAAAGTGTCAAAAAAGCGTTTTCTTCTCAGAGTATGACTGGTTTGATTTTTCAACTTACAATGTGGCATAAAATAACACTTTCTTGAAATGAAAATAGAACTTTGACTTTTGGGTGCGTTTTTTGCTAAAAAAAAATCATTTTTTCAGTCAAAAGTGCCAAAAGTGTCAAAAAAGAATTTACTACTCAGAGTATGAGTGGTTTGAATTTTTAACTTACAATGCGGCATAAAATAACACTTTCTTGAACTGAAAATGAGAACTTTGACTTTTGGGTCCATTTTTTGCTAAAAAATCATTTTGTCAGTCAAATATGCAAAAAGTGTCAAAAAAGTATTTTATGCTCACAGTATGACTGTTTTGAATTTTCAACTTACAACTTGAGAAAAAATAACACTTTCTTGAACATCAAATGAGAACTTCAACTTTTGGGTGCATTTGTTGCTAAAAAAAAATCATTTTGTCAGTCAAAAGTGCCAAAAGTGTCTTAAAAGCGTTTTGGCTCTAAGTATTACTGGTTTGAAGTTTCAACTGACAACATGATAAAAACTAACATTTTCTTGAACTGCAAATGAGAACTTTAATTTTGTGTCTATTTTTTGCTAAGAAATCATTTTTTCAGTTAAAAGTGCCAAAAGTGTCAAAAAAGTCTTTTATGCTCAGAGTATGACTGTTTTGAATATTCAACTTACAACTTGAGAAAAAATAACACGTTTTTTAAAATCAAATGAGAACTTTGACGTTTGGGTCCATTTTTTGCTAAAAAATCATTTTGTCAGTCAAAAGTGCCAAAAGTGTCAAAAAAGCGTTTTCGGCTCTATGACTGTTTTGAATTTTAAACTTACAACGTGGCATAAAATAACAATTTCTTGAACTGCAAATGAGAACTTTGACTTTTGGGGCCCTTTTTTGTTAAAAAATCATTTTGTCAGTCAAAAGTGCAAAAAGTGTCAAAAACGCATTTTTCGGCTCTATGACTGTTTTGAATTTTAAACTTACAACGTGGCATAAAATAACACTTTCTTGAACTGCAAATGAGAACTTAAAATTTTGAGTGGTTTTGTGCTTTAAAATTCATTTTGTCAGTCAAAAAGTGTCAAAAAAAACGTTTTCTGCTAAGAGTACGACTGGTTTGAATTTTCAACTTACAATGTGGCATAAAATAACACTTTCTTGAACTGCAAATGAGAACTTTGACTTTTGGGGGCATTTGTTGCTAAAAAATCATTTTGTCAGTCAAAATTGCAAAAAGTGTCAAAAAAGTATTTTATGCTCACAGTATGACTGTTTTGAATTTTCAACTTACAACTTGAGAAAAAATAACACTTTCTTGAACATCAAATGAGAACTTCAACTTTTGGGTGCATTTGTTGCTAAAAAAATATCATTTTGTCAGTCAAAAGTGCCAAAAGTTTAAATAAAAGCGTTTTTGGCTCTGAATATAACTGGTTTGAAGTTTCAACTGACAACATGATAAAAAATAACACTTTCTTGAACTGAAAATGAGAACTTTGACTTTTGGGTGCAGTTTTTTGCAAAAAAATCATTTTGTCAGTCAAAAGTGTCAAAAAAGCATTTTCTCCTCAGAGTATGACTGTTTTGAATTTTCAACTTACAACTTGAGAAAAAATAACACTTTCTTGAACATCAAATGAGAACTTCAACTTTTGGGTGCATTTGTTGCTAAAAAAAAATCATTTTGTCAGTCAAAAGTGCCAAAAGTGTCTTAAAAGCGTTTTGGCTCTAAGTATTACTGGTTTGAAGTTTCAACTGACAACATGATAAAAACTAACATTTTCTTGAACTGCAAATGAGAACCTTAATTTTGTGTCTATTTTTTGCTAAGAAATCATTTTTTCAGTTAAAAGTGCCACAAGTGTCAAAAAAGTATTTTATGCTCAGAGTATGACTGTTTTGAATATTCAACTTACAACTTGAGAAAAAAAAACATTTTCTTGATCATCAAATGAGAACTTCAACTTTTGGGTGCATTTGTTGCTAAAAAAAAATTATTTTGTCAGTCAAAAGTGCAAAAAGTGTCAAAAAAGCATTTTTGGCTCAATGACTGTTTTGAATTTTCAACTTACAACGTGACAAAAAATTACACATTCTTGAACTGCAAAGGAGAACTTTGACTTTTGAGTCTACTTTTTTGCTGAGAAATCATTTTGTCAGTCAAAAATGCCAAAAGTGTCAAAAAAGCGTTTTCGGCTCAGAATATGACTGGTTTGATATTTCAACTTACAATGTGGTATAAAATAACACTTTCTTGAACTGAAAATGAGAACTTTGACTTTTGGGTGCGTTTTTTTGCTAAAAAAAATTCATTTTTTCAGTCAAAAGTGCCAAAAGTGTCAAAAAAGCGTTTACTCCTCAGAGTATGACTGGTTTGAATATTCAGCTTACAACTTGAGAAAAAATGACACTTTCTTGAACTGAAAATTAGAACTTTGACTTTTGGGTGCATTTTTTTTGCTAAATAATCATTTTGTCAGTCAAAAGTGTCTTAAAAGCGTTTTGGCTCTAAGTATTACTGGTTTGAAGTTTCAACTGACAACATGATAAAAACTAACATTTTCTTGAACTGCAAATGAGAACTTTAATTTTGTGTCTATTTTTTGCTAAGAAATCATTGTTTCAGTTAAAAGTGCCAAAAGTGTCAAAAAAGTCTTTTATGCTCTGAGTATGACTGGTTTGATTTTTCAACTTACAACGAGGCTTAAATAACACTTTCTTGTACATCAAATGAGAACTTTGACTTTTGAGTCTATTTGAATGCTAAAAAATCCTTTTGTAAGTCAAAAGTGCCAAAAAAGCATTTTCGGCTCTATGACTGTTTTGAATTTTCAACTTACAATGTGGCATAAAATAACACTTTCTTGAACTGCAAATGAGAACTTTGACTTTTGGGGGCATTTGTTGCTAAAAAATAATTTTGTCGGTCAAAAGTGCCAAAAGTGTCAAAAAAGCGTTTTCTTCTCAGAGTATGACTGGTTTGATTTTTCAACTTACAATGTGGCATAAAATAACACTTTCTTGAAATGAAAATAGAACTTTGACTTTTGGGTGCGTTTTTTTGCTAAAAAAAAAATCATTTTTTCAGTCAAAAGTGCCAAAAGTGTCAAAAAAGAATTTACTACTCAGAGTATGAGTGGTTTGAATTTTCAACTTACAATGTGGCATAAAATAACACTTTCTTGAACTGCAAATGAGAACTTTGACTTTTGGGGGCATTTGTTGCTAAAAAATCATTTTGTCAGTCAAAATTGCAAAAAGTGTCAAAAAAGTATTTTATGCTCACAGTATGACTGTTTTGAATTTTCAACTTACAACTTGAGAAAAAAATAACACTTTCTTGAACTGCAACTGAGAACTTTGACTTTTGGGTGCATTTTTTTGCTAAAAAATCATTTTGTCAGTCAAAAGTGCCAAAAGTTTAAATAAAAGCGTTTTTGGCTCTGAATATAACTGGTTTGAAGTTTCAACTGACAACATGATAAAAAATAACACTTTCTTGAACTGAAAATGAGAACTTTGACTTTTGGGTGCATTTTTTTGCTAAAAAATCATTTTGTCAGTCAAAAGTGTCAAAAAAGCATTTTCTCCTCAGAGTATGACTGTTTTGAATTTTCAACTTACAACGTGACAAAAAATAACACTTTCTTGAACTGCAACTGAGAACTTTGACTTTTGGGTGCATTTTTTTGCTAAAAAATCATTTTGTCAGTCAAAAGTGCCAAAAGTGTCTTAAAAGCGTTTTGGCTCTAAGTATTACTGGTTTGAAGTTTCAACTGACAACATGATAAAAACTAACATTTTCTTGAACTGCAAATGAGAACCTTAATTTTGTGTCTATTTTTTGCTAAGAAATCATTTTTTCAGTTAAAAGTGCCACAAGTGTCAAAAAAGTATTTTATGCTCAGAGTATGACTGTTTTGAATATTCAACTTACAACTTGAGAAAAAAAAACATTTTCTTGATCATCAAATGAGAACTTCAACTTTTGGGTGCATTTATGGCTAAAAAAAAAATCATTTTGTCAGTCAAAAGTGCCAAAAGTGTCTTAAAAGCGTTTTGGCTCTAAGTATTACTGGTTTGAAGTTTCAACTGACAACATGATAAAAACTAACATTTTCTTGAACTGCAAATGAGAACTTTAATTTTGTGTCTATTTTTTGCTAAGAAATCATTTTTTCAGTTAAAAGTGCCAAAAGTGTCAAAAAAGTCTTTTATGCTCAGAGTATGACTGTTTTGAATATTCAACTTACAACTTGAGAAAAAATAACACGTTTTTTAAAATCAAATGAGAACTTTGACGTTTGGGTCCATTTTTTGCTAAAAAATCATTTTGTCAGTCAAAAGTGCCAAAAGTGTCAAAAAAGCGTTTTCGGCTCTATGACTGTTTTGAATTTTAAACTTACAACGTGGCATAAAATAACACTTTCTTGAACTGCAAATGAGAACTTAAAATTTTGAGTGGTTTTGTGCTTAAAATTCATTTTGTCAGTCAAAAAGTGTCAAAAAAAACGTTTTCTGCTAAGAGTACGACTGGTTTGAATTTTCAACTTACAATGTGGCATAAAATAACACTTTCTTGAACTGAAAATGAGAACTTTGACTTTTGGGTGCGTTTTTTTGCTAAAAAAAAAATCATTTTTTCAGTCAAAAGTGCCAAAAGTGTCAAAAAAGTGTTTACTCCTCAGAGTATGACTGGTTTGAATATTCAGCTTACAACTTGAGAAAAAATGACACTTTCTTGAACTGCAAATGAGAACTTTGACTTTTGGGGGCATTTGTTGCTAAAAAATAATTTTGTCGGTCAAAAGTGCCAAAAGTGTCAAAAAAGCGTTTTTGGCTCTGAGTATTACTGGTTTGAATTTTCAACTGACAACGTGACAAAAACTAACACATTCTTGAACTGCAAATAAGAGCTTTGACTTTTGAGCCTATTTTTTGCTGAGAAATAATTTTTTGAGTCAAAAGTGCCAAAAGTGTCAAAAAAAGTCTTTTATGCTCATAGTATGACTGTTTTGAATTTTCAACTTACGTGACAAAACTAACATTTTCTTGAACTGCAAATGAAAACTTTAAGTTTTGGGTGCCTTTTTTGTTAAAAAATCATTTTGTCAGTCAAAAGTGCAAAAAGTGTCAAAAAAGCATTTTTCGGCTCTATGACTGTTTTGAATTTTAAACTTACAACGTGGCATAAAATAACACTTTTTGAACTGCAAATGAGAACTTAAAATTTTGAGTGGTTTTGTGCTTAAAATTCATTTTGTCAGTCAAAAGTGTCAAAAAAGCATTTTCTGCTCAGAGTATGACTGGTTTTAATATTTAACTTAAAACTTGAGAAAAAATAACACTTTCTTGAACATCAAATGAGAACTTTGACTTTTGGGTGCATTTGTTGCTAAAAATTCATGTTGTCAGTAAAAAAGGGCCAGAAGTGTAAAAAAGTATTTTCTGCTAAGAGTACGACTGGTTTGAATTTTCAACTTACAATGTGGCATAAAATAACACTTTCTTGAACTGCAAATGAGAACTTTGACTTTTGGGGGCATTTGTTGCTAAAAAATCATTTTGTCAGTCAAAATTGCAAAAAGTGTCAAAAAAGTATTTTATGCTCACAGTATGACTGTTTTGAATTTTCAACTTACAACTTGAGAAAAAATAACACTTTCTTGAACTGCAACTGAGAACTTTGACTTTTGGGTGCATTTTTTTGCTAAAAAATCATTTTGTCAGTCAAAAGTGCCAAAAGTTTAAATAAAAGCGTTTTTGGCTCTGAATATAACTGGTTTGAAGTTTCAACTGACAACATGATAAAAAATAACACTTTCTTGAACTGAAAATGAGAACTTTGACTTTTGGGTGCATTTTTTTGCTAAAAAATCATTTTGTCAGTCAAAAGTGTCAAAAAAGCATTTTCTCCTCAGAGTATGACTGTTTTGAATTTTCAACTTACAACGTGACAAAAAATAACACTTTCTTGAACTGCAAGTGAGAACTTTGACTTTTGGGTGCATTTTTTTGCTAAAAAATCATTTTGTTAGTCAAAAGTG
This sequence comes from Oryzias latipes, assembly GCF_053564925.1. Classification (NCBI taxonomy): domain Eukaryota; kingdom Metazoa; phylum Chordata; class Actinopteri; order Beloniformes; family Adrianichthyidae; genus Oryzias; species Oryzias latipes. Next base: position 213,262 of record NC_136247.1, read on the forward strand.
CCAAAAGTGTCTTAAAAGCGTTTTGGCTCTAAGTATTACTGGTTTGAAGTTTCAACTGACAACATGATAAAAACTAACATTTTCTTGAACTGCAAATGAGAACCTTAATTTTGTGTCTATTTTTTGCTAAGAAATCATTTTTTCAGTAAAAAAGGGCCAGAAGTGTAAAAAAGTATTTTCTGCTAAGAGTACGACTGGTTTGAATTTTCAACTTACAATGTGGCATAAAATAACACTTTCTTGAACTGCAAATGAGAACTTTGACTTTTGGGGGCATTTGTTGCTAAAAAATCATTTTGTCAGTCAAAATTGCAAAAAGTGTCAAAAAAGTATTTTATGCTCACAGTATGACTGTTTTGAATTTTCAACTTACAACTTGAGAAAAAATAACACTTTCTTGAACTGCAACTGAGAACTTTGACTTTTGGGTGCATTTTTTTGCTAAAAAATCATTTTGTCAGTCAAAAGTGCCAAAAGTTTAAATAAAAGCGTTTTTGGCTCTGAATATAACTGGTTTGAAGTTTCAACTGACAACATGATAAAAAATAACACTTTCTTGAACTGAAAATGAGAACTTTGACTTTTGGGTGCATTTTTTTGCTAAAAAATCATTTTGTCAGTCAAAAGTGTCAAAAAAGCATTTTCTCCTCAGAGTATGACTGTTTTGAATTTTCAACTTACAACGTGACAAAAAATAACACTTTCTTGAACTGCAAGTGAGAACTTTGACTTTTGGGTGCATTTTTTTGCTAAAAAATCATTTTGTTAGTCAAAAGTGCCAAAAGTGTCTTAAAAGCGTTTTGGCTCTAAGTATTACTGGTTTGAAGTTTCAACTGACAACATGATAAAAACTAACATTTTCTTGAACTGCAAATGAGAACCTTAATTTTGTGTCTATTTTTTGCTAAGAAATCATTTTTTCAGTTAAAAGTGCCACAAGTGTCAAAAAAGTATTTTATGCTCAGAGTATGACTGTTTTGAATATTCAACTTACAACTTGAGAAAAAAAAACATTTTCTTGATCATCAAATGAGAACTTCAACTTTTGGGTGCATTTGTTGCTAAAAAAAAAATTATTTTGTCAGTCAAAAGTGCAAAAAGTGTCAAAAAAGCATTTTTGGCTCAATGACTGTTTTGAATTTTCAACTTACAACGTGACAAAAAATTACACATTCTTGAACTGCAAAGGAGAACTTTGACTTTTGAGTCTACTTGATTTTTCAACTTACGAGGCTTAAATAACACTTTCTTGTACATCAAATGAGAACTTTGACTTTTGAGTCTATTTTTTGCAAAAAAATTATTTTGTCAGTCAAAAGTGTCAAAAAAAAAGTATTTTATGCTCAGAGTATGACTGTTTTGAATTTTCAACTTACAACGTGACAAAAACTAACACTTTCTCGAACTGCAAATGAGAACTTTGACTTTTGAGTCTATTTTTTGCTGAAAAATTATTTTGTCAGTCATAAGTGCCAAAAGTGTCAAAAAAGCATTTTGGGCTCTATGACTGTTTTTAATTTTAAACTTACAACGTGGCATAAAATAACACTTTCTTGAACTGCAAATGAGAACTTTAAACTTTAAGTGGTTTTGTGCTTAAAATTCATTTTGTCAGTCAAAAGTGCCAAAAGTGTCAAAAAAGTATTTTATGCTCAGAGTATGAATGTTTTGAATTGTCAACTTACAACGTGACAAAAAAGAACACTTTCTTGAACATCAAATGAGAACTTCAACTTTTGGGTGCATTTGTTGCAAAAAAAAATCATTTTGTCAGTCAAAGGTGCCAATAGTGTCAAAAAAGCGTTTTCGGCTCTAAGTATTATTGGTTTGAAGTTTCAAATGACAACGTGACAAAAGCTAACACTTTCCTAAACTGCAAATAAGAACTCCGACTTTTGAGCCTATTTTTTGCTGAGAAATCATTTTTTGAGTCAAAAGGGCCAAAAGTGTCAAAAAAACGTTTTTGGCTGTATGACTGTTTTGAATTTTAAATTTACAATGTTGCATAAAATAACACTTTATTGAACTGAGTGGTTAGGTGAACCAAGTGGCATTTCTTGTCAGCTTCTAAGTGGAGAAGTCCAAACAGTGCTTTCTAGAGCTGAAAACGCTGTTTTGATACTTTTGAATGAAAAACTGATTTTTTTGTACAATATGCTCTCAAAACACCAGAACGTGTTATATATTATCACCTAGTAAGTGGAGAAGTCCAAACAGTGCTGTTTTAGAGCAAGATGAAGAACGTGTTATTTCTTGTCATGTAAGTGGAGAAGTCCAAACAGTGCTGCTTAGAGCAAGAAACACTTCTTTGACACTTTTGAATGAAAAACTGATTTTTGTTGCCAAAATGCACTCAAACGTCAAAGTTCTCATCTGCACTTGAAGAACGTGTTATTTCTTGTCATGTAGTAAGTGGAGAAGTCCAAACAGTGCTGCTTCGGGCAAGAAACACTTCTTTGACACTTTTGAATGAAAAACTGTTTTTTGTGGCTCAAAGTGCAGAACGTATCATATATTGTCCCCAAGTAAGTGGAGAAGACCAAACAGTGCTTTCTAGAGCTGAAAACGCTATTTTGACACTTTTGAATAAAAAACTGATTTTTTATGTACAATATGCTCTCAAAAGTGAAGAAAGTGTCATTTCTTGTCAGCAAGTTGAGAAGTCCAAACAGTGCTTCTTAGAGCTGAAAACGCTATTTTGACACTTTTGAATGAAAAACTGATTTTTATGTACAATATGCACTCAAAAGTGAAGCAAGTGTCATTTCTTGCTCTAGAAAGCACTGTTGGACTTCACAGTGCTACTTGGAGCTGAAAACGCTTTTTTGACACTTTTGAAGGAAAAACTTATTTTTATTTACAATATGCTCTCAAAAGTGAAGGAAGTGTTATTTCTTTTTACCTTGTAAGTGGAGAACTCAAAACAGTGCTGTTTAGGGCTGAAAACGCTTTTTTGAATCTTTTGAATGAAAAACGTACAATATGCTCTCAGAAGTGAAGGAAGTGTTATTTCTTGTCAGCTTCTAAGTGAAGTCCAACAGTGCTTTCTAGAGCTAAAAACGCTATTTTGACACTTTTGAATGAAAAACTGATTCTAATGTACAATATGCACTCAAAAGTCAAGCAAGTGTCATTTCTTGTCAGCTTCTAAGTGGAGAAGTCCAAACTGTGCTATTGGGGCCTGAACACGCTATTTTGACACTTTTGACTGAAATACTGATTTTCGTGGCCAAAATGCACTCAAACGTCAAAGTTCTCATCTGCACGTGAAGAACGTGTTATTCCTTGTCACCTAGTAAGTGGAGAAGTCCAAACAGTGCTTTTTAGAGCTCAGAACGCTATTTTGACACTTTTGAATGAAAAACTGATTTTTATGTACAATATGCACTCAAAAGCCAAAGTTCTCATTTGCAGAAGAAGAACGTGTTATATCCTGTCACGCAGTAACTGGATGAGTCCAAACAGTGCTGTTTAGGGCTGAAAACGCTTTTTTGACACTTTTGAATGAAAAACTGATTTTTATGTACAATAAGCTTTCAAAAGTGCAGAACGTATTATATATTGTCACCAAGTAAGTGGAGAAGACCAAACAGTGCTTTCTAGAGCTGAAAACGCTATTTTGACACTTTTGAAGGAAAAACTGATTTTTAATTACAATATGCTCTGAAAAGTGAAGGAAGTGTTATTTCTTTTTACCTTGTAAGTGGAGAACTCAAAACAGTGCTGTTTAGGGCTGAAAACGCCTTTTTTGAATCTTTTGAATGAAAAACTGAAATTTACGTACAACATGCTCTCAAAAGTGAAGGAAGTGTCATTTCTTGTCAGCTTGTATAAGTGGAGAAGTCCTAACAGTGCCTTTTAGAACTGAAAACGCTATTTTGACACTTTTGAATGAAAAACTGTTTTTTGTGGCCAAAATAAACTCAAAAGCCAAAGTTCTCATTTGCAGATGAAGAAAGTGTTATATCTTGTCACCTAGTAAGTGGAGAAGTCCAAACAGTTCTTTTTAGGGCTGAAAACGCTTTTTTGACACTTTTAATAAAAAACTGATTTTCACGTACAATATGCACTCAAAAGTGAATCAATTGTCATTTCCTGTCAGCAAGTAAGTGGAGAAGTCCAAACTGTGCTATTGGGACCTGAAAACGCTATTTTGACACTTTTGAATGAAAAACTGATTTTCATGTACAACATGCACTCAAAAGTGAAGCAAGTGTCATTTCTTGTCACCCCGTAAGTGGAGATGTCCAAACAGTGCTTTTTAGATCTGAAAACGCTATTTTGACACTTTTGAATGAAAAACTGATTTTTATGTACTATATGCACTCAAAAGTAAAGCAAGTGTCATATCTTGTCAGCTTCTAAGTGGAGAAGTCCAAACTGTGCTATTGGGGCCTGAAAACGCTATTTTGACACTTTTGACTGAAATACTGATTTTCGTTGCCAAAATGCACTCAAACGTCAAAATTCTCATCTGCACTCGAAGAACGTGTTATTTCTTGTCATGTAGTAAGTGGAGAAGTCCAAACAGTTCTTTTTAGGGCTGAAAACGCTTTTTTGACACTTTTAATAAAAAACTTATTTTTTATGTACAATATGCACTCAAAAGTGAATCAATTGTCATTTCTTGTCACCTAGTAAGTGGAGAAGTCAGAACAGTGCTGTTTTGAGCTGGAAACGCTTTTATGAGACTTTTGAATGAAAAACTGATTTTATTGTACAATATGCTCTCAAAAGTGAAGAAAGTGTTATTTCGTGTCAACTTCTAAGTGGAGAATCCAAACAGTGCTTTCTAGAGCTGAAAACGCTACTTTGACACTTTTGAATGAAAAACGGATTTTTTTATGTACAATATGCTCTCAAAAGTGAAGAAAGTGTCATTTCTTGTCAGCAAGTAAGTGGAGAAGTCCAAACTGTGCTATTTGGACCTGAAAACGCTATTTTGACACTTTTGAATGAAAAACTGATTTTCATATACAACATGCACTCAAAAGTGAAGCAAGTGTCATTTCTTGTGACCCCGTAAGTGGAAAAGTCCAAACAGTGCTTTTTAGAGCTGAAAACGCTATTTCGACACTGTTGAATGAAAAACTAATTTTTATGTACAATATGCTCTCAAAAGTGCAGAACGTATTATACATTGTCCCCAAGTAAGTGGAGAAGACCAAACAGTGCTTTCTAGAGCTGAAAACGCTATTTTGACACGTTTGAATTAAAAACTGATTTTTATGTACTATATGCACTCAAAAGTAAAGCAAGTGTCATTTCTTGTCAGCTTCTAAGTGGAGAAGTCCAAACTGTGCTATTGGGGCCTGAACACGCTATTTTGACACTGTTTGATGAAAAACTGATTTTTATGTACAATATGCACTTAAAGTGAAGCAAGTGTCATTTCTTGTCACCTAGTAAGTGGAGATGTCCAAACAGTGCTTTTTAGAGCTGAAAACGCTATTTTGACACGTTTGAATTAAAAACTGATTTTATGTACTATATGCACTCAAAAGTAAAGCAAGTGTCATTTCTTGTCAGCTTCTAAGTGGAGAAGTCCAAACTGTGCTATTGGGGCCTGAACACGCTATTTTGACACTTTTGACTGAAATACTGATTTTCGTGGCCAAAATGCACTCAAACGTCAAAGTTCTGATCTGCACTTAAAGAATGCCTTATTTCTTGTCACCCCGTAAGTGGAGAAGTCCAAACAGTGCTTTTTAGAGCTGAAAACGCTATTTTGACACTGTTCAATGAAAAACTAATTTTTATGTACAATATGCTCTCAAAAGTGCAGAACGTATTATACATTGTCCCCAAGTAAGTGGAGAAGACCAAACAGTGCTTTCTAGACCTGAAAACGCTATTTTGACACTTTTGAATGAAAAACTGATTTTTATGTGCAATATGCTCTCAAAAGTGCAGAACGTATTATATATTGTCACCAAGTAAGGGCCTGGTGTTTCTAGAGCTGAAAACGCTATTTTGACACTTTTGAATGAAATACTGATTTTATGTACAATATGCACTCAAAAGTGAAGAAAGTGTTATTTCGTGTCAACTTCTAAGTGGAGAATCCAAACAGTGCTGTTTAGGGCTGAAAACGCTACTTTGACACTTTTGAATGAAAAACTGATTTTTATGTACAATATGCACTTAAAGTGAAGCAAGTGTCATTTCTTGTCACCTAGTAAGTGGAGAAGTCCAAACTGTGCTATTTGGACCTGAAAACGCTATTTTGACACTTTTGAATGAAAAACTGATTTTCATATACAACATGCACTCAAAAGTGAAGCAAGTGTCATTTCTTGTGACCCCGTAAGTGGAAAAGTCCAAACAGTGCTTTTTAGAGCTGAAAACGCTATTTTGACACTGTTGAATGAAAAACTAATTTTTATGTACAATATGCTCTCAAAAGTGCAGAACGTATTATACATTGTCCCCAAGTAAGTGGAGAAGACCAAACAGTGCTTTCTAGAGCTGAAAACGCTATTTTGACACGTTTGAATTAAAAACTGATTTTTATGTGCTATATGCACTCAAAAGTAAAGCAAGTGTCATTTCTTGTCAGCTTCTAAGTGGAGAAGTCCAAACTGTGCTATTGGGGCCTGAACACGCTATTTTTACACTGTTTGATGAAAAACTGATTTTTATGTACAATATGCTCTCAAAAGTGCAGAACGTATTATATATTGTCACCAAGTAAGGGCCTGGTGTTTCTAGAGCTGAAAACGCTATTTTGACACTTTTGAATGCACTCAAAAGTGAAGAAAGTGTTATTTCGTGTCAACTTCTAAGTGGAGAATCCAAACAGTGCTGTTTAGGGCTGAAAACGCTACTTTGACACTTTTGAATGAAAAACGGATTTTTTTTATGTACAATATGCTCTCAAAAGTGAAGAAAGTGTCATTTCTTGTCAGCAAGTAAGTGGAGAAGTCCAAACTGTGCTATTTGGACCTGAAAACGCTATTTTGACACTTTTGAATGAAAAACTGATTTTTATGTACTATATGCACTCAAAAGTAAAGCAAGTGTCATATCTTGTCAGCTTCTAAGTGGAGAAGTCCAAACTGTGCTATTGGGGCCTGAAAACGCTATTTTGAGGGCCTGGTGTTTCTAGAGCTGAAAACGCTATTTTGACACTTTTGAATGCACTCAAAAGTGAAGAAAGTGTTATTTCGTGTCAACTTCTAAGTGGAGAATCCAAACAGTGCTGTTTAGGGCTGAAAACGCTACTTTGACACTTTTGAATGAAAAACTGATTTTTATGTACAATATGCACTTAAAGTGAAGCAAGTGTCATTTCTTGTCACATAGTAAGTGGAGAAGTCCAAACTGTGCTATTTGGACCTGAAAACGGTATTTTGACACTTTTGAATGAAAAACTGATTTTCATGTACAACATGCACTCAATAGTGAAGCAAGTGTCATTTCTTGTCACCCCGTAAGTGGAGAAGTCCAAACAGTGCTTTTTAGAGCTGAAAACGCTATTTTGACACTGTTCAATGAAAAACTAATTTTTATGTACAATATGCTCTCAAAAGTGCAGAACGTATTATACATTGTCCCCAAGTAAGTGGAGAAGACCAAACAGTGCTTTCTAGACCTGAAAACGCTATTTTGACACTTTTGAATGAAAAACTGATTTTTATGTGCAATATGCTCTCAAAAGTGCAGAACGTATTATATATTGTCACCAAGTAAGGGCCTGGTGTTTCTAGAGCTGAAAACGCTATTTTGACACTTTTGAATGAAATACTGATTTTATGTACAATATGCACTCAAAAGTGAAGAAAGTGTTATTTCGTGTCAACTTCTAAGTGGAGAATCCAAACAGTGCTGTTTAGGGCTGAAAACGCTTTTTTGACACTTTTGAATGAAAAACTGATTTTTATGTACAATATGCACTTAAAGTGAAGCAAGTGTCATTTCTTGTCACCTAGTAAGTGGAGATGTCCAAACAGTGCTTTTTAGAGCTGAAAACGCTATTTTGACACGTTTGAATTAAAAACTGATTTTTATGTACTATATGCACTCAAAAGTAAAGCAAGTGTCATTTCTTGTCAGCTTCTAAGTGGAGAAGTCCAAACTGTGCTATTGGGGCCTGAACACGCTATTTTGACACTTTTGACTGAAATACTTTTTTTCGCGGTCAAAATGCACTCAAACGTCAAAGTTCTGATCTGCACTTAAAGAACGCCTTATTTCTTGTCACCAGTAAGTGGAGAAGTCAAAACAGTGCTGTTTTGAGCTGAACACGCTATTTTGACACTTTTGACTGAAATACTGATTTTCGTGGCCAAAATGCCCTCAAACGTCAAGGTTCTCATCTGCACTTAAAGAACGCCTTATTTCTTGTCACTTAGTAAGTGGAGAAGTCCAAACAATGCTGTTTTGAGTTGAAAACGCTATTTTGACACTTTTGGATAAAAAACTGTTTTTTGTGGCCAAAATGCACTCAAAAGCCAAAGTTCTCATTTGCAGATGAAGAAAGTGTTATATCTTGTCACGTAGTAAGTGGAGAAGTCAGAACAGTGCTGTTTTGAGCTGGAAACGCTTTTATGACACTTTTGAATGAAAAACTGATTTTTATGTACAATATGCTCTCTAAAATGCAGAAAGTATTATATATTGTCACCAAGTAAGTGCTTGGTGCTTTCTAGAGCTGAAAACGCTATTTTGACACTTTTAATAAAAAACTGATTTTTTTTTTATGTACAATATGCTCTCAAAAGTGAAGAAAGTGTCATTTCTTGTCAGCAAGTAAGTGGAGAAGTCCAAACTGTGCTATTTGGACCTGAAAACGCTATTTTTACACTGATGAAAAACTGATTTTTATGTACAATATGCACTTAAAGTGAAGCAAGTGTCATTTCTTGTCACCTAGTAAGTGGAGATGTCCAAACAGTGCTTTTTAGAGCTGAAAACGCTATTTTGACACGTTTGAATTAAAAACTGATTTTATGTACTATATGCACTCAAAAGTAAAGCAAGTGTCATTTCTTGTCAGCTTCTAAGTGGAGAAGTCCAAACTGTGCTATTGGGGCCTGAACACGCTATTTTGACACTTTTGACTGAAATACTGATTTTCGTGGCCAAAATGCACTCAAACGTCAAAGTTCTGATCTGCACTTAAAGAACGCCTTATTTCTTGTCACCTAGTAAGTGGAGAAGTCCAAACAGTGCTGTTTTGAGCTGAAAACGCTTGAATGACACTTTTGAATGAAAAACTGATTATTATGTACAATATGCTCTCAAAAGTGCAGAACGTATTATACATTGTCCCCAAGTAAGTGGAGAAGACCAAACAGTGCTTTCTAGACCTGAAAACGCTATTTTGACACTTTTGAATGAAAAACTGATTTTTATGTGCAATATGCTCTCAAAAGTGCAGAACGTATTATATATTGTCACCAAGTAAGGGCCTGGTGTTTCTAGAGCTGAAAACGCTATTTTGACACTTTTGAATGAAATACTGATTTTATGTACAATATGCACTCAAAAGTGAAGAAAGTGTTATTTCGTGTCAACTTCTAAGTGGAGAATCCAAACAGTGCTGTTTAGGGCTGAAAACGCTTTTTTGACACTTTTGAATGAAAAACTGATTTTTATGTACAATATGCACTTAAAGTGAAGCAAGTGTCATTTCTTGTCACCTAGTAAGTGGAGATGTCCAAACAGTGCTTTTTAGAGCTGAAAACGCTATTTTGACACGTTTGAATTAAAAACTGATTTTTATGTACTATATGCACTCAAAAGTAAAGCAAGTGTCATTTCTTGTCAGCTTCTAAGTGGAGAAGTCCAAACTGTGCTATTGGGGCCTGAACACGCTATTTTGACACTTTTGACTGAAATACTTTTTTTCGCGGTCAAAATGCACTCAAACGTCAAAGTTCTGATCTGCACTTAAAGAACGCCTTATTTCTTGTCACCAGTAAGTGGAGAAGTCAAAACAGTGCTGTTTTGAGCTGAACACGCTATTTTGACACTTTTGACTGAAATACTGATTTTCGTGGCCAAAATGCCCTCAAACGTCAAGGTTCTCATCTGCACTTAAAGAACGCCTTATTTCTTGTCACTTAGTAAGTGGAGAAGTCCAAACAATGCTGTTTTGAGTTGAAAACGCTATTTTGACACTTTTGGATAAAAAACTGTTTTTTGTGGCCAAAATGCACTCAAAAGCCAAAGTTCTCATTTGCAGATGAAGAAAGTGTTATATCTTGTCACGTAGTAAGTGGAGAAGTCAGAACAGTGCTGTTTTGAGCTGGAAACGCTTTTATGACACTTTTGAATGAAAAACTGATTTTTATGTACAATATGCTCTCTAAAATGCAGAAAGTATTATATATTGTCACCAAGTAAGTGCTTGGTGCTTTCTAGAGCTGAAAACGCTATTTTGACACTTTTAATAAAAAACTGATTTTTTTTTTATGTACAATATGCTCTCAAAAGTGAAGAAAGTGTCATTTCTTGTCAGCAAGTAAGTGGAGAAGTCCAAACTGTGCTATTTGGACCTGAAAACGCTGTTTTGACACTTTTGAATGAAAAACTGATTTTCATGTACAACATGCACTCAAAAGTGAAGCAAGTGTCATTTCTTGTCACCCCGTAAGTGGAGATGTCCAAACAGTGCTTTTTAGAGCTGAAAACGCTATTTTTACACTGATGAAAAACTGATTTTTATGTACAATATGCACTTAAAGTGAAGCAAGTGTCATTTCTTGTCACCTAGTAAGTGGAGATGTCCAAACAGTGCTTTTTAGAGCTGAAAACGCTATTTTGACACGTTTGAATTAAAAACTGATTTTATGTACTATATGCACTCAAAAGTAAAGCAAGTGTCATTTCTTGTCAGCTTCTAAGTGGAGAAGTCCAAACTGTGCTATTGGGGCCTGAACACGCTATTTTGACACTTTTGACTGAAATACTGATTTTCGTGGCCAAAATGCACTCAAACGTCAAAGTTCTGATCTGCACTTAAAGAACGCCTTATTTCTTGTCACCTAGTAAGTGGAGAAGTCCAAACAGTGCTGTTTTGAGCTGAAAACGCTTGAATGACACTTTTGAATGAAAAACTGATTATTATGTACAATATGCTCTCAAAAGTGCAGAACGTATTATACATTGTCCCCAAGTAAGTGGAGAAGACCAAACAGTGCTTTCTAGACCTGAAAACGCTATTTTGACACTTTTGAATGAAAAACTGATTTTTATGTGCAATATGCTCTCAAAAGTGCAGAACGTATTATATATTGTCACCAAGTAAGGGCCTGGTGTTTCTAGAGCTGAAAACGCTATTTTGACACTTTTGAATGAAATACTGATTTTATGTACAATATGCACTCAAAAGTGAAGAAAGTGTTATTTCGTGTCAACTTCTAAGTGGAGAATCCAAACAGTGCTGTTTAGGGCTGAAAACGCTTTTTTGACACTTTTGAATGAAAAACTGATTTTTATGTACAATATGCACTTAAAGTGAAGCAAGTGTCATTTCTTGTCACCTAGTAAGTGGAGATGTCCAAACAGTGCTTTTTAGAGCTGAAAACGCTATTTTGACACGTTTGAATTAAAAACTGATTTTTATGTACTATATGCACTCAAAAGTAAAGCAAGTGTCATTTCTTGTCAGCTTCTAAGTGGAGAAGTCCAAACTGTGCTATTGGGGCCTGAACACGCTATTTTGACACTTTTGACTGAAATACTTTTTTTCGCGGTCAAAATGCACTCAAACGTCAAAGTTCTGATCTGCACTTAAAGAACGCCTTATTTCTTGTCACCAGTAAGTGGAGAAGTCAAAACAGTGCTGTTTTGAGCTGAACACGCTATTTTGACACTTTTGACTGAAATACTGATTTTCGTGGCCAAAATGCCCTCAAACGTCAAGGTTCTCATCTGCACTTAAAGAACGCCTTATTTCTTGTCACTTAGTAAGTGGAGAAGTCCAAACAATGCTGTTTTGAGTTGAAAACGCTATTTTGACACTTTTGAATAAAAAACTGTTTTTTGTGGCCAAAATGCACTCAAAAGCCAAAGTTCTCATTTGCAGATGAAGAAAGTGTTATATCTTGTCACCTAGTAAGTGGAGAAGTCAGAACAGTGCTGTTTTGAGCTGGAAACGCTTTTATGACACTTTTGAATGAAAAACTGATTTTTATGTACAATATGCTCTCTAAAATGCAGAAAGTATTATATATTGTCACCAAGTAAGTGCTTGGTGCTTTCTAGAGCTGAAAACGCTATTTTGACACTTTTAATAAAAAACTGATTTTTTTTTTATGTACAATATGCTCTCAAAAGTGAAGAAAGTGTCATTTCTTGTCAGCAAGTAAGTGGAGAAGTCCAAACTGTGCTATTTGGACCTGAAAACGCTGTTTTGACACTTTTGAATGAAAAACTGATTTTCATGTACAACATGCACTCAAAAGTGAAGCAAGTGTCATTTCTTGTCACCCCGTAAGTGGAGATGTCCAAACAGTGCTTTTTAGAGCTGAAAACGCTATTTTTACACTGATGAAAAACTGATTTTTATGTACAATATGCACTTAAAGTGAAGCAAGTGTCATTTCTTGTCACCTAGTAAGTGGAGATGTCCAAACAGTGCTTTTTAGAGCTGAAAACGCTATTTTGACACGTTTGAATTAAAAACTGATTTTATGTACTATATGCACTCAAAAGTAAAGCAAGTGTCATTTCTTGTCAGCTTCTAAGTGGAGAAGTCCAAACTGTGCTATTGGGGCCTGAACACGCTATTTTGACACTTTTGACTGAAATACTGATTTTCGTGGCCAAAATGCACTCAAACGTCAAAGTTCTGATCTGCACTTAAAGAACGCCTTATTTCTTGTCACCTAGTAAGTGGAGAAGTCCAAACAGTGCTGTTTTGAGCTGAAAACGCTTGAATGACACTTTTGAATGAAAAACTGATTATTATGTACAATATGCTCTCAAAAGTGCAGAACGTATTATACATTGTCTCCAAGTAAGTGGAGAAGACCAAACAGTGCTTTCTAGACCTGAAAACGCTATTTTGACACTTTTGAATGAAAAACTGATTTTTATGTGCAATATGCTCTCAAAAGTGCAGAACGTATTATATATTGTCACCAAGTAAGGGCCTGGTGTTTCTAGAGCTGAAAACGCTATTTTGACACTTTTGAATGAAATACTGATTTTATGTACAATATGCACTCAAAAGTGAAGAAAGTGTTATTTCGTGTCAACTTCTAAGTGGAGAATCCAAACAGTGCTGTTTAGGGCTGAAAACGCTACTTTGACACTTTTGAATGAAAAACGGATTTTTTTTATGTACAATATGCTCTCAAAAGTGAAGAAAGTGTCATTTCTTGTCAGCAAGTAAGTGGAGAAGTCCAAACTGTGCTATTTGGACCTGAAAACGCTATTTTGACACTTTTGAATGAAAAACTGATTTTTATGTACTATATGCACTCAAAAGTAAAGCAAGTGTCATATCTTGTCAGCTTCTAAGTGGAGAAGTCCAAACTGTGCTATTGGGGCCTGAAAACGCTATTTTGAGGGCCTGGTGTTTCTAGAGCTGAAAACGCTATTTTGACACTTTTGAATGCACTCAAAAGTGAAGAAAGTGTTATTTCGTGTCAACTTCTAAGTGGAGAATCCAAACAGTGCTGTTTAGGGCTGAAAACGCTACTTTGACACTTTTGAATGAAAAACTGATTTTTATGTACAATATGCACTTAAAGTGAAGCAAGTGTCATTTCTTGTCACATAGTAAGTGGAGAAGTCCAAACTGTGCTATTTGGACCTGAAAACGGTATTTTGACACTTTTGAATGAAAAACTGATTTTCATGTACAACATGCACTCAATAGTGAAGCAAGTGTCATTTCTTGTCACCCCGTAAGTGGAGAAGTCCAAACAGTGCTTTTTAGAGCTGAAAACGCTATTTTGACACTGTTCAATGAAAAACTAATTTTTATGTACAATATGCTCTCAAAAGTGCAGAACGTATTATACATTGTCCCCAAGTAAGTGGAGAAGACCAAACAGTGCTTTCTAGACCTGAAAACGCTATTTTGACACTTTTGAATGAAAAACTGATTTTTATGTGCAATATGCTCTCAAAAGTGCAGAACGTATTATATATTGTCACCAAGTAAGGGCCTGGTGTTTCTAGAGCTGAAAACGCTATTTTGACACTTTTGAATGAAATACTGATTTTATGTACAATATGCACTCAAAAGTGAAGAAAGTGTTATTTCGTGTCAACTTCTAAGTGGAGAATCCAAACAGTGCTGTTTAGGGCTGAAAACGCTTTTTTGACACTTTTGAATGAAAAACTGATTTTTATGTACAATATGCACTTAAAGTGAAGCAAGTGTCATTTCTTGTCACCTAGTAAGTGGAGATGTCCAAACAGTGCTTTTTAGAGCTGAAAACGCTATTTTGACACGTTTGAATTAAAAACTGATTTTTATGTACTATATGCACTCAAAAGTAAAGCAAGTGTCATTTCTTGTCAGCTTCTAAGTGGAGAAGTCCAAACTGTGCTATTGGGGCCTGAACACGCTATTTTGACACTTTTGACTGAAATACTTTTTTTCGCGGTCAAAATGCACTCAAACGTCAAAGTTCTGATCTGCACTTAAAGAACGCCTTATTTCTTGTCACCAGTAAGTGGAGAAGTCAAAACAGTGCTGTTTTGAGCTGAACACGCTATTTTGACACTTTTGACTGAAATACTGATTTTCGTGGCCAAAATGCCCTCAAACGTCAAGGTTCTCATCTGCACTTAAAGAACGCCTTATTTCTTGTCACTTAGTAAGTGGAGAAGTCCAAACAATGCTGTTTTGAGTTGAAAACGCTATTTTGACACTTTTGGATAAAAAACTGTTTTTTGTGGCCAAAATGCACTCAAAAGCCAAAGTTCTCATTTGCAGATGAAGAAAGTGTTATATCTTGTCACCTAGTAAGTGGAGAAGTCAGAACAGTGCTGTTTTGAGCTGGAAACGCTTTTATGACACTTTTGAATGAAAAACTGATTTTTATGTACAATATGCTCTCTAAAATGCAGAAAGTATTATATATTGTCACCAAGTAAGTGCTTGGTGCTTTCTAGAGCTGAAAACGCTATTTTGACACTTTTAATAAAAAACTGATTTTTTTTTTATGTACAATATGCTCTCAAAAGTGAAGAAAGTGTCATTTCTTGTCAGCAAGTAAGTGGAGAAGTCCAAACTGTGCTATTTGGACCTGAAAACGCTGTTTTGACACTTTTGAATGAAAAACTGATTTTCATGTACAACATGCACTCAAAAGTGAAGCAAGTGTCATTTCTTGTCACCCCGTAAGTGGAGATGTCCAAACAGTGCTTTTTAGAGCTGAAAACGCTATTTTTACACTGATGAAAAACTGATTTTTATGTACAATATGCACTTAAAGTGAAGCAAGTGTCATTTCTTGTCACCTAGTAAGTGGAGATGTCCAAACAGTGCTTTTTAGAGCTGAAAACGCTATTTTGACACGTTTGAATTAAAAACTGATTTTATGTACTATATGCACTCAAAAGTAAAGCAAGTGTCATTTCTTGTCAGCTTCTAAGTGGAGAAGTCCAAACTGTGCTATTGGGGCCTGAACACGCTATTTTGACACTTTTGACTGAAATACTGATTTTCGTGGCCAAAATGCACTCAAACGTCAAAGTTCTGATCTGCACTTAAAGAACGCCTTATTTCTTGTCACCTAGTAAGTGGAGAAGTCCAAACAGTGCTGTTTTGAGCTGAAAACGCTTGAATGACACTTTTGAATGAAAAACTGATTATTATGTACAATATGCTCTCAAAAGTGCAGAACGTATTATACATTGTCCCCAAGTAAGTGGAGAAGACCAAACAGTGCTTTCTAGACCTGAAAACGCTATTTTGACACTTTTGAATGAAAAACTGATTTTTATGTGCAATATGCTCTCAAAAGTGCAGAACGTATTATATATTGTCACCAAGTAAGGGCCTGGTGTTTCTAGAGCTGAAAACGCTATTTTGACACTTTTGAATGAAATACTGATTTTATGTACAATATGCACTCAAAAGTGAAGAAAGTGTTATTTCGTGTCAACTTCTAAGTGGAGAATCCAAACAGTGCTGTTTAGGGCTGAAAACGCTTTTTTGACACTTTTGAATGAAAAACTGATTTTTATGTACAATATGCACTTAAAGTGAAGCAAGTGTCATTTCTTGTCACCTAGTAAGTGGAGATGTCCAAACAGTGCTTTTTAGAGCTGAAAACGCTATTTTGACACGTTTGAATTAAAAACTGATTTTTATGTACTATATGCACTCAAAAGTAAAGCAAGTGTCATTTCTTGTCAGCTTCTAAGTGGAGAAGTCCAAACTGTGCTATTGGGGCCTGAACACGCTATTTTGACACTTTTGACTGAAATACTTTTTTTCGCGGTCAAAATGCACTCAAACGTCAAAGTTCTGATCTGCACTTAAAGAACGCCTTATTTCTTGTCACCAGTAAGTGGAGAAGTCAAAACAGTGCTGTTTTGAGCTGAACACGCTATTTTGACACTTTTGACTGAAATACTGATTTTCGTGGCCAAAATGCCCTCAAACGTCAAGGTTCTCATCTGCACTTAAAGAACGCCTTATTTCTTGTCACTTAGTAAGTGGAGAAGTCCAAACAATGCTGTTTTGAGTTGAAAACGCTATTTTGACACTTTTGAATAAAAAACTGTTTTTTGTGGCCAAAATGCACTCAAAAGCCAAAGTTCTCATTTGCAGATGAAGAAAGTGTTATATCTTGTCACCTAGTAAGTGGAGAAGTCAGAACAGTGCTGTTTTGAGCTGGAAACGCTTTTATGACACTTTTGAATGAAAAACTGATTTTTATGTACAATATGCTCTCTAAAATGCAGAAAGTATTATATATTGTCACCAAGTAAGTGCTTGGTGCTTTCTAGAGCTGAAAACGCTATTTTGACACTTTTAATAAAAAACTGATTTTTTTTTTATGTACAATATGCTCTCAAAAGTGAAGAAAGTGTCATTTCTTGTCAGCAAGTAAGTGGAGAAGTCCAAACTGTGCTATTTGGACCTGAAAACGCTGTTTTGACACTTTTGAATGAAAAACTGATTTTCATGTACAACATGCACTCAAAAGTGAAGCAAGTGTCATTTCTTGTCACCCCGTAAGTGGAGATGTCCAAACAGTGCTTTTTAGAGCTGAAAACGCTATTTTTACACTGATGAAAAACTGATTTTTATGTACAATATGCACTTAAAGTGAAGCAAGTGTCATTTCTTGTCACCTAGTAAGTGGAGATGTCCAAACAGTGCTTTTTAGAGCTGAAAACGCTATTTTGACACGTTTGAATTAAAAACTGATTTTATGTACTATATGCACTCAAAAGTAAAGCAAGTGTCATTTCTTGTCAGCTTCTAAGTGGAGAAGTCCAAACTGTGCTATTGGGGCCTGAACACGCTATTTTGACACTTTTGACTGAAATACTGATTTTCGTGGCCAAAATGCACTCAAACGTCAAAGTTCTGATCTGCACTTAAAGAACGCCTTATTTCTTGTCACCTAGTAAGTGGAGAAGTCCAAACAGTGCTGTTTTGAGCTGAAAACGCTTGAATGACACTTTTGAATGAAAAACTGATTATTATGTACAATATGCTCTCAAAAGTGCAGAACGTATTATACATTGTCTCCAAGTAAGTGGAGAAGACCAAACAGTGCTTTCTAGACCTGAAAACGCTATTTTGACACTTTTGAATGAAAAACTGATTTTTATGTGCAATATGCTCTCAAAAGTGCAGAACGTATTATATATTGTCACCAAGTAAGGGCCTGGTGTTTCTAGAGCTGAAAACGCTATTTTGACACTTTTGAATGAAATACTGATTTTATGTACAATATGCACTCAAAAGTGAAGAAAGTGTTATTTCGTGTCAACTTCTAAGTGGAGAATCCAAACAGTGCTGTTTAGGGCTGAAAACGCTTTTTTGACACTTTTGAATGAAAAACTGATTTTTATGTACAATATGCACTTAAAGTGAAGCAAGTGTCATTTCTTGTCACCTAGTAAGTGGAGATGTCCAAACAGTGCTTTTTAGAGCTGAAAACGCTATTTTGACACGTTTGAATTAAAAACTGATTTTTATGTACTATATGCACTCAAAAGTAAAGCAAGTGTCATTTCTTGTCAGCTTCTAAGTGGAGAAGTCCAAACTGTGCTATTGGGGCCTGAACACGCTATTTTGACACTTTTGACTGAAATACTGATTTTCGTGGCCAAAATGCCCTCAAACGTCAAAGTTCTCATCTGCACTTAAAGAACGCCTTATTTCTTGTCACTTAGTAAGTGGAGAAGTCCAAACAATGCTGTTTTGAGTTGAAAACGCTATTTTGACACTTTTGAATAAAAAACTGTTTTTTGTGGCCAAAATGCACTCAAAAGCCAAAGTTCTCATTTGCAGATGAAGAAAGTGTTATATCTTGTCACCTAGTAAGTGGAGAAGTCAGAACAGTGCTGTTTTGAGCTGGAAACGCTTTTATGACACTTTTGAATGAAAAACTGATTTTTATGTACAATATGCTCTCTAAAATGCAGAAAGTATTATATATTGTCACCAAGTAAGTGCTTGGTGCTTTCTAGAGCTGAAAACGCTATTTTGACACTTTTAATAAAAAACTGATTTTTTTTATGTACAATATGCTCTCAAAAGTGAAGAAAGTGTCATTTCTTGTCAGCAAGTAAGTGGAGAAGTCCAAACTGTGCTATTTGGACCTGAAAACGCTGTTTTGACACTTTTGAATGAAAAACTGATTTTCATGTACAACATGCACTCAAAAGTGAAGCAAGTGTCATTTCTTGTCACCCCGTAAGTGGAGATGTCCAAACAGTGCTTTTTAGAGCTGAAAACGCTATTTTGACACGTTTGAATGAAAAACTGATTTTTATGAACAATATGCACTCAAAAGTAAAGCAAGTGTCATTTCTTGTCAGCTTCTAAGTGGAGAAGTCCAAACTGTGGTATTTGGACCTGAAAACGCTATTTTTACACTGTTTGATGAAAAACTGATTTTTATGTACAATATGCTCTCAAAAGTGCAGAACGTATTATATATTGTCACCAAGTAAGGGCCTGGTGTTTCTAGAGCTGAAAACGCTATTTTGACACTTTTGAATGAAATACTGATTTTATGTACAATATGCACTCAAAAGTGAAGAAAGTGTTATTTCGTGTCAACTTCTAAGTGGAGAATCCAAACAGTGCTGTTTAGGGCTGAAAACGCTACTTTGACACTTTTGAATGAAAAACTGATTTTTATGTACAATATGCACTTAAAGTGAAGCAAGTGTCATTTCTTGTCACCTAGTAAGTGGAGAAGTCCAAACAGTGCTGTTTTGAGCTGAAAACGCTTGAATGACACTTTTGAATGAAAAACTGATTATTATGTACAATATGCTCTCAAAAGTGCAGAACGTATTATACATTGTCCCCAAGTAAGTGGAGAAGACCAAACAGTGCTTTCTAGACCTGAAAACGCTATTTTGACACTTTTGAATGAAAAACTGATTTTTATGTGCAATATGCTCTCAAAAGTGCAGAACGTATTATATATTGTCACCAAGTAAGGGCCTGGTGTTTCTAGAGCTGAAAACGCTATTTTGACACTTTTGAATGAAATACTGATTTTATGTACAATATGCACTCAAAAGTGAAGAAAGTGTTATTTCGTGTCAACTTCTAAGTGGAGAATCCAAACAGTGCTGTTTAGGGCTGAAAACGCTTTTTTGACACTTTTGAATGAAAAACTGATTTTTATGTACAATATGCACTTAAAGTGAAGCAAGTGTCATTTCTTGTCACCTAGTAAGTGGAGATGTCCAAACAGTGCTTTTTAGAGCTGAAAACGCTATTTTGACACGTTTGAATTAAAAACTGATTTTTATGTACTATATGCACTCAAAAGTAAAGCAAGTGTCATTTCTTGTCAGCTTCTAAGTGGAGAAGTCCAAACTGTGCTATTGGGGCCTGAACACGCTATTTTGACACTTTTGACTGAAATACTGATTTTCGTGGCCAAAATGCCCTCAAATGTCAAAGTTCTGATCTGCACTTAAAGAACGCCTTATTTCTTGTCACCTAGTAAGTGGAGAACTCAAAACAGTGCTGTTTTGAGCTGAACACGCTATTTTGACACTTTTGACTGAAATACTGATTTTCGTGGCCAAAATGCCCTCAAACGTCAAAGTTCTCATCTGCACTTAAAGAACGCCTTATTTCTTGTCACTTAGTAAGTGGAGAAGTCCAAACAATGCTGTTTTGAGTTGAAAACGCTATTTTGACACTTTTGAATAAAAAACTGTTTTTTGTGGCCAAAATGCACTCAAAAGCCAAAGTTCTCATTTGCAGATGAAGAAAGTGTTATATCTTGTCACCTAGTAAGTGGAGAAGTCAGAACAGTGCTGTTTTGAGCTGGAAACGCTTTTATGACACTTTTGAATGAAAAACTGATTTTTATGTACAATATGCTCTCTAAAATGCAGAAAGTATTATATATTGTCACCAAGTAAGTGCTTGGTGCTTTCTAGAGCTGAAAACGCTATTTTGACACTTTTAATAAAAAACTGATTTTTTTTTATGTACAATATGCTCTCAAAAGTGAAGAAAGTGTCATTTCTTGTCAGCAAGTAAGTGGAGAAGTCCAAACTGTGCTATTTGGACCTGAAAACGCTGTTTTGACACTTTTGAATGAAAAACTGATTTTCATGTACAACATGCACTCAAAAGTGAAGCAAGTGTCGTTTCTTGTCACCCCGTAAGTGGAGATGTCCAAACAGTGCTTTTTAGAGCTGAAAACGCTATTTTGACACGTTTGAATGAAAAACTGATTTTTATGTACAATATGCACTCAAAAGTAAAGCAAGTGTCATTTCTTGTCAGCTTCTAAGTGGAGAAGTCCAAACTGTGGTATTTGGACCTGAAAACGGTATTTTGACACTTTTGAATGAAAAACTGATTTTCATGTACAACATGCACTCAAAAGTGAAGCAAGTGTCATTTCTTGTCACCCCGTAAGTGGAGAAGTCCAAACAGTGCTTTTTAGAGCTGAAAACGCTATTTTTACACTGTTTGATGAAAAACTGATTTTTATGTACAATATGCTCTCAAAAGTGCAGAACGTATTATATATTGTCACCAAGTAAGGGCCTGGTGTTTCTAGAGCTGAAAACGCTTTTTTGACACTTTTGAATGAAATACTGATTTTATGTACAATATGCACTCAAAAGTGAAGAAAGTGTTATTTCGTGTCAACTTCTAAGTGGAGAATCCAAACAGTGCTGTTTAGGGCTGAAAACGCTACTTTGACACTTTTGAATGAAAAACTGATTTTTATGTACAATATGCACTTAAAGTGAAGCAAGTGTCATTTCTTGTCACCTAGTAAGTGGAGAAGTCCAAACAGTGCTGTTTTGAGCTGAAAACGCTTGAATGACACTTTTGAATGAAAAACTGATTATTATGTACAATATGCTCTCAAAAGTGCAGAACGTATTATATATTGTCCCCAAGTAAGTGGAGAAGACCAAACAGTGCTATTTGGAGCTGGAAACGCTTTTTTGACACTTTTGAAGGAAACACTTATTTTTATTTACAATATGCTCTCAAAAGTAAAGGAAGTGTTATTTCTTGTCACCTTGTATAAGTGGAGAAGTCCAAACAGTGCTTTTTAGAACTGAAAACGCTATTTTGACACTTTTGAATGAAAAACTGTTTTTTGTTGCCAAATAAACTCAAAAGCCAAAGTTCTCATTTGCAGATGAAGAAAGTGTTATATCTTGTCACGCAGTAAACTGGATGAGTCCAAACAGTGCTTTTTAGGGCTGAAAACGCTTTTTTGACACTTTTGAATGAAAAACTGATTTTTATGTACAATATGCTCTCAAAAATGCAGAACGTATTATATATTGTCACCAAGTAAGTGCTTGGTGCTTTCTAGAGCTGAAAACGCTATTTTGACACTTTTAATAAAAAACTGATTTTTTTATGTACAATATGCTCTCAAAAGTGAAGAAAGTGTCATTTCTTGTCACCCCGTAAGTGGAGAAGTCCAAAAAGTGCTTTTTAGAGCTGAAAACGCTATTTTGAAACTGTTGAATGAAAAACTAATTTTTATGTACAATATGCTCTCAAAAGTGCAGAACGTATTATATATTGTCCCCAAGTAAGTGGAGAAGACCAAACAGTGCTTTCTAGAGCTGAAAACGCTTTTTTGACACTTTTGAATGAAAAACTGATTTTTATGTACAATATCCTCTCAAAAGTGAAGCAAGTGTCATTTCTTGTCACCCCGTAAGTGGAGAAGTCCAAACAGTGCTTTTTAGAGCTGAAAACGCTATTTTGACACTGTTGAATGAAAAACTAATTTTTATGTACAATATGCTCTCAAAAGTGCAGAACGTGTTATATATTGTCCCCAAGTAAGTGAAGACCAAACAGTGCTTTCTAGAGCTGAAAACGCTATTTTGACACTTTTGAATGAAAAACTGATTTTTATGTACAACATGCACTCAAAAGTGAAGCAAGTGTCATTTCTTGTCACCCCGTAAGTGGAGATGTCCAAACAGTGCTTTTTAGAGCTGAAAACGCTATTTTTACACTGTTTGATGAAAAACTGATTTTTATGTACAATATGCACTTAAAGTGAAGCAAGAGTCATTTCTTGTCACCTAGTAAGTGGAGATGTCCAAACAGTGCTTTTTAGAGCTGAAAACGCTATTTTGACACGTTTGAATTAAAAACTGATTTTATGTACTATATGCACTCAAAAGTAAAGCAAGTGTCATTTCTTGTCAGCTTCTAAGTGGAGAAGTCCAAACTGTGCTATTGGGGCCTGAACACGCTATTTTGACACTTTTAACTGAAATACTGATTTTCGTGGCCAAAATGCACTCAAACGTCAAAGTTCTGATCTGCACTTAAAGAACGCCTTATTTCTTGTCACCTAGTAAGTGGAGAAGTCCAAACAGTGCTGTTTTGAGCTGAAAACGCTTGAATGACACTTTTGAATGAAAAACTGATTATTATGTACAATATGCTCTCAAAAGTGCAGAACGTATTATACATTGTCCCCAAGTAAGTGGAGAAGACCAAACAGTGCTTTCTAGACCTGAAAACGCTATTTTGACACTTTTGAATGAAAAACTGATTTTTATGTGCAATATGCTCTCAAAAGTGCAGAACGTATTATATATTGTCACCAAGTAAGGGCCTGGTGTTTCTAGAGCTGAAAACGCTATTTTGACACTTTTGAATGAAATACTGATTTTATGTACAATATGCACTCAAAAGTGAAGAAAGTGTTATTTCGTGTCAACTTCTAAGTGGAGAATCCAAACAGTGCTGTTTAGGGCTGAAAACGCTTTTTTGACACTTTTGAATGAAAAACTGATTTTTATGTACAATATGCACTTAAAGTGAAGCAAGTGTCATTTCTTGTCACCTAGTAAGTGGAGATGTCCAAACAGTGCTTTTTAGAGCTGAAAACGCTATTTTGACACGTTTGAATTAAAAACTGATTTTTATGTACTATATGCACTCAAAAGTAAAGCAAGTGTCATTTCTTGTCAGCTTCTAAGTGGAGAAGTCCAAACTGTGCTATTGGGGCCTGAACACGCTATTTTGACACTTTTGACTGAAATACTGATTTTCGTGGCCAAAATGCCCTCAAACGTCAAAGTTCTCATCTGCACTTAAAGAACGCCTTATTTCTTGTCACTTAGTAAGTGGAGAAGTCCAAACAATGCTGTTTTGAGTTGAAAACGCTATTTTGACACTTTTGAATAAAAAACTGTTTTTTGTGGCCAAAATGCACTCAAAAGCCAAAGTTCTCATTTGCAGATGAAGAAAGTGTTATATCTTGTCACCTAGTAAGTGGAGAAGTCAGAACAGTGCTGTTTTGAGCTGGAAACGCTTTTATGACACTTTTGAATGAAAAACTGATTTTTATGTACAATATGCTCTCTAAAATGCAGAAAGTATTATATATTGTCACCAAGTAAGTGCTTGGTGCTTTCTAGAGCTGAAAACGCTATTTTGACACTTTTAATAAAAAACTGATTTTTTTTATGTACAATATGCTCTCAAAAGTGAAGAAAGTGTCATTTCTTGTCAGCAAGTAAGTGGAGAAGTCCAAACTGTGCTATTTGGACCTGAAAACGCTGTTTTGACACTTTTGAATGAAAAACTGATTTTCATGTACAACATGCACTCAAAAGTGAAGCAAGTGTCATTTCTTGTCACCCCGTAAGTGGAGATGTCTAAACAGTGCTTTTTAGAGCTGAAAACGCTATTTTGACACGTTTGAATGAAAAACTGATTTTTATGTACAATATGCACTCAAAAGTAAAGCAAGTGTCATTTCTTGTCAGCTTCTAAGTGGAGAAGTCCAAACTGTGGTATTTGGACCTGAAAACGGTATTTTGACACTTTTGAATGAAAAACTGATTTTCATGTACAACATGCACTCAAAAGTGAAGCAAGTGTCATTTCTTGTCACCCCGTAAGTGGAGAAGTCCAAACAGTGCTTTTTAGAGCTGAAAACGCTATTTTTACACTGTTTGATGAAAAACTGATTTTTATGTACAATATGCTCTCAAAAGTGCATAACGTATTATATATTGTCACCAAGTAAGGGCCTGGTGTTTCTAGAGCTGAAAACGCTTTTTTGACACTTTTGAATGAAATACTGATTTTATGTACAATATGCACTCAAAAGTGAAGAAAGTGTTATTTCGTGTCAACTTCTAAGTGGAGAATCCAAACAGTGCTGTTTAGGGCTGAAAACGCTACTTTGACACTTTTGAATGAAAAACTGATTTTTATGTACAATATGCACTTAAAGTGAAGCAAGTGTCATTTCTTGTCACCTAGTAAGTGGAGAAGTCCAAACAGTGCTGTTTTGAGCTGAAAACGCTTGAATGACACTTTTGAATGAAAAACTGATTATTATGTACAATATGCTCTCAAAAGTGCAGAACGTATTATATATTGTCCCCAAGTAAGTGGAGAAGACCAAACAGTGCTATTTGGAGCTGGAAACGCTTTTTTGACACTTTTGAAGGAAACACTTATTTTTATTTACAATATGCTCTCAAAAGTGAAGGAAGTGTTATTTCTTGTCACCTTGTATAAGTGGAGAAGTCCAAACAGTGCTTTTTAGAACTGAAAACGCTATTTTGACACTTTTGAATGAAAAACTGTTTTTTGTTGCCAAATAAACTCAAAAGCCAAAGTTCTCATTTGCAGATGAAGAAAGTGTTATATCTTGTCACGCAGTAAACTGGATGAGTCCAAACAGTGCTTTTTAGGGCTGAAAACGCTTTTTTGACACTTTTGAATGAAAAACTGATTTTTATGTACAATATGCTCTCAAAAATGCAGAACGTATTTTATATTGTCACCAAGTAAGTGCTTGGTGCTTTCTAGAGCTGAAAACGCTATTTTGACACTTTTAATAAAAAACTGATTTTTTTATGTACAATATGCTCTCAAAAGTGAAGAAAGTGTCATTTCTTGTCACCCCGTAAGTGGAGAAGTCCAAAAAGTGCTTTTTAGAGCTGAAAACGCTATTTTGAAACTGTTGAATGAAAAACTAATTTTTATGTACAATATGCTCTCAAAAGTGCAGAACGTATTATATATTGTCCCCAAGTAAGTGGAGAAGACCAAACAGTGCTTTCTAGAGCTGAAAACGCTTTTTTGACACTTTTGAATGAAAAACTGATTTTTATGTACAATATCCTCTCAAAAGTGAAGCAAGTGTCATTTCTTGTCACCCCGTAAGTGGAGAAGTCCAAACAGTGCTTTTTAGAGCTGAAAACGCTATTTTGACACTGTTGAATGAAAAACTAATTTTTATGTACAATATGCTCTCAAAAGTGCAGAACGTGTTATATATTGTCCCCAAGTAAGTGAAGACCAAACAGTGCTTTCTAGAGCTGAAAACGCTATTTTGACACTTTTGAATGAAAAACTGATTTTTATGTACAACATGCACTCAAAAGTGAAGCAAGTGTCATTTCTTGTGACCCCGTAAGTGGAGAAGTCCAAACAGTGCTTTTTAGAGCTGAAAACGCTATTTTTACACTGTTAAATAAAAAACTGATTTTTATGCTCTCAAAAGTGCAGAACGTATTATATATTGTCACCAAGTAAGGGCCTGGTGCTTTCTAGAGCTGAAAACGCTATTTTGACACTTTTGAATGAAATACTGATTTTATGTACAATATGCACTAAAAAGTGAAACAAGTGTCATTTCTTGTCACCTAGTAAGTGGAGAAGTCAGAACAGTGCTGTTTTGAGCTGAAAACGCTTTTATGACACTTTTGAAAGAAAAACTGATTTTTTTGTGGCCATAATGCACTCACAGGTAAAAGTTATTAATTGGAGTTGAAGAACGTGTTATGTCCTGTCACCGAGAAATTGGAGAAGTCCAAACAGTGCAATTTTGAGCTTAAAAGGCTTTTTTGACTCTTTTGGCACTATTGACTAACAAAATGATTTTTTAGCTGTTGCTAAAACTCAAAAGTCAAAGTTCTCATTTCCAGTTCAAGAAAGTGTTAGTTTTTGTCACGTTGTAAAATTCAAAACATTCATACTCTGAGCATAAAACTCTTTTTTGACACTTTTAGCACTTTTGACTGAAAAAATGATTTTTTTTTTTAGCAAAAAATGCACCCAAAAGTTTAAGTTCTCATTTGCAGTTCAAGAAAGTGTTAGTTTTTGTCACGTTGTCAGTTGAAAATTAAAACCAGTCATACTCAGAGCCAAAAACGCTTTTTTGACACTATTGGCACTTTTGACTGACAAAATGATTTTTTTTAGAAAGAAATGCACCCAAAAGTCAAAGTTCTCATTTGCATTTCAAGAAAGTGTTATTTTATGCCACGTAAGTTTAAAATTCAAAACAGTCATAGAGCCGAAAACGCTTTTTTGACACTTTTGTCACTTTTGACTGACAAAATGATTTTTTAGCAACAAATGCACCCAAAGTTTAAGTTCTCATTTGCAGTTCAAGAAAGTGACGTTTTTTGTCACTTTGTAGGTTGAAAGTTCAAACCAGTCATACTCTGAGCAGACAACGCTTTTTTGACACTTTTGGCACAAAAATGATTTTTTTTTAGCAAAAAATGCACCCAAAAGTCAAAGTTCTCATTTGCAGTTCAAGAAAGTCTTATTTTTTGTCACGTTGTAAGTTGAAAATTCAAACCAGTAATACTAAAGGCCTGTTCACACCGGGACGAATTTCGCCGGCGATTTTCGCCGACGTTTAACGCCTCGTGACTAAACAAAGGGCACCAATGAGTGTGTGCACACCGACGCGAAAAAACGCCACGCGCCAAAGCGTCGGAAAAAAAAAACGCCTCGGGTTCGTTTTTTTTTTTCGACGCGTCGCGTCGAAATCTATTCGACCAATGAGAATGGCGCTTTTGCACACGTGCCTGGAGCTTCTGAAGTTACAGTAAAACACAACTTGGGGGCGCTCAAACACAAAACTGCCTTGCTGAGCACACATACCAGCGAAGAAGTTAGACGCCAAGTAGCGTCTACACTGCCGCGATGAAATAATGACGGACATTCTTAAATATCCCCTTACCAAGTACCAGTTGGAGCTACTGATGCTTGAAATATTCATGTTTTCTTTGTATGATTCTGACAAGCGCGTAAATACTTGCTCTCTTCTTCTGAGTGAAAAGCGACTTTAAGAATCGTAAAGTTGCGCAGCGCCACCTTGTGTACAGGAGTATTTCTGTTTACATTAAGCGCCATCTAATGTCAGGGAATGAAATTGCATGTTCGCTCGGCTCATCGTCAGCGAAAATCGCCTGGGTGTGAACACAAAAGAAGTGGCGAAAAACGCTGGCGAATAACGCCTGGCGAATATTCGTCCCGGTGTGTACGGGCCTTTAGAGCCGAAAACGCTTTTTAGACACTTTTGGCACTATTGACTGACAAAATGATTTTTTAGCAAATAATAGACTCAAAAGTCAAAGTTCTCATTTCCAGTTTAAGAAAGTGTTAGTTTTTGTCACGTTGTAAAATTAAAAAAATTCATACTCTGAGCTTAAAACTCTTTTTTGACACTTTTAGCACTTTTGACTGAAAAAATGATTTTTTTTTTAGCAAAAAATGGTCCAAAAGTTAAAGTTCTCATTTGCAGTTCAAGAAAGTGTTATTTTTTGTCACGTTGTAAGTTGAAAATTCAAAACAGTCAAAAGTTTTTTTGACACTTTAGGCACTTTTGACTGACAAAATGAATTTTAAGCACGAAACCACTCAAAATTTAAAGTTCTCATTTGCAGTTCAAGAAAGTGTTATTTTATGCCACGTTGTAAGTTTAAAATTAAAAACAGTCAAAGAGCCAAAATCGCTTTTTAGACACTTTTGGCACTTTTGACTGAAAAATGATTTTTTAGCAACAGATGCACCCAAAAGTCAGAGTTCTCATTCGCAGTTCAAGAAAGTGTTATTTTTTGTCACGTTGTAAGTTGAAAATTCAAAACAGTCATTCTCTGAGCAGAAAACGCTTTTTTGACACTTTTGGCACTTTTGACTGACAAAATCAATTTTAAAGCACAAAACCACTCAAAATTTAAAGATCTCATTTGCAGTTTAAGAAAGTGTTATTTTATGCCACGTTGTAAGTTTAAAATTCAAAACAGTCAATGAGCCATAAACGCTTTTTTTTGACACTTTTGGCAATTTTGACTGACAAAATGATTTTTTAGCAAAAAATGCACCGAAAAGTCAAAGTTCTCATTTGCAGTTGAAGAAAGTGTTATTTTATGCCACGTTGTAAGTTTAAAATTCAAAACAGTCAAAGAGCCAAAAACGCTTTTTTTGACACTTTAGGCACTTTTGACTGACAAAATGAATTTTAAGCACGAAACCACTCAAAATTTAAAGTTCTCATTTGCAGTTCAAGAAAGTGTTATTTTATGCCACGTTGTAAGTTGAAAATTAAAAACAGTCAAAGAGCCAAAATCGCTTTTTAGACACTTTTGGCACTTTTGACTGAAAAATGATTTTTTAGCAACAGATGCACCCAAAAGTCAGAGTTCTCATTCGCAGTTCAAGAAAGTGTTATTTTTTGTCACGTTGTATGTTGAAAATTCAAAACAGTCATTCTCTGAGCAGAAAACGCTTTTTTGACACTTTTGGCACTTTTGACTGACAAAATGAATTTTAAGCAAAAAACCACTCAAAATTTAAAGTTTGCATTTGCAGTTCAAGAAAGTGTAATTTTATGCCACGTTGTAAGTTTAAAATTCAAAACAGTCATAGAGCCGATAATGCTTTTTTGACACTTTTGGCACTTTTGACTGACAAAATGATTTTTTTAGCATCAAATAGACTCAAAAGTCAAAGTTTTCATTTGCAGTTCCAGAAAGTGTTATTTTTTCTCAAGTTGTAAGTTTTAAGATTTATTTTCAAAACATTCATACTCTGAGCATAAAGTACTTTTTTACGCTTTTGGCACTTCTTGACTGAAAAAATGATTTCTTTAGCAAAAAACGCACCCAAAAGTCAAAGTTCTCATTTGCAGTTCAAGAAAGTGTTATTTTTTGTCACGTTGTAAGTTTAAAATTCAAAACAGTCATTGAGCCAAAAACGCTTTTTTGACACTTTTGGCTCTTTTGACTGAGCAGAAAATGCTTTTTTGAAACTTTTGACTGACAAAATGAATTTTAAGCACAAAACCACTCAAAATTTAAAGTTCTCATTTGTAGTTCAAGAAAGTGTTATTTTTTGTAACGTTGTAAGTTGAAATTTCAAAACAGTCATTGAGCCAAAAACGCTTTTTTGACACTTTTGGCTCTTTTGACTGAAAAAATGATTTTTTAGCATAAATAGACTCAAAAGTCAAAGTTCTCATTTGCAGTTCGAGAAAGTGTTAGTTTTTGTCACGTTCTAAGTTGAAAAATCAAACCAGTCATTCTCTGAGCAGAAAACGCTTTTTTGACACTTTTGGCACTTTTGACTGAAAAAAAGATTTTTAAGCATAGACTCAAAAGTCAAAGTTCTCATTTGCAGTTCAAGAAAGTGTTATTTTATGCCATGTTGTAAGTTTAAAATTCAAAACAGTCAAAGAGCCAAAAACGCTTTTTTTTGACACTTTTGGCAATTTTGACTGACAAAATGATTTTTTAGCAAAAAACGCACCCAAAAGTCAAAGTACTCATTTGCAGTTCAAGAATGTAATAGTTTTTGTCACGTTGTAAGTTGAAAATTCAAAACATTCATACTCTGAGCATAAAATACTTTTTTACACTTTTGGCACTTTTGACTGAAAAAATTATTTTTTTTAGCAAAAAACGCACCCAAAAGTCAAAGTTCTCATTTGCAGTTCAAGAAAGTGTTATTTTTTGTCACGTTGTAAGTTGAAAATTCAAAACAGTCATTGAGCCAAAAAATGCTTTTTTGACACTTTTGGCACATTTGACTGACAAAATGAATTTTAAGCACAAAACCAGTCAAAATTTAAAGTTATCATTTGCAGTTCAGGAAAGTGTTATTTTATGCCACGTTGTAAGTTTAAAATTCAAAGCAGTCATAGTCTGAGCCGAAAACGCTTTTTTGACACTTTTGACTGACAAAATGAATTTTAAGCACAAAACCACTCAAAATTTAAAGTTCTCATTTGCAGTTCAAGAAAGTGTTATTTTATGCCACGTTGTAAGTTTAAAATTAAGAACAGTCAAAGAGCCAAAAACGCTTTTTTTGACACTTTTGGCAATTTTGACTGACAAAATGATTTTTTTTTTAGCAAAAAATTCACCCAAAAGTCAAAGTTCTCATTTGCAGTTCAAGAAAGTGTAAGTTTTTGTCACGTTGGAAGTTGAACATTCAAAACAGTCATACTCTGAGCACAAAAGACTTTTTTACACTTTTGGCACTTTTGACTGAAAAAATGATTTTTTTTTTAGCAAAAAATTTACCCAAAAGTCAAAGTTCTCATTTGCAGTTCAAGAAAGTGTTATTTTTTGTCACGTTGTAAGTAGAAAGTTCAAACCAGTAATACTTAGAGCCGAAAACGCTTTTGAGACACTTTTGGCACTTTTGACTGAAAAAATGATTTCTTTTAAGCAAAAAATGTACCCAAAAGTCAAAGTTCTCATTTGCAGTTCAAGAAAGTGTTACTTTTTGTCACGTTGTAAGTAGAAAGTTCAAACCAGTAATACTTAGAGCTGAAAACGCTTTTGAGACACTTTTGGCACTTTTGACTGAAAAATGATTTTTTAGCAAAAAATGTACCCAAAAGTCAAAGTTCTCATTTTCAGTTCAAGAAAGTGTTATTTTATGCCACATTGTAAGTTGAAAAATCAAACCAGTCATACTATGAGCAGAAAACGCTTTTTTGACACTTTTGGCACTTTTGACTGACAATGAATTTTAAGTACAAAACCACTCAAAATTTAAAGTTCTCATTTGCAGTTCAAGAAAGTGTTATTTTATGCCACGTTGTAAGTTTAAAATTCAAAACAGTCATAGAGTCAAAAACGCTATTTTGACACCTTTGGCACTTTTGACTGACAAAATGAATTTTAAGCAAAAAACCACTCAAAATTTAAAGTTTGCATTTGCAGTTCAAGAAAGTTTTATTTTATAACACGTTGTAAGTTTAAAATTAAAAACAGTCAAAGAGCCAAAAACGCTTTTTTTTACACTTTTGGCAATTTTGGCTGACAAAATGATTTTTTAGCAAAATGCACCCAAAAGTCAAAGTTCTCATTTCCGGTTCAAGAAAGTGTTAGTTTATGTCATGTTGTAAAATTCAAAACAGTCATAAAGCAGAAAACTCTTTTTTGACACTTTTAGCACTTTTGACTGAAAAAATGTTTTTTTTTTTAGCAAAAAATGCACCCAAAAGTCAAAGTTCTCATTTGCAGTTCAAGAAAGTATTATTTTTTGTCACGTTGTAAGTTGAAAATTCAAAACAGTCATACTCTGAGCAAAAAACGCTTTTTTGACACTTTTGGCACTTTTGACTGACAAAATGATTTTTTTGCAAAAAAGTGCACCCAAAAGTCAAAGTTCTCATTTGCATTTCAAGAAAGTATTATTTTTTGTCACGTTGTAAGTTGAAAATTCAAAACAGTCATACTCTGAGCATAAAACGCTTTTTTGACACTTTTAGCACTTTTGACTGAAAAAATGTTTTTTTTTTTAGCAAAAAATGCACCCAAAAGTCAAAGTTCTCATTTGCAGTTCAAGAAAGTATTATTTTTTGTCACGTTGTAAGTTGAAAATTCAAAACAGTCATACTCTGAGCAAAAAACGCTTTTTTGACACTTTTGGCACTTTTGACTGACAAAATGATTTTTTTGGAAAAAATGCACCCAAAAGTCAAAGTTCTCAGTTGCAGTTCAAGAAAGTGTTATTTTTTGTCACATTGTCAGTTGAAAATTCAAAACGGTCATACTCTGAGCAGAAAATGCTTTTTTGGCACTTTTGACTGACAAAATTAATTTTAAGCACAAAATCCACCCAAAAGTCAAAGTTCTCATTTGCAGTTCAAGAAAGTGTTATTTTTTGTCACGTTGTAAGTTGGAAATTCAAAACAGTCATACTCTGAGCAGAAAACGCTTTATTGACACTTTTGGCACTTTTGACTGATAAAATGATTTTTTTGGAAAAAATCCACCCAAAAGTCAAAGTTCTTATTTGCAGTTCAAGAAAGTGTTATTTTATGTCACGTTGTAAATGGAAAATTCAAAACAGTCATAATCTGAGCAGAAAATGCTTTTTTGACACTTTTGGCACTTTTGACTGAAAATATGATTTTTTTTTGCAAAAAATGCACCCAAAAGTCAAAGTTCACAGTTGCAGTTCAAGAAAGTGTTATTTTTTGTCACGTTGTAAGTGCAAAATTCAAAACAGTCATTGAGCCAAAAACGCTTTTTTGACACTTTTGGCTCTTTTGACTGAAAAAACGATTTTTTAGCATAAATAGACTCAAAAGTCAAAGTTCTCATTTGCAGTTCGAGAAAGTGTTAGTTTTTGTCACGTTTTAATTTGAAAAATCAAACCAGTCATTCTCTGAGCAGAAAACGCTTTTTTGACACTTTTGGCACTTTTGACTGAAAAAAAGATTTTTTAGCATAAATAGACTCAAAAGTCAAAGTTCTCATTTGCAGTTCAAGAAAGTGTTCGTTTTTGTCACGTTGTACGTGCAAAATTCAAAACAGTCATAGTCTGAGCCAAAAACGCTTTTTTGACACTTTTGGCACTTTTGACTGACAAAATGATTTTTTTGCAAAAAAGTGCACCCAAAAGTCAAAGTTCTCAGTTGCAGTTCAAGAAAGTGTTATGTTTTGTCACGTTGTAAGTGCAGTATTCAAAACAGTCATACTCTGAGCAGAAAACGCTTTCTTGACACTTTTGACTGACAGAATGATTTTTTTGCAAAAAAATGCACCCAAAAGTCAAAGTTCTCATTTTGCAGTTCAAAAAAGTGTTATTTTTGTCACGTTGTAAGTTGAAAAATCTAAACAGTCATATTCTGAGCAGAAAACGCTTTTTTGACACTTTTGGCACTTTTGACTGAAAATATGATTTTTTTGCAAAAAATGCACCCAAAAGTCAAAGTTCTCAGTTGCAGTTCAAGAAAGTGTTATTTTTTTGTCATGTTTTAAGTTGAAAATTCAAAACAGTCATAATCTGAAAAGAAAACGCTTTTTTGACACCTTTGGCACTTTTGATTGAAAAAATGATTTTTGAGCACAAAATCCACCCAAAAGTCAAAGTTCTTATTTGCAGTTCAAGAAAGTGTTATTTTTTTGTCACGTTGTAAGTGGAAAATTCAAAACATTCATACTCTGAGCAAAATATTGCTTTTTTGACACTTTTGGCACTTTTGATTGAAAAAATGATTTTTAAGCACAAAATCCACCCAAAAGTCAAAGTTCTCATTTGCAGTTCAAGAAAGTGTTATTTTTTGTCACGTTGTAAGTTGGAAATTCAAAACAGTCATACTCTGAGCAGAAAACGCTTTTTTGACACTTGTGGCACTTTTGACTGACAAAATGATTTTTTTGGAAAAAATCCACCCAAAAGTCAAAGTTCTCAGTTGCAGTTCAAGAAAGTGTTATTTTATGCCACATTGTAAGTTGAAAAATCAAACCAGTCATACTATGAGCAGAAAACGCTTTTTTGACACTTTTGGCACTTTTGACTGACAATGAATTTTAAGTACAAAACCACTCAAAAGTCAAAGTTCTCATTTTGCAGTTCAAGAAAGTGTTAGTTTTTGTCATGTTGTCAGTTGAAACTTCAAACCAGTAATACTTAGAGCCAAAAAGGTTTTTTTGACACTTTTGGCACTTTTGACTGACAAAAAGATTTTTTAGCAAAAAATAGGCTCAAAAGGCCAAAGTTCTCATTTGCAGTTCGAGAAAGTGTTAGTTTTTTGTCACGTTGTAAGTTGAAAATTCAAAACAGTCATACTCTGAGCATAAAATACTTTTTTGACACTTTTGGCACTTTTGACTGACAAAATGAATTTTAAGCACAAAACCACTCAAAATTTAAAGTTCTCGGACTTCCGGGTGACCGTTGCAGCACATGGACGCGTGAAAAGAAAGCTCCCACTAACCAACTGCAAAATAAGAATAAACTCCGCCAAAAACTCGAGGAGCACGACAGTACAAGGAGCAGAAAGCAAGAATATGAGCGGGGGCCTTTCAAAAAAGAAGAAGAACCCAAACACACAAGGCAAAGAAGACAAGGACATCGAGAAGAAAGGCATGCTAGCACCAGAAGCTGACATGGCTAACTTTCAGAGCAGCCTAAACAGCATTAGCAAACAAATCCAGAGTTTGCATAGCGAAATGAAGGCTGACTTGAAAACATTCAAAGAAGACATCACGGCTCAAATGAGTGACAAATTATCCGAATTCAGAGAGGACATCAATCAGAAGTTGTCCAAAATATCAACAGAGATGAACGAACAACAAGAGAAGATAAACGCAGCTGCGGCGCGGACGGAAGAGATGGAAACGTGGAGCCGTGAAGCAAATACTGTGCTGTGTGATTTAATGAAAGATCACAAAAAGATGAAAGAAAAGTTGGATGACCTGGAATCGAGATCAAGGTGGAACAACCTGCGCATCTACGGAGTCAAAGAGGAGGCGGAGGCGACAGAAAACTCGATGGCTGCTTTTATTGACAAATGGCTCAAAGAGGAGTTTTCACTAAACATGGATCTCCAGATTCAGAGAGCGCATCGAGCGTTAGCTCCAAAGCCAAAGGCAAGTCATCCTCCACGGTCTATTGTAATATGCTTTCAACAATTCACCGTGAAAGACTTGGTGCTCAAAAAAGCGTGGGACAAAAAGATCGTCATGTACGGAGAGAAAAGGATCTTTTTCGATCATGACTACGCGGAGAGCATTTTGCAACAACGCAAAGCATACATAAACATCAAAAAGGTGTTAAAGAGAGAAGGAATCCGCTTCCAAACTCCCTTTAATAAAATGCGCGTGCACTGGCCGGGCGGAGTTGTAACATACGCGGATGCCGATGACGCGACCAACGATCTGAGGAAGAGAGGATACGAGGTGGAAGACCCAGTGGGACGCACCAAGGAGTTTGCTCAGGCGGAGAAACTACTGTCAACTGGAGTCGCTACGTGGAAACCGAGCAGGAAAGAGAGACCAGGACAAGCAGCCAGACGCACACAGCTCCAGGAATTTCAGCACAAGAACACAAACGAAGGATGAGTAAAAAAAAAAAAAAAAAAAAAAAAAAAAAAACTTTTAAGTGAATAATTATAGTTGAAATCTAAATTAGAATATGACTTGTTAATATGCTTTGCCTTGATGGGTATTAAACCCGAGAAATGTTGGATATGTGGAAATGTGAATTTGTTGTGCGAACTAGGATGGGTAAATTAATCCGGTACGGGATGAATCTCATCACTAGCAAGGGGCCCTCACTTTTTGTGAGGTCTTACCCCTTAAAACAAGAAGGGAGCCGACTTAATACTACTATTGGTGTCGACTTTCCTTCATGGAAGCATCTGTTCATGTATTTAGTTAAAATGTGTTCTACACTTTTGTTTCAGTTATTGGTTGAAGAAGGTACATCTAGAAACCTGCAGATCGAATATTATTTTGTAAAAGACTCTATAACCATTTATGGATACTAAAAGAAATGAATACCAACTCCTGTCTCTAAATGTAAATGGTTTGGGAAACCCAGTTAAAAGGGCCAGAATTATGACTAAACTAAAGAAAGAAAAAAAGCATATAAACTTCCTGCAAGAGACTCATTTGACAAATGCAGAACACGAAAAATTGAAAAGGTTTGGGTTCAAGAACGCTTTCTATAGCTCACACAGCAATCCACGGAAACGAGGAGTAGCAATATTGATAGCAAACACGGTTCAGTTTACATGTAAAAGGGAGGTTAAAGATAAAGAAGGGCGATTTATTATAATTAAAGGAGTAATTGACCAGACAACAATAACGCTGGTAAATGTCTATGCTCCACCAGAAAGTACTAAAGAATTTTTCAAACTTTTGTTTGACACTATTGGGTTAGAGACGGTAGCAGTGAGACAGAGACAAGAGGCTGAGATGGAGGTAGCAGAGATGAAGATGTTGAGGTTCTCCTTAGGAGTGACCAGGTTAGACAGGATAAGGAACGAGTACATCAGAGGGACGGCTCATGTTGCCTGTGTTAGCGACAAAGTCAGAGAAGCCAGACTGAGATGGTTTGGACATGTTCAGAGGAGGGATAGTGGATATATTGGTAGAAGGATGTTGGAGATGGAGCTGCCTGGCAGGAGGGCAAGAGGACGGCCAAAGAGGAGATATATGGATGTCTTAACAGAGGACATGAAGTTGGCTAATGTTAGGGTAGAAGATGTCCATGATAGAGTGAGGTGGAAAAGGATGATTCGCTGTGGCGACCCCTGATGGGAAAAGCCGAAAGAGAAAGAAGTTTGACACTATTGCAGTTGAAGCAGAAGGTATATGCATCTGTGGAGGGGATTTAAATGTGATTATGGACTATAACCTAGACACAACCAGTAAGAATAAAAATAAGAAACCAACCTCAAAATTTGTAAAAAATATGTGGAAATCAATGGGATTTATTGATGTGTGGAGAGATCTCCATCCTCTACAAAAAGATTACAGCCACTACTCGGAAACTCATTCTGTTTATTCCAGGATTGACTATTTCTTCATGCAGAAAGAGCAGAGGAGCACAATAATAGGCTGTTACATTGGAGTAGCTGATGTATCAGACCACAATGCAATTTATTTAAAAATTAGACTGAAGGGCAGGCAAAGAAATACTCTATGGAGGCTGAACGCAGGAATTTTAAACAATAAAACAGTGACCAAACAAATTAAAATAGATATACAAAATTATCTTGAATTAAACAACAATGGGGAATCAAATCCAGCTATTATATGGGATGCACTAAAAGCAGTGATACGAGGGAGATTTATTGCAATAGGAAGTCAGATGAAAAAGGAAAGAGTAAAACAATATGAGACACTTACCTCAGACCTGAGAGAAATGGAACAAGCCTTTAAAGACAACGCAAATCAAACAACAAGACGGCTAATCAGTGAAACAAAAAAGAAGATTAATGACATACTTCAAAATGAGACCGAAACAAGAATAAGATACTTACAACAGAACTATTACGACTCAGGCCCCAAAGCCACAAGGCTGTTGCCTCGACGAATACGGGAAAGACAAGTAGAACTAAACATTAATAAAATTCGAGACCCTAAAACAAATCAATTAAAATGTAATCCAGAAGAAATTGAGAATATATTTAGGGACTATTATGAGGACTTATACACTGAGCCAAAGACTGCAAAACAAGAGGAGATGCAAACCTTACTAGACTCATTAGACCTACCTTCAATAGGAACGAAACAAAATGATCTCATGACAGCAGAAATTTCCACGGAAGAAATTAAAAAAACAATTGGCAAACTGAAATCAAACAAGGCACCTGGGAGTGATGGCTTTCCATCAGAATGGTATAAAGAATTCGAAGAAATATTTATTCCACTGCTTCACTCCACTTTCAATTGGATTTTATCAAGTGGACAAACTCCACCCTCCTGGAAGGAGGCAGTCATTACAGTACTTCCTAAGCCATTAAAGGACAAGGAACATTGTCAAAACTACAGACCAATTTCTATATTAAACGTTGACTATAAAATATACACCTCTATAATTTCAAATAGACTCCAGTCATTTATATCAAACTTAATAGATGAGGACCAAACCGGATTCGTCAAAGGTAGACAAACACACGATAATATAAGAAGAACACTTCACATCATAAACAGTATACATAAAAAAAAATTATCAGCTGCCTTAATAAGTTTAGATGCCGAAAAGGCATTTGATAGAGTCAATTGGGAATTTCTATATTTAACATTGGAGAAATTTGGATTCAATGAAAAGTCAATTAAGTGTATCAGTGCTCTCTACTACAAACCAACAGGTAGAATCAAAATTAACGGATCCCTCACAAATAGATTCAGTCTCGGACGGGGGACTAGACAGGGCTGTTGCCTTAGCCCTGTACTCTTTGCCCTTTATATTGAACCATTAGCCCAAATGGTGAGGCAAGACTCAAGGATAACAGGATTAGACATTGGTGGACAGGAACATATTATAAGCCTGTTCGCGGATGACGTTATGATCTATTTATCAGATCCAGTCAAATCATTTGGTAATTTGATGAAGATTTTTGATAGATTTGGTCAAAGCTCAGGATACAAAATAAATATAAATAAAACTCAGACACATGTTTAATTGCGTTGCAAATCAAGGTTTAAAGGAATGGAAGATAAAATGGGATGCCAAATCACTTGAGTACCTGGGGGTGAATATACCTAAAGACCCAGGAAAACTTTATCAGAATAACTATGAACGTATAAATATCAATATCAGAAAAGACATAGAAAGATGGTCCACATACACTCTAGGATTAAGTGAAAGAATACATGTTATAAAAATGAATATACTACCACGCCTCCTTTACCTCTTTCTAGCTTTACCAGTAGAGATCCCACAATCCCAATTCCAAAAATGGGATAAACTTATATCAAGATTTATATGGGAAGGAAAACGACCAAGAATACGATACCACACTTTACAACTACCCAATATTAAGGGGGGAAGAGCCTTACCTAATCTAAAAGAATACTTTAGAGCTGCCCAAATACATCGTTTAGTATACTGGTGTAATACAGAGTATGTTGCCCGATGGAAAGATATAGAACTTTTTACACCCAAATTCCCAATTCAAACATGTATGGGGGAAAACGGGGTCCCAGCCACTGCTAAAGAGCATTTAGATCTAAATCCAATAACATTATTTACTCTTGAGAACTGGTATTATGTTATAAAACAATTAAAATTAGGTAAAGAAATCAGATTGTTGAAATGGACAGCATATGACGACAAATTTAGACCTGCACAATTTGATCACAGATTTAAACAATGGGCTGACAAGGGTATTACGGCCATGTGCACAATGATAAAGAAAGGTGAAATGAGAGAATTTCAGGAACTTAAGGACACATATGGTCTAATAAATCAGGACCTATTCAGATATATGCAAATGCGAGACTACTATGAAAAGCAAATCAAAACAGAGGAACACAAAGTACACCTAATAATTAAGACATTAATACAGGCCTACAGTGAAAATATTCCCAAGATTATATCAGTTCTATATAAGCACCTTATGGAATCAAAAATGGGTTCAACTCTATATGTCAAAGCAAAATGGGAAAAGGATTTGAGAGAGAAAATCTCAGAGGAGAAGTGGGATGATATGTGGAAAGTTCACCAAACCACTACGCAGTCACTAAAATGGCGAGAATTTGCCTGGAAAAATCAAATAAGATATTTTATAACACCACAAATCAAGGGCAAACTAATTAAAACTCAGCAACTCTGCTGGAGAACTTGCATGGATGAGGACTCAAATCAGACACATATTTTTTGGGAATGTGAGAAAATAAAGCCCTTCTGGGACACCATCCACTCTGCTATATGTGAAACACTCAGGTATAAGATACCCCAAACCTGTCTTGTGATGTATCTGGGTTACTTATAGGGAACAGTACATAAAACGGACCAAAACCTAGTAAAAGTTCTTCTTGTGGCAGCAAAGAAAGCCATAACTAAGAACTGGCAGAAGGCTGAAGCCCCAACACACAAACAATGGATGTATATTGTGGAAGAAATCCAAACAATGGAGAGACTTACATACAAACTAAGAATGAAGGAAGAAAGATTTCTGAAGGACTGGGAAAAATGGTTTTTGTACAAAACAAGAAAAGGTTATGACATATTGTTAACTCTGTGATCAATATCCTGGTTAGGAGGAAAATTTCAACCTGACAACTTTACGTACCTTCTTGTACTAATTTTTCATTTTCTTTGGATTTTTGTTCAATATATGCTGTTTCACTGCTTGTAACTTTGTTCCTGTGTTTAAAAACAATAAAAAGATATTTGCAAAAAAAAAAAAAAATTAAAGTTCTCATTTGCAGTTCAAGAAGGTGTTAGTTTTTGTCACGTTGTAAGTTGAAAATTCAAAACAGTCATTGAGCCAAAAACTCTTTTTTGACACTTTAGGCACTTTTGACTGACAAAATGATTTATTTTAGCAACAAATGCACCCAAAAGTTGAAGTTCTCTTTTGATGTTGAAGAAAGTGTTAGTTTTTCTCAAGTTGTAAGTTGAATATTCAAAACAGTCATACTCTGTGCATAAAAGACTTTTTTGACACTTTTGGCACTTTTAACTGAAAAATGATTTCTTAGCAAAAAATAGACACAAAATTCAAAAAGTTCTCATTTTGCAGTTCAAGAAAGTGTTAGTTTTTCTCATGTTGTCAGTTGAAACTTCAAACCAGTAATACTTAGAGCCGAAAACGCTTTTTTGACATTTTTGGCACTTTTGACTGACAAAATGATTTTTTTTAGCAACAAATGCACCCAAAAGTTGAAGTTCTTATTTGATGTTCAAGAAAGTGTTATTTTATGCCACATTGTAAGTTTAAAATTCAAACCAGTCATGCTCTGAGCAGAAAACGCTTTTTTGACACTTTTGGCACTTTTGACTGACAAAATGAATTTTAAGCCGAAA
Source organism: Oryzias latipes (assembly GCF_053564925.1). Classification (NCBI taxonomy): domain Eukaryota; kingdom Metazoa; phylum Chordata; class Actinopteri; order Beloniformes; family Adrianichthyidae; genus Oryzias; species Oryzias latipes. Next base: position 254,444 of record NC_136247.1, read on the forward strand.
ACCACTCAAAAGTCAAAGTTCTCATTTGTAGTTCAAGAAAGTAGTATTTTTTGTCAAGTTGTAAGTTGAAAATTCAAAACAGTCATACTCAGAGCCAAAAACGCTTTTTTGACACTTTTGGCACTTTTGACTGACAAAATGAATTTTAAGCACAAAACCACTCAAAATTTAAAGTTCTCATTTGCAGTTCAAGAAGGTGTTAGTTTTTGTCACGTTGTAAGTTGAAAATTCAAAACAGTCATTGAGCCAAAAACTCTTTTTTGACACTTTTGGCAATTTTGATAGACATAATGATTTATTTTAGCAACAAATGCACCCAAAAGTTGAAGTTCTCTTTTGATGTTGAAGAAAGTGTTAGTTTTTCTCAAGTTGTAAGTTAAATATTCAAAACAGTCATACTCTGAGCACAAAATACTTTTTTGACACTTTTGGCACTTTTAACTGAAAAAATGATTTCCTAGCAAAAAATGGACACAAAATTCAAAGTTCTCATTTTGCAGTTCAAGAAAGTGTTAGTTTTTGTCATGTTGTCAGTTGAAACTTCAAACCAATAATACTTAGAGCCGAAAACGCTTTTTAGACACTTTTGGCACTTTTGACTGACAAAAAGATTTTTTAGCAAAAAATAGACTCAAAAGTCAAAGTTCTCATTTGCAGTTCGAGAAAGTGTTAGTTTTTTGTCACGTTGTAAGTTGAAAATTCAAAACAGTCATACTCTGAGCATAAAAGACTTTTTTGACACTTTTGGCACTTTTAACTGAAAAATGATTTCTTAGCAAAAAATAGACACAAAATTCAAAAAGTTCTCATTTTGCAGTTCAAGAAAGTGTTAGTTTTTCTCATGTTGTCAGTTGAAACTTCAAACCAGTAATACTTAGAGCCGAAAACGCTTTTTAGACACTTTTGGCACTTTTGACTGACAAAATGATTTTTTCTAGCAACAAATGCACCCAAAAGTTTAAGTTCTCATTTGATGTTGAAGAAAGTGTTAGTTTTTCTCAAGTTGTAATTTAAATATTCAAAACAGTCATACTCTGAGCACAAAATACTTTTTTGACACTTTTGGCACTTTTAACTGAAAAAATGATTTCCTAGCAAAAAATGGACACAAAATTCAAAGTTCTCATTTTGCAGTTCAAGAAAGTGTTAGTTTTTGTCATGTTGTCAATTGAAACTTCAAACCAGTAAAACTTAGAGCCAAAAAGGTTTTTTTGACACTTTTGGCACTTTTGACTGACAAAAAGATTTTTTAGCAAAAAATAGACTCAAAAGTCAAAGTTCTCATTTGCAGTTCGAGAAAGTGTTAGTTTTTTGTCACGTTGTAAGTTGAAAATTCAAAACAGTCATACTCTGAGCATAAAATACTTTTTTGACACTTTTGGCACTTTTGACTGACAAAATGAATTTTAAGCACCAAACCACTCAAAATTTAAAGTTCTCATTTGCAGTTCAAGAAAGTGTTATTTTATGCCACGTTGTAAGTTTGAAATGAAAAACAGTCATTGAGCCAAAAATGCTTTTTTGACACTTTTGGCAATTTTGACTGACAAAATTATTTTTTTTAGCAACAAATGCACCCAAAAGTTTAAGTTCTCATTTGATGTTGAAGAAAGTGTTAGTTTTTCTCAAGTTGTAAGTTGAAAATTCAAAACCTTCATAATCTGAGCACAAAATACTTTTTTACACTTTTGGCACTTTTGACGGACAAAATGAATTTTAAGCACAAAACCAGTCAAAATTTAAAGTTTGCATTTGCAGTTCAAGAAAGTTTTGTTTTATGCCACGTTGTAAGTTTAAAATTCAAAACAATCATACTCTGAGCAGAAAACGCTTTTTTGACACTTTTGGCACTTTTGACTGACAAAATGAATTTTAAGCACAAAACCACTCAAAATTTAAAGTTCTCATTTGCAGTTCAAGAAAGTGTTAGTTTTTGTCACGTTGTAAGTTGAAAATTCAAAACAGTCATTGAGCCAAAAACTCTTTTTTGACACTTTAGGCACTTTTGACTGACAAAATGATTTTTTTTTAGCAACAAATGCACCCAAAAGTTTAAGTTTTCATTTGATGTTCAAGAAAGTGTCATTTTTTCTCAAGTTGTAAGTTGAATATTCAAAACAGTCATACTCTGTGCATAAAAGACTTTTCTACACTTTTGGCACTTTTAACTGAAAAATGATTTCTTAGCAAAAACTAGACACAAAATTCAAAAAGTTCTCATTTTGCAGTTCAAGAAAGTGTTAGTTTTTCTCATGTTGTAAGTTGAAACTTCAAACCAGAAATACTTAGAGCCGAAAACGCTTTTTTGACACTTTTGGCACTTTTGACTGACAAAATGATTTTTTTTAGCAACAAATGCACCCAAAAGTCAAAGTTCTTATTTGCCTGTTCAAGAAAGTATCATTTTTTGTCACGTTCTTCTTTCTCTTTCGGCTTTTCCCATCAGGGGTCGCCACAGCGAATCATCCTTTTCCACCTCACTCTATCATGGACATCTTCTACCCTAACATTAGCCAACTTCATGTCCTCTGTTAAGACATCCATGTATCTCCTCTTTGGCCGTCCTCTTGCCCTCCTGCCAGGCAGCTCCATCTCCAACATCCTTCTACCAATATATCCACTATCCCTCCTCTGAACATGTCCAAACCATCTCAGTCTGGCTTCTCTGACTTTGTCGCTAACACAGGCAACATGAGCCGTCCCTCTGATGTACTCGTTCCTTATCCTGTCTAACCTGGTCACTCCTAAGGAGAACCTCAACATCTTCATCTCCGCTACCTCCATCTCAGCCTCTTGTCTCTGTCTCACTGCTACCGTCTCTAACCCATAGAGCAGAGCTGGTCTCACCACTGTCTTGTACACCTTTCCTTTGAGTCTTGCTGGCACTCTTCTGTCACACAACACTCCTGACACTTTCCTCCAACCGCTCCAACCTGCCTGCACTCGCCTCTTCACCTCTTTTCCACACTCCCCATCACACTGAACTGTTGACCCCAAGTACTTAAACTCCTGCACCTTCTTCACCTCAGCCCCCTGTAACCTAACGCTTCTACTTTGATCCCTCTCGTTCAGACACATGTATTCTGTCTTACTACGACTGACCTTCATGCCTCTTCTTTCCAGAGCAAACCTCCACCTCTCTAGCTGTTCCTCCACCTGCTCTCTACTCTCACTGCAAATTACAATGTCATCCGCAAACATCATTGTCCAGGGAGATTCCTGTCTTACCTCATCTGTCAGCCTGTCCATCAGCATAGCAAACAAAAAAGGACTCAAAGCTGATCCTTGGTGTAGTCCCACCTCCACCTTGAACTCCTCTGTCTGACCTACAGCACATCTCACCACCGTCATACTTCTCTCATACATGTCCTGAACTACTCTGACATACTTCTCTGCCACTCCAGACGACCTCATACAGTACCACAGCTCCTCCCTCGGCACCCTGTCATACGCCTTCTCTAAATCTACGAACACACAATGCAGCTCCTTCTGACCTTCTCTGTACTTTTCCATCAACATTCTCAAAGCAAAAATGGCATCAGTGGTGCTCTTACGGGGCATGAAACCATACTGCTGCTCACAGATCTCCACCTTCTTCCTAAGCCTGGCTTCCACTACTCTTTCCCACAGCTTCATTGTGTGGATCATCAACTTTATTCCTCTATAGTTGCTGCAGTTCTGCGTGTCACCCTTGTTCTTAAAGATCGGAACCAGAACGCTTCTCCTCCATTCCTCAGGCATCTTCTCACTCTCTAAAATCCTATTGAACAACCTTGTTAGAAATTCCACTGCTGCCTCTCCTAAGCACTTCCATACCTCCACAGGAACGTCATCAGGACCAACGGCCTTTCCGCTCTTCATCCTTTTCAGAGCCTTCCTAACCTCATCCTTTCCAATCTCTGCTACTTCCTGCTCCACAACAACCACATCTTCCTCCCTTCTTTCCCTGTCATTTTCCACGTTCATCAGCTCCTCAAAATACTCCTTCCATCTTTTCTGTACACTCTCCTGGGTTGTTAGCACCTTTCCATCTCTGTCCTTAATCACCCTTATCTGTTGCACGTCCTTCCCATCTCTGTCTCTCTGTCTGGCTAGCCTGTACAAGTCCTTCTCTCCTTCCTTTGTGTCTAACCTGTCATATAGCTCATCGTAAGCCTTCTGTTTGGCCTTTGCCACCTCTCTCTTCACTCTACGCTGCGCTTCCTTGTACTCCTGTCTACCTTCCTCAGTCCTTTCTACATCCCACTTCTTTTTAGCCAACCTCTTCCTCTGGACGCATTCCTGTACTTCCTCATTCCACCACCAAGTCTCTTTACCGTCTTTCCTCTTTCCAGATGACACACCTAGCACCTTCCTACCTGTTTCCCTGATAATCTCTGCTGTAGTTTCCCAGTCATCTGGAAGCTCATCCTGACCACCCAGGACCTGCCTCAACTTCTGCCTAAATTTCTCACAAGTTTCTTCATTCTGTAGCTTCCACCACTTGGTCTTCTTTTCTGTTTTCCCTCTCTTCTTCCTCCTGACCTCCAGAGTCATCTTACACACCACCATGCGGTGCTGTCTGGCTACACTCTCTCCTACCACCACTTTGCAGTCAATAACCTCTCTCAAATGACCTCGTCTACATAGGATGTAGTCCACCTGGGTACTCCTACCTCCACTTCTGTATGTCACTCTATGTTCCTCTCTCTTCTGGAAGTAAGTGTTGACTACAGCCATTTCCATCCTCTTCGCAAAGTCCACCACCATCTGTCCCTCCAGATTCCTTTCCTTCACACCAAACCTGCCCATCACCTCCTCATCACCTCTATTGCCCTCACCAACATGCCCATTAAAGTCTGCTCCAATAACAACTCTCTCTCCTCTGGGGAAACTCTGTATGACCTCATCCAACTCACTCCAGAATCTCTCCTTCACTTCTAACTCACAGCCAACCTGTGGCGCATACCCACTGACTACATTCACCATCACCCCTTCGATTTCTAACTTTAAGCTCATCATCCTGTCTGAGACTCTTTTCACCTCTAGAACACTGTTTACAAACTCCCCCTTCAGAATCACTCCTACCCCGTTTCTCTTCCTATCAACACCATGATAGAACAGTTTGTATCCTCCTCCAATACTACGTGCCTTGCTGCCCTTCCACCTTGTCTCCTGCACACACAGTACATCTACCTTCCTTCTCTCCATCATGTCTGCCAGCTCTCTGCCTTTCCCTGTCATTGTGCCAACGTTAAGAGTCCCTATTCTCAAACCTATGTTCCTGCCTTTTCCCTTCTCTCTCTGGCCACGGGCCCTTCTGCCTCCCCTCTTTCTTCGACCAACAGTAGTCAAATTTCCACCGACACCCTGTAGGTTAACAGCATCGGTGGCGGTCGTTGTTAACCCGGGCCTCGACCGATCTGGTGTGTCTAAAGTGTTGTGGATGATTCGCATGGTTATTTTGGCAATTTTTACGCCGGATGCCCTTCCTGACGCAACCCTCTCTATTTATCCGGGCTTGGGACCGGCACAGAGGCAACTGGCTTGCAACCCCTGTGGCTAGATTATTTTATTATTTTTTGTCACGTTGTAAGTCGAAAATTCAAAACAGTCATTGAGCCAAAAACACTTTTTTTACACTTTTGACTGACAAAATGTTTTTTTTTTTGGCAACAAATGCGCCCAAAAGTCAAAGTTCTCATTTGCAGTTCAAGAAATTGTTATTTTTTGTCACATTGTAAGTTAATAATTCAACTCATAATTAGAGCCAAAAACACTTTTTTAACACTTTTGACTGACAAAATGATTTTTAAGCAGAAAACCCACTCAAAAGTCAAAGTTCTCATTTGCAGTTCAAGAAAGTGTTTTTTTTTTTTCATGTAGTAAGTTGAAAATTCAAAAAAGTCATACTCATAGAGCCAAAAACGCTTTTTTGACACTTTTGGCACTTTTGACTGACAAAATTATTTTTAAGCACAAAATCCACTCAAAAGTCAAAGTTCTCATTTGCAGTTCAAGAAAGTGTTATTTTATCCAGATTGTAAGTTGTAAATTCTAAACATTCATACTCTGAGCAGAAAATACTTTTTTGACAATTTTGGCACTTTTGACCGAAAAAATTATTTTTATGTAAAAAGTGCACTCAAAAGTCAAAATTCTCATTTGCAGTTCAAGAAAGTGTTATTTTTTTGTCACATTGTCAGTTGAAAATTCTAAACAGTCACATTCAGAGGAAAAAACGCTTTTTTGACACTTTTGGCACTTTTGACTGAAAAAATTATTTTTATGTAAAAAATGCACTCAAAAGTCAAAGTTCTCATTTGCAGTTCAAGAAAGTGTTATTTTTTGTCACATTGTAAGTCAAAAATTCAAAACAGTCAAACTCAGAGCAGAAAACGCTTTTTTGACACTTTTGACTGACAAAATGATTTTTAAGCACAAAAAGCACCCAAAAGTCAAAGTTCTCATTTGCAGTTCAAGAAAGTGTTATTTTTTGTCACATTGTAAGTCGAAAATTCAACTCATACTTAAAGCCAAAAACACTTTTTTGACACTTTTGGCACTTTTGACTGACAAAATGTTTTTTTTAGCAAAATATAGACTTAAAGTCAAAGTTCTAATTTACAGTTCAAGAAAGTGTTATTTTTTGTCACATTGTAAGTTGAAAATTCAAAACAGTCATACTCAGATTAGAAAACACTTTTTTGACACTTTTGGCACTTTTGACTGACAAAAGGATTTTTAAGCACAAAATGCACTCAAAAGTCAAAGTTCTAATTTACAGTTCAAGAAAGTGTTATTTTTTTGTCACATTGTAAGTTGAAAATTCAAAACAGTTATACTCAGAGGCGGAAGCGCTTTTTTTACACTTTTGGCACTTTTGACTGACAAAATTATTTTTAAGCACAAAATCCACTCAAAAGTCAAAGTTCTCATTTGCAGTTCAAGAAAGTGTTATTTTATCCAGATTGAAAGTTGTAAATTCTAAACATTCATACTCTGAGCAGAAAATACTTTTTTGACAATTTTGGCACTTTTGACTGAAAAAATTATTTTTATGTAAAAAGTGCACTCAAAAGTCAAAGTTCTCATTTGCAGTTCAAGAAAGTGTTATTTTTTTGTCACATTGTCAGTTGAAAATTCTAAACAGTCACATTCAGAGCCAAAAACGCTTTTTTGACACTTTTGGCACTTTTGACTGAAAAAATTATTTTTATGTAAAAAATGCACTCAAAAGTCAAAGTTCTCATTTGCAGTTCAAGAAAGTGTTATTTTTTGTCACATTGTAAGTCAAAAATTCAAAACAGTCAAACTCAGAGCAGAAAACGCTTTTTTGACACTTTTGACTGACAAAATGATTTTTAAGCACAAAAAGCACCCAAAAGTCAAAGTTCTCATTTGCAGTTCAAGAAAGTGTTATTTTTTGTCACATTGTAAGTCGAAAATTCAATACAGTCATACTCAGAGCAGAAAATACTTTTTTGACAATTTTGGCACTTTTGACTGAAAAAATTATTTTTATGTAAAAAATGCACTCAAAAGTCAAAGTTCTCATTTGCAGTTCAAGAAAGTGTCATTTTTTTGTCACATTGTCAGTTGAAAATTCTAAACAGTCACATTCAGAGCCAAAAACGCTTTTTTGACACTTTTGGCACTTTTGACTGAAAAAATGATTTTTAAGCACAAAATGCACTCAAAAGTCAAAGTTCTAATTTGCAGTTCAAAGAGGTGTTATTATATGTCAATTTTAAATTGAATATTCAAAAGTCATACTTAGAGCCGAAAACGCTTTTTGACACTTTTGGCACTTTTGACTGAAAAAATATTTTTTTTTGGCAAAAATGCACCGTAAAATCAAAGTTCTCATTTGCAGTTCAAGAAAGTGTTATTTTTTGTCACGTTGTAAGTTGAATATTCAACTCATACTTAGAACCAAAAACACTTATTTGACACTTTTGACTGACCAAAAGATTTTTAAGCAAAAAATAGACTTAAAGTCAAAGTTCTAATTTGCAGTTCAACAAAGTGTTATTTTTTGTCATGTTGTAAGTTGAAAATTCAAAACAGTCATACTCAGAGCCAAAAATGCTTTTTTGACACTTTTGGCACTTTTGACTGACAAATTGATTTTTATGCACAGTATCCACTCAAAAGTCAAAGTTCTTTGTTGCAGTTCAAGAAAGTGTTATTTTTTGTCAAATTGTAAGTTGAATATTCAAAAACAGTCATACTCAGAGCAGGAAACGCTTTTTTGACAATTTTGGCACTTTTGACTGACAAAATTATTTTTTTAGCAAAAAATGCTGTCAATGGTCAAAGTTCTCGTTTGCAGTTCAAGAAAGTGTTATTTTTTTGTCACGTTGTAAGATGAAAATTCAAAACAGTCATCCTCAGAGCCAAAAATGCTTTTTTGACACTTTTGACTGAAAAAATGATTCTTAGGCACAAAATGCACTCAAAAGTCAAAGTTATCATTTGTAGTTCAAGAAAGTGTTATTTTTTGTCACATTGTAAGTTGAAAATTCAACTCATACTTAAAGCCAAAAACACTTTTTTGACACTTTTGGCACTTTTGACTGACAAAATGTTTTTTTTTAGCAAAATATAGACTTAAAGTCAAAGTTCTAATTTACAGTTCAAGAAAGTGTTATTTTTTGTCACATTGTCAGTTGAAAATTCAAAACAGTCATACTCAGAGGCGGAAGCGCTTTTTTTACACTTTTGGCACTTTTGACTGACAAAATTATTTTTAAGCACAAAATCCACTCAAAAGTCAAAGTTCTCATTTGCAGTTCAAGAAAGTGTTATTTTATCCAGATTGTAAGTTGTAAATTCTAAACATTCATACTCTGAGCAGAAAATACTTTTTTGACAATTTTGGCACTTTTGACCGAAAAAATTATTTTTATGTAAAAAGTGCACTCAAATGTCAAAGTTCTCATTTGCAGTTCAAGAAAGTGTTATTTTTTTGTCACATTGTCAGTTGAAAATTCTAAACAGTCACATTCAGAGGAAAAAACGCTTTTTTGACACTTTTGGCACTTTTGACTGAAAAAATTATTTTTATGTAAAAAATGCACTCAAAAGTCAAAGTTCTCATTTGCAGTTCAAGAAAGTGTTATTTTTTGTCACATTGTAAGTCAAAAATTCAAAACAGTCAAACTCAGAGCAGAAAACGCTTTTTTGACACTTTTGACTGACAAAATGATTTTTAAGCACAAAAAGCACCCAAAAGTCAAAGTTCTCATTTGCAGTTCAAGAAAGTGTTATTTTTTGTCACATTGTCAGTTGAAAATTCAACTCATACTTAAAGCCAAAAACACTTTTTTGACACTTTTGGCACTTTTGACTGACAAAATGTTTTTTTTAGCAAAATATAGACTTAAAGTCAAAGTTCTAATTTACAGTTCAAGAAAGTGTTATTTTTTGTCACATTGTAAGTTGAAAATTCAAAACAGTCATACTCAGATTAGAAAACACTTTTTTGACACTTTTGGCACTTTTGACTGACAAAAGGATTTTTAAGCACAAAATGCACTCAAAAGTCAAAGTTCTAATTTACAGTTCAAGAAAGTGTTATTTTTTGTCACATTGTAAGTTGAAAATTCAAAACAGTTATACTCAGAGGCGGAAGCGCTTTTTTTACACTTTTGGCACTTTTGACTGACAAAATTATTTTTAAGCACAAAATCCACTCAAAAGTCAAAGTTCTCATTTGCAGTTCAAGAAAGTGTTATTTTATCCAGATTGAAAGTTGTAAATTCTAAACATTCATACTCTGAGCAGAAAATACTTTTTTGACAATTTTGGCACTTTTGACTGAAAAAATTATTTTTATGTAAAAAGTGCACTCAAAAGTCAAAGTTCTCATTTGCAGTTCAAGAAAGTGTTATTTTTTTGTCACATTGTCAGTTGAAAATTCTAAACAGTCACATTCAGAGCCAAAAACGCTTTTTTGACACTTTTGGCACTTTTGACTGAAAAAATTATTTTTATGTAAGAAATGCACTCAAAAGTCAAAGTTCTCATTTGCAGTTCAAGAAAGTGTTATTTTTTGTCACATTGTAAGTCAAAAATTCAAAACAGTCAAACTCAGAGCAGAAAACGCTTTTTTGACACTTTTGACTGACAAAATGATTTTTAAGCACAAAAAGCACCCAAAAGTCAAAGTTCTCATTTGCAGTTCAAGAAAGTGTTATTTTTTGTCACATTGTAGGTCGAAAATTCAATACAGTCATACTCAGAGCAGACAACGCTTTTTTGACACTTTTGGCACTTTTGACTTAAAAAATGATTTTTATGTAAAAAATGCATTCAAAAGTCAAAGTTCTCATTTGCAGTTCAAGAAAGTGTTATTTTATCCAGATTGTAAGTTGTAAATTCAAAACAGTCATACTCTGAGCAGAAAATACTTTTTTGACAATTTTGGCACTTTTGACTGAAAAAATTATTTTTACGTAAAAAATGCACTCAAAAGTCAAAGTTCTCATTTGCAGTTCAAGAAAGTGTCATTTTTTTTGTCACATTGTCAGTTGAAAATTCTAAACAGTCACATTCAGAGCCAAAAACGCTTTTTTGACACTTTTGGCACTTTTGACTGAAAAAATGATTTTTAAGCACAAAATGCACTCAAAAGTCAAAGTTCTAATTTGCAGTTCAAAGAAGTGTTATTATATGTCAATTTTAAATTGAATATTCAAAAGTCATACTTAGAGCCGAAAACGCTTTTTGACACTTTTGGCACTTTTGACTGAAAAAATAATTTTTTTTGGCAAAAATGCACCGTAAAATCAAAGTTCTCATTTGCAGTTCAAGAAAGTGTTATTTTTTGTCACGTTGTAAGTTGAATATTCAACTCATACTTAGAACCAAAAACACTTATTTGACACTTTTGACTGACAAAAAGATTTTTAAGCAAAAAATAGACTTAAAGTCAAAGTTCTAATTTGCAGTTCAACAAAGTGTTATTTTTTGTCATGTTGTAAGTTGAAAATTCAAAACAGTCATACTCAGAGCCAAAAATGCTTTTTTGACACTTTTGGCACTTTTGACTGACAAATTGATTTTTATGCACAGTATCCACTCAAAAGTCAAAGTTCTTTGTTGCAGTTCAAGAAAGTGTTATTTTTTGTCAAATTGTAAGTTGAATATTCAAAACAGTCATACTCAGAGCAGAAAACGCTTTTTTGACAATTTTGGCACTTTTGACTGACAAAATTATTTTTTTAGCAAAAAATGCTGTCAATGGTCAAAGTTCTCGTTTGCAGTTCAAGAAAATGTTATTTTTTTGTCACGTTGTAAGATGAAAATTCAAAACAGTCATCCTCAGAGCCAAAAATGCTTTTTTGACACTTTTGACTGAAAAAATGATTCTTAAGCACAAAATGCACTCAAAAGTCAAAGTTATCATTTGTAGTTCAAGAAAGTGTTATTTTTTGTCACATTGTAAGTTGAAAATTCAACTCATACTTAAAGCCAAAAACACTTTTTTGACACTTTTGGCACTTTTGACTGACAAAATGTTTTTTTTAGCAAAATATAGACTTAAAGTCAAAGTTCTAATTTACAGTTCAAGAAAGTGTTATTTTTTGTCACATTGTAAGTTGAAAATTCAAAACAGTCATACTCAGATTAGAAAACACTTTTTTGACACTTTTGGCACTTTTGACTGACAAAATGATTTTTAAGCACAAAATGCACTCAAAAGTCAAAGTTCTCATTTGCAGTTCAAGAATGTGTTATTTTTTGTCACATTGTCAGTTGAAAATTCAAAACAGTCATACTCAGAGCCGAAAACGCTTTTTTGACACTTTTGGCACTTTTGACTTAAAAAATGATTTTTATGTAAAAAATGCATTCAAAAGTCAAAGTTCTCATTTGCAGTTCAAGAAAGTGTTATTTTATCCAGATTGTAAGTTGTAAATTCAAAACAGTCATACTCTGAGCAGAAAATACTTTTTTGACAATTTTGGCACTTTTGACTGAAAAAATTATTTTTATGTAAAAAATGCACTCAAAAGTCAAAGTTCTCATTTGCAGTTCAAGAAAGTGTCATTTTTTTGTCACATTGTCAGTTGAAAATTCTAAACAGTCACATTCAGAGCCAAAAACGCTTTTTTGACACTTTTGGCACTTTTGACTGAAAAAATGATTTTTAAGCACAAAATGCACTCAAAAGTCAAAGTTCTAATTTGCAGTTCAAAGAAGTGTTATTATATGTCAATTTTAAATTGAATATTCAAAAGTCATACTTAGAGCCGAAAACGCTTTTTGACACTTTTGGCACTTTTGACTGAAAAAATATTTTTTTTTGGCAAAAATGCACCGTAAAGTCAAAGTTCTCATTTGCAGTTCAAGAAAGTGTTATTTTTTGTCACGTTGTAAGTTGAATATTCAACTCATACTTAGAACCAAAAACACTTTTTTGACACTTTTGACTGACAAAAAGATTTTTAAGCAAAAAATAGACTTAAAGTCAAAGTTCTAATTTGCAGTTCAACAAAGTGTTATTTTTTGTCATGTTGTAAGTTGAAAATTCAAAACAGTCATACTCAGAGCCAAAAATGCTTTTTTGACACTTTTGGCACTTTTGACTGACAAATTGATTTTTATGCACAGTATCCACTCAAAAGTCAAAGTTCTTTGTTGCAGTTCAAGAAAGTGTTATTTTTTGTCAAATTGTAAGTTGAATATTCAAAACAGTCATACTCAGAGCAGAAAACGCTTTTTTGACAATTTTGGCACTTTTGACTGACAAAATTATTTTTTTAGCAAAAAATGCTGTCAATGGTCAAAGTTCTCGTTTGCAGTTCAAGAAAATGTTATTTTTTTGTCACGTTGTAAGATGAAAATTCAAAACAGTCATCCTCAGAGCCAAAAATGCTTTTTTGACACTTTTGACTGAAAAAATGATTCTTAAGCACAAAATGCACTCAAAAGTCAAAGTTATCATTTGTAGTTCAAGAAAGTGTTATTTTTTGTCACATTGTAAGTTGAAAATTCAACTCATACTTAAAGCCAAAAACACTTTTTTGACACTTTTGGCACTTTTGACTGACAAAATGTTTTTTTTAGCAAAATATAGACTTAAAGTCAAAGTTCTAATTTACAGTTCAAGAAAGTGTTATTTTTTGTCACATTGTAAGTTGAAAATTCAAAACAGTCATACTCAGATTAGAAAACACTTTTTTGACACTTTTGGCACTTTTGACTGACAAAATGATTTTTAAGCACAAAATGCACTCAAAAGTCAAAGTTCTCATTTGCAGTTCAAGAATGTGTTATTTTTTGTCACATTGTCAGTTGAAAATTCAAAACAGTCATACTCAGAGCCGAAAACGCTTTTTTGACACTTTTGGCACTTTTGACTTAAAAAATGATTTTTATGTAAAAAATGCATTCAAAAGTCAAAGTTCTCATTTGCAGTTCAAGAAAGTGTTATTTTATCCAGATTGTAAGTTGTAAATTCAAAACAGTCATACTCTGAGCAGAAAATACTTTTTTGACAATTTTGGCACTTTTGACTGAAAAAATTATTTTTATGTAAAAAATGCACTCAAAAGTCAAAGTTCTCATTTGCAGTTCAAGAAAGTGTCATTTTTTTGTCACATTGTCAGTTGAAAATTCTAAACAGTCACATTCAGAGCCAAAAACGCTTTTTTGACACTTTTGGCACTTTTGACTGAAAAAATGATTTTTAAGCACAAAATGCACTCAAAAGTCAAAGTTCTAATTTGCAGTTCAAAGAAGTGTTATTATATGTCAATTTTAAATTGAATATTCAAAAGTCATACTTAGAGCCGAAAACGCTTTTTGACACTTTTGGCACTTTTGACTGAAAAAATATTTTTTTTTGGCAAAAATGCACCGTAAAGTCAAAGTTCTCATTTGCAGTTCAAGAAAGTGTTATTTTTTGTCACGTTGTAAGTTGAATATTCAACTCATACTTAGAACCAAAAACACTTTTTTGACACTTTTGACTGACAAAAAGATTTTTAAGCAAAAAATAGACTTAAAGTCAAAGTTCTAATTTGCAGTTCAACAAAGTGTTATTTTTTGTCATGTTGTAAGTTGAAAATTCAAAACAGTCATACTCAGAGCCAAAAATGCTTTTTTGACACTTTTGGCACTTTTGACTGACAAATTGATTTTTATGCACAGTATCCACTCAAAAGTCAAAGTTCTTTGTTGCAGCTCAAGAAAGTGTTATTTTTTGTCAAATTGTAAGTTGAATATTCAAAACAGTCATACTCAGAGCAGAAAACGCTTTTTTGACAATTTTGGCACTTTTGACTGACAAAATTATTTTTTTAGCAAAAAATGCTGTCAATGGTCAAAGTTCTCGTTTGCAGTTCAAGAAAGTGTTATTTTTTTGTCACGTTGTAAGATGAAAATTCAAAACAGTCATCCTCAGAGCCAAAAATGCTTTTTTGACACTTTTGACTGAAAAAATGATTCTTAAGCACAAAATGCACTCAAAAGTCAAAGTTATCATTTGTAGTTCAAGAAAGTGTTATTTTTTGTCACATTGTAAGTTGAAAATTCAACTCATACTTAAAGCCAAAAACACTTTTTTGACACTTTTGGCACTTTTGACTGACAAAATGTTTTTTTTTAAGCAAAATATAGACTTAAAGTCAAAGTTCTAATTTACAGTTCAAGAAAGTGTTATTTTTTGTCACATTGTAAGTTGAAAATTCAAAACAGTCATACTCAGATTAGAAAACACTTTTTTGACACTTTTGGCACTTTTGACTGACAAAATGATTTTTAAGCACAAAATGCACTCAAAAGTCAAAGTTCTCATTTGCAGTTCAAGAAAGTGTTATTTTTTGTCACATTGTAAGTCGAAAATTCAATACAGTCATACTCAGAGCAGACAACGCTTTTTTGACACTTTTGGCACTTTTGACTGAAAAAATGATTTTTATGTAAAAAATGCACTCAAAAGTCAAAGTTCTCATTTGCAGTTCAAGAATGTGTTATTTTTTGTCACATTGTCAGTTGAAAATTCAAAACAGTCATACTCAGAGCCGAAAACGCTTTTTTGACACTTTTGGCACTTTTGACTTAAAAAATGATTTTTATGTAAAAAATGCATTCAAAAGTCAAAGTTCTCATTTGCAGTTCAAGAAAGTGTTATTTTATCCAGATTGTAAGTTGTAAATTCAAAACAGTCATACTCTGAGCAGAAAATACTTTTTTGACAATTTTGGCACTTTTGACTGAAAAAATTATTTTTATGTAAAAAATGCACTCAAAAGTCAAAGTTCTCATTTGCAGTTCAAGAAAGTGTCATTTTTTTGTCACATTGTCAGTTGAAAATTCTAAACAGTCACATTCAGAGCCAAAAACGCTTTTTTGACACTTTTGGCACTTTTGACTGAAAAAATGATTTTTAAGCACAAAATGCACTCAAAAGTCAAAGTTCTAATTTGCAGTTCAAAGAGGTGTTATTATATGTCAATTTTAAATTGAATATTCAAAAGTCATACTTAGAGCCGAAAACGCTTTTTGACACTTTTGGCACTTTTGACTGAAAAAATAAATTTTTTTGGCAAAAATGCACCGTAAAATCAAAGTTCTCATTTGCAGTTCAAGAAAGTGTTATTTTTTGTCACGTTGTAAGTTGAATATTCAACTCATACTTAGAACCAAAAACACTTATTTGACACTTTTGACTGACAAAAAGATTTTTAAGCAAAAAATAGACTTAAAGTCAAAGTTCTAATTTGCAGTTCAACAAAGTGTTATTTTTTGTCATGTTGTAAGTTGAAAATTCAAAACAGTCATACTCAGAGCCAAAAATGCTTTTTTGACACTTTTGGCACTTTTGACTGACAAATTGATTTTTATGCACAGTATCCACTCAAAAGTCAAAGTTCTTTGTTGCAGTTCAAGAAAGTGTTATTTTTTGTCAAATTGTAAGTTGAATATTCAAAAACAGTCATACTCAGAGCAGGAAACGCTTTTTTGACAATTTTGGCACTTTTGACTGACAAAATTATTTTTTTAGCAAAAAATGCTGTCAATGGTCAAAGTTCTCGTTTGCAGTTCAAGAAAATGTTATTTTTTTGTCACGTTGTAAGATGAAAATTCAAAACAGTCATCCTCAGAGCCAAAAATGCTTTTTTGACACTTTTGACTGAAAAAATGATTCTTAGGCACAAAATGCACTCAAAAGTCAAAGTTATCATTTGTAGTTCAAGAAAGTGTTATTTTTTGTCACATTGTAAGTTGAAAATTCAACTCATACTTAAAGCCAAAAACACTTTTTTGACACTTTTGGCACTTTTGACTGACAAAATGTTTTTTTTTAGCAAAATATAGACTTAAAGTCAAAGTTCTAATTTACAGTTCAAGAAAGTGTTATTTTTTGTCACATTGTAAGTTGAAAATTCAAAACAGTCATACTCAAATTAGAAAACACTTTTTTGACACTTTTGGCACTTTTGACTGACAAAATGATTTTTAAGCACAAAATGCACTCAAAAGTCAAAGTTCTCATTTACAGTTCAAGAAAGTGTTATTTTTTGTCACATTGTAAGTTGAAAATTCAAAACAGTTATACTCAGAGCCGGAAGCGCTTTTTTGACACTTTTGGCACTTTTGACTGACAAAATTATTTTTAAGCACAAAATCCACTCAAAAGTCAAAGTTCTAAATTGCAGTTCAAGAAAGTGTTATTTTTTGTCACATTGTAAGTTGAAAATTCAACTCATACTTAAAGCCAAAAACACTTTTTTGACACTTTTGGCACTTTTGACTGACAAAATGTTTTTTTTTTAGCAAAATATAGACTTAAAGTCAAAGTTCTAATTTACAGTTCAAGAAAATGTTATTTTTTGTCACATTGTAAGTTGAAAATTCAAAACAGTCATACTCAGATTAGAAAACACTTTTTTGACAATTTTGGCACTTTTGACTGACAAAATGATTTTTAAGCACAAAATGCACTCAAAAGTCAAAGTTCTCATTTGCAGTTCAAGAAAGTGTTATTTTTTGTCACATTGTAAGTCGAAAATTCAATACAGTCATACTCAGAGCAAACAACGCTTTTTTGACACTTTTGGCACTTTTGACTGAAAAAATGATTTTTATGTAAAAAATGCACTCAAAAGTCAAAGTTCTCATTTGCAGTTCAAGAATGTGTTATTTTTTGTCAAATTGTCAGTTGAAAATTCAAAACAGTCATACTCAGAGCCGAAAACGCTTTTTTGACACTTTTGGCACTTTTGACTTAAAAAATGATTTTTATGTAAAAAATGCATTCAAAAGTCAAAGTTCTCATTTGCAGTTCAAGAAAGTGTTATTTTATCCAGATTGTAAGTTGTAAATTCAAAACAGTCATACTCTGAGCAGAAAATACTTTTTTGACAATTTTGGCACTTTTGACTGAAAAAATTATTTTTATGTAAAAAATGCACTCAAAAGTCAAAGTTCTCATTTGCAGTTCAAGAAAGTGTCATTTTTTTGTCACATTGTCAGTTGAAAATTCTAAACAGTCACATTCAGAGCCAAAAACGCTTTTTTGACACTTTTGGCACTTTTGACTGAAAAAATGATTTTTAAGCACAAAATGCACTCAAAAGTCAAAGTTCTAATTTGCAGTTCAAAGAGGTGTTATTATATGTCAATTTTAAATTGAATATTCAAAAGTCATACTTAGAGCCGAAAACGCTTTTTGACACTTTTGGCACTTTTGACTGAAAAAATATTTTTTTTTGGCAAAAATGCACCGTAAAATCAAAGTTCTCATTTGCAGTTCAAGAAAGTGTTATTTTTTGTCACGTTGTAAGTTGAATATTCAACTCATACTTAGAACCAAAAACACTTATTTGACACTTTTGACTGACAAAATGATTTTTAAGCACAAAAAGCACCCAAAAGTCAAAGTTCTCATTTGCAGTTCAAGAAAGTGTTATTTTTTGTCACATTGTAAGTCGAAAATTCAACTCATACTTAAAGCCAAAAACACTTTTTTGACACTTTTGGCACTTTTGACTGACAAAATGTTTTTTTTAGCAAAATATAGACTTAAAGTCAAAGTTCTAATTTACAGTTCAAGAAAGTGTTATTTTTTGTCACATTGTAAGTTGAAAATTCAAAACAGTCATACTCAGATTAGAAAACACTTTTTTGACACTTTTGGCACTTTTGACTGACAAAAGGATTTTTAAGCACAAAATGCACTCAAAAGTCAAAGTTCTAATTTACAGTTCAAGAAAGTGTTATTTTTTGTCACATTGTAAGTTGAAAATTCAAAACAGTTATACTCAGAGGCGGAAGCGCTTTTTTTACACTTTTGGCACTTTTGACTGACAAAATTATTTTTAAGCACAAAATCCACTCAAAAGTCAAAGTTCTCATTTGCAGTTCAAGAAAGTGTTATTTTATCCAGATTGAAAGTTGTAAATTCTAAACATTCATACTCTGAGCAGAAAATACTTTTTTGACAATTTTGGCACTTTTGACTGAAAAAATTATTTTTATGTAAAAAGTGCACTCAAAAGTCAAAGTTCTCATTTGCAGTTCAAGAAAGTGTTATTTTTTTGTCACATTGTCAGTTGAAAATTCTAAACAGTCACATTCAGAGCCAAAAACGCTTTTTTGACACTTTTGGCACTTTTGACTGAAAAAATTATTTTTATGTAAAAAATGCACTCAAAAGTCAAAGTTCTCATTTGCAGTTCAAGAAAGTGTTATTTTTTGTCACATTGTAAGTCAAAAATTCAAAACAGTCAAACTCAGAGCAGAAAACGCTTTTTTGACACTTTTGACTGACAAAATGATTTTTAAGCACAAAAAGCACCCAAAAGTCAAAGTTCTCATTTGCAGTTCAAGAAAGTGTTATTTTTTGTCACATTGTAGGTCGAAAATTCAATACAGTCATACTCAGAGCAGACAACGCTTTTTTGACACTTTTGGCACTTTTGACTTAAAAAATGATTTTTATGTAAAAAATGCATTCAAAAGTCAAAGTTCTCATTTGCAGTTCAAGAAAGTGTTATTTTATCCAGATTGTAAGTTGTAAATTCAAAACAGTCATACTCTGAGCAGAAAATACTTTTTTGACAATTTTGGCACTTTTGACTGAAAAAATTATTTTTACGTAAAAAATGCACTCAAAAGTCAAAGTTCTCATTTGCAGTTCAAGAAAGTGTCATTTTTTTGTCACATTGTCAGTTGAAAATTCTAAACAGTCACATTCAGAGCCAAAAACGCTTTTTTGACACTTTTGGCACTTTTGACTGAAAAAATGATTTTTAAGCACAAAATGCACTCAAAAGTCAAAGTTCTAATTTGCAGTTCAAAGAAGTGTTATTATATGTCAATTTTAAATTGAATATTCAAAAGTCATACTTAGAGCCGAAAACGCTTTTTGACACTTTTGGCACTTTTGACTGAAAAAATAATTTTTTTTGGCAAAAATGCACCGTAAAATCAAAGTTCTCATTTGCAGTTCAAGAAAGTGTTATTTTTTGTCACGTTGTAAGTTGAATATTCAACTCATACTTAGAACCAAAAACACTTATTTGACACTTTTGACTGACAAAAAGATTTTTAAGCAAAAAATAGACTTAAAGTCAAAGTTCTAATTTGCAGTTCAACAAAGTGTTATTTTTTGTCATGTTGTAAGTTGAAAATTCAAAACAGTCATACTCAGAGCCAAAAATGCTTTTTTGACACTTTTGGCACTTTTGACTGACAAATTGATTTTTATGCACAGTATCCACTCAAAAGTCAAAGTTCTTTGTTGCAGTTCAAGAAAGTGTTATTTTTTGTCAAATTGTAAGTTGAATATTCAAAACAGTCATACTCAGAGCAGAAAACGCTTTTTTGACAATTTTGGCACTTTTGACTGACAAAATTATTTTTTTAGCAAAAAATGCTGTCAATGGTCAAAGTTCTCGTTTGCAGTTCAAGAAAATGTTATTTTTTTGTCACGTTGTAAGATGAAAATTCAAAACAGTCATCCTCAGAGCCAAAAATGCTTTTTTGACACTTTTGACTGAAAAAATGATTCTTAAGCACAAAATGCACTCAAAAGTCAAAGTTATCATTTGTAGTTCAAGAAAGTGTTATTTTTTGTCACATTGTAAGTTGAAAATTCAACTCATACTTAAAGCCAAAAACACTTTTTTGACACTTTTGGCACTTTTGACTGACAAAATGTTTTTTTTAGCAAAATATAGACTTAAAGTCAAAGTTCTAATTTACAGTTCAAGAAAGTGTTATTTTTTGTCACATTGTAAGTTGAAAATTCAAAACAGTCATACTCAGATTAGAAAACACTTTTTTGACACTTTTGGCACTTTTGACTGACAAAATGATTTTTAAGCACAAAATGCACTCAAAAGTCAAAGTTCTCATTTGCAGTTCAAGAATGTGTTATTTTTTGTCACATTGTCAGTTGAAAATTCAAAACAGTCATACTCAGAGCCGAAAACGCTTTTTTGACACTTTTGGCACTTTTGACTTAAAAAATGATTTTTATGTAAAAAATGCATTCAAAAGTCAAAGTTCTCATTTGCAGTTCAAGAAAGTGTTATTTTATCCAGATTGTAAGTTGTAAATTCAAAACAGTCATACTCTGAGCAGAAAATACTTTTTTGACAATTTTGGCACTTTTGACTGAAAAAATTATTTTTATGTAAAAAATGCACTCAAAAGTCAAAGTTCTCATTTGCAGTTCAAGAAAGTGTCATTTTTTTGTCACATTGTCAGTTGAAAATTCTAAACAGTCACATTCAGAGGAAAAAACGCTTTTTTGACACTTTTGGCACTTTTGACTGAAAAAATGATTTTTAAGCACAAAATGCACTCAAAAGTCAAAGTTCTAATTTGCAGTTCAAAGAAGTGTTATTATATGTCAATTTTAAATTGAATATTCAAAAGTCATACTTAGAGCCGAAAACGCTTTTTGACACTTTTGGCACTTTTGACTGAAAAAATATTTTTTTTTGGCAAAAATGCACCGTAAAGTCAAAGTTCTCATTTGCAGTTCAAGAAAGTGTTATTTTTTGTCACGTTGTAAGTTGAATATTCAACTCATACTTAGAACCAAAAACACTTTTTTGACACTTTTGACTGACAAAAAGATTTTTAAGCAAAAAATAGACTTAAAGTCAAAGTTCTAATTTGCAGTTCAACAAAGTGTTATTTTTTGTCATGTTGTAAGTTGAAAATTCAAAACAGTCATACTCAGAGCCAAAAATGCTTTTTTGACACTTTTGGCACTTTTGACTGACAAATTGATTTTTATGCACAGTATCCACTCAAAAGTCAAAGTTCTTTGTTGCAGCTCAAGAAAGTGTTATTTTTTGTCAAATTGTAAGTTGAATATTCAAAACAGTCATACTCAGAGCAGAAAACGCTTTTTTGACAATTTTGGCACTTTTGACTGACAAAATTATTTTTTTAGCAAAAAATGCTGTCAATGGTCAAAGTTCTCGTTTGCAGTTCAAGAAAGTGTTATTTTTTTGTCACGTTGTAAGACGAAAATTCAAAACAGTCATCCTCAGAGCCAAAAATGCTTTTTTGACACTTTTGACTGAAAAAATGATTCTTAAGCACAAAATGCACTCAAAAGTCAAAGTTATCATTTGTAGTTCAAGAAAGTGTTATTTTTTGTCACATTGTAAGTTGAAAATTCAACTCATACTTAAAGCCAAAAACACTTTTTTGACACTTTTGGCACTTTTGACTGACAAAATGTTTTTTTTTAAGCAAAATATAGACTTAAAGTCAAAGTTCTAATTTACAGTTCAAGAAAGTGTTATTTTTTGTCACATTGTAAGTTGAAAATTCAAAACAGTCATACTCAGATTAGAAAACACTTTTTTGACAATTTTGGCACTTTTGACTGACAAAATGATTTTTAAGCACAAAATGCACTCAAAAGTCAAAGTTCTCATTTGCAGTTCAAGAAAGTGTTATTTTTTGTCACATTGTAAGTCGAAAATTCAATACAGTCATACTCAGAGCAAACAACGCTTTTTTGACACTTTTGGCACTTTTGACTGAAAAAATGATTTTTATGTAAAAAATGCACTCAAAAGTCAAAGTTCTCATTTGCAGTTCAAGAATGTGTTATTTTTTGTCACATTGTCAGTTGAAAATTCAAAACAGTCATACTCAGAGCCGAAAACGCTTTTTTGACACTTTTGGCACTTTTGACTTAAAAAATGATTTTTATGTAAAAAATGCATTCAAAAGTCAAAGTTCTCATTTGCAGTTCAAGAAAGTGTTATTTTATCCAGATTGTAAGTTGTAAATTCAAAACAGTCATACTCTGAGCAGAAAATACTTTTTTGACAATTTTGGCACTTTTGACTGAAAAAATTATTTTTATGTAAAAAATGCACTCAAAAGTCAAAGTTCTCATTTGCAGTTCAAGAAAGTGTCATTTTTTTGTCACATTGTCAGTTGAAAATTCTAAACAGTCACATTCAGAGCCAAAAACGCTTTTTTGACACTTTTGGCACTTTTGACTGAAAAAATGATTTTTAAGCACAAAATGCACTCAAAAGTCAAAGTTCTAATTTGCAGTTCAAAGAGGTGTTATTATATGTCAATTTTAAATTGAATATTCAAAAGTCATACTTAGAGCCGAAAACGCTTTTTGACACTTTTGGCACTTTTGACTGAAAAAATATTTTTTTTTGGCAAAAATGCACCGTAAAATCAAAGTTCTCATTTGGAGTTCAAGAAAGTGTTATTTTTTGTCACGTTGTAAGTTGAATATTCAACTCATACTTAGAACCAAAAACACTTATTTGACACTTTTGACTGACAAAAAGATTTTTAAGCAAAAAATAGACTTAAAGTCAAAGTTCTAATTTGCAGTTCAACAAAGTGTTATTTTTTGTCATGTTGTAAGTTGAAAATTCAAAACAGTCATACTCAGAGCCAAAAATGCTTTTTTGACACTTTTGGCACTTTTGACTGACAAATTGATTTTTATGCACAGTATCCACTCAAAAGTCAAAGTTCTTTGTTGCAGTTCAAGAAAGTGTTATTTTTTGTCAAATTGTAAGTTGAATATTCAAAAACAGTCATACTCAGAGCAGGAAACGCTTTTTTGACAATTTTGGCACTTTTGACTGACAAAATTATTTTTTTAGCAAAAAATGCTGTCAATGGTCAAAGTTCTCGTTTGCAGTTCAAGAAATTGTTATTTTTTTGTCACGTTGTAAGATGAAAATTCAAAACAATCATCCTCAGAGCCAAAAATGCTTTTTTGACACTTTTGACTGAAAAAATGATTCTTAGGCACAAAATGCACTCAAAAGTCAAAGTTATCATTTGTAGTTCAAGAAAGTGTTATTTTATCCAGATTGTAAGTTGTAAATTCTAAACATTCATACTCTGAGCAGAAAATACTTTTTTGACAATTTTGGCACTTTTGACCGAAAAAATTATTTTTATGTAAAAAGTGCACTCAAAAGTCAAAGTTCTCATTTGCAGTTCAAGAAAGTGTTATTTTTTTGTCACATTGTCAGTTGAAAATTCTAAACAGTCACATTCAGAGGAAAAAACGCTTTTTTGACACTTTTGGCACTTTTGACTGAAAAAATTATTTTTATGTAAAAAATGCACTCAAAAGTCAAAGTTCTCATTTGCAGTTCAAGAAAGTGTTATTTTTTGTCACATTGTAAGTCAAAAATTCAAAACAGTCAAACTCAGAGCAGAAAACGCTTTTTTGACACTTTTGACTGACAAAATGATTTTTAAGCACAAAAAGCACCCAAAAGTCAAAGTTCTCATTTGCAGTTCAAGAAAGTGTTATTTTTTGTCACATTGTAAGTCGAAAATTCAACTCATACTTAAAGCCAAAAACACTTTTTTGACACTTTTGGCACTTTTGACTGACAAAATGTTTTTTTTAGCAAAATATAGACTTAAAGTCAAAGTTCTAATTTACAGTTCAAGAAAGTGTTATTTTTTGTCACATTGTAAGTTGAAAATTCAAAACAGTCATACTCAGATTAGAAAAACACTTTTTTGACACTTTTGGCACTTTTGACTGACAAAAGGATTTTTAAGCACAAAAAGCACCCAAAAGTCAAAGTTCTCATTTGCAGTTCAAGAAAGTGTTATTTTTTGTCACATTGTAGGTCGAAAATTCAATACAGTCATACTCAGAGCAGACAACGCTTTTTTGACACTTTTGGCACTTTTGACTTAAAAAATGATTTTTATGTAAAAAATGCATTCAAAAGTCAAAGTTCTCATTTGCAGTTCAAGAAAGTGTTATTTTATCCAGATTGTAAGTTGTAAATTCAAAACAGTCATACTCTGAGCAGAAAATACTTTTTTGACAATTTTGGCACTTTTGACTGAAAAAATTATTTTTACGTAAAAAATGCACTCAAAAGTCAAAGTTCTCATTTGCAGTTCAAGAAAGTGTCATTTTTTTGTCACATTGTCAGTTGAAAATTCTAAACAGTCACATTCAGAGCCAAAAACGCTTTTTTGACACTTTTGGCACTTTTGACTGAAAAAATGATTTTTAAGCACAAAATGCACTCAAAAGTCAAAGTTCTAATTTGCAGTTCAAAGAAGTGTTATTATATGTCAATTTTAAATTGAATATTCAAAAGTCATACTTAGAGCCGAAAACGCTTTTTGACACTTTTGGCACTTTTGACTGAAAAAATAATTTTTTTTGGCAAAAATGCACCGTAAAATCAAAGTTCTCATTTGCAGTTCAAGAAAGTGTTATTTTTTGTCACGTTGTAAGTTGAATATTCAACTCATACTTAGAACCAAAAACACTTATTTGACACTTTTGACTGACAAAAAGATTTTTAAGCAAAAAATAGACTTAAAGTCAAAGTTCTAATTTGCAGTTCAACAAAGTGTTATTTTTTGTCATGTTGTAAGTTGAAAATTCAAAACAGTCATACTCAGAGCCAAAAATGCTTTTTTGACACTTTTGGCACTTTTGACTGACAAATTGATTTTTATGCACAGTATCCACTCAAAAGTCAAAGTTCTTTGTTGCAGTTCAAGAAAGTGTTATTTTTTGTCAAATTGTAAGTTGAATATTCAAAACAGTCATACTCAGAGCAGAAAACGCTTTTTTGACAATTTTGGCACTTTTGACTGACAAAATTATTTTTTTAGCAAAAAATGCTGTCAATGGTCAAAGTTCTCGTTTGCAGTTCAAGAAAATGTTATTTTTTTGTCACGTTGTAAGATGAAAATTCAAAACAGTCATCCTCAGAGCCAAAAATGCTTTTTTGACACTTTTGACTGAAAAAATGATTCTTAAGCACAAAATGCACTCAAAAGTCAAAGTTATCATTTGTAGTTCAAGAAAGTGTTATTTTTTGTCACATTGTAAGTTGAAAATTCAACTCATACTTAAAGCCAAAAACACTTTTTTGACACTTTTGGCACTTTTGACTGACAAAATGTTTTTTTTAGCAAAATATAGACTTAAAGTCAAAGTTCTAATTTACAGTTCAAGAAAGTGTTATTTTTTGTCACATTGTAAGTTGAAAATTCAAAACAGTCATACTCAGATTAGAAAACACTTTTTTGACACTTTTGGCACTTTTGACTGACAAAATGATTTTTAAGCACAAAATGCACTCAAAAGTCAAAGTTCTCATTTGCAGTTCAAGAATGTGTTATTTTTTGTCACATTGTCAGTTGAAAATTCAAAACAGTCATACTCAGAGCCGAAAACGCTTTTTTGACACTTTTGGCACTTTTGACTTAAAAAATGATTTTTATGTAAAAAATGCATTCAAAAGTCAAAGTTCTCATTTGCAGTTCAAGAAAGTGTTATTTTATCCAGATTGTAAGTTGTAAATTCAAAACAGTCATACTCTGAGCAGAAAATACTTTTTTGACAATTTTGGCACTTTTGACTGAAAAAATTATTTTTATGTAAAAAATGCACTCAAAAGTCAAAGTTCTCATTTGCAGTTCAAGAAAGTGTCATTTTTTTGTCACATTGTCAGTTGAAAATTCTAAACAGTCACATTCAGAGCCAAAAACGCTTTTTTGACACTTTTGGCACTTTTGACTGAAAAAATGATTTTTAAGCACAAAATGCACTCAAAAGTCAAAGTTCTAATTTGCAGTTCAAAGAAGTGTTATTATATGTCAATTTTAAATTGAATATTCAAAAGTCATACTTAGAGCCGAAAACGCTTTTTGACACTTTTGGCACTTTTGACTGAAAAAATATTTTTTTTTGGCAAAAATGCACCGTAAAGTCAAAGTTCTCATTTGCAGTTCAAGAAAGTGTTTTTTTTTGTCACGTTGTAAGTTGAATATTCAACTCATACTTAGAACCAAAAACACTTTTTTGACACTTTTGACTGACAAAAAGATTTTTAAGCAAAAAATAGACTTAAAGTCAAAGTTCTAATTTGCAGTTCTACAAATTGTTATCTTTTGTCATGTTGTAAGTTGAAAATTCAAAACAGTCATACTCAGAGCCAAAAATGCTTTTTTGACACTTTTGGCACTTTTGACTGACAAATTGATTTTTATGCACAGTATCCACTCAAAAGTCAAAGTTCTTTGTTGCAGCTCAAGAAAGTGTTATTTTTTGTCAAATTGTAAGTTGAATATTCAAAACAGTCATACTCAGAGCAGAAAACGCTTTTTTGACAATTTTGGCACTTTTGACTGACAAAATTATTTTTTTAGCAAAAAATGCTGTCAATGGTCAAAGTTCTCGTTTGCAGTTCAAGAAAGTGTTATTTTTTTGTCACGTTGTAAGATGAAAATTCAAAACAGTCATCCTCAGAGCCAAAAATGCTTTTTTGACACTTTTGAATGAAAAAATGATTCTTAAGCACAAAATGCACTCAAAAGTCAAAGTTATCATTTGTAGTTCAAGAAAGTGTTATTTTTTGTCACATTGTAAGTTGAAAATTCAACTCATACTTAAAGCCAAAAACACTTTTTTGACACTTTTGGCACTTTTGACTGACAAAATGTTTTTTTTTAAGCAAAATATAGACTTAAAGTCAAAGTTCTAATTTACAGTTCAAGAAAGTGTTATTTTTTGTCACATTGTAAGTTGAAAATTCAAAACAGTCATACTCAGATTAGAAAACACTTTTTTGACACTTTTGGCACTTTTGACTGACAAAATGATTTTTAAGCACAAAATGCACTCAAAAGTCAAAGTTCTCATTTGCAGTTCAAGAAAGTGTTATTTTTTGTCACATTGTAAGTCGAAAATTCAATACAGTCATACTCAGAGCAGACAACGCTTTTTTGACACTTTTGGCACTTTTGACTGAAAAAATGATTTTTATGTAAAAAATGCACTCAAAAGTCAAAGTTCTCATTTGCAGTTCAAGAATGTGTTATTTTTTGTCACATTGTCAGTTGAAAATTCAAAACAGTCATACTCAGAGCCGAAAACGCTTTTTTGACACTTTTGGCACTTTTGACTTAAAAAATGATTTTTATGTAAAAAATGCATTCAAAAGTCAAAGTTCTCATTTGCAGTTCAAGAAAGTGTTATTTTATCCAGATTGTAAGTTGTAAATTCAAAACAGTCATACTCTGAGCAGAAAATACTTTTTTGACAATTTTGGCACTTTTGACTGAAAAAATTATTTTTATGTAAAAAATGCACTCAAAAGTCAAAGTTCTCATTTGCAGTTCAAGAAAGTGTCATTTTTTTGTCACATTGTCAGTTGAAAATTCTAAACAGTCACATTCAGAGCCAAAAACGCTTTTTTGACACTTTTGGCACTTT
Source organism: Oryzias latipes (assembly GCF_053564925.1). Taxonomy (NCBI): domain Eukaryota; kingdom Metazoa; phylum Chordata; class Actinopteri; order Beloniformes; family Adrianichthyidae; genus Oryzias; species Oryzias latipes. The sequence goes on from NC_136247.1 coordinate 282,165, forward strand.
TGACTGAAAAAAATGATTTTTAAGCACAAAATGCACTCAAAAGTCAAAGTTCTAATTTGCAGTTCAAAGAGGTGTTATTATATGTCAATTTTAAATTGAATATTCAAAAGTCATACTTAGAGCCGAAAACGCTTTTTGACACTTTTGGCACTTTTGACTGAAAAAATAAATTTTTTTGGCAAAAATGCACCGTAAAATCAAAGTTCTCATTTGCAGTTCAAGAAAGTGTTATTTTTTGTCACGTTGTAAGTTGAATATTCAACTCATACTTAGAACCAAAAACACTTATTTGACACTTTTGACTGACAAAAAGATTTTTAAGCAAAAAATAGACTTAAAGTCAAAGTTCTAATTTGCAGTTCAACAAAGTGTTATTTTTTGTCATGTTGTAAGTTGAAAATTCAAAACAGTCATACTCAGAGCCAAAAATGCTTTTTTGACACTTTTGGCACTTTTGACTGACAAATTGATTTTTATGCACAGTATCCACTCAAAAGTCAAAGTTCTTTGTTGCAGTTCAAGAAAGTGTTATTTTTTGTCAAATTGTAAGTTGAATATTCAAAAACAGTCATACTCAGAGCAGGAAACGCTTTTTTGACAATTTTGGCACTTTTGACTGACAAAATTATTTTTTTAGCAAAAAATGCTGTCAATGGTCAAAGTTCTCGTTTGCAGTTCAAGAAAGTGTTATTTTTTTGTCACGTTGTAAGATGAAAATTCAAAACAGTCATCCTCAGAGCCAAAAATGCTTTTTTGACACTTTTGACTGAAAAAATGATTCTTAGGCACAAAATGCACTCAAAAGTCAAAGTTATCATTTGTAGTTCAAGAAAGTGTTATTTTTTGTCACATTGTAAGTTGAAAATTCAACTCATACTTAAAGCCAAAAACACTTTTTTGACACTTTTGGCACTTTTGACTGACAAAATGTTTTTTTTTAGCAAAATATAGACCTAAAGTCAAAGTTCTAATTTACAGTTCAAGAAAGTGTTATTTTTTGTCACATTGTAAGTTGAAAATTCAAAACAGTCATACTCAAATTAGAAAACACTTTTTTGACACTTTTGGCACTTTTGACTGACAAAATGATTTTTAAGCACAAAATGCACTCAAAAGTCAAAGTTCTCATTTACAGTTCAAGAAAGTGTTATTTTTTGTCACATTGTAAGTTGAAAATTCAAAACAGTTATACTCAGAGCCGGAAGCGCTTTTTTGACACTTTTGGCACTTTTGACTGACAAAATTATTTTTAAGCACAAAATCCACTCAAAAGTCAAAGTTCTCATTTGCAGTTCAAGAAAGTGTTATTTTTTGTCACATTGTAAGTTGAAAATTCAACTCATACTTAAAGCCAAAAACACTTTTTTGACACTTTTGGCACTTTTGACTGACAAAATGTTTTTTTTTTAGCAAAATATAGACTTAAAGTCAAAGTTCTAATTTACAGTTCAAGAAAATGTTATTTTTTGTCACATTGTAAGTTGAAAATTCAAAACAGTCATACTCAGATTAGAAAACACTTTTTTGACAATTTTGGCACTTTTGACTGACAAAATGATTTTTAAGCACAAAATGCACTCAAAAGTCAAAGTTCTCATTTGCAGTTCAAGAAAGTGTTATTTTTTGTCACATTGTAAGTCGAAAATTCAATACAGTCATACTCAGAGCAAACAACGCTTTTTTGACACTTTTGGCACTTTTGACTGAAAAAATGATTTTTATGTAAAAAATGCACTCAAAAGTCAAAGTTCTCATTTGCAGTTCAAGAATGTGTTATTTTTTGTCACATTGTCAGTTGAAAATTCAAAACAGTCATACTCAGAGCCGAAAACGCTTTTTTGACACTTTTGGCACTTTTGACTTAAAAAATGATTTTTATGTAAAAAATGCATTCAAAAGTCAAAGTTCTCATTTGCAGTTCAAGAAAGTGTTATTTTATCCAGATTGTAAGTTGTAAATTCAAAACAGTCATACTCTGAGCAGAAAATACTTTTTTGACAATTTTGGCACTTTTGACTGAAAAAATTATTTTTATGTAAAAAATGCACTCAAAAGTCAAAGTTCTCATTTGCAGTTCAAGAAAGTGTCATTTTTTTGTCACATTGTCAGTTGAAAATTCTAAACAGTCACATTCAGAGCCAAAAACGCTTTTTTGACACTTTTGGCACTTTTGACTGAAAAAATGATTTTTAAGCACAAAATGCACTCAAAAGTCAAAGTTCTAATTTGCAGTTCAAAGAGGTGTTATTATATGTCAATTTTAAATTGAATATTCAAAAGTCATACTTAGAGCCGAAAACGCTTTTTGACACTTTTGGCACTTTTGACTGAAAAAATATTTTTTTTTGGCAAAAATGCACCGTAAAATCAAAGTTCTCATTTGCAGTTCAAGAAAGTGTTATTTTTTGTCACGTTGTAAGTTGAATATTCAACTCATACTTAGAACCAAAAACACTTATTTGACACTTTTGACTGACAAAAAGATTTTTAAGCAAAAAATAGACTTAAAGTCAAAGTTCTAATTTGCAGTTCAACAAAGTGTTATTTTTTGTCATGTTGTAAGTTGAAAATTCAAAACAGTCATACTCAGAGCCAAAAATGCTTTTTTGACACTTTTGGCACTTTTGACTGACAAATTGATTTTTATGCACAGTATCCACTCAAAAGTCAAAGTTCTTTGTTGCAGTTCAAGAAAGTGTTATTTTTTGTCAAATTGTAAGTTGAATATTCAAAAACAGTCATACTCAGAGCAGGAAACGCTTTTTTGACAATTTTGGCACTTTTGACTGACAAAATTATTTTTTTAGCAAAAAATGCTGTCAATGGTCAAAGTTCTCGTTTGCAGTTCAAGAAATTGTTATTTTTTTGTCACGTTGTAAGATGAAAATTCAAAACAGTCATCCTCAGAGCCAAAAATGCTTTTTTGACACTTTTGACTGAAAAAATGATTCTTAGGCACAAAATGCACTCAAAAGTCAAAGTTATCATTTGTAGTTCAAGAAAGTGTTATTTTTTGTCACATTGTAAGTTGAAAATTCAACTCATACTTAAAGCCAAAAACACTTTTGACACTTTTGGCACTTTTGACTGACAAAACGTTTTTTTTTAGCAAAATATAGACTTAAAGTCAAAGTTCTAATTTACAGTTCAAGAAAGTGTTATTTTTTGTCACATTGTAAGTTGAAAATTCAAAACAGTCATACTCAGATTAGAAAACACTTTTTTGACACTTTTGGCACTTTTGACTGACAAAATGATTTTTAAGCACAAAATGCACTCAAAAGTCAAAGTTCTCATTTACAGTTCAAGAAAGTGTTATTTTTTGTCACATTGTAAGTTGAAAATTCAAAACAGTTATACTCAGAGCCGGAAGCGCTTTTTTGACACTTTTGGCACTTTTGACTGACAAAATTATTTTTAAGCACAAAATCCACTCAAATGTCAAAGTTCTCATTTGCAGTTCAAGAAAGTGTTATTTTTTGTCACATTGTAAGTTGAAAATTCAACTCATACTTAAAGCCAAAAACACTTTTTTGACACTTTTGGCACTTTTGACTGACAAAATGTTTTTTTTTTAGCAAAATATAGACTTAAAGTCAAAGTTCTAATTTACAGTTCAAGAAAATGTTATTTTTTGTCACATTGTAAGTTGAAAATTCAAAACAGTCATACTCAGATTAGAAAACACTTTTTTGACAATTTTGGCACTTTTGACTGACAAAATGATTTTTAAGCACAAAATGCACTCAAAAGTCAAAGTTCTCATTTGCAGTTCAAGAAAGTGTTATTTTTTGTCACATTGTAAGTCGAAAATTCAATACAGTCATACTCAGAGCAAACAACGCTTTTTTGACACTTTTGGCACTTTTGACTGAAAAAATGATTTTTATGTAAAAAATGCACTCAAAAGTCAAAGTTCTCATTTGCAGTTCAAGAATGTGTTATTTTTTGTCACATTGTCAGTTGAAAATTCAAAACAGTCATACTCAGAGCCGAAAACGCTTTTTTGACACTTTTGGCACTTTTGACTTAAAAAATGATTTTTATGTAAAAAATGCATTCAAAAGTCAAAGTTCTCATTTGCAGTTCAAGAAAGTGTTATTTTATCCAGATTGTAAGTTGTAAATTCAAAACAGTCATACTCTGAGCAGAAAATACTTTTTTGACAATTTTGGCACTTTTGACTGAAAAAATTATTTTTATGTAAAAAATGCACTCAAAAGTCAAAGTTCTCATTTGCAGTTCAAGAAAGTGTCATTTTTTTGTCACATTGTAAGTCGAAAATTCAATACAGTCATACTCAGAGCAGACAACGCTTTTTTGACACTTTTGGCACTTTTGACTGAAAAAATGATTTTTATGTAAAAAATGCACTCAAAAGTCAAAGTTCTCATTTGCAGTTCAAGAATGTGTTATTTTTTGTCACATTGTCAGTTGAAAATTCAAAACAGTCATACTCAGAGCCGAAAACGCTTTTTTGACACTTTTGGCACTTTTGACTTAAAAAATGATTTTTATGTAAAAAATGCATTCAAAAGTCAAAGTTCTCATTTGCAGTTCAAGAAAGTGTTATTTTATCCAGATTGTAAGTTGTAAATTCAAAACAGTCATACTCTGAGCAGAAAATACTTTTTTGACAATTTTGGCACTTTTGACTGAAAAAATTATTTTTATGTAAAAAATGCACTCAAAAGTCAAAGTTCTCATTTGCAGTTCAAGAAAGTGTTATTTTTTTGTCACATTGTCAGTTGAAAATTCTAAACAGTCACATTCAGAGCCAAAAACGCTTTTTTGACACTTTTGGCACTTTTGACTGAAAAAATGATTTTTAAGCACAAAATGCACTCAAAAGTCAAAGTTCTCATTTGCAGTTCAAAGAAGTGTTATTATATGTCAATTTTAAATTGAATATTCAAAAGTCATACTTAGAGCCGAAAACACTTTTTGACACTTTTGGCACTTTTGACTGAAAAAATAATTTTTTTTGGCAAAAATGCACCGTAAAGTCAAAGTTCTCATTTGCAGTTCAAGAAAGTGTTATTTTTTGTCACGTTGTAAGTTGAATATTCAACTCATACTTACAACCAAAAACACTTATTTGACACTTTTGACTGACAAAAAGATTTTTAAGCAAAAAATAGACTTAAAGTCAAAGTTCTAATTTGCAGTTCAACAAAGTGTTATTTTTTGTCATGTTGTAAGTTGAAAATTCAAAACAGTCATACTCAGAGCCAAAAATGCTTTTTTGACACTTTTGGCACTTTTTACTGACAAATTGATTTTTATGCACAGTATCCACTCAAAAGTCAAAGTTCTTTGTTGCAGTTCAAGAAAGTGTTATTTTTTGTCAAATTGTAAGTTGAATATTCAAAACAGTCATACTCAGAGCAGAAAACGCTTTTTTGACAATTTTGGCACTTTTGACTGAAAAAATAATTTTTTTAGCAAAAAATGCTGTCAATGGTCAAAGTTCTCATTTGCAGTTCAAGAAAGTGTTATTTTTTTGTCACGTTGTAAGTTGAAAATTCAAAACAGTCATCCTCAGAGCCAAAAATGCTTTTTTGACACTTTTGACTGAAAAAATGATTCTTAAGCACAAAATGCACTCAAAAGTCAAAGTTATCATTTGTAGTTCAAGAAAGTGTTATTTTTTGTCACATTGTAAGTTGAAAATTCAACTCATACTTAAAGCCAAAAACACTTTTTTGACACTTTTGGCACTTTTGACTGACAAAACGTTTTTTTTTAGCAAAATATAGACTTAAAGTCAAAGTTCTAATTTACAGTTAAAGAAAGTGTTATTTTTTGTCACATTGTAAGTTGAACATTCAACTCATACTTAAAGCCAAAAACACTTTTTTGACACTTTTGGCACTTTTGACTGACAAAATGTTTTTTTATTTAGCAAAATATAGACTTAAAGTCAAAGTTCTAATTTACAGTTCAAGAAAGTGTTATTTTTTGTCACATTGTAAGTTGAAAATTCAAAACAGTCATACTCAGATTAGAAAACACTTTTTTGACAATTTTGGCACTTTTGACTGACAAAATGATTTTTAAGCACAAAATGCACTCAAAAGTCAAAGTTCTCATTTGCAGTTCAAGAAAGTGTTATTTTTTGTCACACTGTAAGTCGAAAATTCCACAAGTCATACTCAGAGCAAACAACGCTTTTTTGTAACTTTTGGCACTTTTGACTGAAAAAATGATTTTTATGTAAAAAATGCACTCAAAAGTCAAAGTTCTCATTTGCAGTTCAAGAATGTGTTATTTTTTGTCACATTGTCAGTTGAAAATTCAAAACAGTCATACTCAGAGCCGAAAACGCTTTTTTAACACTTTTGGCACTTTTGACTTAAAAAATGATTTTTATGTAAAAAATGCATTCAAAAGTCAAAGTTCTCATTTGCAGTTCAAGAAAGTGTTATTTTATCCAGATTGTAAGTTGTAAATTCAAAACAGTCATACTCTGAGCAGAAAATACTTTTTTGACAATTTTGGCACTTTTGACTGAAAAAATTATTTTTATGTAAAAAATGCACTCAAAAGTCAAAGTTCTCATTTGCAGTTCAAGAAAGTGTCATTTTTTTGTCACATTGTCAGTTGAAAATTCTAAACAGTCACATTCAGAGCCAAAAACGCTTTTTTGACACTTTTGGCACTTTTGACTGAAAAAATGATTTTTAAGCACAAAATGCACTCAAAAGTCAAAGTTCTAATTTGCAGTTCAAAGAGGTGTTATTATATGTCAATTTTAAATTGAATATTCAAAAGTCATACTTAGAGCCGAAAACGCTTTTTGACACTTTTGGCACTTTTGACTGAAAAAATAATTTTTTTTGGCAAAAATGCACCGTAAAATCAAAGTTCTCATTTGCAGTTCAAGAAAGTGTTATTTTTTGTCACGTTGTAAGTTGAATATTCAACTCATACTTAGAACCAAAAACACTTATTTGACACTTTTGACTGACAAAAAGATTTTTAAGCAAAAAATAGACTTAAAGTCAAAGTTCTAATTTGCAGTTCAACAAAGTGTTATTTTTTGTCATGTTGTAAGTTGAAAATTCAAAACAGTCATACTCAGAGCCAAAAATGCTTTTTTGACACTTTTGGCACTTTTGACTGACAAATTGATTTTTATGCACAGTATCCACTCAAAAGTCAAAGTTCTTTGTTGCAGTTCAAGAAAGTGTTATTTTTTGTCAAATTGTAAGTTGAATATTCAAAAACAGTCATACTCAGAGCAGGAAACGCTTTTTTGACAATTTTGGCACTTTTGACTGACAAAATTATTTTTTTAGCAAAAAATGCTGTCAATGGTCAAAGTTCTCGTTTGCAGTTCAAGAAAGTGTTATTTTTTTGTCACGTTGTAAGATGAAAATTCAAAACAGTCATCCTCAGAGCCAAAAATGCTTTTTTGACACTTTTGACTGAAAAAATGATTCTTAGGCACAAAATGCACTCAAAAGTCAAAGTTATCATTTGTAGTTCAAGAAAGTGTTATTTTTTGTCACATTGTAAGTTGAAAATTCAACTCATACTTAAAGCCAAAAACACTTTTTTGACACTTTTGGCACTTTTGACTGACAAAATGTTTTTTTTTAGCAAAATATAGACTTAAAGTCAAAGTTCTAATTTACAGTTCAAGAAAGTGTTATTTTTTGTCACATTGTAAGTTGAAAATTCAAAACAGTCATACTCAGATTAGAAAACACTTTTTTGACACTTTTGGCACTTTTGACTGACAAAATGATTTTTAAGCACAAAATGCACTCAAAAGTCAAAGTTCTCATTTACAGTTCAAGAAAGTGTTATTTTTTGTCACATTGTAAGTTGAAAATTCAAAACAGTTATACTCAGAGCCGGAAGCGCTTTTTTGACACTTTTGGCACTTTTGACTGACAAAATTATTTTTAAGCACAAAATCCACTCAAAAGTCAAAGTTCTCATTTGCAGTTCAAGAAAGTGTTATTTTTTGTCACATTGTAAGTTGAAAATTCAACTCATACTTAAAGCCAAAAACACTTTTTTGACACTTTTGGCACTTTTGACTGACAAAATGTTTTTTTTTTAGCAAAATATAGACTTAAAGTCAAAGTTCTAATTTACAGTTCAAGAAAGTGTTATTTTTTGTCACATTGTAAGTTGAAAATTCAAAACAGTCATACTCAGATTAGAAAACACTTTTTTGACACTTTTGGCACTTTTGACTGACAAAATGATTTTTAAGCACAAAATGCACTCAAAAGTCAAAGTTCTCATTTGCAGTTCAAGAAAGTGTTATTTTTTGTCACATTGTAAGTCGAAAATTCAATACAGTCATACTCAGAGCAGACAACGCTTTTTTGACACTTTTGGCACTTTTGACTGAAAAAATGATTTTTATGTAAAAAATGCACTCAAAAGTCAAAGTTCTCATTTGCAGTTCAAGAATGTGTTATTTTTTGTCACATTGTCAGTTGAAAATTCAAAACAGTCATACTCAGAGCCGAAAACGCTTTTTTGACACTTTTGGCACTTTTGACTTAAAAAATGATTTTTATGTAAAAAATGCATTCAAAAGTCAAAGTTCTCATTTGCAGTTCAAGAAAGTGTTATTTTATCCAGATTGTAAGTTGTAAATTCAAAACAGTCATACTCTGAGCAGAAAATACTTTTTTGACAATTTTGGCACTTTTGACTGAAAAAATTATTTTTATGTAAAAAATGCACTCAAAAGTCAAAGTTCTCATTTGCAGTTCAAGAAAGTGTTATTTTTTTGTCACATTGTCAGTTGAAAATTCTAAACAGTCACATTCAGAGCCAAAAACGCTTTTTTGACACTTTTGGCACTTTTGACTGAAAAAATGATTTTTAAGCACAAAATGCACTCAAAAGTCAAAGTTCTAATTTGCAATTCAAAGAAGTGTTATTATATGTCAATTTTAAATTGAATATTCAAAAGTCATACTTAGAGCCGAAAACACTTTTTGACACTTTTGGCACTTTTGACTGAAAAAATAATTTTTTTTGGCAAAAATGCACCGTAAAGTCAAAGTTCTCATTTGCAGTTCAAGAAAGTGTTATTTTTTGTCACGTTGTAAGTTGAATATTCAACTCATACTTACAACCAAAAACACTTATTTGACACTTTCGACTGACAAAAAGATTTTTAAGCAAAAAATAGACTTAAAGTCAAAGTTCTAATTTGCAGTTAAACAAAGTGTTATTTTTTGTCATGTTGTAAGTTGAAAATTCAAAACAGTCATACTCAGAGCCAAAAATGCTTTTTTGACACTTTTGGCACTTTTTACTGACAAATTGATTTTTATGCATAGTATCCACTCAAAAGTCAAAGTTCTTTGTTGCAGTTCAAGAAAGTGTTATTTTTTGTCAAATTGTAAGTTGAATATTCAAAACAGTCATACTCAAATTAGAAAACACTTTTTTGACACTTTTGGCACTTTTGACTGACAAAATGATTTTTAAGCACAAAATGCACTCAAAAGTCAAAGTTCTCATTTACAGTTCAAGAAAGTGTTATTTTTTGTCACATTGTAAGTTGAAAATTCAAAACAGTTATACTCAGAGCCGGAAGCGCTTTTTTGACACTTTTGGCACTTTTGACTGACAAAATTATTTTTAAGCACAAAATCCACTCAAAAGTCAAAGTTCTCATTTGCAGTTCAAGAAAGTGTTATTTTTTGTCACATTGTAAGTTGAAAATTCAACTCATACTTAAAGCCAAAAACACTTTTTTGACACTTTTGGCACTTTTGACTGACAAAATGTTTTTTTTTTTAGCAAAATATAGACTTAAAGTCAAAGTTCTAATTTACAGTTCAAGAAAGTGTTATTTTTTGTCACATTGTAAGTTGAAAATTCAAAACAGTCATACTCAGATTAGAAAACACTTTTTTGACACTTTTGGCACTTTTGACTGACAAAATGATTTTTAAGCACAAAATGCACTCAAAAGTCAAAGTTCTCATTTGCAGTTCAAGAAAGTGTTATTTTTTGTCACATTGTAAGTCGAAAATTCAATACAGTCATACTCAGAGCAGACAACGCTTTTTTGACACTTTTGGCACTTTTGACTGAAAAAATGATTTTTATGCATAGTATCCACTCAAAAGTCAAAGTTCTTTGTTGCAGTTCAAGAAAGTGTTATTTTTTGTCAAATTGTAAGTTGAATATTCAAAACAGTCATACTCAAATTAGAAAACACTTTTTTGACACTTTTGGCACTTTTGACTGACAAAATGATTTTTAAGCACAAAATGCACTCAAAAGTCAAAGTTCTCATTTACAGTTCAAGAAAGTGTTATTTTTTGTCACATTGTAAGTTGAAAATTCAAAACAGTTATACTCAGAGCCGGAAGCGCTTTTTTGACACTTTTGGCACTTTTGACTGACAAAATTATTTTTAAGCACAAAATCCACTCAAAAGTCAAAGTTCTCATTTGCAGTTCAAGAAAGTGTTATTTTTTGTCACATTGTAAGTTGAAAATTCAACTCATACTTAAAGCCAAAAACACTTTTTTGACACTTTTGGCACTTTTGACTGACAAAATGTTTTTTTTTTTAGCAAAATATAGACTTAAAGTCAAAGTTCTAATTTACAGTTCAAGAAAGTGTTATTTTTTGTCACATTGTAAGTTGAAAATTCAAAACAGTCATACTCAGATTAGAAAACACTTTTTTGACACTTTTGGCACTTTTGACTGACAAAATGTTTTTTTTTTTAGCAAAATATAGACTTAAAGTCAAAGTTCTAATTTACAGTTCAAGAAAGTGTTATTTTTTGTCACATTGTAAGTTGAAAATTCAAAACAGTCATACTCAGATTAGAAAACACTTTTTTGACACTTTTGGCACTTTTGACTGAAAAAATGATTTTTATGTAAAAAATGCACTCAAAAGTCAAAGTTCTCATTTGCAGTTCAAGAAAGTGTTATTTTTTTGTCACATTGTCAGTTGAAAATTCTAAACAGTCACATTCAGAGCCAAAAACGCTTTTTTGACACTTTTGGCACTTTTGACTGAAAAAATGATTTTTAAGCACAAAATGCACTCAAAAGTCAAAGTTCTAATTTGCAGTTCAAAGAAGTGTTATTATATGTCAATTTTAAATTGAATATTCAAAAGTCATACTTAGAGCCGAAAACACTTTTTGACACTTTTGGCACTTTTGACTGAAAAAATAATTTTTTTTGGCAAAAATGCACCGTAAAGTCAAAGTTCTCATTTGCAGTTCAAGAAAGTGTTATTTTTTGTCACGTTGTAAGTTGAATATTCAACTCATACTTACAACCAAAAACACTTATTTGACACTTTTGACTGACAAAAAGATTTTTAAGCAAAAAATAGACTTAAAGTCAAAGTTCTTTGTTGCAGTTCAAGAAAGTGTTATTTTTTGTCAAATTGTAAGTTGAATATTCAAAACAGTCATACTCAGAGCAGAAAACGCTTTTTTGACAATTTTGGCACTTTTGACTGAAAAAATAATTTTTTTAGCAAAAAATGCTGTCAATGGTCAAAGTTCTCATTTGCAGTTCAAGAAAGTGTTATTTTTTTGTCACGTTGTAAGTTGAAAATTCAAAACAGTCATCCTCAGAGCCAAAAATGCTTTTTTGACACTTTTGACTGAAAAAATGATTCTTAAGCACAAAATGCACTCAAAAGTCAAAGTTATCATTTGTAGTTCAAGAAAGTGTTATTTTTTGTCACATTGTAAGTTGAAAATTCAACTCATACTTAAAGCCAAAAACACTTTTTTGACACTTTTGGCACTTTTGACTGACAAAACGTTTTTTTTTAGCAAAATATAGACTTAAAGTCAAAGTTCTAATTTACAGTTCAAGAAAGTGTTATTTTTTGTCACATTGTAAGTTGAAAATTCAAAACAGTCATACTCAGATTAGAAAACACTTTTTTGACACTTTTGGCACTTTTGACTGACAAAATGATTTTTAAGCACAAAATGCACTCAAAAGTCAAAGTTCTAATTTACAGTTCAAGAAAGTGTTATTTTTTGTCACATTGTAAGTTGAAAATTCAAAACAGTTATACTCAGAGCCGAAAACGCTTTTTTGACACTTTTGGCACTTTTGACTGACAAAATTATTTTTAAGCACAAAATCCACTCAAAAGTCAAAGTTCTCATTTGCAGTTCAAGAAAGTGTTATTTTTTGTCACGTTGTAAGTTGAATATTCAACTCATACTTAGAACCAAAAACACTTATTTGACACTTTTGACTGACAAAAAGATTTTTAAGCAAAAAATAGACTTAAAGTCAAAGTTCTAATTTGCAGTTCAACAAAGTGTTATTTTTTGTCATGTTGTAAGTTGAAAATTCATAACAGTCATACTCAGAGCCAAAAATGCTTTTTTGACACTTTTGGCACTTTTGACTGACAAATTGATTTTTATGCACAGTATCCACTCAAAAGTCAAAGTTCTTTGTTGCAGTTCAAGAAAGTGTTATTTTTTGTCAAATTGTAAGTTGAATATTCAAAAACAGTCATACTCAGAGCAGGAAACGCTTTTTTGACAATTTTGGCACTTTTGACTGACAAAATTATTTTTTTAGCAAAAAATGCTGTCAATGGTCAAAGTTCTCGTTTGCAGTTCAAGAAAGTGTTATTTTTTTGTCACGTTGTAAGATGAAAATTCAAAACAGTCATCCTCAGAGCCAAAAATGCTTTTTTGACACTTTTGACTGAAAAAATGATTCTTAGGCACAAAATGCACTCAAAAGTCAAAGTTATCATTTGTAGTTCAAGAAAGTGTTATTTTTTGTCACATTGTAAGTTGAAAATTCAACTCATACTTAAAGCCAAAAACACTTTTTTGACACTTTTGGCACTTTTGACTGACAAAATGTTTTTTTTTAGCAAAATATAGACTTAAAGTCAAAGTTCTAATTTACAGTTCAAGAAAGTGTTATTTTTTGTCACATTGTAAGTTGAAAATTCAAAACAGTCATACTCAGATTAGAAAACACTTTTTTGACACTTTTGGCACTTTTGACTGACAAAATGATTTTTAAGCACAAAATGCACTCAAAAGTCAAAGTTCTCATTTACAGTTCAAGAAAGTGTTATTTTTTGTCACATTGTAAGTTGAAAATTCAAAACAGTTATACTCAGAGCCGGAAGCGCTTTTTTGACACTTTTGGCACTTTTGACTGACAAAATTATTTTTAAGCACAAAATCCACTCAAAAGTCAAAGTTCTCATTTGCAGTTCAAGAAAGTGTTATTTTTTGTCACATTGTAAGTTGAAAATTCAACTCATACTTAAAGCCAAAAACACTTTTTTGACACTTTTGGCACTTTTGACTGACAAAATGTTTTTTTTTTAGCAAAATATAGACTTAAAGTCAAAGTTCTAATTTACAGTTCAAGAAAGTGTTATTTTTTGTCACATTGTAAGTTGAAAATTCAAAACAGTCATACTCAGATTAGAAAACACTTTTTTGACACTTTTGGCACTTTTGACTGACAAAATGATTTTTTAGCACAAAATGCACTCAAAAGTCAAAGTTCTCATTTGCAGTTCAAGAAAGTGTTATTTTTTGTCACATTGTAAGTCGAAAATTCAATACAGTCATACTCAGAGCAGACAACGCTTTTTTGACACTTTTGGCACTTTTGACAGAAAAAATGATTTTTATGTAAAAAATGAACTCAAAAGTCAAAGTTCTCATTTGCAGTTCAAGAATGTGTTATTTTTTGTCACATTGTCAGTTGAAAATTCAAAACAGTCATACTCAGAGCCGAAAACGCTTTTTTGACACTTTTGGCACTTTTGACTTAAAAAATGATTTTTATGTAAAAAATGCATTCAAAAGTCAAAGTTCTCATTTGCAGTTCAAGAAAGTGTTATTTTATCCAGATTGTAAGTTGTAAATTCAAAACAGTCATACTCTGAGCAGAAAATACTTTTTTGACAATTTTGGCACTTTTGACTGAAAAAATTATTTTTATGTAAAAAATGCACTCAAAAGTCAAAGTTCTCATTTGCAGTTCAAGAAAGTGTTATTTTTTTGTCACATTGTCAGTTGAAAATTCTAAACAGTCACATTCAGAGCCAAAAACGCTTTTTTGACACTTTTGGCACTTTTGACTGAAAAAATGATTTTTAAGCACAAAATGCACTCAAAAGTCAAAGTTATAATTTGCAATTCAAAGAAGTGTTATTATATGTCAATTTTAAATTGAATATTCAAAAGTCATACTTAGAGCAGAAAACACTTTTTGACACTTTTGGCACTTTTGACTGAAAAAATAATTTTTTTTGGCAAAAATGCACCGTAAAGTCAAAGTTCTCATTTGCAGTTCAAGAAAGTGTTATTTTTTGTCACGTTGTAAGTTGAATATTCAACTCATACTTACAACCAAAAACACTTATTTGACACTTTTGACTGACAAAAAGATTTTTAAGCAAAAAATAGACTTAAAGTCAAAGTTCTAATTTGCAGTTAAACAAAGTGTTATTTTTTGTCATGTAAGTTGAAAATTCAAAACAGTCATACTCAGAGCCAAAAATGCTTTTTTGACACTTTTGGCACTTTTTACTGACAAATTGATTTTTATGCATAGTATCCACTCAAAAGTCAAAGTTCTTTGTTGCAGTTCAAGAAAGTGTTATTTTTTGTCAAATTGTAAGTTGAATATTCAAAACAGTCATACTCAAATTAGAAAACACTTTTTTGACACTTTTGGCACTTTTGACTGACAAAATGATTTTTAAGCACAAAATGCACTCAAAAGTCAAAGTTCTCATTTACAGTTCAAGAAAGTGTTATTTTTTGTCACATTGTAAGTTGAAAATTCAAAACAGTTATACTCAGAGCCGGAAGCGCTTTTTTGACACTTTTGGCACTTTTGACTGACAAAATTATTTTTAAGCACAAAATCCACTCAAAAGTCAAAGTTCTCATTTGCAGTTCAAGAAAGTGTTATTTTTTGTCACATTGTAAGTTGAAAATTCAACTCATACTTAAAGCCAAAAACACTTTTTTGACACTTTTGGCACTTTTGACTGACAAAATGTTTTTTTTTTAGCAAAATATAGACTTAAAGTCAAAGTTCTAATTTACAGTTCAAGAAAGTGTTATTTTTTGTCACATTGTAAGTTGAAAATTCAAAACAGTCATACTCAGATTAGAAAACACTTTTTTGACACTTTTGGCACTTTTGACTGACAAAATGATTTTTTAGCACAAAATGCACTCAAAAGTCAAAGTTCTCATTTGCAGTTCAAGAAAGTGTTATTTTTTGTCACATTGTAAGTCGAAAATTCAATACAGTCATACTCAGAGCAGACAACGCTTTTTTGACACTTTTGGCACTTTTGACAGAAAAAATGATTTTTATGTAAAAAATGAACTCAAAAGTCAAAGTTCTCATTTGCAGTTCAAGAATGTGTTATTTTTTGTCACATTGTCAGTTGAAAATTCAAAACAGTCATACTCAGAGCCGAAAACGCTTTTTTGACACTTTTGGCACTTTTGACTTAAAAAATGATTTTTATGTAAAAAATGCATTCAAAAGTCAAAGTTCTCATTTGCAGTTCAAGAAAGTGTTATTTTATCCAGATTGTAAGTTGTAAATTCAAAACAGTCATACTCTGAGCAGAAAATACTTTTTTGACAATTTTGGCACTTTTGACTGAAAAAATTATTTTTATGTAAAAAATGCACTCAAAAGTCAAAGTTCTCATTTGCAGTTCAAGAAAGTGTTATTTTTTTGTCACATTGTCAGTTGAAAATTCTAAACAGTCACATTCAGAGCCAAAAACGCTTTTTTGACACTTTTGGCACTTTTGACTGAAAAAATGATTTTTAAGCACAAAATGCACTCAAAAGTCAAAGTTATAATTTGCAATTCAAAGAAGTGTTATTATATGTCAATTTTAAATTGAATATTCAAAAGTCATACTTAGAGCAGAAAACACTTTTTGACACTTTTGGCACTTTTGACTGAAAAAATAATTTTTTTTGGCAAAAATGCACCGTAAAGTCAAAGTTCTCATTTGCAGTTCAAGAAAGTGTTATTTTTTGTCACGTTGTAAGTTGAATATTCAACTCATACTTACAACCAAAAACACTTATTTGACACTTTTGACTGACAAAAAGATTTTTAAGCAAAAAATAGACTTAAAGTCAAAGTTCTAATTTGCAGTTAAACAAAGTGTTATTTTTTGTCATGTAAGTTGAAAATTCAAAACAGTCATACTCAGAGCCAAAAATGCTTTTTTGACACTTTTGGCACTTTTTACTGACAAATTGATTTTTATGCATAGTATCCACTCAAAAGTCAAAGTTCTTTGTTGCAGTTCAAGAAAGTGTTATTTTTTGTCAAATTGTAAGTTGAATATTCAAAACAGTCATACTCAAATTAGAAAACACTTTTTTGACACTTTTGGCACTTTTGACTGACAAAATGATTTTTAAGCACAAAATGCACTCAAAAGTCAAAGTTCTCATTTACAGTTCAAGAAAGTGTTATTTTTTGTCACATTGTAAGTTGAAAATTCAAAACAGTTATACTCAGAGCCGGAAGCGCTTTTTTGACACTTTTGGCACTTTTGACTGACAAAATTATTTTTAAGCACAAAATCCACTCAAAAGTCAAAGTTCTCATTTGCAGTTCAAGAAAGTGTTATTTTTTGTCACATTGTAAGTTGAAAATTCAACTCATACTTAAAGCCAAAAACACTTTTTTGACACTTTTGGCACTTTTGACTGACAAAATGTTTTTTTTTTTAGCAAAATATAGACTTAAAGTCAAAGTTCTAATTTACAGTTCAAGAAAGTGTTATTTTTTGTCACATTGTAAGTTGAAAATTCAAAACAGTCATACTCAGATTAGAAAACACTTTTTTGACACTTTTGGCACTTTTGACTGACAAAATGATTTTTAAGCACAAAATGCACTCAAAAGTCAAAGTTCTCATTTGCAGTTCAAGAAAGTGTTATTTTTTGTCACATTGTAAGTCGAAAATTCAATACAGTCATACTCAGAGCAGACAACGCTTTTTTGACACTTTTGGCACTTTTGACTGAAAAAATGATTTTTATGTAAAAAATGCACTCAAAAGTCAAAGTTCTCATTTGCAGTTCAAGAATGTGTTATTTTTTGTCACATTGTCAGTTGAAAATTCAAAACAGTCATACTCAGAGCCGAAAACGCTTTTTTGACACTTTTGGCACTTTTGACTTAAAAAATGATTTTTATGTAAAAAATGCATTCAAAAGTCAAAGTTCTCATTTGCAGTTCAAGAAAGTGTTATTTTATCCAGATTGTAAGTTGTAAATTCAAAACAGTCATACTCTGAGCAGAAAATACTTTTTTGACAATTTTGGCACTTTTGACTGAAAAAATTATTTTTATGTAAAAAATGCACTCAAAAGTCAAAGTTCTCATTTGCAGTTCAAGAAAGTGTTATTTTTTTGTCACATTGTCAGTTGAAAATTCTAAACAGTCACATTCAGAGCCAAAAACGCTTTTTTGACACTTTTGGCACTTTTGACTGAAAAAATGATTTTTAAGCACAAAATGCACTCAAAAGTCAAAGTTCTAATTTGCAGTTCAAAGAAGTGTTATTATATGTCAATTTTAAATTGAATATTCAAAAGTCATACTTAGAGCCGAAAACACTTTTTGACACTTTTGGCACTTTTGACTGAAAAAATAATTTTTTTTGGCAAAAATGCACCGTAAAGTCAAAGTTCTCATTTGCAGTTCAAGAAAGTGTTATTTTTTGTCACGTTGTAAGTTGAATATTCAACTCATACTTACAACCAAAAACACTTATTTGACACTTTTGACTGACAAAAAGATTTTTAAGCAAAAAATAGACTTAAAGTCAAAGTTCTTTGTTGCAGTTCAAGAAAGTGTTATTTTTTGTCAAATTGTAAGTTGAATATTCAAAACAGTCATACTCAGAGCAGAAAACGCTTTTTTGACAATTTTGGCACTTTTGACTGAAAAAATAATTTTTTTAGCAAAAAATGCTGTCAATGGTCAAAGTTCTCATTTGCAGTTCAAGAAAGTGTTATTTTTTTGTCACGTTGTAAGTTGAAAATTCAAAACAGTCATCCTCAGAGCCAAAAATGCTTTTTTGACACTTTTGACTGAAAAAATGATTCTTAAGCACAAAATGCACTCAAAAGTCAAAGTTATCATTTGTAGTTCAAGAAAGTGTTATTTTTTGTCACATTGTAAGTTGAAAATTCAACTCATACTTAAAGCCAAAGACACTTTTTTGACACTTTTGGCACTTTTGACTGACAAAACGTTTTTTTTTAGCAAAATATAGACTTAAAGTCAAAGTTCTAATTTACAGTTCAAGAAAGTGTTATTTTTTGTCACATTGTAAGTTGAAAATTCAAAACAGTCATACTCAGATTAGAAAACACTTTTTTGACACTTTTGGCACTTTTGACTGACAAAATGATTTTTAAGCACAAAATGCACTCAAAAGTCAAAGTTCTAATTTACAGTTCAAGAAAGTGTTATTTTTTGTCACATTGTAAGTTGAAAATTCAAAACAGTTATACTCAGAGCCGAAAACGCTTTTTTGACACTTTTGGCACTTTTGACTGACAAAATTATTTTTAAGCACAAAATCCACTCAAAAGTCAAAGTTCTCATTTGCAGTTCAAGAAAGTGTTATTTTTTGTCACGTTGTAAGTTGAATATTGAACTCATACTTAGAACCAAAAACACTTATTTGACACTTTTGACTGACAAAAAGATTTTTAAGCAAAAAATAGACTTAAAGTCAAAGTTCTAATTTGCAGTTCAACAAAGTGTTATTTTTTGTCATGTTGTAAGTTGAAAATTCAAAACAGTCATACTCAGAGCCAAAAATGCTTTTTTGACACTTTTGGCACTTTTGACTGACAAATTGATTTTTATGCACAGTATCCACTCAAAAGTCAAAGTTCTTTGTTGCAGTTCAAGAAAGTGTTATTTTTTGTCAAATTGTAAGTTGAATATTCAAAAACAGTCATACTCAGAGCAGGAAACGCTTTTTTGACAATTTTGGCACTTTTGACTGACAAAATTATTTTTTTAGCAAAAAATGCTGTCAATGGTCAAAGTTCTCGTTTGCAGTTCAAGAAAGTGTTATTTTTTTGTCACGTTGTAAGATGAAAATTCAAAACAGTCATCCTCAGAGCCAAAAATGCTTTTTTGACACTTTTGACTGAAAAAATGATTCTTAGGCACAAAATGCACTCAAAAGTCAAAGTTATCATTTGTAGTTCAAGAAAGTGTTATTTTTTGTCACATTGTAAGTTGAAAATTCAACTCATACTTAAAGCCAAAAACACTTTTTTGACACTTTTGGCACTTTTGACTGACAAAATGTTTTTTTTTTAGCAAAATATAGACTTAAAGTCAAAGTTCTAATTTACAGTTCAAGAAAGTGTTATTTTTTGTCACATTGTAAGTTGAAAATTCAAAACAGTCATACTCAGATTAGAAAACACTTTTTTGACACTTTTGGCACTTTTGACTGACAAAATGATTTTTAAGCACAAAATGCACTCAAAAGTCAAAGTTCTCATTTGCAGTTCAAGAAAGTGTTATTTTTTGTCACATTGTAAGTCGAAAATTCAATACAGTCATACTCAGAGCAGACAACGCTTTTTTGACACTTTTGGCACTTTTGACTGAAAAAATGATTTTTATGCATAGTATCCACTCAAAAGTCAAAGTTCTTTGTTGCAGTTCAAGAAAGTGTTATTTTTTGTCAAATTGTAAGTTGAATATTCAAAACAGTCATACTCAGATTAGAAAACACTTTTTTGACACTTTTGGCACTTTTGACTGACAAAATGATTTTTAAGCACAAAATGCACTCAAAAGTCAAAGTTCTAATTTACAGTTCAAGAAAGTGTTATTTTTTGTCACATTGTAAGTTGAAAATTCAAAACAGTTATACTCAGAGCCGAAAACGCTTTTTTGACACTTTTGGCACTTTTGACTGACAAAATTATTTTTAAGCACAAAATCCACTCAAAAGTCAAAGTTCTCATTTGCAGTTCAAGAAAGTGTTATTTTTTGTCACGTTGTAAGTTGAATATTCAACTCATACTTAGAACCAAAAACACTTATTTGACACTTTTGACTGACAAAAAGATTTTTAAGCAAAAAATAGACTTAAAGTCAAAGTTCTAATTTGCAGTTCAACAAAGTGTTATTTTTTGTCATGTTGTAAGTTGAAAATTCAAAACAGTCATACTCAGAGCCAAAAATGCTTTTTTGACACTTTTGGCACTTTTGACTGACAAATTGATTTTTATGCACAGTATCCACTCAAAAGTCAAAGTTCTTTGTTGCAGTTCAAGAAAGTGTTATTTTTTGTCAAATTGTAAGTTGAATATTCAAAAACAGTCATACTCAGAGCAGGAAACGCTTTTTTGACAATTTTGGCACTTTTGACTGACAAAATTATTTTTTTAGCAAAAAATGCTGTCAATGGTCAAAGTTCTCGTTTGCAGTTCAAGAAAGTGTTATTTTTTTGTCACGTTGTAAGATGAAAATTCAAAACAGTCATCCTCAGAGCCAAAAATGCTTTTTTGACACTTTTGACTGAAAAAATGATTCTTAGGCACAAAATGCACTCAAAAGTCAAAGTTATCATTTGTAGTTCAAGAAAGTGTTATTTTTTGTCACATTGTAAGTTGAAAATTCAACTCATACTTAAAGCCAAAAACACTTTTTTGACACTTTTGGCACTTTTGACTGACAAAATGTTTTTTTTTTAGCAAAATATAGACTTAAAGTCAAAGTTCTAATTTACAGTTCAAGAAAGTGTTATTTTTTGTCACATTGTAAGTTGAAAATTCAAAACAGTCATACTCAGATTAGAAAACACTTTTTTGACACTTTTGGCACTTTTGACTGACAAAATGATTTTTAAGCACAAAATGCACTCAAAAGTCAAAGTTCTCATTTGCAGTTCAAGAAAGTGTTATTTTTTGTCACATTGTAAGTCGAAAATTCAATACAGTCATACTCAGAGCAGACAACGCTTTTTTGACACTTTTGGCACTTTTGACTGAAAAAATGATTTTTATGCATAGTATCCACTCAAAAGTCAAAGTTCTTTGTTGCAGTTCAAGAAAGTGTTATTTTTTGTCAAATTGTAAGTTGAATATTCAAAACAGTCATACTCAGATTAGAAAACACTTTTTTGACACTTTTGGCACTTTTGACTGACAAAATGATTTTTAAGCACAAAATGCACTCAAAAGTCAAAGTTCTAATTTACAGTTCAAGAAAGTGTTATTTTTTGTCACATTGTAAGTTGAAAATTCAAAACAGTTATACTCAGAGCCGAAAACGCTTTTTTGACACTTTTGGCACTTTTGACTGACAAAATTATTTTTAAGCACAAAATCCACTCAAAAGTCAAAGTTCTCATTTGCAGTTCAAGAAAGTGTTATTTTTTGTCACGTTGTAAGTTGAATATTCAACTCATACTTAGAACCAAAAACACTTATTTGACACTTTTGACTGACAAAAAGATTTTTAAGCAAAAAATAGACTTAAAGTCAAAGTTCTAATTTGCAGTTCAACAAAGTGTTATTTTTTGTCATGTTGTAAGTTGAAAATTCAAAACAGTCATACTCAGAGCCAAAAATGCTTTTTTGACACTTTTGGCACTTTTGACTGACAAATTGATTTTTATGCACAGTATCCACTCAAAAGTCAAAGTTCTTTGTTGCAGTTCAAGAAAGTGTTATTTTTTGTCAAATTGTAAGTTGAATATTCAAAAACAGTCATACTCAGAGCAGGAAACGCTTTTTTGACAATTTTGGCACTTTTGACTGACAAAATTATTTTTTTAGCAAAAAATGCTGTCAATGGTCAAAGTTCTCGTTTGCAGTTCAAGAAAGTGTTATTTTTTTGTCACGTTGTAAGATGAAAATTCAAAACAGTCATCCTCAGAGCCAAAAATGCTTTTTTGACACTTTTGACTGAAAAAATGATTCTTAGGCACAAAATGCACTCAAAAGTCAAAGTTATCATTTGTAGTTCAAGAAAGTGTTATTTTTTGTCACATTGTAAGTTGAAAATTCAACTCATACTTAAAGCCAAAAACACTTTTTTGACACTTTTGGCACTTTTGACTGACAAAATGTTTTTTTTTAGCAAAATATAGAGTTAAAGTCAAAGTTCTAATTTACAGTTCAAGAAAGTGTTATTTTTTGTCACATTGTAAGTTGAAAATTCAAAACAGTCATACTCAGATTAGAAAACACTTTTTTGACACTTTTGGCACTTTTGACTGACAAAATGATTTTTAAGCACAAAATGCACTCAAAAGTCAAAGTTCTCATTTACAGTTCAAGAAAGTGTTATTTTTTGTCACATTGTAAGTTGAAAATTCAAAACAGTTATACTCAGAGCCGGAAGCGCTTTTTTGACACTTTTGGCACTTTTGACTGACAAAATTATTTTTAAGCACAAAATCCACTCAAAAGTCAAAGTTCTCATTTGCAGTTCAAGAAAGTGTTATTTTTTGTCACATTGTAAGTTGAAAATTCAACTCATACTTAAAGCCAAAAACACTTTTTTGACACTTTTGGCACTTTTGACTGACAAAATGTTTTTTTTTTAGCAAAATATAGACTTAAAGTCAAAGTTCTAATTTACAGTTCAAGAAAGTGTTATTTTTTGTCACATTGTAAGTTGAAAATTCAAAACAGTCATACTCAGATTAGAAAACACTTTTTTGACACTTTTGGCACTTTTGACTGACAAAATGATTTTTAAGCACAAAATGCACTCAAAAGTCAAAGTTCTCATTTGCAGTTCAAGAAAGTGTTATTTTTTGTCACATTGTAAGTCGAAAATTCAATACAGTCATACTCAGAGCAGACAACGCTTTTTTGACACTTTTGGCACTTTTGACTGAAAAAATGATTTTTATGTAAAAAATGCACTCAAAAGTCAAAGTTCTCATTTGCAGTTCAAGAATGTGTTATTTTTTGTCACATTGTCAGTTGAAAATTCAAAACAGTCATACTCAGAGCCGAAAACGCTTTTTTGACACTTTTGGCACTTTTGACTTAAAAAATGATTTTTATGTAAAAAATGCATTCAAAAGTCAAAGTTCTCATTTGCAGTTCAAGAAAGTGTTATTTTATCCAGATTGTAAGTTGTAAATTCAAAACAGTCATACTCTGAGCAGAAAATACTTTTTTGACAATTTTGGCACTTTTGACTGAAAAAATTATTTTTATGTAAAAAATGCACTCAAAAGTCAAAGTTCTCATTTGCAGTTCAAGAAAGTGTTATTTTTTTGTCACATTGTCAGTTGAAAATTCTAAACAGTCACATTCAGAGCCAAAAACGCTTTTTTGACACTTTTGGCACTTTTGACTGAAAAAATGATTTTTAAGCACAAAATGCACTCAAAAGTCAAAGTTCTAATTTGCAGTTCAAAGAAGTGTTATTATATGTCAATTTTAAATTGAATATTCAAAAGTCATACTTAGAGCCGAAAACACTTTTTGACACTTTTGGCACTTTTGACTGAAAAAATAATTTTTTTTGGCAAAAATGCACCGTAAAGTCAAAGTTCTCATTTGCAGTTCAAGAAAGTGTTATTTTTTGTCACGTTGTAAGTTGAATATTCAACTCATACTTACAACCAAAAACACTTATTTGACACTTTTGACTGACAAAAAGATTTTTAAGCAAAAAATAGACTTAAAGTCAAAGTTCTTTGTTGCAGTTCAAGAAAGTGTTATTTTTTGTCAAATTGTAAGTTGAATATTCAAAACAGTCATACTCAGAGCAGAAAACGCTTTTTTGACAATTTTGGCACTTTTGACTGAAAAAATAATTTTTTTAGCAAAAAATGCTGTCAATGGTCAAAGTTCTCATTTGCAGTTCAAGAAAGTGTTATTTTTTTGTCAAATTGTAAGTTGAATATTCAAAACAGTCATCCTCAGAGCCAAAAATGCTTTTTTGACACTTTTGACTGAAAAAATGATTCTTAAGCACAAAATGCACTCAAAAGTCAAAGTTATCATTTGTAGTTCAAGAAAGTGTTATTTTTTGTCACATTGTAAGTTGAAAATTCAACTCATACTTAAAGCCAAAAACACTTTTTTGACACTTTTGGCACTTTTGACTGACAAAACGTTTTTTTTTAGCAAAATATAGACTTAAAGTCAAAGTTCTAATTTACAGTTCAAGAAAGTATTTTTTGTCACATTGTAAGTTGAAAATTCAAAACAGTCATACTCAGATTAGAAAACACTTTTTTGACACTTTTGGCACTTTTGACTGACAAAATGATTTTTAAGCACAAAATGCACTCAAAAGTCAAAGTTCTAATTTACAGTTCAAGAAAGTGTTATTTTTTGTCACATTGTAAGTTGAAAATTCAAAACAGTTATACTCAGAGCCGAAAACGCTTTTTTGACACTTTTGGCACTTTTGACTGACAAAATTATTTTTAAGCACAAAATCCACTCAAAAGTCAAAGTTCTCATTTGCAGTTCAAGAAAGTGTTATTTTTTGTCACATTGTAAGTTGAAAATTCAACTCATACTTAAAGCCAAAAACACTTTTTTGACACTTTTGGCACTTTTGACTGACAAAATGTTTTTTTTTAGCAAAATATAGACTTAAAGTCAAAGTTCTAATTTACAGTTCAAGAAAGTGTTATTTTTTGTCACATTGTAAGTTGAAAATTCAAAACAGTCATACTCAGATTAGAAAACACTTTTTTGACACTTTTGGCACTTTTGACTGACAAAATGATTTTTAAGCACAAAATGCACTCAAAAGTCAAAGTTCTAATTTACAGTTCAAGAAAGTGTTATTTTTTGTCACATTGTAAGTTGAAAATTCAAAACAGTTATACTCAGAGCCAAAAATGGTTTTTTGACACTTTTGGCACTTTTGACTGACAAAATGATTTTTTTAGCAAAAAATGCACCAAAATTCAAAGTTCTCATTTGCAGTTCAAGAAAGTGTTATTTTTGTCACATTGTAAGTTAATAATTCAACTCATACTTAGAGCCAAAAACACTTTTTCAACACTTTTGACTGACAAAATGATTTTTAAGCACAAAATCCACTCAAAAGTCAAAGTTCTCATTTGCAGTTCAAGAAAGTGTTATTTTTTGTCACATTGTAAGTCGAAAATTTAAAACAGTCATACTCAGAGCAGAAAACGCTTTTTTGACACTTTTGGCACTTTTGACTCAAAAAATGATTTTTATGTAAAAAATGCATTCAAAAGTCATAGTTCTTATTTGCAGTTCAAGAAAGTGTTGTTTTTTGTCACGTAAGTTGAAAATTTAAAACAGTTATACTCAGAGCCGGAAACGCTTTTTTGACACTTTTGGCACTTTTGACTGACAAAATTATTTTTAAGCACAAAATGCACTCAAAAGTCAAAGTTCTCATTTGCAGTTCAAGAAAGTGTTATTTTTTTGTCACATTGTAAGTTGAAAATTCAACTCATACTTAAAGCCAAAAACACTTTTTTGACACTTTTGGCACTTTGACTGACAAAATGTTTTTTTTTAGCAAAATATAGACTTAAAGTCAAAGTTCTAATTTACAGTTCAAGAAAGTGTTATTTTTTGTCACATTGTAAGTTGAAAATTCAAAACAGTCATACTCAGATTAGAAAACACTTTTTTGACACTTTTGGCACTTTTGACTGACAAAATGATTTTTAAGCACAAAATGCACTCAAAAGTCAAAGTTCTAATTTACAGTTCAAGAAAGTGTTATTTTTTGTCACATTGTAAGTTGAAAATTCAAAACAGTTATACTCAGAGCCAAAAACGCTTTTTTTGACACTTTTGGCACTTTTGACTGACAAAATGATTTTTTTAGCAAAAAATGCACCAAAATTCAAAGTTCTCATTTGCAGTTCAAGAAATTGTTATTTTTGTCACATTGTAAGTTAATAATTCAACTCATACTTAGAGCCAAAAACACTTTTGACTGAAAAAAAATGATTTTTAAGCACAAAATCCACTTAAAAGTCAAAGTTCTCATTTGCAGTTCAAGAAAGTGTTATTTTTTGTGACATTGTAAGTCGAAAATTTAAATCAGTCATACTCAGAGCAGAAAACGCTTTTTTGACACGTTTGGCACTTTTGACTCAAAAAATGATTTTTATGTAAAAAATGCATTCAAAAGTCATAGTTCTTATTTGCAGTTCAAGAAAGTGTTGTTTTTTGTCACGTAAGTTGAAAATTTAAAACAGTTATACTCAGAGCCGGAAACGCTTTTTTGACACTTTTGGCACTTTTGACTGACAAAATTATTTTTAAGCACAAAATGCACTCAAAAGTCAAAGTTCTCATTTGCAGTTCAAGAAAGTGTTATTTTTTATCACATTAAAAGTTGAGAGGTCAAAACAATCATATCCAGAGTCGAAAAGGCTTTTTTGACACTTTTGTCACTTTTGACTGACAAAATGATTTTTTTTAAGCACAAAATCAACTCAAAAGTCAAAGTTCCCATTTGCAGTTCAATAAAAATCTTATTTTATCCACATCGTAAGTTGAAAATTCAAAACAGTCATACTCAGAGCCAAAAACGCTTTTTTGACACTTTTGACTGACAAAATAATTTTTAAACACAAAATGCACTCAAGAGTAAAAGTTTTTTGGACAAACAAAATGATGTTTGAGCAAAAAAGGCACTCAAAAGCACATTTTCTCATTTGTAGTTCAAAACAAGTGTTATTCATTGTCATATTGCAAGTTTAAAAGTGAAAACAGTCAAAATAGGAGCAGACATGCTTTTTTAGGACTTTTTACTGACAAAATGATGATTGAGCACAAAACGCACTTACAAGTCAAATTTCTCTTTTGCAGTTCAAGAAATAGTTATTTTTCGTTGCATTCTAAGTTTAAAAGTGAAAACGGTCCAAATTTGAGAAAACATGCTATTTTTTTTAGCATTTTTTACTGACAAAATGATGTTTGAGCACAAAACGCACTCAAAGGCACATTTTCTCACTTGTATTTTAAAACAAGTGTAATTCACTGTCACATTGCAAGTTGAAAAGTCAAAACAGTCATATTCAGAGCCGAATAATCTTTTTTGAGACTTTTGCCACTTTAAACTGACAAAATGTTTTTGAACAAATAACGCATGTAACCCTTATGCTATCCTAGGCACTTTAACATTGGGAGTTGGGTCATTTAGACCCACTAGACCAGGGGTCGGGAACCTTTTTGGCCGAGAGAGCCATAAACGCCACATATTTTTAATTGTAATTTCAAAAGAGCCATACAATAATGTAGTCTCCCTTTCCCACACTGGGGCACGGAGACTTAACCTCATTTAAGGTTCTTTGTTTATTTGTTCTTGTTACTGTAGACCACAACAAACGCTGTACAATTAATTCAGCAACTCCTGAATCTCTCCCGCCGAGACGAGACGAGAGCGCTTCTCCCAACTTTATATTCACCTGCTCCTGCTCCAGCCCTCCCATTTCCCTTATTCGGCCCATAGCTGAACTCCATTGGTCCAAATTACCTAACAACAGGCTGAGCGACAGAACTGAGGGCCAATCAGATCTCTGCATGATGCGTTTAATGAACTCCAGAACTTTTAACGCGACCCAACAGCCACCCAGTCCAAGTCAGTCCGCAACAATTTGTTTAAAACTAAATATACAAATGAATGTGTGCATTTGATGTAATTTCAACATTTTTAAAGTACAATAAGTCTGTGGATTCTTTTTAATAACATCGTTATGTTGTTGCTGATAAATGATGAGTATTTCTAGTGGTAGTTTTGCTGATGGTCTTGTCCGGTCCATACGTGGAGTTTCAGCTTCATGCAGGCGTTGAGACTTTAAACGTGATCATAGGTCTGAATGTTCTGTAGATGTGAGACAGATTGCTCACATGCAGACCTGGAGCCAAACACACACTCACACGCTGCAGAGAGTGACGGGCAGCGGGTTTTACGTTTTTACAATCCCTGCGCGATTCACCTGCTGTCCCCACAACCCCCCCACCCTCTGCTTTCTTCCTCACACATCCCGTCTTCGCAACTGCGCGCTCTTTCTCAGAGACGGGAGTGCGCAGTTTTAGGCACGGCAATTCACAGGTTTCTGGCTGGTACAAACTCTGTGAAATAATAGATAATAGTAAACTGACCTCTGGCATCGCATCGCGCCCGAGAAGGACTGGTCAAATGAAAAAAAAAGTATAATTAAAGATTTGTCTGCGAGCCACATGTGACCATCAAAAGAGCCATATATGGCTCGCGAGCCATAGGTTCCCGACCCCTGGTCTAGTGGGTCTATATGACCCAACTCCCAATGGTAAAGTGCCTAGGATAGCACAAGGGTTACATCGAGGTTGTAACTCTGTAAATTTATTAAATTTCTCTTTTTACGAAACACAGCATGACAAAACTTGCAGAGCACTTATTCGTTCAGTGACTTATTTTGTTTACTTAAATGTTTATTTTCTCTGAAGGCTTACATTGTTGATGTCATGTCCTGAAAATTACGCTTAATATAAAAAAAACAATCAGATATTTTAAAATAAAAAAAAATAAAATAAAGCAGATTTACGGGCAGTTTTGCTGCATTGTTTTAGCGTGATTTGTCTAGTGCCGCAAGTACCACAAGGTTGGATTAGTTAGTTGTAAGTTCTTTCCCTGGACTGAGTGCAGATTACACCCTTCAATTTAGGGTAATCACTTATATGTTGAGGAAGGTTTTTATTTGTCGGGTAAGTCATGACATCTGGACTTGAATTCTTTTTTAATCGTTTTATTCGGTTGGCTTGAGGCTTGAAATTGTCTAAAGCAGCACAAATCACAAAAACAAATTCATGTTCATATTGTTTAATCTTCAAATAACTCATGGCAAAAGATGCACAAATTAAAAAAAGGAAAAATAAAATTAGCATGTGTCATTTATGAAACAGCAAACATTATGAAATGGTATATGAAAACAAAAACAAACTTAAACTGAGGTATACAGTCGCAGTTTGTTCTTTAATGGCCTAAGCAATAAATAAAAGCCAGCAAGGCGTTGATTCTGGGTTAGTCTTACAGCTGTCATGTAATTTTGCCTTTCAGGAAAGCCACATAATTTAATAATTTTTCTTTTAAAGTTATGAAAGATTTGACAACAAATATCTACACTAAAGTTGAAACACTTTCAAATGTTGTTCACTCTCCTGGCCTTTTAAAAAAGTCTCCAGGAGTGTTTTTGCTCATGTAAACCATCTCTGATTACAAGTCAAACTGAATTGCGTAAGTCCTGTCTGTATTAAACACTATAAAGCTAGAGCAATTTTGGTGTACCAATGGGATTCATATGATTGGTTTCTAAGAATCATTTGCAGGCATACAGTACAAAAGTGTGGTTTCTATCCATGGTTTGTAGATTTTGAGTCTGTAACACAATCAGCTGTACAGAGTACAGTACATGCTCCCTCGTTTTTATTAGACACAACAAATATCTTCATTAATAGTTGCATACATATTAAAGCTGTGACATTGCACATGATAAACAACATAAGTGCATTTATAGGAAATTGTCCACATTCACGCTCTTCTGATTGGCAAACAGTGCTGCCACTACAGCTCTTAAGGGGATCGGGATAAGGCTTGTTCTAATGATGCCTCTAAAGACAGTGCAGCATCATTATGTTCTGTCAGGGTAAGGATGCCTCTGTGTTCATGGGTCCAAACCAGCAGCTTCAGTAAGAAGAGCATGTTTTTTTATTTTATTTTGGAAACAATAAAATGCGTCTTTAAATTAGAAAGAACTAATGGGCGGCAGTGGCTCAGGCGGTTGAGCGGGTCGTCCAATGATCGGTTGGATCCCCGCTCCCCCCATTCAACTGTCATTGTGTCCTTGCCTCCAGTGTGGCTCCACTGGTGTGTGAATGTGCATGGATGATCCCGGTGATGGTCAGAGAGTAGGTGCGAACTGGCAGCCATGCCTCTGTCAGTCTGCCCCAGGGCAGCTGTGGCTACAACCATAGCTTACCATCACCAAGTATGAATGGCCACACTGTAAGCACTTTGGGTGACTTGCAAAGCGCAGATAAATCCAATCCATTATTATTAGTATTATTAAAAACTAAACTGGAAGGGGTGTGCAGTGGGTCTTCTGATCACTAAACTATAAGACCTGCAGGGAGTTGCAGCGAGCAGCAGAGAATCCGTTCCAAAACAAAGCTCTGCTGAGACGACTGTGAGGGAGGATGAGATGAGTGATGTCTCTTTCTAAATAAAAGCTCAGATCTGAGATTGAAGGCGGCTTCGAATAAAGCCCCTCACTCCTCCAATAGGCCGAGTGTCTGTCTGGTGCTTTCTCCTGTCTATGAAGGAGACGAGGCGTGAGGTGTCCAGGCAGGTCTCTGTTCTGTTGCTCTGACCGGCCTGCAGCCATGCCTCCTGCAGGCACAGGCCGACCGGCGGCCTCCTGCCGGGTTCGGTCCGCAGCAGCAGGCGAACAAAGTCCAGTGCTGCCTGGCTGACCCCGTGGAAATACTCTCTTGGGAAGCTGAAGTCCAGCCTGCAGATGTTGAGGCAGGTCTCTTCTGCACTCTCGTCCAGAAAGGGGGATGCGCCGCACAGCAGCACGTAGGTCATCACGCCCAAACTCCACAGGTCAGAGGTCAGTGACACTGGCTCACCCAAAACCAGCTCAGGCGAAGCAAACTCCGGGCTGCCCAGCAGAGGATGGATGTAATGAGCACTGTTGAGCTGCACAGCATCACCCAGGTCTGCAAGTTTGACCACAGGCTGACCACTGGCATTGTGGGTAACCAGTAGGTTTTCAGGCTGAAACAGACAACGTAGGTGTTAACTGAGTCTTGAGCCTGTGATGTCCTTTAGCTCTGATTAGAAACAAAAGTTTAGTAGATGTTTTTCAGCAGACAAACGATTTTAAAAAGTACCTAAACTGCTCATCATTTGTGTGTTAAAAGCCATTTCACCTGAAACACCACAAAAGGAAAATGTCTCTGCAGCTACAGGACATTTCTACGTCTTTTCAGGATTTATCTACCAAACTTAAACTGCTTGCATGTAATAGAGAATAGTTAAAACAGTTACTGGACCTAAAATCTTTATTTAAGGCTACTGCATTCATTCAATTTGTAAAAAGCAGAATTCACATTAACAGTTAATGGTGTAGAAAAAGAGGATTCTGGATTGACTGGAAAGACAGTGCGCTTCAGTCTGGAAGTCTCTAAAAGAATTCTGAAGCTCAGGTTTCAGGTCAAAAGGCCCTCTGGAGGCAAGG
The DNA here is from genome assembly GCF_053564925.1 of Oryzias latipes. Classification (NCBI taxonomy): domain Eukaryota; kingdom Metazoa; phylum Chordata; class Actinopteri; order Beloniformes; family Adrianichthyidae; genus Oryzias; species Oryzias latipes. The sequence goes on from NC_136247.1 coordinate 313,440, forward strand.
AAATGCGCTCAGCTGTTAAATACGGTAATGAAAGATTTATAAAGTTTTTACCAGTTTCAGGTCACCATGTTTAACAAAGGCTGCAAGAATAAATAATTTAGAAATCTAACATTGTTGTGTTTCCTGTTTCTGTTAAAAAGACAACAATAAGGACCTCAGAGGAAAGATATGGTTGTAAGTGATATAAACGATGCAGGACGGTTTTATTTCATTGACATTTTGAAGGCAATGAGAATGCTGTTAGGAGGTTCGGCCGTTTCCATCCCCCATATTAACAGAGAGCTTTGGCTTTAGCGGCTGCATGTGAAATGATAACATAACTTACTTTTATGTCCAGGTGTGCAATTCTGCTATTGTGCAGATAGTGTAAGGCTTGCAAAACGTTGCGCATGTAGCTCGCCACTTTTTCTTCGGTCAGGTTCCCCCAGCTCACAATGTAGTCCAGCAGACGTCCCTGATCAGCCCTGAACACCAGACATGAAGACTTGCAGGTCATCACAGTAAAAAGCATCCCCGTCTAATTCTGGGTGTACTCACAGCTCTAGCACGAGGGCGTAGCTGCTTGAGGTCTCAAAAATGTCCAGCAGGCTCACTATGTGAGGGTGTTTGAGCCTCCAGAGGAGATTGAGCTCCTGGGTCACTTGGTCTCTCCTCATCAGCTTCTTGTTGATGTGTTTGACAGCCACAGAGCGGTTGGTACTGCGGTGATCACAGCGCTTCACCACAGAGAAACGACCCCTAATGACAAGAGGAAGTTTCAGTTTCACAATAAAAGCCTCGTTTGGACGTTTAACTATTTATTGTTTTTGTGTCATAGCACATTTGTTGACACCTGGACAAAATCAGCACACACACTTTTCTTCAATTACAAACGTGAATCAAGTTTTATTTCGTTTACTGGGAGCTGTTTGTTAACTTTTGTGCTCACTTGTGTCTTTGTTTTAGGCTCTGACACAACCCCAGTCTCAATGCTGTTTTGTTTTTGCTACAAAAGCCAAAAAAATATCTTTCTGGTCAACTGACCAGCTCAGTGGCATTGTGGTTAGAATGTCTGCTCCGTGACTGGAAGGTCATGGGTTCAAACCCAGGCTGAGGCTGACTTAAAAAATGGAACTTGACAATTAGCATAAGGGGGGGGATTAAATCCCCCAAATGGTTCCCGAGCGCAGCTGCAGATCACCAAATGGGTCAAATGCAAATCACACTATATGCAAAATTTAAATCATACTATCATACAGATAGAAAATGTATTTAATTTAAATCAAACACACAAAGTGGGGAGCATGTGGAGGATCTGTGAAATGAATAATATAAAAACAGAGATGAATACATGGATAATAAATAAATAAGCCTTAGTAGGCAGATAAAAAGTAACAAAGATCAAATAAGTAAACAGTAATAACATAATATGTATTAAATATCAAATAAGAATATCTCTAAATTTCAACTAAAAGCCGATTAAAATGTTCTTTTAAAATCATGAACAGTCCCTGTAGCCCTTTGGTTCTCTGGGAGGCTGCTCCACAGGCAAGGTCCATAAAAACTGAATGAAGATTCTCCATAGGTTTTTGTTCTTACTTTTGGAATACGTAAAGGGCCTGAAACCAGGGTTAGGGTTAGGAATAGGAATATAGGCGTAGTTATAGAACAACTGAGCAGCTTTCCAAAGATGGATAACAGATCAACGCAAGTATAACCAAGACCTAGACTCTCCCCAAGACCTAAATCACCACCGTTTTTGTCTTGGACAATGTCATTTTCACAGAAGTCTTTTGCCTTGCCCCTGTTAGACAGTAGTAAAACAAAAATTCCCAGTTCATAATACTTTTCTGTCCACCTTATTCTCAATTCTTGAATTCAATTGAAACATTATTTTTTCTGCTTGGTGTTGGATGGGTTAGGGTAAGAAAATCCTGTTGCACGGCTTGTGATGACATTTCAGCTGAGTCCTGTAAAGCCTGGATCAGGCACATAAGATAATCTTGTCCTCGTCTGCTCGGGAGAACATGCCTATGATGTGGAGGACATCCTCTGGTCTGCTCCGCACAGAGACTGGATGGTGAAGTGCAACAAATGTTAACTTGTATTTACAGTAAAATAAATAAATAAATCCCGAATACTGTTTTATTCCAATTTGTTCGGGGAGGTTTTACTATTCTTTATAAACCATTTTGTGTACAGCGTCAAGTGATTTTTTTGTGTAGTCACGAAAAATTTCTTATTTTATGGGAGACCGGCATGGGTACTAAATTTGTTTTCGTGAGCCCCACCACATGCTTTAACGTACAAAAATATCATGAATTGTGCTAAAAAGAAACAATTCATGATATTTTCCAGGTCTCGTTCACATGATGTACTGAAGGCTGATTTTCATACTTTGGAAGGGGTGAAAATTAAAAAAGTGTCCTCATATAAATATCTGGGTGTGTGGATTGATGACAAATTGTCTTTTACCTCTCACACTAACCACTTGCTAAAAAAGCTAAAAGCACTTCTGGGTTTCTACTACAGAAATAAATCTTGTCTAAGCCCAGGTGTAAGGAAAAGACTTGTTCAGAGCACTTTCCTCCCAATTTTGGATTACGGGGACATTCTGTACATGAATGCTGCCTCGTCAACTCTCCGTAGTCTGGACACAGTTTATCACACTGCCCTGCGTTTCGTCACAAACTCTGCATACAGAACCCACCATTGTGAACTGTACTCTTTGCTCTCTTGGTCTTTACTCAAAGTCAGACAGCCTTTTCCATTGCTGCTCCGCTTTCCTGGAATAATATTCAAAACTCTGCATTTAAGTGACCTAATTCCATTGAATTGTTTTAAAGCAAAACTTTCTGAGCTTTTAAAAGAAACATGCACATGTCACCCTTGACCTATCTGTACCACTTTTTAATTAATCCTATTAGTCATTGCCCTACTGTTCATTTCAATTTTAATTGCATCTGTATTTTGCAATGTATTTTATTTCAGTTGTTTTTTAACTGTATTTATTTTGTATTTATGCCTTTTGGCCCAGGTCTTCCTTGAAAAAGAGATGCAGTCTCAATGGAATTTCCTGGTAAAATAAAAAATAAAAAATAAAGTACAAACTTGATTTGAACAGGGCCTGTTCATCAGATAGAAACCTCCAAAAAAGTCTCTTGGTACCAAGCTGTCAGTCGCACAGGAAGTCTGCTATATTGATGTCAATTTGTCATTTTTGCTGTATTTTGGTCATTTACAGGCCTCGTACTAGAATGAACTTCCCCTAAAGATTTGAGAATAATGACTCCAAACTCAGGTTTTGCAATCTACACACATGTCCAACATTATATTATTAATCTTTTAAGTTTTCATCAATGTTTGTGACCGTGGCGGCACGTCGAAATTCAAGGTCGCCATGATAAGAAGAATTGCCATTACTCAGCCATGCATAATCCAATCTGATGCAAAATTGATGTGCATGATTGTAGTCTGACTCTGAACACATCTGCAGTGGAAGAATCCGGAACAGGTGTAGCGCCACCTGCTGGCAACAGGAAATGACATGTTTTACTTGGAGCATCACTGCTCCAGAGGGATGAGCCGACACACCTCAAAACTACGTCCACCTGTTGAAAAGCCATTGAAGTTTACTCTAATAAAAACCATAACTTTCGACGCGGGGTGTGGTCGTGAGAGAGTGGCAAAATTAGGCATCTCGCCATGCATACAAAAGTTGCTCTCATGTGCACATTCCTTGTCCGATCTCACTGAAATTAAATAGATTTGATGAGGCTTCCATTCTGAACCCATGGGTATGACAATATTGGACGAGCTCCATAGCGCCACCTAGTTATTGACAAACACAGTTTTTGTCGCATTCTGCCCTATCTTTTCTCTGCGCTTCTTCCGCCGTGCATTAAATTTAAACTGGAGATACTCAGAAGGGTCTTAATCATAATCATAATCATAATCTGCAGTTTCATGTGTGTGCACCTTAGGGTGCATGCATAAATCCCCCCAAAAAAGGAAGTGGTCGATTGCGCTTACTCCAAAAATAGAAATTCACAGAAAATCAGATGTTTGTCTCAGGAAGCTAGGATTTCAGAATTAGATGCCTCTTATAAACACTACCTTTAATACGCCGCACCATAGGGTCTACGAGAAACTTCATTACTTGATTTTGATTATGAACTTTTGGACTGAACAAATATTTCTATCATAACTTCTGTTTATGTTATCAGCCCCAAACTTTCTCAAATTATAGGCATTTATGTGCTACTGCTTCCTAAATATTTTCAGAATTTAAAAAGTTACAGGTGAATTTTGAGACATTTATACATCCAAAAAGTCAGAAAAGGTGTTTTTAAGGCGAAACCACGAACACCTATTTTTTCCCCCACAATTTGTCATTTATATATCAACACCAAACTTAATAAATATGTAGGAATCTGTGTCGTACTGCCTTCAATATTTTTTCAGAATTTAAGGTGGAACAGATGAATTTTAAGAATATTTTATTCATCACAAAATCTGTGCTAAATCCGTCTGGATTCCAAACAAATATTTTTTATCATAACTTATTTTTCAACTATTGACACCAAACTTCACAGACGTATAGCTGAACGTGTCTGAATAGTCCCAGAATATTTTAATGATTTTAAAATGAACTGGTCAATTAAAAAAAAAAATTCCTCTTACAAGCAACAACCTCCCTGCGTCAGGCCCGCTGCATGGGTCAGGTTACACTTCTCCTCCCCCTGCGGCGTTTCTGCTCATATATTAATTAGCCAGCAGTGACAAGGAAGTATGAGAGGAGTTAGAATTTGGCCACAAAAAGCCAGTTCAACACTGAAAGACTGGTTTTCATTTTTTTGTATGCCTCTTATACATCTTTAGTAGGAGGCAAAGAGACGGACTCTGACGATGAGGAAAGGGAAGCTGGCGTGTTTGATAGAAATGTAGCCCAGCTGATTCAGATACAGAAGATGAGGACTTTGATGGATTTTAAATGCTGATTGATGACTGAAAAAATAAAAAATAAATCAAAACCAACTCAGTTTTGCGCTCGCTGCCTTTTTAAAACAGACACCAGCATGCATGTTTCACCGGTATGTGTGTTAACGTTAAATACAGAAAAAACACAAAACTGAAACGGTGCCGTTTAATCCAGTGCTGTTGTTTTGTAAGGAGAGGAGGGGGTTATGGGAAATAACATGGCTTTAATTGCGTGTTTGTGTGTGCGTGTCTGGCAGGTCAGTGTGTGGTGTGGCTCTTTGACTATCACAGTTAGAAATGTCGCCCTTTTGTGTCAAACTTGTCCCTCCCACACACACACTTAGTGTTAGAGGCATTCATAGAAAAAAACGGCTGATGTAACTTGGACTAAAACATTAATCAACGACCCAAAACCAAGGTCAGAAAGTCCAGCAAAACAAAACAAAACAAAAAGTGCGCTGAATGGTTGATCGATGCACAGTGACACCATCTGCAGCCAGATCACGTTGTAGGTTTTTGGAGCTGGTCTGTGGGTTGAGTTTGATTGTTCTCACCATCCTTCGCCTCTGCCTATCTGAGGGTTTTCTGGGCCAGCCACTCTGGGCCTTTGCTTGAACTGTCCATGTGGTCTTCCATTTTCTCACTATATTCCTCACAGTGGAAATTGACAGCTGAAATGTCTTAGCAAGCTTTTTGTATCCTTAACCTAAACTATGATGTTGAACAATCTTTGTTTTCAGGTCATCTGACCTGTTTTGCGGTTCCCATGTTGACATTCTACAGAGAAGATGCAAAGAGGAGAAAAACGTACTCTTGGCCACCTTAAATACCTCTTCTCGTGAATGGCTATTTTTGTTGAAGTAATTATAGCACAGTTTCTTTAAATCCAATAAACTTAATTTCACTCAAATATCACTGTGTTCATCTGCTATAGGATATATTTAACTGAAATTGATGATCTGAACCACCAATGAACAAAAATCTTGAAAGTTATCAGGGGTGCCCAAACTTTCTCAAACCACTGTAAGAATGAGTACATGATTGATTTATTTTTAACCAGGTCTTTAGAAATGTTCTGCATCTTGTCTGTTTTCACAATTTCTGATGTGACCTGGGAAAAAATGTTGTGCCTCTGATGGAGAACACCATTTCACTGAATTCCTGCATCTAAGTCCTGCATCTTTGTACCTCGCAGTCTCCTCTAATTAAAGCTCTGGTATGCATGCCTACACCTGTTTTTCTGTATATAAAATTCATTAAAGCCTATTTAAAACTTTAAAAATAAGACATGCCTGTAAAAACAACAGATAATTTTCATAATCCAACATGTTATACAATACAGACCAAAAGTTTGGACACACCTTCTCATTCAAAGAGTTTTCATGACTATGAAAATTGTAGATTCACACTGAAGGCTTTAAAACTATGAATGTTGAACTATGAATTATATACATAACAAAAAAAGCATGAAAAAACAGAAAATATGTCATATTCTAGGTTCTTTATAGTGGCCACCTTTTGCTTTGATTAATGCTTTGGACACTCTTGGTATTCTCTTGATGACCTTCCAGAGGTAGTCACCTGAAATGGTCTTCCAACAGTCTTGAAGGAGTTCCCAGAGAGGCTTAGCACTTGTTGGGCCTTTTGCCTTCACTCTGCGGTCCAGCTCACCCCAAACCATCTCCATTGGGTTCAGGTCCAGTGACTGTGGAGGCCAGGTTATCTGGCACAGCCCCCCCCATCACTCTCCTTCCAGGTCAAATAGGCTATCCACAGCCTGGAGGTGTGTTTGGGGTAATTGTCCTGTTGAAAAATAAATGACGGTCCAACTAAACGCAAACCGGATGGAATAGCATGCTCCTGCAAGATGCTGTGGTAGCCATGCTGGTTCAGTATGCCTTCAGTTTGGAATAAATCCCCAACAGTGTCACCAGCAAAGCCCCCCACACCATCACACCTCCTCCTCCATGCTTCATGGTGGGAAGCAGGCATGTACAGTCCATCCGTTCACCTTTTCTGCGTCACACAGAGACAAGGTGGTTGGAACCACCAAAAAATCTCCAATTTGGACTCATCAAACCAAAGCCCAGATTTCCACTGGTCTAATGTCCATTCTTTGTGTTCTTTAGTCCAAACAAGTCTCTTCTGCTTGTTGCCTTTCTTTAACAATGGTTTCCTAGTAGATATTCTAGCATGAAGGCCTGATTCACACAGTCTCCTTTGAACAGTTGTTGTAGAGATGTGTCTGCTGCTAGAACTCTGTGTGCAATTGACCTGCTCTCTAATCTGAGCTGCTGTTAACCTGCCATTTCTGAGGCTGCTGACTCGGATGAACTTGTCCTCTGCAGCAGAGATGACTCTTGGTCTTCCTTTCCTGGGGCTGTCCGCATGTATGCCAGTTTCTTTGTAGCGCTAGATGGTTTTTGTGACTGCACTTGAGACACTTTCAAAGTTTTCCTGATTTTTCAGACTGACTGACCTTCATTTACTCGTTTTGTACTTAGCTACTTTTTTCTTTTCATAATCCAAATTCTAACAGTCTATTCAGTAGGACTATCAGCTGTGTATCCACCTAACTTCTGCACAACACAACTGATGGTCCCAACCCCATTTATAAGGCAAGAAATCACACTTATTAAACCTGACAGGGCACACCTGTGAAGTGAAAAACATTTCAGGTGACTACCTCTAGAAGTTCATCAAGAGAATGCCAAGAGTGTGCAAAGCAGTAATCAAAGCAAAAGGTGGCTACTATGAAGAACCTACAAAATGACATATTTTCAATTGTTTGACACTTTTTGTTATGTATATAATTCCAAATGTGTTAATTCATAGTTTTGATGCCTTCAGTGTGAATCTACCATGAAAATGGTCACGAAAATAAAAAAAACTCTTTAAATGAGAAGGTGTGTCCAAACGTTTGGTCTGTACTGTATTTATTGAGAATGACACAATAGTGATATTGCAAAGGTTTCTTATCAAGGATTTTTAATGTTTTTTAATCAAGGCTTTAAAATGGTTTAACTTGTTTGGGACCATGTAGTGAGGCAAAATGTTAAATGACTAAAAACTTTAGTTCCTGAGGAGGCTCAGGTAATTCAACATCCGTCAAACCATGATTAGGATGTTTTATAAGTCTGTGGTCTCTCTAGTGCCACCTTGTATGCTGTGGTGTTCTGGGGCAGCAGACTGCTAGTTGCAGACGCAAATAGGTTAAATCAACTGATCTGCAAGGCCGGGTACGTGGCATAAGTTAAGCTGGACTCCTTAGAGACAGTAATGGAGAGAAGGATGCTTAAGACACCTCGAGCCATCCTGGAAAACCCCTCCAATTCCCTCCACGTGCTCCCCGGTTACCGCATGCTTTACGGAACCCCCCCCATCTGAACCTCTCTGTGCCGAGGCTGTAGACTAAAGTGCTGAAAATTAGGTGCCCTCTCTCTTGTCCGTGGGCAAGACGGGGCCTGCAGCAATAATTTAGACTTATCCCTGTTTGCTCCTGATTTACTCAGTCTGAATTTAAGAACTGAAGAGTTTTCTACCTTCCCAGTTCAACCATCTCCATGTAGTGAGACTCGAAGTTGTCCTTCCAGTTTACTTGGACCCCATCAGTGGTCACGGCTGAAACGTACGGCCATAGTTAGACTGGAAAAAGCAAACGGCAGACGATGCACGTTTCATCATGCTCTCACCCAGCACATGGAGGCTGGCTGATGACCTGACGCTGCCCAGCTCGTTGGTAGCAACACAGGTGTAAACACCATCGTCCTCTGAGGCTGCGCTTATAATACGCAGTGTGGCTTCACCTGTGTCACTGAAACAGACGAGATTTGGCAACACATAAAGAACTGCTTTAGTTCAGAGTCAGCGAGCAGTTGTGTTTCTCACCTGTAAGTGATGCTAAAATGTTCGTTATTGATAAGGTTACTCTGGTTGGGTCCTCTCCAGCTGACAGTGGCACGGGGCCGACTGCAGACCTTACAACTGAGCATGGCGTTCTTCCCGGTGTTGCACGTCATGTCGCTTAGAGGTACAAGAAACTCTGGAGGAGCTGAGACAGAATGTTTGCCCAAAAGTATTAACACAATTCTAATTTTAGGTGATGTTTCCCAAAATGACAAAAGAATGTGGACTTACCATCATAAATGTAGTTTGGATTTAGAAGCTGCAAATCAAAAGACAGTCATCAGTCGTGTTTCTGTAACTGAGGATTCCTGAGTGACCTGAAACTCACCTTTACAGAAACCTTACTGGGCATTCCATCTCTGGACTTCCTGTAGCCATTTTCCAGTTTGCTGTCCTTCTTCACCTCCTTTTCCTTTTTCTCAGGTTTTTTTCGAATCCGCAGGGATGCATGCCAGGATGAAGACTTCCTGCTGGAACAATAAAAGCATTTTGAGTTATCTGTCACATTAAGAATAAAAAGCTTTTTCCAGTTAGAGTAAAATGTAGAAACATTCTTCTTTACATTATTTCAGATTTTTTTTTTTTAGAATAAACCAGACAGATGACTCCATGACAGTACAACTCATGACAGAACAACAGCATTAGCATTGATTAAAAACAAAAATTAGGTTGTGTCAGGTATTCCACGTTGGTGTTTGTAGTTTATTTCAGAGGTGGGTAGAGGAAAAGTTATCGGCTTCAGTCGCACTAAACCAGTCCTTTGACAATGCAGCAGATCCTCCTGGTCTTACTTGATGTTCATGTCAGGACCGTCGGGAGAGACAGCTGAAGTGTGTCCCAGCACAAATCCGGGAATCCAGCCCTCAGCAGCGGGACCCTGCTCGGTTGCAGCTCTGAATACCAAAAACATGTTTTGCTGGTTGCTGGCCAAAATCTGGACCACCTCGCTTTGAATAACACTGATCTCATCCTCTTTCATCGCCATATAGTCCTGCGTCACCAACATGGTAGACACGCTGCTGCTGCTGCTTTCACTCTGTGAACGAGAAAATAAAGACTTGACGACAGCAGAAGGTTTACCTTCAATGAGAGTTTGATCCTAGACCAGAAGTCTAAGACGTTTCTTTTTGAGAACTGGATACAATTATTTGTCCTCCAGTAGCCTTCGCCCCATGGCTTCATGCAATGAGCTGAATGACATTGGCTCAGTTCATTTGTGGCTGAACCAAGAATGCCAGATATTAGTTCCTGTATCACTTTAAGAAGACAGCGGGAGGTTAGGAGTAGGTAGATGGTTAGCAGAAGTGGAGTTAGAACTGAGAAAATTAGAAGAAGAGTATGTCTTCAGCTGAAGAGGGTGAAGAAGCTGTCAGAAATACAGTCTGGAGTAGATTAGTAGCACTGCAGAATTCAGACAGCCGCACAGGACAGATCCCCAACCTCCATGTTAGTCGGGTCAGCACCAGGTTGCCTTACCCCGTTACTCTGGGTGGACTGGATGGACTGCTCACTGGCTGAGGAGCATGTGCTCATGCGATCAGCCTCCTTGCTGTGTGTGGAGAGTCTGTGGATCTGACCCCCACAACCACTCTGGAGGTTTGAGCCCTGACGGACCTGGACCTCTCCACCATCCTCTGAAAAGGTGAATGCGCCTGGTCGGCTGGCTGGAGAGCCTGGGATGGAGCTCCAAAATCCAGGTCCAAACTTTTGGCAGGGGCTAGATGGTGGAGGAGGGAAAGCCTCCGTGCCAAAAGCAGAAGTAACCAGGGGTGAGGCAATGGGGTGAGGGGACACGGCTCCTTGCCATAGTTTGGAAGTTGGTGTTGAAGCCATGGCACACAGGGTGGAAGTTGTGGTGCCGGCAGAGGGGAGGGCAATTGCCTTGTCCTCTGAAGTCTGGACAGAGCACTTTCCTAGCGGACCGCTCCCAACAGGGAGCACAGGAGAAGGAACAGAGCGGGGGTTTGAACCTGTATCATAACCAGGCACACTTCAGTCCCACCCATCTTTGATGAAGATAATATCTTTCAGAAATGGGCCGATAGTTCTTACCTGAAATCCTGCTGGGTCCATCTGCATCGTTCCCCTGGTGGCTGCGCAGGTGCAAACGACTAGGCTGTGGTATCCTGGAGGGCCGACAAGGGCCCCCCTGGGACCCTGAGTGGTTGGAGCGACTCTGGAAATTTCCTCCACTGATACCAGGAGACGAGCCAGAACCAGCACTGCCTACCCCCACAGAACTGCTTGTCTCGACATGGTTCTCCTGGTATTCTTTTGGTGGGGGGACAGGGGAATACAAAGGTGGTGTAGAGCAGCTTCAAGTCTAAACCCACATCTTCAGAGCATCTGGTACACAGCTTACCAGGGAGGCAGTTTCTCTGGCTGCCAAGTATATGCCGGACCTGGAGAGTCCAAACTTCATGCACGCCCAGGTGTGAGGAGTGAAGCACGAAGGACTCCGTGATGCCGTTGAGTGACCGAGAAGTGAGAATGAACTTGCAGCGATCTCCTTCCACTGTCTCCTCCAGTCCCAAACAGCTAACCTGCAGAGCAAAACACCTCAACGATACAGCATCTTTTGTTGCTGCGTTTTTAAAGTTGGACGGAAACCTCTTTACCTTGATACTGTTCCTATAAAGGAAGCCTGGCAGACACAAAGCCGCCTTTTGATCCAGGGGTTTGCTGAATATGACCATCTGCTCAAACAGGAACACTCTTCTCTCTGTCATCTGACCAAGCAGAACCCCCTCTGGGTTGGACACCATGAAGGTGTCCTGGAGCAACAGGCGGCCCAGAGTCTCAATCTTCCCCTGGGGGAGCACAGAGAAGGTCAGGTGATCCTGTAGCGCTCAAACCGACATGTTGTTTCTGATATTGTAAGCCCCTACATCAAATCCTTGCAGCCTGCTGAGATTCATCATGTCGTTGCACCGTTTTGACACGATGCAAATGACCTCCACTGCCCTCTGTATGAATCATGAACAAACTCCATTAAAACGCTTCCAGGTTGGTTACAGATTTAACCGTAAACGTGTCGTCTTGCCTCTGAATCCACAGACTCCAGTCCAGCCTTTTTGGAGTATTTGAGGAAATCCTGAATTAAACAGAGCAAACCAGGGCTTAAAATCAAGCTTTCAGTAACATCTATGCAATGTCTTTCAATTACAGATGAACTTTAAAGCAGCAGCTGTGGCTCTGGCGCCCCCCACTCTTTCCTTGCAGTCTGACCTTCAACAGGAGCTGGTACTTCAGGATCCTTTGAACAGGCTTGAGGAGCAGGTCCGTGATTTGCAGGCACTCCCCCAAACGCTGCTTCAGTTCCTGGAGGATCCGTAAAACATGTTAAACAGATCTTGGTTTAAGGGTCAAACATAACAGCCACAAACCTCAAAGTAGGTGTCTATATACTCCAAGACGATATGCTCTGACTTGGACTTGGTCTGGCAGTACGTGATGTACATATTTAACTTTCGCTCCTGGAAACATAAAGCACAGACATTTTTAGAAGGCCTAAAAATGTTCAGTCAAGGGAGAAGTTGTGTGGCAAACCTGTTTGAAAAAGAGCGGTCCCAGTCTGTCAGGGTTCTCCAAACATTTCTCCAACTCTCTAAGGAAGAAACTAAAGACGCAGAAGTGTTGTAATTTCTGCTTCTTTGAGGTGAAAATGCAGTCTCAGCTGGAGAGTGTGAACCTACTCTTTATGCCAAACATAGATGTCATGGACGTTGCTAAAGACTATTTTGTCTTTCCCCTTCATGTCATCAGGGACGCCCTCTTCCTTCATCATGCTCATGTAGCCCTTTGATAAAAAATGCACACCAGAAACCAAACTTTCACCCCACTGACGAAAGCATGAGTGTGCTGTTGTGATGGACCAGTAACTCACCTCCACCAACATGCAGAGATCTCTGACATACTCTCGCTCCGTCTCCACCAATTCCAGCAAAATGAAACTAAGACAAATACAAAGACCCAACTAAAACCAGATCCTTAACTCCAGAAATGCAGGAGCGGTTTCAGTGGGACAGACCGTCTTTTGTTTGAAAAGCTGGATCGGTGCTCATCCATCTCACTGATGGGGGAGGAAGACGACAAGAGAGAGTTGAAAGAGGGAGAACTGCAGTCTGCCAGATCCACGGACAGAGAGCTAGGTCTGTCCTCTGGAGCCTGTAAAAAGGAGGAAGAATATTCCCTCTTGAACTTTTGGAGCTCTTTTGTGGATTTTACATTGTTTTAAAAAGTTTTCCGCAGGAAAATAACTGGATGGTTTTTCTAGTACTTTAATGGTTCAGGAAAATGTGCTAAAACATCAAATTTTTAACCAACTTTTCTTCTACATGCTGATGATAATGACAGGGAAACTATCTGAGGCTGCTTTATTTATCAGATTCAGAGTGCATGATTGCATTATACCATCTTGCTTTTGACCAACTCCTTGATGGCGCTCACAAGTTTAGCAGTGCTGGGCGTTTCTGAGCCGGACAGATGGACGAACAGTCGGGAGGACGTCTGGGTGAAACGGGATGGGAGAAGTTAGGTGTGGAAAAAGTGACACTTCCAGATTTACTTCAATCTCAAGTTTGCTGCCAACTTAAACATAAAGAGCTTCTGGAAAAAAACATAAATGAAGAGCAAAAATACAGTGAAGCTGTGGTTTGGACTCAGGTCAATTTTAGGATGAGTTTGATGGTCAAGTTTCTTATGCAATGCTTCATATCCGTGACTGGTGTGAGCACAGACAGAAATGTGCTTTTTGCTTTGAAAGTCAGATGCTGAGTTTTTTAAAAGTTTAAGACAACCAGAAAACCGAACAAACGTAAACCTGAATGAAATAAAGAAAGAAGAACCAAAATGACATTCAGATACAAAAAGAAAAGTTAGAAATAAAGTCCAAGTACGAAAATGGTGATTCTCATTTTCGGTTAACAATGGTGGTTTCTTGTTTGTGTGTAAATATGAATGTATTTCAGGAGACTCTCACCCTTGCTGTGCTGAGCTTCAAGACTGTGGACTTTCTGGGTGAGGCTGTGTGCCCTTCTGGCCTGGCCAGCATTTACAGATTCCAATTACTCGCATGGTAATGAGGTCAATGCACAGAGAGAAACAGGACGACGACGAGCAGGTGGGGGCCAGTAACGAGGTGGTGGGGGTTGTGGGATGATGGGAAAGCAAGGGTTGTTGAGAAACTAGTTTAAATTATTTCTTCCAAGTCTGCAAATTCATTCTCAATGTAGGTTTCAGGACACGTTGCGTTTTTGTGTATTTTCACACGACATAGTCAAGGCAAGCATCATTCTCTATCCACTGAACACCTCTGCTGTCAATCGGCTCGTCTCAGAGGATTGACCAGCACAGCAGAAGTCAAATAGGCTAAAAGATGGAAAGAACAAACATAAACTGTAGAAATCTAGGAATGTTCATTTAAAAAGAAAAGGGGAAGGAAGGCTTGAAGGAGGTATAAAGGGTCTAAAACATTAGATGACTCTAAAAGAAAAAGTCTATAAAACATTGAGATATGAAAAACTCTAAACTAAGGACTTTAAACGAGGGAAGAGACAGAAGGGACAGAGTGGGGCTGCTCAGATGGAGAGGTATGGAAATTGAGACAAAGCAAAGACAGGACATAAATCAAGGTAATGCTACAGCATGGCAAACAGCAAATGATGCAACAAGGAAACAAAAGAGAAACAGAAATTAGTGTCAGAGGATCCAAACCAGACAAAGTTCCTGCTTCAAACATGAGATGCAAAACTCAAACAGTGAATTCACTGAAATCATATCAGAAAATTTCCTTTAAGCCAGGGGTCTCAAACTCAATTTGCCTGGGGGCCACTGAAGGCAGGGTCTAGCTGAGGGAGGGCCACAACTTAAATACACACACACGCAACTAGTGAGTGTCTGAGAGCCAATAAATTTGTATGGAAAATGTATTATACTACTACTATACTCTATTATTAACTGTTTTCTGCACAAAATGTACTTATAAAACTCTCATTCAAATAAAATACGTAAATAAAAAAAAAGTAAATAAATCAGTAATACATTTCTGTTTAATTAGTTTTCTATATCTGCTGTTTTCTCATTTAAACATCCTTATTAACACAGTTCAGTTAACACTGTTGAATTCTAACTATTAAAAACTAAAGAAGACTTAAATTCTACAGTTCTGTAAACCCATCAATGGTTCTTCTGAACACGGCTTCTCTTGTCTTCGTCTTACTGCTGGACACTTGGCAGCACTTCCTCCCAAACTGAGACCCTCAGTGTGGTTGAAGATGATTTTCACTAAGTCTGGACTTGGACTTATCAAAATTGAAGGTGGAGACATCAGAGAGGATGTGCTCCCAATTCTGAGTCCGTGTTGAATTTTTTTTTGTTTTAAGTTTACTGTTTAAACCACAAATCAGTTAAGGAGAAACAAAATTTAGTAACTATTTTTGGATTTTCTATCTTATGACTTTTTGCACATTTAAACTCTGGTCACAAGTTATTGTAGAGCAGCCGGTCAGCCACTCCCATATTTTTTATAAAAGACGGATGGACATTCATGTTGGTGACACTAAATATGTGCAGCCAAGATGCACAATAAGCGTGTCTGAGATCACCCAGATGGACGCAACGCTGCGCAGATCACCTGGTGTGTGACGGATGTTTTTGCTTTTCCTCCAACATCACCTGTCAATCATCACAAAAATATCAGGAGAAACATACAGGCGCGGCGCTGGTTCATCTCAAACATGTCTACCATTGCATTTTCACACGTCACACGTATTTTCAGTGTGTCTCAGACTAAATTGTGTTGTTTTCTCGCACGTGTTTAATTTTAGGGCCCCGTTAGGTGTAAGTGTGGGACATTTTCCTGCGCAGCGACCCGACTCTCCTGCGGGAGCGGATAGACCCGTTTGGTCGGGGTTGAACGCTGCCGGGCGCCTAACCGTAACCATAACCCTCCTTCGGGTCCATGCGAGCCAGAAACAAGTTCAGCAACCGCTGCATCGATTTAGAAAATTACGAACGAATAAATACGTTCTAAAAAGGAAAGTAAGGGACTCCTTAATGTGGTCCGGGGAGTGGGCTGTCAGGTTTCTTGCCTTAAATGTTGTCAAGCCCAGTAAATGTCACACCCCTAAGAGTCATTTACCCCACTGCGATTGGTTGGTTGTCAGCTCCGCGAACACTAAAAAGGTGTCATTTACACAGACTGGCGGGCCGCATCAACAGTAACCCTTGTGCTATCCTGGGCACTTAAACATTGGGAGTTGGGTCATCTAGACCCACTAGACAGTGCACTGAACTTTTTTTCTTCAATGATTTGTGATCTTCACTGGTGTCCATGGATTACATGAAATCTTTCCACCTTTATCCACCTTTGTCATGGTAGGGAGAACACGTCAATGGAAGGGTGGGGTCATCTAAGATAGCACAAGGGTTAAACTTTCATATTGAGGCGGGAGCCGCAAAATATCATCTTGGGGGCCGCAAATAGCCCGCGGGCCGCGAGTTTGAGACCCCTGCTTTAAGCTAAGACTCAAAAGTAAAAGTAGAATTTAGAATGACAGAAAAATGGCCATAAGAAAAAAACAAACGTAGCTGTTTAAAGCCGAATTAAAAAAAACAGCAATCAGACTTTAAATATGTATAAATAATTTTATGATTTTTTATGTCTGAAAATCGTTGCTAAATTTAGCCATGTATGTTAATCTGAAAAGAGCAAAAGAAAAGAAGCTTTATTTTCTGGAAATAATTTGATAATAATCTCCTGAATTTATAATATCAAGACTCCATTTATTCAGTATACAGAATGAACCTATTTGAACCTAATAATAGAGCTCTGAATCCTGTTGGTCAGCTCTAAAGATAGCAAGCTAACCATCTCCAGGATCTACATAGTCACTAACTAAACACTAAAAACCAAGCAATGGCTGACACGTGAATGAGGCAGGTTGGAATCAAACAAACCTCACGCCTCACAGACGGCCATGCTGGGCTCTGAGCTTCTTATAGTTTTCAAAAGAAGAACTTTCTTTCATTTAAAACAGAAACTTGGTACCACAGAGCACCAGGGGTCAACGTCTGACCCTTTTTGTGGAGTAAGGAATCATTTTCTGGGCTGTCAGTCTCCCCGTGACTGTGAGCACACTGATGCAGGCCACAGACCATCTAAAAACCAGGAAAAGCTTTACTTGTGACTTTGAAATGTGTTTTCATTTCTTGTTTTTTCAGTTAATTGCGTTCTAAAAATGCAACCTAAAAGTAAAAAAAATCTTTTAAGATACATTTCATCGTCTTTAATGAATCTATAACCCAAGAATAAAAATAAATAAATAATCAGAATTTATTTTGAATTTTCAAATTCATTTGATTTTGCTGCAGTTTATTTATGAAAATAATGGAAATTCAAAGACCAGCGCTCTTTGAATTACTGTTATTTTCTTAACAGTTTGCTCTATTTGAAAACATTGCGCTTTATTTTCAATATTGTGTTGTTACAGTAATATCACCTGGAAGCCTGCAAGCAGCACTTTTGAAGCTGGACAGAGCGGTGGAGAGATGCAGAAAGCAGATTGGGGGAAAAAAATACGTTTTTAAAACAGCAAAAAAAGAAGAAAATTGTCAGCCAGCCAACAACCCTCCTGGGTAATAAAACCTTCATGGAAGTTCGGGGACGATTTTGAGCCAGAAGGAGCAACAGAAGGAGTCATTTCTGGCGAGAAAAAGTAACTTTGAGGAGCTGTATTTCCGAGTTGATTTTCCGGATGAATCAAGTCCTTGCTAGCTAGTCTTTACTCTGAAATAGTTACTGTATAAGGGAAATGTGATTCAAATGTAAGTTAGCTTATCGTTGACTCAAAAGTAAACGGTTACCTATAATATAAGCCTATATTTAAGCTTGTTCAGGAAAAGCTAAGATGTAATGTTATAAATGATTTCCATTTTTTTTCCTGTGTCCTGTGAGATCCTGTAGGCTTGAGGTGATGAGGTGCTGGAGGGCCAAAGGAGAAAACGAGTGGATACTGAAGGCTCTGGTGATTGGGTCAGAGACCAAAACTGCTCACCACATCAACAAAGGTAGAGGACAGATGCAGAGCTGGATGATGGAGTCCCTCACCCACTTGGTTTCAACCCCAGATGCATCCCAGGTGTCTAACCACCTCTAAATACAGGAAACACATGACCAGGTGAAATCTTGTACCACTGATGCTGTAAACTCTGCACCAAGACCCAGTGGCGGTTCTACACTAACTTACTCCCTGGGCAAGTAACCCCAACAGCCCCCCCCCCCCCCCCCCCACACACACACACATAGAAAATTTGACAACATCCTGTTGTGTTCCCTATCTTCTATTTAGCCATTTTACACAAAAAATGCATGTATTACAGGGGGGTCAAACTCAGTCACACAGGGGCCTAAGTTAAAAACACGCTGGGCCGAAGAAGATAAACATTTACTGAACACACTAAAGCTAAACTTTTAAACCTTTTAAACTAAACTTTTTGAACATAAATATGAATAAAAACAGGAACATTAATTTTTAACTCAAGTTAAACCTTAAATAACTTGTAATATTTTGCTCTCCATAGAAATATATTCTGTCAAAATTATACAAATATGAACATGCTGCAGAACAAAACAAAGAAAGCCTGGAAATATTAATAAGAAATTACAAATCAAATAATTCCGGGTTGTTTTTTGCTCTTTTATCATTTTTTAGAGCATTTTTTTTTAGAGCTGGACTTCATTTTTTGGCAATAATTTCTTAATGTGTGACGTCCTGTGTGTGTCTTTGTGAAACATATCAGAGGGGTAAGATCTAAAATTAAACTTATTGTGATTAATATGTTTAGGTCTTATAAAACAATAAAGACTAAATCATAGAACTCATCAGTGGGATTACTCCAAAAATATTTGGCATTTCCCTAAATTTGTGCAACACCAACAGTAGAAATCCTCCAAAAAAATCCATCAAAAATGGTCTGCCCCCACCACCCCTCCCCTTCCCTCTGACACACGCGGCTCCGTCTCTGTGACGGGAGGCGCAGCTGCGGCCCAGAGTTGATTGTCAGATAGAAAAAGACTCCCAATCACCTGTTAGTGTGATTCAGCCAGCCACCGGCGAGTTGCGCCCCCCTCTCGAGTTCTTTGACTTATGTTCCAAAGACTACCGCAAAGAGGTGTGGCCGCAAGCGTCTTGCAGCAGAGGGCGGTGGTCACGTGCGCGTCGTGTCTGCTGTGTCGGAGCAAGGAATTGTGGAAAATAATCTCCATTGCCTGCTTTTGTCGAAATTGGGTTGAGCACGGGTGTTTGTTCACTCTGAGTTATTTCATCTTTTTTTTTGTGTGAAGAGGAAATAGGATGAAGACATTCTTAAGAGTCTGTTGTGTCAAAATAAAAGCGTAAAGTGTCGGCAGATGAAGCAATTTCCAATTAAGAGCTCCAAGTTTCCTCTTTGAATATAGTTGCACGTTATATGTAACGCATCGGGCACGGCAAATGCCGCCCCCTATGAAGTGCCGCCCTGGGCGACCACCCTCATCGCCCATATCAAAAACCGCCACTGCCAAGAGCACTCCCTGGTGTGAGACTTGTCGTGTGGATCTATCCCTGCAGCCAGACAGAAAACCGGCATGCAACACTTAATGCTGGTGCGTTGAAGAGAGCATGTTATTAGAGGTGTCATCAGCCTGACATTTCCTGAAGTTGTCTTTTCTGATACTTCCTTAAATTCCCGATGATTCACACCATTTTCTGAGGCTTCCTGACATTTCCTGAAGTTTTCTTACATTCTCTGATGTTTCCTGACATTTCTTGATGCTTTCTAACGTTTTCTAAAGCTCTCTGACATTTCCTGACACTCCCTAAACTTCTCTAATCCTTCCTGACATTTTGTGATGTTCCCCTAATCCTTTCTGATGTTTCCTGACATTTCTTGACCCCCCCAAATGCTTTCCGATGCTTTCTGACATTGCCTGATGCTCCTTAACCTTGTTTGATGCTTCCTGAAGCTCTTGAATGTTTTCTGATATTTCCTGATGCTCAGACCCCTCACCTTGTCCTCCTGTGACTCTGGTTGCAGTAGGCAGTGTTGCTGGATGGCCATTGGGGGCGGTAGAGGAACAGAATCCGTGCCCTCCTCGCTCTCCTCTTCCCCACAGCTCTGCATGCCTGATGAACTGGACTTGGACAGTGTTCCACTTGACAGGCCCTCATTACGAACTCTCTACATGACAACAAAAGAGGTCATTGGCTTCAGAACTCAAAGAGTTGGTTTGTCTTCATCTCTTACCTCCTCCAGGCTTTCATCTTGAGGAGTGGCAGCGCAGTCATCCGAGTCTCTCTGGAAGCCTGCGGTTATTTCCCTGCTCTTCCTCACATCCTGGCCTTTCTTGTGCTTATTAGCAAGTTTCTTCACATGGCCATCTGCTTTGCTGCTGCTCAGCCGGCGCACTGGGCTGGTGAGCCACTTTCGAAGGGTATTACCTGGACATAAATCTTGTAATTTACTCACTACGTCATGGTTAGAGAATTTTAAAGTTGTTAAATGAACACAGTAACAGACCTGGACGTTTAGGCCCTGGAGAGGCATGAGAGCTGATGCCATGACCCTGCTGGAAAGTGGCAGAAGAACCTGCCATGATGGAGTCACTGCTGTACACAGACAGAGTGTCTGGGGAAAAACAAACATTGTTTGTTTTTTGTTTTTTTTACAAAAAATAGCTCAGCAGCACAGGTAACTGCTTTCACAGCATTTACCTTTGTGGTTAAAGATCCCCTCCATTTCCAAAGAGGACCGGGAGTGGGCGATGCAGAGCATGGAGCAGGGAACCAGGCCTTCCTGGGGTGGGGAGCGGTCTATGGTCTGGACCAGGCACCAGTCAGGCTTGTCATGGCACCGCTCCAGAACCTCTACCGTCTGACCACACCGGACTGTCAGCTCATTGTTGTTGCTTGCCACAAAATCGTGGATCACCACAATCAGCTCACACCCCCCAGAGAGCTGAGTGGGGTTGAAGGGGGGACAGAATGCTTACCAAAACCTGGTTTCACGTGACAGCCCTGATCTCCGTTTCTGACAGGTATGAGTTTACCTTATCACTGTCTAATGTGTTCTGAGAGGTCCGAGATGCCAGTGAGATGGTGTCTGGTTGGCTGCTGCTTTCCCCCTGACTGTCCAAGTCCTCTCTATCCCTAAGGATGGAGAAAAAAAGGATCAGGAAAGAGAGCCGACATCATCAAATCAAATCCAAATCCACCCACAATGTGCCATCTACCTCCGCCCCTTGTGGTGCTTGGATGTAGTTGTTTTGGGAATGTGTATAGGCTCCTTGAGAGCTCCTCTCAGGTGAATGGTACGCTCCTGGATCACTTCCCTGATGTGCTTAATCCAGTCCTGCTTGTTCTCAATATTAGAAGCCTAAAATTAGGACAAAAAAGATTAAAAACGTCAAGAGAGAAAAACATAAAGCTAACAAATGAACTTTCATTCATTCATATGACCTTTGCCCTGTAGCTTAATTTGAATAACCTGATCAAATATCAAACAATGAAATTGAACTTTAAGTGATTCATGCAGGAAGAATAACTCTAGATGAAGGGCAAACAGCTGTTTAGCATCTGAAGACAAATAGGAACGTCTGACATTCACAGTCCTGCTGTATTTTCTCTCTGATTCTTTAGCTGAAGATTTTCCAGTTCAAAGGAGATTACAATTAAATTGATTTACTACTCATGCTGGAAAATAATGTTTAAAATCTATTTTTTACACTGCTACTTTCATACAGAAGGATATATGAGACGGAATAAAAACATGTGTTTCTGGATGTCCATCCAACATGACAAGGTTCCCTAAACTGATACGACAACTGTGTGTGTTCTTTTACTCATCCAGGTAAAAATGTTTTAAGTTTTTACTAACAAATGACCTGATGACCTAGCTAACAACTATGTGTGTGGGGATGATTTAGAGCTTTTAAGGGTGTGCTCTTTTAACTGGAGGTATATGGACCCAAAAAGCCCCTTGCTTTACTGGTACCAGTTAGTCAATTCTGTATGGAGTTAATTCAGTCTCAATAATCAGAAATGCACACAACCTATTTCACAAATACACACGCTCCGATTCACAAATGTCATTTTATGCAAACGTGAAAAATAAATTCGGAAATACACACCCTGTGTTTCACAAACACACAGATTGTGTTTCACACATGCACACTAAATGTTTTACAAATGCACAATAAGTGTTTCTCACAAATGTGCACACTGTGTTTCACAAAAAACATTTTAGAAATTCACAATAAATGTATCAGAAATACACAGTAGGTGCTTCACAAACATGATTTTTAGGTACACATGTGATGTGAACTCACAGATCATTCGAACTGCAGAATGTGCATTCAAAACCCCGTTCTCATTTGTGAATCTCCCCGTGTGTGTGAGAGATTTTTCTATGGTGAATATTGAGACTCATCTGACGGAGCAGGTCAACTAATGTCACCATTGGCTAGTGAATCTGTCAATCAAACCCATCGGCAAAGCAGGCGGGTTCGCTCTTAGCCAATCGAATGGCCCCTTACACTCCTTACTTTCAAACTGACGAGGGAGGGAGCTGTTCAGCACAGCAGTTGAAAGGACGCGGGCGGCAAACATGGCGGAGAGTTCTTCCGAACGGGATCGGTCTCATCCCGTAAGTAATGCATTTATTTGATCATTCCCCTCGTTGTACGTCCTGTAATGTTATTGAATACTAAGTTGAAGCAATCTCCTTAGCCAAGTGGCATGTGTGAATGCTTTATGAACACTTCAGCCGAGTCGTTTGCAGAGTACCCCCACCGCAAATGAGCTTAGCTTTGCTTTGCTTAGCCTGTGCGGTCAAATTTTTTTTAATGGTTTTAAAGCGGGGGAGGACTTATGATGGTTTTGTCAAGTTTTATACTTGGCAAACCAGTTCTTCACACAACATGAGTAACTACAACCAACCAGGGGCCTTGAAACTAGCCGGCTTTTGACTCAAGTTGTGTCTGCCTGTGTGAGTGAAGTTCAAGCCGGTGTCGGTTCAAGCTAGCGTCTGTAGCCAATGATCTGTAGGTTCTTAACATGATTCAGATAGAACTAAGGGGAAAAGCATGCCGGATTTACAGCAGCAAAGAAAGTTTAATAAAAAGTATTGATTTGGAGACGGGGATTTGTTTAAACACTGATGCTATGCTAACTAGCTAGTTAGCTGTCCCGTGTGCTGCCTTTATGTAAACGCGATCCGGGTTAAAGTTAGACACAGTCTTTTCACAACCCAGACTTTAAGACGGGGTGGATTGTGCAACAAAGTTAATTCATATGACATTCATGAAAACGGCATTTTTTAAATATAAAAGACGTGAATGCACTGTTGAATGAAAGAAGCCTCATTAAGTTTCTAACGTTAGAACCCGTATTGTGCTGACCAGCCCTGTGAGATTGTGTCAGAGTGACAGCCAGAAAAATCCCCGTATCTTTACTTCCAATGACGTAATGACAAGAATCCCAAACATTATGTTTTTAGGCTGTTTTGTAGTCGATAAGTAGTCACAGAAAGGGTGGATGGGAGAAATCAGCTGTCAATTTGCAAGGAAGGTGGGACCTGGGTCCATCTGTCCCCTGCCTCTTCCCTGGTGGGGGGTGCGGGCCCCCCTTTGCAACGGCGGCCGTGTCCCCGGGGTGCCGGCTTCCTGGGCCCGGCGGTGCTCTCTCCGCGCGGTGGGGGAGTTCACATTACATCTGAGCCGGGGGTGTCTGGTTCCTGGGGGGTGGGTTCTGGTCCTTGCTCCTGAGTGCTGGGCCCCGCCAAATTTCCAACTGTGGCCGAGCCTGGTCGGGCCATATTTATAACACCCCTTGTGGGCCCTCTTTTTTTCCCCGGGGTTCCCCCCTCCTGGGCGGGGGCGGCGGGCCCCCTGCCTCGCTCCTCCCTGGACCAACCGTGGGCCGGGCGGATGGTTGCCTGGAGTGCGGAGCGGGTCTCCCTTGGGGGGTCCTGGCTCGTACCTGGGGTTGGGGCGGGGGGATGCCCGGAACTCCTGGGTGGTGGTGGGGTGCTCGTTTGGGGCTGTGGGCGTCCTTCTCCGGTGGGGCTCTGCGTTGGGTTCTCCCGGCGCGGCGGGGGGGCTGCTCTCCTGGTTGGGCTGGGGCGGCGCTCTCTTTCCCTCCGTGCTTCCCTGGCCTCTGGCTCTGGGGGCCTTGCGGCGGCCCTGCTGGCCCTGGCCTGGGTGGCGGGCTTGGTCGCCCGGGCGGCGGTTGTTCCCTGCCGGTTCCCGTGTGGCGTTGGGGGGATTCCGGCTGCCGCTGCTGCTGCGGTGGGGGTCTTGGGGTGGGGATGACTGGGCACTCTCCCTCCTTCTTTTCACGTTCCACCATCCATTTTAGAAGAACATAAAACCTCACCTGAGCACTGGTGTTAGCTCACCTTTGCACTAATAGCTTGCATGACTGAATGACTGAAATATTTCACACTAGTTGGTTATCAGGCATAAGTATGCGTGTGAACACTATCTGTTTTGTGTACATGTCGACAGGTGGACATTTTTGCAGCTAGCAGGTGTGTTTATAACATTTGAGTGTGTGTGTGGACAGGCCCCGCCCTTTTTGTACTGCATTTGAACCTTACCATAATGATTAACAACCAGTAAACTTGTTGCTGTATGCTGCTTCATGGTCTTATCCCCCTTCCCCTCCTATTATCACCCCCTACCCCCCCCTCTCTCTAGCTTCCCTCTCTCTTCTTCCCCTCTTTCCTTTTCCGTCCGGTCCAACACCAAAGATTTTCAGACATGATTGAAATTAATAAAGTTTGGCCTCAATTACAAAAGGGGTTTATTCAGACATACCTTTGGTTTGTCAGAAGATTAATAACCCCTCTTGTTAAAGCAAAATATGTCCAACACAAGAGGCCCTCAGCTCTCGTCTGTCTGCCCAGCTGTTGGACAGGACAAGTTAAAAAAAAATAAAAAATAAATAAAAATAAAAAATAAATAAATATTTGAAAATTATGTAATTTAATCTCAGACAGCTAAATTATCTAATCCATGTTTGTCCTGTTTTTATTTATTCTCTAGGAATTACTGAAGCGTGACAGCGTGACAATCTTTTGTTCCTCGTGCCATCAGGCAATACAACTCTCTGGCAGGGCATCTTACAAGTAATTTCTTTTAATTTTACCCACTGATTTTCCAATTATTTACCTTTTTTTTATCAATCTTTTTATTTTGTGATATTTCTATATGTAATGCATGTGTGTTTATGTGTTTTTTTAAAATGGCCATTTTAAAAAATTTTCCTCAGGGATTATTAAATACCCTTCTATTCTATTCTATTTCATATTTTATCATCCTATTGTATTACAGTTTTACCTGTCAATTGGGAATTTAGCATTTTTGCCCCTGTAGATATCTGTCAGTTGAAATTATTTGTACTTGTATTCCATAGATCTTGTACCTGAACATGGCAGACAACAACTGTGCAGACTTGGCCTTCTTCAGTGACGCTGTGAACGTGTATGGCTTACCTCTGAGGTATTCATGTTATTCATAAAGAAATATTTTATTCACATATCAGGCAGTATAAGTACTTGGTTATTTGTACAAAAATAAAATAACTTTTTTTAGACTCCTCTCTGAAAACAAAGGCAACTCTAAAACTCTTTCCCCTCATGAATAACATTTTACCCACCCTTAACAGTCTCTCTCGCCTCAATTTTTCCCCCAGTGATACATGTAACCCACTCCTGCAATTTTTAAACCTAGAAATTCTACTTATTGTCAACGTACATAAGAACACTACATTTTAAATTGATGTCTACCGTATTGGCGATGCATTTGTAATTATGTGTTTGAGACATGATTTTCATGTTATTGTCAGGGTGAGAGGAGATCATGGAGGAGAACATGCGGGCATAGCCGAGTTAATAATCACAGTACGTAGAACTGACACAAACAGCTTCATTACAGGAATAGTGTACACACAATCAACGGTGAGTTGAACCTAGTTTTAGAAGCTTTAATATATACACAGGGCTCCAGACTGCGACCATTTGGTCGCATTTTGCGACCAAAATTTGAGAGTGTGCGACTGAATTTTACATCCAGTCGCACATGTGCTACCAGTAAATTTGCCTGACCCACCCTCCGTATTTTTTATACATTAAACGTGGAAGGGGCACGTCAATGATCGATGAAATGAGAGATGAAATCATCAATGAGACGCGAGCGCACACGCACGCAGGCAGACACACACACACTCGCGCGAATACTCATGAGACTGGAGCACACGCGAGCACACACTCGCGTTTCATTGAGTGATGCCTGATGCGGCCAATGCGTGTGAGAAGAATAGGGAAAGTCACTGTAAGTGGCTAAAATATGTGGAGGGGGAGGGGCCTAGAGATAATCGAGTGCGCGAAAACATCTGTGGGAAGGAAACAGAGACAAATATCATCACAACCTGAAATGTACGTCTGAGCTATGAGCAGGCGAACTATTGATTCGTTATTCCGACCTGCAGCTAGTGTACCAGTGCCAGAGTGTACAGCAGGGGTCTCAAACTCGTGAACCAAACCACGGTTATCATGCACAGCTGTTACGGCAGCACACCGTTCCCGTGGGAGATGGTCAGCTGAGGAGCGTAAATGTCCCACACGTTCATGCGTGACAGCTAACGGGGCTCTAACATTAAACACGTGTGAGCGACAACACGATTTAAAACAGGCGGGGGAAATGCAACGATAGACGTGTTTAAGATGAACCAGCGCCCTGCGGGGGGGGGCGCATGAAGTCGAACCTGCAGCGAGACTGAAGGAGAACAGGAATTAGGAGTTGTCCACAACATTCAATTTAGTTTTAATATGCCTCTCCCCCTAAGTATGATCTGTGATATTACATCTTTTATAATTATTTTAATGTTTTGTAATGGATGTAGCCTTTTTTTAATCAGTTGGTATTTAAAATTATTTTAATTGATCAGTGAAGTACAAAAAACCCATCAGGACGCATGTCCCATAATGCATTGTTTGTAGTCTGTAGGGCAGCTTTTAGTCAGTTCAGTACTAAATTTCCAGCTGCGTTCGCTCTGATTGGGGTCTTGCTCCCACCCCTTTCTCGTGATATTTTTGTTTTGATTGACAGGTGATGTTAGAGCAAAAACAAAAATATACCTCTCACACCAGGTGATCTGTGCAGTGTTGCGTCCATCTGGGTGATCTCAAACACGCTTATTGTGCATCTTGGCTGAACCTATTTGGTGTCACCAAGATGAAATTCCATCCTCTAATATTTACATACATTTAAGTATTGTTTGAAACTGTGAAATGACGAAAGGTTACTACGGTAATCACTTGTTACTAAAAACTTTTTTTTTATTCTAAATGTATGGTATTTTGTTTACTATTTGTACTGTTATGACAGCGATTGTGATGTCAGTTTACCTCGTTGTTGCATCTTCAAAAGTGCAGAATAAAATGTGACACTGAATTAGAAACAGCACATTGTAATTTCTGCATCTTTTATTAAAGTATTTATTAGTAATACAGTGGAAATTAGTAATTTGGTTGGCATGTTGATTTACGGTATGCGCCCCTAAATTTGCTGGTTGTGCCCCTAAAATTTTCAGTTAGGGGCCACAGTGCTCCTAGTGAAAAAAGTTAGTCTGGAGCCCTGATACATAAAAGTGAATGATGTATTAAAAATAAATCTGACAATATAATATTTCTTTTTGCTTTTTTCCAAATACAGGATTGAGCCCCTCTGGTGTGATGTCTTCATGAGTGTTACTGGTTTATATTACAACATCCTGCACTCTCCTGAGGACCAAGACTTGCTCAATATCAGTAACATCACGTATTCTGCTGCCATTACATTTTCCTACCATGCATTCAGGCCAGTTTGGATGTCTTTAGTGACGCGTGGGACAGCCATCCAATCAGGACGGAGCAAAGCATGACACCAAATCAGCCGTGGCAGTTGGGCTTGACCCAGAACCCTGTTTCTGATCCCCGGGTAAATGCTTTATTTAATCTCACTGTACTGGACAACTGATTTGTGTGCAGTTTGACTAAAGTGGAAAGTATCAAGAAGAGTATCATGAAATCACAATGACTACAGTGAATTTTCATCGAAAATGAATGAAAGGTATTATTGTTGTGTGGTGCAAACAATTTCCCTAAATTGTTTTTGTAGGAAGAATAGCACATCTGCAAGTTCAAAATGCATCACAATGCATGGCATTATGAGCCATCAGATGTACTAATGTCACTACTTTGTTAAGGTTCACTTATTTGCAAATTATAAACAGTTATGGAGACATGAGGTCTGCCTGCCAGCAACAATATAAGTTATTATTAGTCGGTCACTGTTCCTACATAATCTAAAACATAAAAAAACAGCGCTGTTCATAAACAGTTTTTTTTTTTTTGTCAGGGTATGCTGGTTCCAGAGATTGAATGGGAGGAGAGTGGATCCATGGCTGAACCTCATCCTGGGATCAATGTCCCGGTATTGGACAGTCCTCTTTTGGGTCCACAAATGTTGGAAGTGCAAGACGACATCAATCCATTGTGGAATTCAGACCGTTTGGGAGTGGACCTATATCTTTACTGTCCCGTTTGTTTAGAACTTAATTTAGGCGACATAATTACATACAGAAGAAGAGAGACTGAGGGGAGCACGACAGAGTTCAAATCAATACTGCTGTATTGTTCAAGGGACTTCATTGCATGTAAGGATGTTATGAAAATTTGTTCCAGTTTAAATAAAATTCAAATCAGTAGAGATCCCACATTTGCTTAAATTTTGATGTTTTAATCTGTCCATGTTTTCTGTCCATTTGTGAGAAACACTTATTGTGCATTTGTAAAACATTTAGTGTGCATGTGTGAAACACAATCTGTGTGTTTGTGAAACACAGGGTGTGTATTTCCGAATTTATTTTTCACGTTTGCATAAAATGACATTTGTGAATTGGAGCGTGTGTATTTGTAAAACAGGTTGTGTGCATTTCTGATTATTGAGACTGAATTAACTCCATAATTCTGGGCCCTTGTTAAGGTGGTCAATGTGCATGCTCTTTGCTTCAGGCTCAGAATCCTCTGGGGGACAACAAAAATTGTCCTGTGTACATTACCAAAAGTATTCATTCACCTGCCTTAACTCACATGTGAACTGAAATGCCGTCCCATTCCTAAACCACACAGTTCAATATTATGTGGGTCCACATTTTGCAGCGAGAACAGCTTCAAGTCTTCTGGGAAGGCTGTCCACAAGGTTGAGGACTGTTTCTAGGAATGTTGGACCATTCTTCGCACACTGATGTTGGTGGAGAAGGCCTGGCTCTCAGTCTCCGCTCTAATTCCAAGGTCAGGACATCAAGTTTTTCCACACCAGACTCTGTCATCCATGTCTTTATTGATTTTAAACGGTTTATACATGTTTAAATGGTCTTGGGCCTTCTTATTTAACCAATCTGCTTTTAAGACATGAACCCTCGCAGACCCTGCGGTTCTTTGGCACAGGCCTCTTAGTTGTTCCTAAGGTGAGGACCAAGACACACGGTGAGACCTCGTTCGACCATTACGGTCCTCACCTGTGGAAAAGCCTGCCGGAGAGGCTCAGGGTGCTGTAGAAGTTTTTAAGAAGAGGCTCATGACCCACCTTTTTAATCTGGCTTTTACATGACTTTTGTAATTGCCTTATTCTTTTATTCTTTATCTAATTATTAATTGATCACTTTTCTCTACTCAATACATTATTTACTTGTATAAGGACTATTACATTCTTGTGTTTTTAATATACTGCCCTTTTTATTTTGAGTACATTCATGATATTTAAGATTATGTTTTAATCATTTCATTTATTTACTTTTTATTTGTTCCATATTTATTTATTATCATTTTATTATTATTTATATTCTGATGTTTTTTCTTACTCCAGTGTCCTCTTGTGGATCCATAATCAGGGGCACTCAGGCTTCGCCTGTACGGGGTGCTGTTACTGCGGTGCTCGTTCTCATCAGGCCGGCTGAGATCCCGCTCTGTGGTCTAGTTGCCATAAAGCCAGCCCTGACCTGCTGTGTTGGGCGGGCCCTTTGGCAATGACCCCCGTGGGCCTTGGAATAAATGGACCCCCATTATACCGTTTCCTCACAGCAGCACTGAGCCAGACTGTTACTTTAAGCTGCGTTTTCGTTCAGTTTTGATGTAAGGTTTATATTGGGAGAACTGGGTGGGTGGAGGGAGGAATCTGGAATCTCAAATTTCATCCATCTATCTTGCCATCAGATTTTCAAATGGAAATGCGT
Organism: Oryzias latipes; assembly: GCF_053564925.1. Classification (NCBI taxonomy): domain Eukaryota; kingdom Metazoa; phylum Chordata; class Actinopteri; order Beloniformes; family Adrianichthyidae; genus Oryzias; species Oryzias latipes. Next base: position 343,619 of record NC_136247.1, read on the forward strand.
GATTCATCACTCCAGAGAAGGCTTCTCCACTGCTCTAGAGTGCAGTGGCAGTGTGCTTTACACCACTGCATCCGACGCTTTACATTGCACTTGGTGATGTGTGGCTTGGATGCAGCTGCTTGTAGCTGCATCCAGCTGCATGTAGACCCATTCCATGTAGCTGTCTGCATACTGTACTGTACTTGGGCTAATCTAAAGGTCACATGACATTTGGAGCTCTGTAGCAACTGACTTTGCAGAAAGTCGGCAACTTCTTTAAACTACCATATTTCACGACCAGAAGGTGCACTTGAAAGTAAAACTTTCTCCAAACTGCAGGGGGCGCCCTATGAGGCAGTGCGTCTAATGTGTAGTTGTGGCGCGTGGAAGAAGGCAGCATGAGAAAGGGGGAGAGAAATATGGGCCAGCTGGGGCCGGTATTGAAAGTGAAGTTGCCCATTACCTGACGGTAAAAGTAAGCTAACTGCATTCTGCTTATGCCACAACCCCTTGGAGGTTCAGTAAGAGTGGATGATCAGAAAAATAATTTACTCAAACTTGTTTACAAAAGTACAGCCTATTTCTTTTGAATACATTCAAACACCGTTACAACATGAGAGTGACTTCTCTACACAGCTCTCTAAACTCATGGTGGGGGAATCAACACTTCCCATGAGTCTTAGTGGCCATAGTCTCAGGGCCCCACAACATTGTTTACAAAAAGGCTGAAGCCCTGTTTAAACTGCAGCTATCAGCTACGTGGATTGATGGATTTTTAGATGCTGTTTTATGACTGAAAAAATAAAAAATAAATCAAAACTAACTCAGATTTGCTCCTGCTGGATTTTTTTAAACCCACACTGAGTGTTTGTGTGTGTGCTTAAGCTGTCTCTTTGCTAGCGAATGTGTAGGAAGGAGGAAAGCAGAGCTCCGGCGTCCGGCGCACCCACGAGAAGAACAAGGTGGGGGGTCAGGCGCTGAGCGCAAGTGAGTCTGTGAGCGAGCATTCAGTTTGTGCTACCCAGTTAGGGAGAACAGTAAAAAACAGAGAGTGGTTCTTTTACTAACCCACCTTGGAGGCTCTGAGGGTCCGGACAGGGCGTCAACGTGCCCGCGCCTTAACACCCTGTGCGCCTTTCTATGTGTCAAAAACTGAAAAATCCCCTGTAACTGAGACCGCATTCTATACCCCGGTGCACCCTATGGTCATGAAAATACGGTATGTGCCTCAGCCGTCAGTTTATGTGGTCTACCACTTGGTGGCTGAGTTGATGTTGTTCCCAAACTGTACCATTTTTTTGGCTGTGGAATATTTAAGAGCGAGGAAATCTCACCAATGGATTTGTTGCACAGGTGGCGTCCTATGACAGTTCCACGCTGGAACTCACGTAGCTACCGAGAGCGGCCCATTCTTTTTTTCTAAATTGTCCTGTCCAACAGCTAAGCAAACAGATGAGAGCTGAAGGCCTCTTGTGTTGGACATATTTCACTGTTGGAACAGTGCCCAGTCATTCCCACACTAGACCCCAAACCTCCGAGGTCCGTTACCGATAGTGGACCCACCAACTCCCTCAGATAGCCCCCCCCCCACCATGACAGGGCCAACCAGCCTGATTCTGATCATTTGGGTGGGATAGCGAATACTTTTGGTAATAAAGTGTATGTCTGTGGCCTCCATGCTGCTTTCATCTTTAACCACACCTCCTTTTAGAGTTTGACCAATCACACACAAGTTTTTTGTTGTTATGAGGAAAAAATCAAACAGCAGAAACTCAAAATTTAGGGGGTTGGGAAATCCCTGTGTAGAAAATTTTGACTTTTGGAGGAAAATGAACAGTTTCTACACAAAAACCCTGCTATCGGAAACATTTCCAAAATGTGTGATGTACCTCTTGATGCCCACCAATTATTTGTCTTTTTAAATTCATTCCTTATCCTGTAAAATGAGAAAAATACTATCGCCCTAAAGATACATGTATGTTCATTAATGATGTTTCACTTTCTCTATGGTGTCTTTAAATGTGTTACTTCCAGGCTGGTGTGAAAAGACTGAGGTCTCTGTTTACTCACCGTCGCTCCATGTTTGGCTCCCTGACTTAGCTTTGGGTTTAAAATATAAAATGAAAAGTTTTAATGGTTTGGCTTCAAAGATAAAAAACACGACATTTTTTTTTTTACGCTGATAAAATGGTTTGACATGACAGAATGCACAACAATGATAAAGTGCATCGACACGATGGCCATCTAAACGATAAGTGTTGTTTAAACTCAAAAGGCTAAAATTATTTTTATGGTGTTGAACAAAGCTAAGGGCATATCAGCCCTGACAGATACGCAAACATCCAGAGAAAAGACAGCCGTGTGCGTTTGGTAACAAATGGACAAAAGCAGGATCTGACCAAAGGACAGAAGAAGACAAATTCTGCAGCTCATGCGGCCCAAAGAGGGCAGACCAGGAAAGACGACAGGAAGAACAGGAGAACTTTCAATACAGAGAAAGACGAAAGAGTTGGACCAATGCAGATTTGTTTTAGCGCATCGATCACTGTACGGCCTCCTTCTAACAAACACTAACATTTTTACAGCAGGACTACAGAAATGATCATTACTGCATATTATTTTGTTCAGTCTAAGTGTTTCTTCCTTAAAACTACTATGGTCCAACATTAAAAAAGAAAATATGTTACTCTTGTTTTTACCTTGAGCACAATCCTGTTGTCAGAGGTGGGCGTGCGGCCCACCCACAGAGCAAACTTGCATGGATCGCCTTCTACGTGCTCCGTCACTCCCAACTCAGATGTCTGCAGAGAAAGAACACCATCTTCCCTCATCACTGTCTGCTTCATTCCTGAAGGACACTATGCACAGAAAGAGCATGAGGGTGTCTCATCTCCACAGTCAGCCTCACAAACCTGAAAACTGGCAGTATTACGAGGGAGAGTCAAAATTTGTTTCTTGAATTTGAGAAATATTTCATACAAAATATGCAAAGATTACCTGGCTGATCTTTTGTAACACAATGGAATTGCGGAAGTCACTATTTAGCAAAAAAGCTACAACAAAGATTTTAGCCCTACCAAGCAGAGATAATCCTGTCCTGTCTGCTTTTTCTAGATATTGTACTTTTACTTAATAATTACTTTTAAAAATTTTCAGAAATACTTTTTCAAACTTTTAGCTAGAACCAGATGAAGTTTTATTCAAGTAAAATTCTGAAATCTGATGGATCATAGCAAGCTTCAGTGCGATGTCAACACAGTTCAAGAAATTGAAAAAAAAACAGAAGGTTTAACAATTAATCAAAGTAAACATAAGTTTTAAAAAAAGCACTGATATTTGTCAGACCAGCAGATTCTTAATGAGTCCATTTGGAACAAGAATGGATGATTGATGTCGACAGAGTAGACGTGTCACCAACTGAAAGTTTATAAACCTCTTCAAGATAATCTAAAAAACGAGCTTCTCTGTACAAGATCAGTTTAGATAAGACCCAGCTAAAGTCTGTCTTACATCATGTTTGACCTTTCCCCTTGGGGAGCAGTTCTTAAATAACGTCAATGTTTGAGAGAGAGAAAAGAAATTAAGTTTTTGATCATTGGAGGTTCTCTTTACATGCACATACAGTGGTGGACAAAATTGTTGGTACCCCTCAGTTAAAGAAAGAAAGTCCACGAAGCTCACTGAAATGACTTGAAACGTTCAAAAGTAACAATAAATTAAAATGTATCGAAAATTAAATAATCAAAATCAGCCATTACTTCCAGAAGAGAGAGGAACATAGAGTGACATGCAGAAGTGGAGGTAGGAGTACTCAGGTGGACTACATCCTATGTAGACGAGGTCATGAGAGAGAGGTTAATGACTGCAAAGTGGTGGTAGGAGAGAGTGTAGCCAGACAGCACCGCATGGTGGTGTGTAAGATGACTCTGGAGGTCAGGAAGAAAAAGAGAGGGAAAACAGAAAAGAAGACCAAGTGGTGGAAGCTACAGAATGAAGAAACTTGTGAGGAATTTAGGCAGAAGTTGAGACAGGTCCTGGGTGGTCAGGATGAGCTTCCAGATGACTGGGAAACTACAGCAGAGATTATCAGGGAAACAGGTAGGAAGGTGCTAGGTGTGTCATCTGGAAAGAGGAAAGACGGTAAAGACACTTGGTGGTGGAATGAGGAAGTACAGGAATGCGTCCAGAGGAAGAGGTTGCCTAAAAGGAAGTGGGATGTAGAAAGGACTGAGGAAGGTAGACAGGAGTACAAGGAAGCGCAGCGTAGAGTGAAGAGAGAGGTGGCAAAGGCCAAACAGAAAGCTTACGATGAGCTATATGACAGGTTAGACACAAAGGAAGGAGAGAAGGACTTGTACAGACTAGCCAGACAGAGAGACAGAGATGGGAAGGACGTGCAACAGGTAAGGGTGATTAAGGACAGAGATGGAAAGGTGCTAACAACCCAGGAGAGTGTACAGAAAAGATGGAAGGAGTATTTTGAGTTGCTGATGAACGAGGAAAATGACAGGGAAAGAAGGGAGGAAGATGTGGATGTTGTGGAGCAGGAAGTAGCAGAGATTGGAAAGGAGGAGTTTAGGAAGGCTCTGAAAAGGATGAAGAGCGGAAAGGCCGTTGGTCCTGATGACCTACCTGTGGAGGTATGGAAGTGCTTAGGAGAGATAGCAGTGGAATTTCTAACGAGGTTGTTCAATAGGATTTTAGAGAGTGAGAAGATGCCTGAGGAATGGAGGAGAAGCGTTCTGGTCCCGATCTTTAAGAACAAGGGTGACACGCAGAACTGCAGCAACTATAGAGGAATATAGTTGATGAGCCACACAATGAAGCTGTGGGAAAGAGTAGTGGAAGCCAGGCTTAGGAAGAAGGTGGAGATTTGTGAGCAGCAGTATGGTTTCATGCCCCATAAGAGCACCACTGATGCCATTTTTGCTTTGAGAATGTTGATGGAAAAGTACAGAGATGGTCAGAAGGAGCTGCATTGTGTGTTTGTAGATTTAGAGAAAGCGTATGACAGGGTGCCGAGGGAGGAGCTGTGGTACTGTATGAGGTCGTCTGGAGTGGCAGAGAAGTATGTCAGAGTAGTTCAGGACATGTATGAGAGAAGTATGACGGTGGTGAGATGTGCTGTAGGTCAGACAGAGGAGTTCAAGGTGGAGGTGGGACTACACCAAGGATCAGCTTTGAGTCCCTTTTTGTTTGCTATGCTGATGGACAGGCTGACAGACGAGGTAAGACAGGAATCTCCCTGGACAATGATGTTTGCGGATGACATCGTAATTTGCAGTGAGAGCAGAGAGCAGGTGGAGGAACAGCTAGAGAGGTGGAGGTTTGCTCTGGAAAGAAGAGGTATGAAGGTCAGTCGTATTATTTCAGAATACATGTGTCTGAACGAGAGGTATCAAGGTATAAGCGTTAGGTTACAGGGGGCTGAGGTGAAGAAGGTGCAGGAGTTCAAGTACTTGGGGTCAACAGTTCAGTGTCATGGGGGGTGTGGAAAAGAGGTGAAGAGGCGAGTGCAGGCAGGTTGGAGCGGATGGAGGAAAGTGTCAGGAGTGTTTTGTGACAGAAGAGTGTCAGCAAGACTCAAAGGAAAGGTGTACAAGACAGTGGTGAGACCAGCTCTGCTCTATGGGTTAGAGACGGTAGCAGTGAGACAGAGACAAGAGGCTGATATGGAGGTAGCGGATATGAAGATGTTGAGGTTCTCCTTAGGAGTGACCAGGTTAGACAGGATAAGGAACGAGTACATCAGAGGGACGGCTCATGTTGCCTGTGTTAGCGACAAAGTCAGAGAAGCAAGACTGAGATGGTTTGGACATGTTCAGAGGAGGGACAGTGGATTTATTGGTAGAAGGATGTTGGAGATGGAACTGCCTGGCCCGAGGGCAAGAGGACGGCCAAAGAGGAGATATATGGATGTCTTAACAGAGGACATGAAGTTGGCTAATGTTAGGGTAGAAGATGTCCATGATAGAGTGAAGTGGAAAACGACGATTCGCTGTGGCGACCCCTGATGGGAAAAGCCGAAAGAGAAAGAAGAAGACTTTTGAGTTGTTTATTAACAGAAATATTTTAAAAAACAAACTAATGAAATAGGGCTGGACAAAAATGATGGTACCCATAACTTAATATTTTGTTGCACAACCTTATGAGACAATCACTGCAATGAAACAGTTTCTGTATTTGTCAATGAGCCTTCTGCACCTGTCCACAGGTATTCTCATGAGCAAACTGCTCCAGTTGTCTCAGGTTTGACAGGTGTCTTCTCCAAATGGCATGTTTCAGCTCCTTCCACTGATGTTCAATGGGATTCAGATCTGGGCTCATAGAAGGCCACTTCAGAATCGTCCAACGCTTTTCTCTCAGCCATTCTTGGGGGTTTCTGGCTGTGTGTTTTGGATCATTGTCCTGTTGGAAGACCCATGACCTCAGACTGAGACCAAGCTTTCTGACACTAGGCAGCACATTTCTATCCAGAATGCCTTGATAATCTTGAGATTTCATTTGACCTTGAACAACTTCAAGACACCCTGTGGCAGATGCAGCAAAGCAGCCCCAAAACAGAACTGAGCCTCCTCCATGTTTCACAGTAGGGACAGTGTTCTTTTGGTTGGATGCTTCATTTTTGAGTCTACCAACATAGAGCTGATGTGCCTTACCAAAAAGCTCCAGTTTTGTCTCATCTGTCCAAAGGACATTTTCCCAGAAGTTTTGTGGCTTGTCAACATGCATTTTTGCAAATTCCAGTCTGGCTTTTTTATGATTTCCTTTCAACAGTGGTGTCCTCCTTGGTCGTCTCCCATGAAGTCCACTCTGGCTCAAACAACGACGAATGGTACGATCTGACACTGATGTACTTTGATCTAGAAGTTCACCATTATTGTCTTTGGAGGTAGTTCTGGGCTCTTTGGATACAGTTCAACTATACGTCTCCTCAATTTGTCATCAATGTTCCTCTTCCATCGTCCAGGGAGGTTGGCTACTGTCCCGTGTGTCTCAAACTTCTGAATAATATGTGCCACTGTGGTCACAGGAACTTCAAGCTGCTTAGAGATGGTTTTATAGCCTTAACTTTACCATGTTTGTCTATAATTTTGTTTCTAATGTCCTGGGACAATTCTCTCCTTCCCTTTCTGTTGTCCATGTTCAGTGTGGTTCACACCTTTTCACCAAACAGAAACGTGACTATTTGTCTCCCTTTTAAATAGGCAGACTGACTGATTATGGGTTTGAAAACAGCTGTGATGTCAATTAAAGGACATACCTGAGTTCATCATGACCCCCTGGGCAATAAGTTCTCAGTCTTTTATGGAGGTACCATCATTTTTGTCCAGCCCTATTTCATTTTTTTTTATTTTATAATTCTGTTAATCAACAACTCAAAGTAATGGCTGACTTTGATTATTTAATTTTCAATACATTTTAATGTATTGTTACTTTTGAACGTTTCAAGTCATTTCAGTGAGCCTTGTGGACTTTCTCTCTTTAACTGAGGGGTACCAACTATTTTGTCCACCACTGTAACTTTCTTTCCTCAGTCAGCTACTGCTTTTGAGTTTATGGTGTAGAAAAAAAAAAATCGACTCAGTCATATATCGCAATACCTAGTTTGACGATACTTGTATTTGATTTAAAATGCTGCCAGGATATTTATTTACTTATTAATAAGCAAATATGTGGTTTTATTTTTGTTTTCTACTTAAAGTCTTGACCGCTAGTTGGCAAAATCCAAAACAAGATCTTGCGAGTACCATCCCTCAGTAGAAGTTCACTAATTGGCCTTAAGGTTTTGAGACATGTACAATGTAGTTTTAACTTGGGATGGATACTGAAACTTTGTGCCAAGTTGATACTGGTACCATGTAAAAGCTCAGATTTCAGTGCTTCGTGGCTCATTTAAGAAGAGTCGAGGCCGTGCAGATGTGCAGTGCGGAGCTTCAGTCAAAATCCTGAAGGCGAAGCAGGCCATAGTTCTGCTCAAGGAAAAAAGCATCTTCGCCACATTTATTTAAGCTTTACTTCGTTCTGTCACTCTGTTTCATGTTAAATGTTTCTGAAAATAATCGGCAAGGATTTTTTTCTTCCATTTTTGAAACACCTGTTTGAGCACCGTTTGGGTACCTGAACCATTTTAAAAGTACCAGTTCGGCTCCATTTAGATGTATTCTATTGTGACACGTGTATTGTGATATGCATCAAATCGGCAGACTCTTGACAATAGACAGCCGTATAATCTATCATCTCTCACGTCAGAGATGCAGATCAAAACTAACAGAAAAAAGTGGGATTTCATCATCACTTACATAAAGTTTGTTCTTATAGATGTATTTGCTCCTGCCATTTGAGTCCTTGACTTCTTTACTTAAGATGAGCGACATTTCAAAGAGGAATAGGTGGCGCTCTCGACCCTTTCGAATCAGAGTCTTTGGATCCCAGACCTGGAAAGAATCCTGGAGAATGAGCTCTCCCTGTGACTCCAGGTTTTCATCAAATCCTGGAGGAAGGAACAACATCATTGTCAAAGATAGTTTGAAAAGTCCTTTCTGAATGATAGAGTCTTATGTAAAAACCTTATTTCAGGTAGGGATTTCCTGTTACTCTGCTTATAAAGAATTTTTACAGAAGGTAATAAAACAGCAAACAAGTAGATATTGGGTTTTTAGCTAAAAAAAGAATGTAGATTAAAGTAAAAATGTTGTTTTATCTTTTGTCTGTTCAAATCATGTGTGTAAGATGAGGTTTGTATTATTAACAAATGTACTAAGCATTTATTCTTTTTTTTTTCCACTTTGAAACAATTAGGGTGATTGCCGATGCTCCAAACGCAATTTCGTTGTTCATGCTTTAACGACTATGACAAATAAATGAATCTTGAATCTCATTAGCATTGTTTAGATCAGGGGTCGGCAACCTTTTTTACTCAAAGAGCCATTTGGGACCGCCCCTAATAAAAAAGAAAGCACCCGGAGCCACAACCCGTTTTGACATCATTATATATATTATGCATGTATATATTATTCAAAGGTGCTCATTACGTCGATCGCGATCTACCGGTCGATCTTCAATGACATGAGTGTAGATCGCGGGCCAGAAAAGATTTTTAAAAAAACAACACTTCTTTAAAATCCACCAGCCAATCAAAATCCTCACTGAGAAGTACGGGACTTGATTGACATGGAGATTGGCCAATCGGACATCGTCTGAAGCATACGTCGCTGCAAATGCACATTGTGTTCTTTAAAAGATGATACCGCGTGTGGGAGGAGCTACTGGTTCTGGTCTGATCGTTGCATGGAGCGATGTGCTTATCAATGCATGGTAGACACTGAGAATGTGGAGAGATCAGGTTTATTATTTTGAAGAGTTCTACTTGGTAATCATGTTTCCATGTTTGAGTTCATAAAATCATCCCAGAGAAAGTCTCTGCTCCAACTCCTGCAGGGAAAGCTGCGTCTGAATCTGACGCCCGTGTTTGCATCTCTGACAGAGTTTGAAGCCAAAGCCCCTCCTCCGCCTCTCCACCTGCTTTTCCTCTCTACCTGTTCATATCCTCTGCAGCTGAGATTTGTTTCCCCCGCGCTCCTCAGTGTGTCCTACACAGAGAGCGCAAAATACGGTAGTCGGGTCGCTCCAGCGCAGCACAAGGATGAAAGAGCCGGACGCAGGTTATAGCGGGGATAGAGCGGGTTAAGCAAATGAATAGAAGAAAGCGGCCTGCTGAAGAAATATTCAATATTGTACACATTTTATTTTTAGCTTGAACTATCTTTTATTTAGAAAAATATTTTATTTTATCAGTCCAGTATGAAAAAAAAAAAACATCAACAAAAGCTGTGTTGGGCGGTTTTTGGCTGGGTCTGGCGGTTTTCAGATGACTTTTCGGCTGGAAACCTTTGACTCTATCTGGCAACGCTGGCGCGAACTCTCAGTCTGTCATCAGCGAGTTGGTCTCTGCCCCGCGGTACGTCAAGTTCCCGGCAGAAGATCGGAGTGTTTATTGAAGCCGCCCCGCGTGCCTCTCCCTGCTATCAGCTCTGCAGGTATCGCCCGATAAATACGAGCTCATTACGAAGCTGTTCTTTTACGTGGCTCGTGCTTCGTGTGGAGCTAGCAGCGCCTTTGAAATGCCATGAAAAATGATAAAACTAAAATAAAATTTAATTATTATGAAATACTCATTATTTTCCAAAGTCACAGGGAGCCACAACAGATGGATGAAAGAGCCACATGTGGCTCCGGAGCCATGGGTTGCTGACCCCTGGTTTAGAGTGCACCGAGCCATTCAAAAGCTGCTCTTGACGTGTGGCCCAAGGCTGCTGTTTAGTGGTGTGTTTACCTTCCAGCATCGAGAGGTGCATAGCATCATTAGCCCTCTTGGGAACACTGAGCATCACCTCCAGGCCTTCCTTGATCTCTCCCTTCCCCTCCTCGCAGCAGGTGAGCAGCTCCTACAGATACACAGACAGAAGGTGTGGCAGGAGCGGAACAGTGACAGCTGCTGCAGGTCACTGGAGAAGCTTACTTTCAGCAGGAGCTGATACTTAGTGATTCTCTGCACTGGCTTGATGAGATAGGAAGAAATGGTGTTGGCCAGTCGGTGGCGCTGTTGGAGTTCCTGTCAACAGATATAAACAAGGTTAGAAATGTGATTTTATGCGGCACAGAAAGGAATCCTTCATTTACAGAGCTCTTCTCACATCAAAGTAGTTTCCGGCGTGTTCCAATATGAGCTGAGTGGAGTCTGGTTTGTTCCTACAGTAGTTTACATACATCTGGAACTTATCAGCCTGAAGAACAAACAGCCTGTTGTTACAGCTGAAGTGTGCAACTTCTGACATGTTTTAGGTCGGACACATACCCAAGTGACAAAACAATGCCCTACATCCTCGGGAAGCTGCTCATATTTCTCCAGTTCTTTCAGAAAGATGCTAACAAAAACGCAATGAAATTAAAAAAACAAGACTGTTTTACCCAGGGAGGGGTTACTATAGGTTTCTTACTTATAGTGGAATTCAAAGAGGTCCTGTATGTTTCCAAAGATGATATGCTCCTTGTTGACAATTCCTGGAGGAATCTCCTCCACCCCACTGGTCATCTCCCACAGGTAGGTCTGCAAGGAAGCAGACAAGTTCAGTCACACAAAAACCAGTGAACGAAGTCTGAGAATGTTTCCTCTGATTACTGCTCATTTAGCCCAACTTACTTCCATGCACTCTCGCAGATCTCGCACATAGGTTTTTTCTGTCTGGATCAGCTCGGCCATGATGAAACTACACACAGTCAAACAATCAGATAGGCATGTCTGGATCCTGTACAGACTGATATGTCTTCCTTTCAGCTTCTTCCATTTACACTGAGAAACATGATGGACCATAAAGCAGCTGTAACTGCTATTATGATGCAGATCAATTGACATGAACTGTTCTTTTTTTGCCTCAATTTCATGCCCAGATCTCTTATAATAATTAAGAAAAAAGTTCAGAAAAATAAAGATTTTCTGGTAAAACTTTAGATTAAGATTCCTTAACAAGCTTTGCCTTGTGGCCCATTGATTGTAGTTTGTACACAACAACTACAAGCTTTTACAAATGGCATTTTTCATTTCAACAATTTAAACAGAGATATACTCAGAAATGCAATTTTAACTTGAATTTTCCTTCTAAATGTCCTCAATCATCAAAAAAATACTACATGTTAAAACACCAAAAACGCTATTTTCATTGGAGTGGGTGTTTAAATGTTCCCAGGGGAGCCATTGAGATCAAGTTTTCTTGAGTTTTGCTTGATGACTTAGTCTCAGTATTTTTTAATTAGGTTTATTTAAAGGGGACAGTACAATTTTTTTTCATCTGTAGTCCCCTGACCATAATGTAAAAAGCCGTATATATTAAAATACAAATTACAAATACAAACACCTACTATACAAATCAGTAGCGGTTTTAGGCAGACCGCAAATTTCAATGGGGGGCGGCATCCTCGTGCTTGGAAGAAAAGAAGAATTGCGGTACAGTAAACCCTTGTTTTTCGTGGGGGTTACGTTCCAAAAAGAACCCGTGATAGGCAAAATCTGTGAAGTAGAAACCTCTATTTTTTTTAGAATTATTATAGAATTAAATACTCTATAATACATTGAAAAGAAAGAACAAACCATTTTACAGGCTCAAGCATTTGTTTCACAAATAAAAGTACTTTAGAAACGTTTTTTTCAACAAATAACTTCTGCACTGTACTGTCAAATAATAATTTTAATCATCGATGTGAACAGAAGGCTTCAAATTGCAGAGATTAACCCCGCCCACCGCGACCCGAGTAATTGGATTAAACGGGAGAAAATTTAAAATGATCATGAAAAAAATGCAAAGTACAGTCGGACAAATAGTGACTCAGGTGTATTTCACTGCTCTTCAGATTGAGCCGCTGCATCCTGACTCCACTCTGCAGTGTTTTCTTCTTTTGAAGCCCGCGGTGCAGCTGTGTTTGTTCGGGAGAAGAACATAGTGATTGGCCGTTGTTGTCGCTCTTTTTTCTATGGGTTTTAGAGAAACTCAAAATTGCAGGAGAATTTGCACGTACGTAATGTAAATTTGGCAAGCTATTTTACATATGTGTACGTATTAAACTGCAACGTTAGTGACGCACAGGTAGAGAAGAAGCAGAGTGACTTTTTAGCCAATCAGAATGCAGAACACAATGCACAATGCAAATCCGTGAAGTAGCGAAGCCGTGAAAATTAAACCGTGTTATAGCGAGGGATCACTGTATTCTATTATCTATTATTTCACAGACTTTGGAACACCCAAAAAACAGCAAATTGGCGCCCCCCACCCCCCACCACCACAGTTGCACGCACTCCTGTCTTAGAGAAGGAAAAGGGAGGGGTAGTGGGCGCAGGCTGCGAGGAGCGCAGCCGCGATAACGCAACACCTGGATCATCGCGTGCTGTTGAATCATTCAGCACATGTTAATGATGTCCTTTTTTACTATCTATTGTAGATATTTTTATTACATATCTTTTCTGTTGTTTAGTAGGTGTCAGTGTTTGACATAAAGACAGTAGGTAATGCAGTGAAACAGCTGCGCTTTTTGAGATCATAAATAAACAAAAGATCATTTGTTTATTAATGTTTTTAGGTTTTTTGGAGGATTTTTATTGTGAGTGTTGCACAAAATTAGGATATTGCCAAATAATTTTGGAGAAATCCCACTGATGAGTTCTATGATTTAGCTTTTTATGTTTTATAATACTTAAAAATTATGTTCACAATAACAGGTTTTTAAAAAAATCAAATCACTGATCAGTTTCACAAAGATACACACACAGGACATCACACACCAAGAAATGAACTTATAGATAAAAATTATAGAAAATGGAATCATTTGATTAGTTTCTTGTTACCGTAATTGCCGGGTTATAGAGCGCACCTGATTACAAACCGCACCCTCCCATTTTAAAAAGGATTAACAACTTTTTACATACACAAGCCGCATGATGTGGCAATTCAAGTGGCACATCACTGAGACCACAGTAGTCTCAGTGAGGGAGGAGTATCCAGTAGTTTAGCCTATTTATTTGAACACACCCACATCTGCCAAATAGAATGGACCTGACTTCAGCTCACAGCTCCCTCAGTTATGGTGAGAAAATTCACACTCAGATTCCCCACTTCCCATGAGTCTTAGAGGTTTAAGGCAGGGCTAACCCCCGGTTCACCACACACACTGATGTACATGTGCTAAAACCACGTGCGTGTTTAAGAAGGAGCAGGGAGCTGCAGCGGAACGCGAGAGCAGCTCTCCCCTCCTTCCGGCCGTAAAACGGCAGCAATGTGGAAATAACAGGGCTGGTTGAAAAGATAAACACCAGTAAAAGAGAGCACGGTGACTTATGAGCGCGCACGGCACTCGCGCCTCTGCGCAGCGCGTGCACCACAAGCTTTTTTCCACAACAGTGAAGGAAACTTCTGGCACGCAGCAGACCGGCTTTTCCAAACCCATTGGTGGATTTTTTTCACACTGCTTTTAACTTGAAAGCTGCATCATAGTGTAGCAGACTGAGTTGGTCTGGGTGGCTGTTGGTCATTCCTAAATCCCAAAGTTACTTGAACGCATCATGCAGAGGAGGGGTTGGCTCTCAGTTAGTCGTTCAGCGGGTGTGAGAGAGGCCTCTAGAGAGTTTGAGAGTTGCTGCATGTTGTACGGCGTTGGTTACGGCCTACAGTAGCCAAAATAAAAACCATAAAAAGGATTTGGTCTCAGTGACTCGGGAAAAGAGGACGCTACATTTGGTGTCAGAAGTGATCGAACTTGTCGCCTTGGAGACCGCAGCTCGCATTACCGTGGCAGCTCTTTTCGACCGCGACAACTCTGCACTATGTTTCCCGCGGATACGTTCTGCAAGCGTGAGGAGGTGAGAGGAGATCACGGAATGGAATACAGCGACAAGCAAAAAGAATATAAAGAGCGGGTGAAGCGGATGGTTGCTAGCTTGGCTGCCGATGCTGGATTGGGTCGCTGTAAAGAGCCCGCACTTCAAGATTCACGTCCGAAGGCGGGAACGGTAAGAGCTCCGCCTCCAGCCGGGCTTCACGATTCTGTTCCTCCATCAATGAAGACGCCCAGATATGACGGCAAAGTGGATTGGGAAGCTTTTCAAGCACAGTTTGAACTGTTAGCTCGTGCTGCATGCTGGTCAAATGAGGAGAAAGCCCTGCAGTTAGCGATGTGCCTCACTGGCGATGCCCTGTCCTGCTTACTGTTGCTGACACCGGAGGACAGGTGTGACTATAATGCTTTGGTGGGCACATTGAAGGGGAGATTCGGCCAATGCTCCACAGCCAGCCTCCTTCGCTCAGAGTTGTGCAGCCGACACCGCCGCTCAAGGGAGCAATTAAGAGATCTGGCTGTTGACATTGAAAGATTAGTCCACCAGATTTATGCTCACATGCCCCCAGCCATTCAGGAAGAGCTAGCCCGGGACCACTTCATGCAGGCGCTAAGAGCAGACGACCATCGTGTTTAAACCCAACTAGCATACCCTAAATCACTGCAGGAGGCCCTGGAGCTGGCCACAGAGAGAGAGAGATGCTGTGGAGGCCCTCCTCCAGGGTGGAGCCTGAGGCCCCGCCTAAGGTCAGAGCTGCAAGTTTATCAGAGCCCGACACCAGGGGGCCTGCATGGGCAGAGGAGCTGACCCACTTAGTGAGAGCCGTGACGCTGAGGAATGAACAGGCGTCCAAGGCCCGCCCACAAAGAGACTGGAGCCGACCCAGAGCATGCTGGGGTTGTGGGAAACCTGGCCACTTGATTCGTGACTGCCTTCACAACCAGGGAAACGGGAACGGGACCGCATAAGCGGGACAATGCGGCACCCCAAAAAACCGTCCCGATTGGACCCACAGAAATGGACTGCTGACCAAGTGGGGGGCAAAGAAGACCAACCTGAGAGGCTTGTGACCTTGGGCCGAACCTGGGTTGGTGACTGTTGGTTCACAACTATAAGTGTTGATGGAGAGTCATGCTCAGCCCTAGTGGACACAGGCTCATCTGCGACATTGGTTACCGCTGCAGTGGTGAGGAATAATACAACCATCCTTCCTACCGCTGTCATGCTACAGACTGTTACGGGAGAACGGACTTCCATGCAGGGGGAGGCTGTAGTGACTCTGGAGGTGGGAAACCAGCGAGTGGAGTGGCCCGTGTGGATTGCTGACTTGGAAGAATGCATACTAGGCCTTGATTTTTTGCGGGCCCAGGGCTGTGTTATTGATACCAAGAGAGGAACCCTTACATTGTCTGATGGACATGTTATTCAGATGACCCATATTTCCTCTAGATCGGGGTCCCATGTGGTTCACACTCTGTCCATGACTGACAAGACCAAGTCTAATTCAAATGAAAGGAAGAGCTCTGTCCCTAATGTATATCCAGATAAGCCAACTGAACCATCTGTAAATAGCACACCTGCAGACACAGAAAAGATTGCGGCGGTGAGGGACGTATGGAAGAGGAACTGCGAGGGTCTGTCACCTGACGAGCAAGAGCTGCTGTGGAGTCTTCTGCTAGAGTTCAAAGACTGTTTTTCTGTGTCTGAAGATGATATGGGTCAGACTGACCTCATCAAGCATGACATTGACACAGCTGGCGCCCAGCCCATTAGAACCAGACCCCGAAGGCTTCCTTTGGTGGCGGAAAAAAGCCCTGCTGGAGATGCAAAGGGCGCGGCTCATTGAGGCCTCCACAAGTCCATGGGCTTCAGCAGTCGTCATGGTGCCAAAGAAAAACAAAAATGAATGGCGTTTTTGTGTGGACTTTAGAGCTCTTGACAAAGTAACCAGGAAAGACCCCTACCCTCTCCCACGCATCGATGAGACTCTGGATGCAGTAGCAGCATAATCCTGGTTCTCCTCTCTGGATCTGCGCAGTGGGTACTGGCAGGTACCCCTGGCTCCTGAAGCAAAACCAAAAACTGCCTTTGTTATTGGTGGGGGCCTCTGGCAGTTCAAGGTTCTGCCTTTTGGCCTCTGTAACGCCTCCGCCACGTTTGAAAGACAAACGAGATGGACAAGGTTCTGATGAACATTCCTCGCTCAGAGTGTGTAGTGTACCTGGATGACATTCTGGTCCACGGCTCCTCATTTACCTCAGCCCTGGAAGCGCTCAAGCGAGTGTTGGGCAGGGTGGAAGCTGCAGGCCTGAAACTACATCCCCAAAAGTGTTGCTTCATGCGGCAGGAGGTCACCTTTCTGGGACACTGACTCCAAGGGGGTGGGGTCACCACAATGCACGACAAGATTGAAGCAGTTCGGGACTGGCTTACACCCACATCTGCACACGACTTGAAGAGTTTCCTGGGTCTGGCCTCTTACTATAGGAAGTTTGTCAAGGGGTTTTCATGCATAGCTGCACCTTTGTTTTGTCTTTTACAGAAGGGGGCAAACTTTGTGTGGACTGATGAATGTCAGACAGTTTTTGTTCAGCTAAGGAAATCCCTGACTGAAGCACCTATCCTGTTTCCACCTGACCCTGCTCTGCCCTTTATACTAGACACTGACGCCAGCAATGTGGGCTGTGGTGAAGTTCTGTCCCAGGTAACACCTGTGGGGGACAGAGTGGTTGCATACTACAGCCGGACATTTAACAAAGCTGAGCAACGCTACTGCACCACCCGAAGAGATCTCCTCGCGGTGGTCAGTGCCATTAGACACTTCAGATATTACCTGGGGGGGTCTCCATTTCACTGTCAGAACTGATCATGCTGCCCTACAGTGGCTGATGTCTTTTAAGGAGCCGGAGGGCCAGTTGGCGCCTTGGATTGAGGAGCTACAGGCCTTTGACTTTGAGGTTCTGCACAGGCCGGGAGCACGGCACCAGAACGCTGATGCACTATCACGGCTACCATGTGTGGCAGAGGACTGTCGCTATTGTGAGAAGAGAGATGCACAAGAAAGTAAGTGGCTGAAATTGGATGTTTAATGCGCCTTGCTGTGCACTCAACCTTCAACAGGAGCTGGAACGCTCACCACTGTTGATGCCACAGAATGGAGACATCAACAGTAGGAAGATGCTGATGTGAAGCATGTCCTCTCATGGGTGGAGGAGAAGCGAAGGCCATCCTGGGAGGAAATCTCCATGCTCTCTAGAACAACCAAAGGTCTGTGGTCTCTCTTTGACTCTTTACTTCTGTGTGATGGTGTGCTACAGAGAGGCTGGAAGGAGCCGGCCGCAGGTGAGATACGTTGGCAGGTGGTGGTGCCAAAAAGCCTGCTCCTCACTGTCCTTCAAGCTATGCATGGGGCCCCCGGTTCCGGACACTTTGGAGTCTCCAAAACTCTCTGTAGGCTCAGACAAGGTTTCTACTGGGGCCAGAGCCGTCAAGACATGGAAGAATTCTGCAAAAAGTGTGACTCCTGCACAGTACGTAAGGGCCCAGTGGGTCGGTCACATGACCCCTACAGCAATTTCCTGCAGGTTTTCCTATCGAGAGAGTGGGGATTGATGTTCTAGGCCCCTTTCCTCGGTCAGAAAAGGGTAACCGGTTCATTCTCACTGCAATGGATTACTTTACAAAGTGGCCTGAGGCCTACTGCCTGCCTGACCAGGAAGCAGAGACTGTGGGGGTGGCACTGGTGGAGGGGATGTTTAGTAGTAGGCTTGGGGTACCGGAGGCAATTCACACAGATCAGGGAAGGAACTTTGAGTCCAAAGTTTTTGCAGCCATGTGTGAAAAACTGGGCTCCCACAAAACCTGTACCACCCCCCTACATCCACAGAATGATGGGCTCGTCGAGAGGTTTAACCGCACATTGGCTGAGCAGCTGGCCATCGTGGCAGATAAACATCAACGAGACTGGGATACCCAGGACTCAACTGCCTGTTCTCCTGCCTTACTGATGCTGGGCAGGGAGATACGTACACCGGCAGAGATGGCAATGGGGAAACCCCCAGAGGTGCCCAGGGACCCCCCAGGGTCGGACTATGCGAGGAAGTTGCAGGACCGGCTGGAATCTGCTCACAACTTTGCAAGGAACAAGCTGCTGAGTGCGGGACAAAGACAAAAAAGGAATTGTGATGAGCACACTAAGGGGCGTCACTTTCAGGTGGGAGAGTTGGTGTGGGTCTACAATCCCCAAAGGAAGAAAGGCAGGTGTCCAAAACTGGACAGTGACTGGGTGGGCCCTTGTGAAATATTGGAGAGACTTGGTGAGGTGGTTTACAGAGTTCAACTACCCCCTAGGGGCAGGAAGGTGGCACTGCATCGAGACAGGCTGGCTCCTTACAGAGGTGCTGCAAGGTTAGAACCCCCCACAGGGGAGACGGAGAAGACTACAGCGAGTGCTCCTGTGTCATTGAGACCTTCAAACAGTTTCAGCACTTGGTGGCTGAAAATCCCACCACGGGAGCTGCAAGCTCCATTCCTCCAGATGCCTGTGTGTCACCTGGGGTCACTTCGACTAGCCCCACAATGAGTGTGCGGCCGCAGAGAGCTCGACGACCGCCTGCTCATCTGAGAGACTTTGTTTCCCCTCGAGGACGATGTTTTTTTTTTTTTGGGGGGGGGGGGGGGGGGGGGGGGTAGTGTTGCGGACTGAGTTGGTCTGGGTGGCTGTTGGTCATTCCTAAATCCCAAAGTTACTTGAACGAACATGCAGAGGGGGGGTTGGCTCTCAGTTAGTCGTTCAGCGGGTGTGAGAGAGGGTTCTAGAGTTTGAGAGTTGCTGCATGTTGTACGGCGTTGGTTACGGCCTACAGTAGCCAAAATAAAAACCATAAAAAGGATTTGGTCTCAGTGACTCGGGAAAAGAGGACGCTACAATATTGTAGTGGCGGTCACGTGCACGTTGGGTCTAATGGCACCAAAGGATCGTGGGATGCGGCTGAGCATGGGTGTTTCTTTTATTGCACCATGACTTCAGTGTCTAATAACTGAAGTCAGGTTCATGCTGTTTGGCTGCTTGAGTGTGTGTCAAAGCAATCACGCTTGTTGCTGGACATAGAATTATGTAGACAGTCTCCCCTCTGAAGCTGCCGGAGCGCTCCTGGTGGCCGATAAATAAAAGCATAAATTAGCCACATCATTAATTAAGCAGCAGGGTCGGAAGTTCGTGACAGAAGTAGTGGCTTATAGTCCGGAAAATACAGTATTAAAATTTCCAGGCGTTGTTTATTTTGTTCCGCAGTATGTTCATATTTGTATCATTTTGACAGAATATATTTTTATGGAGAGCAAAATATTATACTGTATTTAAGGTTTAACTTGATTTTTTCTGGATTAATATTCCTATCTTTTTTTATTCAGTATGAAAGGTTTAAAAGGTTTAAGTTTTATCTTTAGTGTGTTAAATAACTGTTTATCTTGTTCGACCCAAAACCTAAAGCGTGTTTTTAATTTAGGCCGCCTGGGCGACTGAGTTTGACACCTTGTGATACGAGTTATAAAATGTATGCATTTTGTGTAAAATGTTAAATAAAGATAGAGACAAGGGGGGGGGTTACTCGCCTGGGGAGTAAGTTAGTGTAGAACCGCCACTGATACAAATAAATAAAATACAGAAGCACAACATATAATTAAAACAACAACAAAAATAATTAAATAAAAAAACATTTAATCACAACATCAAAACAGGCAGAATTGACAAGCCGCAATTTTTTTAAGCCCTTGAATGCTGTTTGCAACAGAGTCTGCTGGTACTAATTTATCAAATGTACAGAATCAAATGTACTAATTTATCAAATATGCAGAAGAATGTGACCATCACCTCTGACAGAGCCACGAGTAACACGCTTAACGCTGTTTCTTTGGCTGACAAACTCTGCCAGATGATCTGGCAGAACTATACATCAGTATACATCAGTTGTAGGTTGACAAAAGAGTGAAGACTGTCCCAGTTCAAAACACTATTTTTGTTTGTTTAATTACAAAGTGAAGGTAGTGTCTTGTTTTTTTTAACCAACTACTTAAATTGCTTGTTTGTACAAGACTTCCAGCGCTTCCAGGGAAAGTCATTCTCTCTAGCTTTTAGTTTAATTTTCCCCGTAAATTTTATGATAATTTGTTGTATTTTTTTGTCATTTTGGAACCATCCACATCTAAGTTTTTGACAGCAAACAATTCATCCCCGTTTTCCTCTTTGAATCTTGAAATTTCTGATATTCTTGTTTTGGTATCCTTTAGAATTCAGTGGCGGACAAAGGTCTGAAGTGTCTTTTGCTTAATATTCTTGTGGCCATTATAAGATTATGATCAGTCATTCCTTTGAGCATATTTTACAAAGTTTGTTAGGATTTAATTTTGGACATCAAATATATTTTTCACCTAAACCGGTCAGTCCTTCATAGTAAAAAGGGCTTCATCCTTCGGTAAAAATCGAAAGGGGGGACAAACAAGACAAAACAAGTAGTTGTCTGTCTGTTTAAGGAGAATTAGAACAGTAGAAACAGCTGAAAGCTTGCTGAAGAAAAATTCACTGACGCAGCAGAATAGGATCCATGGAGCGTTCTGTACATTGGCTGCATAACAGAACTGGACTGAGCAAGTGTGAAGTTACCAAGTGTGGGGAACAACAGCATTTAAGTACAAAGGTTAAAGTATAAGTGCTCAGGGAATTTTTTTCCCTTCTGCATGACGCAAGGGCAGGCAGGGGTAGTCTCATTCAAGATCATGACTGGCCAGGGATTCAAGGGGGCGTGTCAAAAAGAGCAGGACAATCACATATATGCTTCTGCCTGGGCATCCACACTTATAACACTGAAACATCTCTGATTATCTGAAAACATCTCAAGAAAAAGCTATTGTGAAATAAAATTTGACTTTAGGGGAAATATTCCACAAATATATGTTTAAGATTGTTTAAGATTTAAGCTGTTGCAGTAATATTTTATACGTTTCTTCATAAGTTATTGTTTCACATGTTTTAAACATGTCAGTTGTTCTAATGTTTTTAGCAGAAATGTTGGATGTCCGACTCACTGCCGGATTTTGCTCATACCAGAAATTTTACAGAAACAAAGATCAAACAGGAAGTGGTCACTCACTCCTTCCTGCGTGCAGACTTGCGCTTCTCTTCGTTCAACTCATGGGTAGCAGCATCCCTCAGCTTGACTTCTGACCCTGGTGCAGTGGCATGGATGACGTCCAGCTGAAGATCTTTACTCTGATGCAGAGACAGTCAGGTTTAAAGGAACCTCCCTGCACAGAGGGGGTTCTTTTCTGCACACTTACAGCTTTGTTGGGGTCTGCCGAGATGCCCAGAGCTTTCTCCAGACTGCAGCGGTACTTATCCATTGACATGGAGAAGTCTCTGTAGCGTTTGTCCACAGTAGTCACCAGCTTCTTGATCTCTGAAGCGTGACTGTGGGCTTTTTCACAGAAGCCCTCAGCAACCTGGATCAGCAGCTTCACCTTCTCCTTGGTTTGCTGTAGATGCAGAGAGCAGCTGATTCCTCTCTCACAAGTGTTCTCCAAATAAGTGTGTGTGTGTGTGTGTGTGTGTGTGTGTGTGTGTGTGTGTGGGTGTGTGTGTGTGTGTGTGTGTGTGTGTGTGTGTGCAAGGCTCACCTTGGCAGTGACATGAAAGACTTCATGCTCCTTTAGGAGCTCCTGTGTGTGGTGGATGCTGGAGCCGGTGGATGTGTGTGTGGACAGGTAAAACTCCCCCGTGTCGTGAATCCACTCAAGAGCCTGAACAGACAAAGCCGTAATTTTAAGCCTTAAAGACAAGTCTTTTCTTTAACCAAGACCTGAACTGCTCCTGTGTGCTTTAGTTACTTGTTTGGCATTTCGTTCAAAGACCACAAACTGCTGACATTGGTCCAGCCTCCGTTTCCTCCTGGTCCAGAAGTGGAGCACGCGATTTTCTCTCTGCAGCAACTCATTCAGGATGTCTGATCACACAAAAGAAGTTGATCTGTAGCCTCCAAAACAAACGCGCTCCCTCCTTCACATGTTTCAATGTGGGCACATGCGGCGTATAGACAGGTGCGGCTAATGTAAGTACAAAATGGTTTATCCTTTAAAAATGTAATGGGTGCGGCTTATAATCAGGTGCACTCTATGGTCTGGGAATTACAGTAATCAATCCATATATTAATCAAAATACAGGTCAGGAAGGGCATCTAGCGTAAAACTCTGCCACACCACCTGTGTGAATCACTGAAAGCTGACTGGTGAAGGGAAAAGCCAAAAGGTGAAAAACATTAACTCTAGCCAATGACCATTTTTACATTAGGGCACATTCATTCACACATTTCTCTTTTAGTTAATATAAAAAATGAAAAATTGCTATTGTTTTTAGCAAGAAATTTTTATACTGGACTGAAAGAAATTCGTTTTATGGTGTCTGATTTCCAATATTTAAAGTAAGTCTAACTTTTACTTAAACATTTATTCAAAGTAATAACTACATTATGACAAAAATGTTTACCAATATATTTTGCTCTTTTATGCACATTCTTCTTTTCCTTCTGGCTTTTCCCTCACCACAGTAAATAATAAACCAATGAGATTTTCAACACCCTACAGTGTTACGTGATTTCTCAAAAGGAGAAGTTCCAGCAAAAATCTCCACATTGTGCCTGTCCTGGAAAACGTTTCAGTTTGGCCACTAGGTGGCACTTGCGCTACAGCATGACACTTTATTCGAGATTTGAGCAAAAAAACAAGGCTTTAGACGACAAATGGTTAAATTAAAAATGATTTCTTAAGAATATGGAAAATTCGAGCCTGTGTGTATTAAGTAAGGGTTAGGGTTTTAAACATTGTATCCGTTCTTCCTGGTACAAAAAGCTGGTTACCCAGGATTTAGATTAAATTGTGACAAAGAATTGACTTCTTTTAAGTACTTTTTCAACTCAAACCTTGTATGCTTCAAAAAAGGATTTTTGATTTGTTTTTGCACCTTTGTTATTTTCTCAGACTATATTAATGAAGGTAAGGGTAGTTTTAGATGGTGAGATAAAATATAGAAAGGTAAGACGGAGATTAGGCTTACTGTTGTTCCATACAAAGGCTACTGTAATTTTCTTTAACTAAGCAAATGATTCTATACGGGGTGTCAAAGGAATATTTTGGAATAAATATAACAGTTTTGGCCATATCTTCATTTTCAGAATGTTTATTTTTCTCATTAAAGTTGTGGGTAGCTTCATCCACCCGTCTATTAAGTCTCTGATTTTTTTTCTTTCAAATAATCTTAGTTAAACTTAGACAATTTTATCCAGCTTTGGTACAATTACAACTTCAAAACATTAAAATTTTTGTACTACTTTAAAGTGAGTGATAAAGTGAGAGTTTTAGCAGTGGGATTTTGCCTTTCCGTATAATTTAACAATAAAATTGAGGTTTCTGCATTATTCACTTTATATCCTAAAGAATTCCCAAATAATCCAATCATTTCCAGCACTGATGGTGTTGATGAAGTACGGTAAGTTTACTTAAAAATAGAATTGCATCAACTGCAAACAAAGACATTTTGTGTTCAGTGGGTCCTATGACGATTCCAGTTATCTGGGCATGTGCACAAATCGTTCTATTGCTAAGGTAAAAAGCAAAGATGAGAGAGGACATCCTTGTCGACATTCTCTCTTAATTTTAATTTGCTTTGAAAAATTTCTGTTTGTTAAAACGTCTGCTCTCAGGTCCTTATACAATATCTTAATCAATTTATAAAGTTGGATCCACATCCAAACATTTCTAAGATGCTGAAAAAATCGGGCCACTTACCCCTACTGAAATGTTTTTCTCCCATTTGTTAGGTGGTTTACCTGGACTTTTTTCCTGATTTCATATCTTCAATCGTTTCTGCGACTTCTATGTAGAACACACATCACATAAACTATTGAAGATATGAAGTGTTGTAATGTTACTACACTTTAAGTTCAAATCAGTGCTATTTTCGTTTGGGATCCCTGGAATATTCAGCTTGTTTATAAAGTATTTATGTCATTTGGATCACAGTTCTTTTGTGCAGTGTTTTTCAAACTTTTTGAGCCAAGGTTCACTTGTACGTAATCAAAGTTAAGTTATTCTTCAGTAATAATTTTCAACTAAATTTTTTGACATTTTACCCTGGTAGTTGTTTTTCCCTCCAGTTTATTAACATGCAATTTTATGTAAACTCACAAAAAAACAAATATATTCTTTCTAAATTGTGATTAATTTTTTAATTTTTTTTTTCAATGTTAGCGCAAATGCAAGAGTACCATAATTTCCGGACTATAAAGCGCACCCGTTTACAAGCCGCACCCACCCATTTCTATGTGTTTACCTTCTTTTGTACATAAACAAGCCGCATCAGTGTACAAGCCTCATACATTACGCAACAAGGTCAGCCTGTTAAATCACGTCCTGACTCCCAGACCGAGTATAATTCTTTAGCACACTTTGGGAGGAGACAGCTTTGCCTCAGACTCATGTATTTGAATACACCTACATCTGTCAAACTGCATGCAGCTCTATTCTGTTCAAAAGTTCCTCAGTTATGGTTTTTTCTATTTTAATCTTTTTATTTTTTTTAACTTATTGACAATCTAGGTATCATGCATAAAATTACAAACAGTAACCATATAATCAACATTACATCCCTCAGTTATGATGAGGAAATTTACATCAGCTATACCCCATTTCCCATGAGTCTAAGGGGCTAAAGGCGGGTCTAACCCGGCTCGCCACACTGTTGCACGTGTTTAAGAATGAGCATGGAACAGCAGTGGATGGAGGGGTGAACGGAAGAACAGCTCTCCTTCCGCTTGTGTCGCGGCAGCATTATGGGAGTAACAGGGCTGGTTAAAAAAACAAACCAGTAAAATGAAGCAGTGGCGACTGAAAAGCGCGCGCCTCAGCGCGGCGCGTGCGTCAGAAGTTTCCTTCCACAACAAACACTGTTGCTCCGCGGACGCCTCTACCCTCCGCGCTCGCCAAGCGGGCTCTTTGTCTCCCCTTCCTATGTTCTCCGACACCCCTGGCCAGGGCGGCTCCAGGGAGTAGCGCTTCGTCCCCATTGCGCCGGTGGACCGAGCAAATCGTGTCTGTGCAGAGCAATCGGACTTAATACTGAACGTTTTGTGGATGAGGGGCGGATGCGTTGTTACGTGTGGGAGCCTTCAGACTGCCATCGGCAGTGTCTCCAGCTCACACACATTTCTCCAGCTCACACAGAGGCTGTGAGCTTTTCAAAGCAAAATTCCGCTCAGTCCTTAGAAACAGTTAAAACTAAACCAAACTAAATTCACTCCATGCGCTGTTCTCTCCGTCACGCAGCAGACCAGCTTTTCCAAACCCGTTGGTGATGGTGGATTTTTTCACGCTGCTTTTAACGATTGCTTTTAACTTGAAAGCTGCATCATATTGTTGTGGCGATCACGTGCACATTGGGTCTAATGGCACCAAAGGATTCTGGGATGCGGCCGGGCATGCGTGTTTCTTTTTGTTGAACCATGACTGAAGTGTCTAAGACCTGAAGTGAGGTCCATGCTGTTTGGCTGCTAAGAGGTGTGTTGAAAAATAAATGACTTGTTGCTTGGAGTTGGATAGAGTATTCAAACCATGCACTGAGTCCAAAAGTACATACATGGCGGCCGGCAAGTAAATCCATAAATTAGCCGCGTCACTGAATGAGCTGCAGGGCTGTAAGCCCAGGAGAAAAGTAGCGGCTTACAGTCCGGAAATTACAGTAATTTTTGAACAATTCACAATATATTTGATAAATTTTACACAAAAAGCCTAACATTATATTTATGTTTTCTGTAGCTACACAAAAAGTGAACATGTTGAAGTTTCATTCGTTTTTCTCTTGACTTCATCGTTCATTAAGTCTTTTAAAACTTTTACAAAAATATTTTATTTCTTTTTAGATGATCAAATTGTTTCAATTTAGTTTAATTATGTCGGTTGGCCACTTCACCTTCATCCTGTTTCTTCAATGTTGTCATTACTTCTTCTTAAGTTGAATATATAAAATAATCCTGATGTTATTAGAAAAGTGTTTCAGTTAGAAAGATGACTTGGACCAAACTCTGGGATGTTTGGCTGTTAAGAAACACAAACCTGGAAGGAGAACTAAACTGTTGACCTCTGACCTCTGATTTCATCAAGAAGATTGAAAAACTGTTTGATGTGTTTTCGTTGTGGTTTCAAGACGTTTAACAGGGAAAACTCATTGTACGCTGAGATGCTGTCACTTTAACCCAATGCATCATGGGAGATGTAGTGCTTAACTGCCACCAGTGACGTGCGGTGAGGTTAATGGCTGGTGAGGCACTGACGTCATCAGTCAGATTTACAAACATATGAACCATGAGTATAAATAACTGAGTAACTTATTCAGCATTTGATTGACAACAGTTAACGTTTTGTTTAAAATATAATTTCAATATGTTTTTTTTTTCATATACAAACTGCAGCATAGAAAAAAGCACAAACGTTATTATCGTCTTACCTTTACTTGTAAATAAAGTCCATACGCCGCTCCTTCTGAAGAAAATGACTTGCCGCTTGCTATCACTTCTTCTATTATTTTTTAGTGTCATAATCTCAGGGCTCACCGGCGCCCCCTAACATGAGGCACGAGAACTGCAACATGAGGCACGAGAACTGCAACATGAGGCACGAGAACTGCTGGCCTCACCCAGCGGCTTTTTCGCCGGCGTTTAGTGCTCAGCACAAGAAACACGTCCCTCACATACAGTTATTTATAAAAACAAGCACTGTGCATCATATACATCTGCTAAATTATGTAAACTCAGCTCATATAGTACAAGTGATTGAACCGACATACAGAGAGACAGCAGTACCGTCTGACTGCATAGGTATTGCGGAATCCAAGGTGAGGCTCAGCGGGCTGGTGCCTCATCGCACGTCACTTAGTATCTGAACGGCAAATGCGGAAATTCAGCGATTTTGAAAAGAAAAAACACCCAAAAATGGTACATTGAAATGGAAAATGACTGCAAAGCACAAATTACTGATTAAATATAATAATTGAATTTATTTTTTCTCTTTTCTTCCCATAATGACAGGTCAGGCAATGCCTCAGGAGAGGCAGGTGAGGCAATGCCTCACCTGCCTCTCCTGACTGCATGTCACTGACTGCCACAGATGTCAGACAGACTCTTGTCTCTGAGCTTCATTGTTTTGTTCACTTGTTCCACGGTCTGACACCGGATTCTGTGGAAAGCTACACCGCTAAAGACGAGCTTTAGCTGGTATTTTTGTTAGAACTGAGAGACACTATGAGCTAAATTGGAACAAGGAAGTGAAGACTTTAACCACTTCTAATTGGTCAGACTGATGATGCATGATTAACCCTCCAACAATGATTGGAAGAGACAGTTGAAGGGGCGGAACTTTTCCAAAAACAGCTAAAGCTGTGGCTACATCGCAGTACTGTCATTCTTATCAAAATGTCTGTAATAGAATCAAATAAACAGAAAGAAAAAAGTATTTTATGATCTTTCATATTCCTAACTACTTAGTGTTTTATCAGGACCTGTTTGGATGAACACAGAGCTGATTTCCTGGAGTTGGGAAATGTTTTTAGATCAGTGAATGGGTAATTTCCCACAAT
This sequence comes from Oryzias latipes, assembly GCF_053564925.1. Lineage (NCBI taxonomy): Eukaryota > Metazoa > Chordata > Actinopteri > Beloniformes > Adrianichthyidae > Oryzias > Oryzias latipes. The sequence goes on from NC_136247.1 coordinate 371,656, forward strand.
ACACTGGTTGAAAAACACTGCTTTTCTGCACCATTTAGTTTCTTGTAATACTCTGAATACATTAAAGAATCTTTTCAATTCAGGACACACCTATGAAGTGATTTTGGATATGCTCTGTACTAATCCCAAAACTTTTACATGTTTTTTTATGTTTCAATTTCAGCTCAGTAAAGGACTTTAAGCACCAACTTTTTCATGTCATTTATTATTATCGTGTTTCAAAAAAAAGTACTTTTATTTAACCAGTTAATTTTTTTCAAGTCTTGACGCTGACAATGACCGCAATTTTTTCTAGTTTTGCTGTAAATTCTACAGATTGGATTATTTCAAAATGTTAAGATTTTTTTTGGTTGAAGATGTTTTCTAAATTCTTTTAATAATTTGAACTTCTTTTAGGACCATGAACTTTCTTTCTAGATAAAATGAAAGAAACAGTAACAAAATATAATAGTAACTGGTAATACCAATAAAAAAAATCTAGATAAATGCAGTTAATCAAAAAGGGACATCCTCTTATTTTGTTTTCTTTCATGCTGGATTTCTCCATAAGCAGTTTTCCAGAATATGAGGCTGTGTGAGAGCTGCTAAAGCCTTTTATTTCATCTGTACTCACTTTTGACCTGTTGTTCTGGTGCTTTGACATGGCTCAGCATACCGGGCATGTTCATACTGTTCCTGTGCATGTACTTGAGGAAAACATCTGCATTTCTTCTAGCCAGAGTACATGCCTGATGGGAGCAAAGACCCGTTAGGACATACCTTGACTATAACGTACAGATTTGCTTTGACTGGGTTGTGGGTTACCTTGAGGAAGGCCTCCTTTTGCTCAAAGTGCTTGCTGATCATCGGAGTGACGTGGTCCGTTTCACAGTTGGGACCCAGTTTGTCGCCCCCCCCGCACCAGTCTTCCTCTCGCTTGTACTCCTGCTCCAGGCTCTCCAGCACACTGCAAACCTTCCCAGACAAACGTTTGGCCTATCACACACAGTTGTGTTTTCATGGAAAACCAAACACAAACCAAGTCAAGTCCTCTACCTGTTCAGAGGTCTTAAAAAAGGCCACAGAGGCATTGACCAGCTTGAGTCGATCCTCCATCTTCAACATAAGCTGCTGCCAATGAGAAGCCACGTTCTCTGCACAGTCCCGTATCAGGTCGGCATCATAGTGGTTGGCCTGGAGTAAAACCTCTGCCTTCTGCTGAACCTGCAGAGCACTCTGGTGGGTTTTCTGAAAAACGCAACGAGAACAGAGTAAGAAACTCTCAGAATAAAGAGCAGAGAACTGAAGGAGATGAAACAGCGTTCATCACCTCAATGGCGTGTTGGAACTGTTCATGCTCTCGCTGCAGCTGCTCAGCTTCCTGTAGGGAGCTGGCTGTGATGAGACCAGCATTTAGCATCGACTCGCCGTTACGAATCCAACCCAAAACCTTCAGCAAAAGGAAACAAATCTTTATTTCAGACTCTGTTTAGAGGTTTGAACTGGGAGGAGGTTGCAGCAGTGGACTGCGGAGTCGTACCTGCTTGACCTCAGCCTGGAGGTGTCTTAGCTGCACACACTGTTCCAAGTGTCTGCGGTGCCGCTCGGATGCTACATCCAGCTCCTGCTGCTTCTCATGGAGGAATTCCAGCAATTCTCGAACCCGTGTGGCCATGTCCCCATCACGATCGCACAGCAGCACAACACCTGAACAGAGGGGGTTAGTCAGGTTAGCCTCAAACAGGCTCAGCTTGTTCATATTAGTTCCCTGCAGTGCCATATGACGTCATAGCATAATAGTTTACACCAGCTATGGCTGATCTGACCCGTGACACCAACACAGCAGAACTTAGTGGAATCAGCTGAGCCTCAACTCTCAGCTGGTATGTGATGTGGCTAACAGGGGGCATGAGACATTTATCTGATTCTTTTTGAAGCCCTCAGGACAAATTTGGGCAGAATGTGAAGAAATGTAGAGATGTATGTCCATAGTGATAACAAGAGCATGCGCACCAGAGGCCTGGACGTCGCTGACATAATGCAACAGCTCCTGTCCCTGATGGATGACATCAAATGTGAGGTTGTTCATGGTCAGGGCCTTGTCAGCATGAAGCTGCAGCCTCTGCTCTGCAACTGTCAGGTCCTCTGTGTCAAAATCATTTATCTGAGCTGTTAGCTCTTCATTCCAGGACTCCAGGTCAGAGATGATCTAAGAAAAGAAATTAAAGAAGAAGTGTAACCAGGGTGGGTTATCATCTCTTTTCAAACATTTCCCAGGCTCAGTGCTTGTTAGAAGATGGAAAACAAGATATTCATATTAATCATTTAACGTCCCACTTCGATCATCTTTTGATCTGTTTTCAAAGCGTTCCCAGTGGGCTTTTAATGATAATTTCCAGGCAAAATGAAAAAAAAACTGTCGTTTTTCAGACATACTATCTGCAGAGCGGGACTGTTGGCGTGCAAGTAACCAACCCTCCACCGATTTCCCATCATCCCTTTGTCTTTGTCTGCTCCTGATCTATCACAATTTGAATAAAGAAATTCTCAAAAATGCAGTTTTAATCCTAATTTCTTTTATATGTGTCCTTCATCATGAGAAAAATGCTGCAGGTGCATTCTAAAAACACCAAAAACACCATTTTCATTGGTGTGGGTCTTTAGGGATAAATATGATTCAACTATTTTCTTTTTCTCCATCTTTTAAATTTTTCATTTGTAATTATTTGAATTACCTGTTTGAATTCTCTGTGAATTCAGTAAAGTATTTGTATGTGACAGTGTAATCTGGTGCAGGTCAAAATCTTCTTTATAAAAACAGAAACCCTCAGAGTCTCATCAAGCTTTATCAACAAAAGCCAGTTTTTTCCACTTCAGGCTCATTTCCACAATTCTCTATATTAACGCCCAGAAAAAAGACAACACTCCAAAATGAAGCAGAGTTCGCATTAGAATCGTTATGGCTGCCACTGTAGAGTTAATCACACTTTTATAGTCTCACTCACATTGATAGCATCTCGTTCAAATATGCGAAGCTGTAAGAATAGATCCAGTTTGATCTTCCTCTCCTGGAAGAGATCTTCCATTTGTGTCTGGGCCTCATCCAGCTGCCGAAGAACGCTCTCGATATGGTTAATGGAACTGTTGTGGGGCGTCTTGTTGCTGGAGATGGCAGAGTCCCTGAAATTACAAATGTAAAATAAAAAAAGTCAAGAACAGCCAGACTTTTTTTAACACACATTGTTATTATTACAAAAGATTTGATGTTTCTGCTTTGTTTTTGTATGTTTGATTGCTTTGGCCCATAAATTGTGTTCCACTCGGGGAAAAAAATAATTTTTTAATTAAATGTGTGATAAATAGAGGCTCAGAGCCTGGCAACACAGCAAGCAGGGGCTTCACAGCTCTGCTGATGTGGAATGTATGCGGCATCAAAACAAATGGATTCTGAGTCAGGATAGACTGCACAGGTGGGCAGGCTTTTGCAGCCTTCCAGGACACACAAGCAGATACATTTACGAAATCCATCTTATGTAAGAAATCACCAGAGATTCAATATAGAGAGGCAGAGAGGAAGGACATGACTCGAACATCTCGTCCTCCTTCTCCAAAAGGCATGAAGTTAACCTGAGACTACTGGAGCACCATGGCAGCAGCAAAGTTAGTTTTTTTAGTTTACTGGAAGCCAGCAGCATCCCCAGAGCTAAACTGATGATCACACACGTCTCAGCAAAACAGTTTTGAAATCATGATCCTTTAACAATGTCAGAGCAGAAACAGACACATGGTTACAAGTTCAATAAAAGGTCAATAAATGAGAGTAAAAACTTGTAAAGGGGCTAAGGACACAGCTAAGGAAGTCTGTCTGAGCATCAACCCCTTTAAAAAGACTTTCCGTTAAAGCTATACTGTAAGCACCAGAACCTGAACCTTGATATTCAGGAAATCATCAGCAAGTCCAGAAGACCACTGGCATAGAAACAAACTTTGTCAGGAAGTTTTTGCACATGTTCAAGACAATACGCAACAAAAACACATTCAAAGAGGTCTTTGTTTTCTGAGCCATATCCCAGCATATCGAAGGAGGCATGATTCAGGAAATCCTTGCTATTCACTTTAGCTCCTCCTCTCATAATGAGTCATAATAAATTGATTTCAAAGATGGAGGAAGAAAAACAGCAGATGCAACATCTTTAAAGAATGCTGTATCAGTTTTCATTGTAATCCCTCTGAAAGGGGCTTATCCAGACTTTTTAGTTGGTAAAAATGAGATGTACAACAATATTCAGGATATGACTGGGGAGTTTAATTAATATTTTGTAAAAAATAGGGCCAAAGTTAGCCGACAAAATAAACTAGGCAAATAAATCAGAAAAGGGGAGATGCACAGGGGACAGTCTTAGGGACGTAATGTGATGTAAAAACAGCAAATACAGATTAGGGAAACTAAAACATGTTTCGACATAAATAAACTTTCACTCAATGTTAACAAAACTAAATTCAGGATTTTTGAAAATCGCCATATTCGTGCAGATTTAGAAATAAAAGTTGCCATAGATAATCATGTTCTGGAAAGAGTGATTGAAATTGAGTTCCATGGAGTAATTATGAACCAAAATGAGCTGAAAGCGACAAATAAAGCAAGTCAGAGCTAAACTTGTCAAAGGCATAGCAGTTTAGGATAAACGCGTCATACACTCACAAAGCACGTCTACCAATAAATTCATCCATAATACTACCGTATTTACAGTACAGTGTAGAATTTGGGGGAAATACTTACAAAACAAATGTACAGTCTTTGTGCATCTTACACAAAAAGCCATTAAATATTTCCTGGTGTGGATAATGGGACACATACGAATGCACTGTTATAAAGTCGGGTTTATTGAAATAATGGGAACTAGTTCAACTCAAAACAGCACTCATCGCTACATGGATCTGTTTGTCTGCAGGTACATGATCAGAATGGAGCAGAGCAGGGAGACTTTGGCCTGCCAAATGTAATTTGTATGTAACAACTCAAAACCTTTCCCAACAGAATTTTTTATCCGCTCCTGATTAACCACGTTTTGAAGGCCATGTCACACTGCCACTACGTACATATTATGAATATTACAAAAATGAAAATTGGTATACCGCGGTGAAGTTAGTTTTAGGTTGGATCTTAGGGGCCATCAACAAATTAACAAGTGCATGATATGGCTAAGATTTTAGAACAAAACCCAAGACTAAAAGCTTTGCAAAAAAATGTACAATTAAACACTTCATAATGTTGCGCCAAAACAACCTTGTTTTTTTTGCAATGTTTTCATAAGAAAAATATTTTGGTACTTTTTCAACAGCTTCCAAACCATGTGACCTTATGATTCCAAATATATGCTGAATTATGGGTTCAACATCCCAACATCATACACCACTATGTTTTGGTAAGGTGGTTTGAGAGATATTGAAAAAATGGCCAGAATTCGTATGGGAACCTAGGGAATTTTAATATAAAATTTCATATCAATTTTGTATCATGTATGATTGCAAAATAAAGTGGTATGTCTGATGTTGGCATGTTAGTGCCACAAATCGGCACAAGTTTGGACTTGTTTGGTTAGGTGGTTTGGGAGCTATTAAAATAAATGTGCAGAATTCATATGCGAACAGCTGAAATTTAAATACAAAAATTCATAGCAATTTTGTAGCTTGTATGATTGCAAAATAAAGTGGTGTGTTTGATGTTGTGATATCAGTGCCACAATTGGACAAAGGTTTGAAATCGTTTGGTCAGGTGGTTTGGGAGCTATTGAAAAAAATGACCAGAATTTATATGCGAACCTCTAAATCTTTAATATAAAAATTCGTATAAATTTTGTATCATGTATGATTGTCAAGTTATTACGCCCCACTTGAATGGGGAAAGCATCCACAGAGTGTTCCAAGCAGGAATTCACACACCATCCAGTGACACTTTTCCACTTTGCTTTATTTACCAACTGCTTGAGACATTTTACTCACTTTGTAATGATGAAGTGCCTGATAATGTATGGTGAAAAACCTGAACAAGACACAATATTTCATCAATTTACAATTAACAATAAATATAAAAAGAAATATGTAACATATCAAGAGTTAAATTCATGGCTTCATAATTAACTCAACTTGCAAAATTAATTTATTAAAAGTTAACTTCATAACTACGAGAGTTCACTAACAACACAGCAATAAATAAATATATTTTATAAATAGCGGAGTTCTTATAAATAATATTCAATAAAAGACTAAACAAACATTTGCACTGACATGGCAACCGACGCTGAAGCGCACATTGGATTGCCATCACTATGCCCCGCATTGTATACAATCTTACTGGCTGGCTCAGTGGTTTTGATGCTTTGGAAAAAGATTAAAATAGATCATTAATTTCTTGATCTCTTGGAAAGCTCTGTCTAATCTGGCGCTACGGATGCATCTCATCCAAATCAGCGCCAGTGCGCGCAGCTGGAACTTTGATTGGCACCGCGCCCACTACCAACTTTCACTTTCCTGTCTTTTACTTTTTATTTACTCACTTAAATTCATTTTCTCTCAAATTTAATGGGATTTACTTTAATAAATGTTTACTTTAGATTTTTAGTAGATTTTAGTAGATTTTAACTTTTTTGTTTCTTTTTTTCCCCTTCAAACTAAAATCACTTAAAACATCGGTTGCACTTAGTTTGACCTAACATTGACTGCTAAATAAAATGGTGTGTCTGATGTTAGGATGTCAGTTGCACAATTCGGCGTACGTTTAATCTTTTTGGGTCATATGGTTTGTGAGCTTTTGATTTTTTTTTTTTTTTTTTACCAGAACTCATATCCAAACCTCTAAAATTTTAATATAAAAGTTCATATAAATTTTGTATCATGTATGATTGCAAAATAAAGTGGTGTGTCTGATGTAGGGTGCCACAATTCGGCATATGCTTCATGTCTTTGGGTCACGTGGTTTGGAAGCAAATAAAAGAAATTTAAATGTTTACCTCTGGAATTGTAATATAAATATTCATATAAAATATTTGTGCGTATGGTTTGAGCATGTCGGAGCCATCTCCCATTGCCAAATCTTTCTTATTAAAACATTACAAAATAAATAAGATTGTTTAGACACAACATAAGGAAATATTTTCTAGTAATTTATTTCTTTTGCAAAGCATTTAGTCTTGGGTTTGATCTAAAATCTTTACCATATCATGCACTTGTTAATTTGTTAACAGTCCCTAAGAGACACCACTAGAGATCCACGCTGAATATCTGGCGAATATCCAACTTCAAACTATCTTCACCATAGTAATTGGTCATATGTATATATACGTGGAAAAAGTGAGAAATATTAAAGACTTTTCTTGAAGTTTTTACAGATGTATCATTAATAAAAAACGTTAAAACCACAGACGTACAGCTAAACCACTCAAAGAACGCATAAATCAACGTAGAGTATAATCTGCGTAATGCAATTAAACCAGTGCTTCTCAATTATTTTTTGCCAGGACCCCCCTAGGAAAAAGAAAATGTTTCGCCCCCCCCCCCCCCCCCCCAACCCCCACCCCCATACACTCACTCGTGCAATGACAATATATTAGGTTAATATCTATAAAAATTGTGTAAGTATACCTAAAATTGTATTTTCTAACAATAACAAAAGAAAAAAGCAATATAAATCTACTTTCAACAAATATTAACTTTATTTTGCCACAAAAACCCTGTTCCAGTCTGTTCCAGTCAAAAAAGTAGCTTAAAGTACCTGAAATAAAAACATCTGTCAGTCATTATTTAAACTAGAAAAACATTTTGACCAACTGAACCATTTGATGCTGAGAAAAATAATTCAATTAATAAATAATATCAAATGTAAATTGATCTGAAACATTAACGTTTTTTAGTCTGAACAAATAGGTAAAAAACATTGTTCTGATTTTTATGGATGCAGCTGTTTTCCTTCATTACCTGCTGTCTTTTTGTCAAATACTGACACCAACTAAAGGACAGGCAGACAAAGAATCCATTTATGGAAAATAAATACACATCATCAAAATGTCTGCAATAGTTCATAAAGAATGACATTATTAGCATGATCTGAGGAATCTAAAGGGAGACGATGATCCTGGTGTTGCGTAGTCCAGGCAGGGCTTGCAGCCCTCCGCGTGCCCCGCTTCACCTGGCAGACTGCGCCCACCACCCCTCCCCTTTTGTTCTCACACACGCAGCTGCGCATGTGACAGGAGACGGGAACGCGCAGCTGCAGGGACGGGAATTCACAGTTTCAGGCTGTTACAAACTCTGTGATAGAACAGATAATAGGAAACCAACAGTGGACCATATGTTTTTCCAAGCACTGAGCTGCTGTCACCCCCCCCCCCCACCCCCTTTTAAATTTGCACCCCGGACAATTGCCTCTGGCATCGCATCGGTGGCGCTATTTGAGAAGCACTGAATTAAACTATTGTTTTTCTCCTTTATTATTTTTCTGCTTCTTATTCTTTGTACAATTTTTGGTAAATGTAATCTGCAATCCTAGCTTCTGCGTACTTTAATTTGAAAAAAATCAAACAATTATTCTGCTCTTTGTGTACTTTTCACTTGCATTTAAAAATATTCAAATATTTGCATTTTCTCAAATAATTGAAGTAGTTTAAATTTGAAATATTATGGAAGTAATTTGCGAGTCCTCTTTTACTTCATTGTTTTGAAAATGTATCTCCCACAATTTTAGACCTAGAGACACCATTCAAACTTTAAATCGGGGCTATTCCATCCGGTTTGTGTTTAGTTGGACCATCATTTATTTTTCAACAGAACAATGATCCCAAACACACCTCCAGGCTGTGGAAGGGCTATTTGACCTGGAAGGAGAGTGATGCGGTGCTGCGCCTCCACAGTCACCAGACCTGAACCCAATCAAGATGGTTTGGGGTGAGCTGGACCGCAGAGTGAATAGCAAAAGGGCCAACAAGTGCTAAGCATCTCTGGGAACTCCTTCAAGACTGTTGGAAGACCATTTCAGGGGACTACCTCAGCTGCATTTCCACTGCAGGTCTTGATGCCCAAATCCGATTTTCTGACTATATCCGATTTTTTTGACGACCCGCTTACATCATCTTTTAAAAGTGACCCGTATCCGATTTTTGCATTTAGACTACACAATGCTTTTGGCCTGTGATAAACATTGTACCCAGAAATGTTAATATCTTCATTAGTAATAGATTTAGTTGGAGCCAGTTTAGCTCCTGCTGGTTTGCGGCGCCTTCCGTCCGTTAAACCCGGGTTCGACCCCAGGCTGCTCCCTGTTCCCTTCTCTACCTCTGCCGGTTCCAAGCCCGGTTAGAGAAGGTTGCGTCAGGAAGGGCATCCGGCGTAAAACATTGCCAAATTTACCATGCGACTTGTTCGCTGTGGCGACCCCTGATGGGAGAAGCCGAAAGTGGAAGAAGACTACACAATGCTGAGACTATCAAACGTAGACCTTCTGAGGACTACGTAACGTAGCAGCATTTCCGCCTTCCGCGGACCTGAGCACTGACCGCACAGATTAAAAAAATTATGTGCCAGCAGGCCCTTAATAATAATCATAAAAGTATTAAAAGCACATTTAGAAGATGCGTGTTGGTCCAAACGGCAAACGTGTTGCATGGCGAAAAAGAAAACGAGTAAAGCTTGTTTCTCCCCCCCTTGTTGTGTTTCTTTTGTGTGACTGCGTGTCATGGTTTGAGTTTGTTGTGTCTTGTTTTTCGTTTTAGTTCTTGTTCTGTCTTGTTTGGTTCTGTTTCCTGTTTTATTTTGAAAGGTTTCCTGTCTTGTTTCTTGTGCTTTACTTCCTTTGGTCCCCATCTGCCCTGATCGTGTTCACCTGTGTCTTGTCTGCCCTGTCTGTATTTAAGTCTTGTCTCTGCCTTCCTCCTGTGTTGGTCCATTAGCCTTTGTCATGGTGTTCATGTTCCATGTGTTCCACGCTCATGTTTCCATGTCCCTCGCCATGCCAAAGTAAGTTTTTGTTTGTTCTGTAATCCTGCTCTGCAGCGCTTTTTGTTTTGCATTAAACCCCCTTGTCCCTGAACCGTCTGCCTCCGCCTCTGCTACTGGGTCCAACTGGCTCTCGAGCCAAACCCTGCACCTTGACACTGCGGTTGTCATGGAGGCAAAGCAGCGACAGAAGGAGGTGTTGCCTTCAGCGCTCCTGGATGAGGCAGGAGAGGGGAAGCGCGGGAGAGGGAAAAAGGAGGGCTGCTCGGCCGGCTTATGTACTCTCTGTGATTTTTGAATGAGAAATTGTTTGCAGACGTTGTGCTGTACTAACAGTTTGATCCAAGCAAAGAAATAAACGGCTTCTAGCGTGTTCCAGAGCAATGATGTCCCGCTTCATTAGTTACCGTTTGCGTCCCGACCGGGACCGGACCGGAAATAACAGCGGTTTCCGACTACGGTCTGAAGCCTGAGGGTGAAAGGTAACAGCTGACAGCAAAATCAGCGCACAAAAGCACCTTAATAAGTCATGTGATCTCAGTTGGTGTCTCCTGACTTGACGTCACTGACGTACGACTCGCATTTACTGGGGAATATCCGATTTGTCTGCTTACATGGCACACGCAAATGCTCGTATCCGATTTATTACCACATATGAATGAGGCCTGAATCCGATCTGAGAAAAACGGAATCCATGCGCTTTTGTCCTGCTTACACGTTCACCCGTCATATCCGATCTGTGCCACATGAGAGGAAAAAATCGGAATTGCAGGGCTCCAGACTAACTTTTTTCACTGGGAGCACTGTGGCCCCCAACTGAAAATTTTAGGGCACAACCAGAAAATTTAGGGGCGCGTACCGTAAATCAACATGCTAACCAAATCTACTAATTTCCACTGTATTACTAATAAATTTTAAAAATAGATGCAGAAATTACAATGTGCTGTTTCAAATTCAGTGTCACATTTTATTCTGCACTTTTGAAGATGCAACAACAAGGTAAACTGACGGCAAAAATAGTAAACAAAGTACCATACATTCAGGATAAAAAAAGGTGCTTAGTAACAAAGTGATTACCGTAGTAACCTTTCGGTCATTTCACAGTTACAAACAATACTTAAATGTATGTAAACATTAGGGGATAGAAATTCATGTTGGCGACACCAAATATGTGCAGCCAAGATGCACAATAAGCGTGTTTGAGATCACCAAGGTGGACAAAACGCTGTACAGATCACCTGTTGTGAGACCTATATTTTTGTTTTAGCTCCAACATCACCTGTCAATCATTACAAAAATATCATGAGAAAGGGGCGGAGCAAAGCCCCAACCTACGCGAACGGAGCTGGAAATTTAGTACTGCACTGACTGAAAGCTGCCCTGATGACTAAAAAATGCATTATGGGACATGTGTCCTGATGGGTTTTTGTAGTTCAGTGATGAATTAAAATAATTTAAAATACCAATTGAGGCTACATACATTAAAAAAACATTAAAATAATTATAAAAGATATAACATCACATATCACAGATCATACTAAGGGGGAGAGGCAGAATAAAACTAAATTGAATGTTAAGGACAACTCCAACTTTCTGTTCTCATTCAGTTTCGCTGCAGATTCGCATCTTTAACACGTCTATCGTTGGATTTTCTCCGCGTGTTTTAAGTGCATCTAAGACTAAATCGTGTTGTTGCTCGCACGTGCTTAAAGTTTGTTTCAAGCCCCGTTAGCTGTCACGCATGTAGGTGTGGTACATATTCTCTTTGTTTTTGTTTTTTTGTTTTTTTTTTTAACTTGTCCTGTCCAACAGCTGGGCAGACAGATGAGAACTCAGGGCCTCTTGTGTTGGACATATTTTACTTTAACAACAGGGGTTAATAATCTTCATAAAACCAGAGGTATGTCTGAATAAACCCCTTTTGTAATTGAGGCCAAACTTTATTAATTCCAACCATGTTTGAAGATCTTTGGTGTTGGACCGTACGGAAAAGGAAAGAAGGGAAGCAGAGAGAGGGATGTTAGAGAGGAAGGGGGGGGGGGGGGGGGGGGTTAGAGGGTGAGAGTAGGAGGGGAGGGGGGATAAGACCATGAAGCAGCTTAAAGCAACAAGTTTACTGGTTGTTTATCATTACGGTAAGGTGCCAATATAGTAAAAAAAGGGCGGGGCCTGTCAACTCACACACTCAAATGTTATCAACACACCTGCTAGCTGCAAAAATGTCCACATGTCAACATATACACAAAACAGATAGTGTTCACACACGCATACCTATGCCTAAAAACCAACTAGTGTGAAATATTTCATTCATTCTATCACACAAACTATTAGTGCAAAGGTGAGCTAACACCTGTGCTCAGGTGAGTGTTTATGTTCTTTTAAAGTGGATGAAGGAATGTGAAAAGAAGGGGGGAGAGTGCCCAGCTATGCCCACACCAAGACCCCCGCCGCAGCAGCAGCGGCAGCCGGAATCCCCCCCAACGCCACACGGGAGCAGGCAGGGAACAACCACCCCCCGGGCGACCAAATCCGCCACCCAGGCCAAGGCCAGCAGGGCCGCCACGAGGCCCCCAGAAAGCAGGGAGGCACGGGGGGAAAGAGAGAGCCGTCCCAGCCCAAGCCAGGAGAGCAGCCCCCCTGCCGCGCCAGGAGAGACCAACGCAGGGCCCCACCGGAGAAGGAAAAGGGCGCCCACAGCCCCAGACGAGCACCCTATCACCACCCAGGAGTTCCGGGCATCCCCCCGCCCCAACCCCAGGATCCCCCAAGGGAGACCCGCTCCGCACTCCAGGCAGCCACCCACCCGGCCCACGGTTGGTCCCGGGAGGTGCAAGGCAGGGGCCCGCGCCCCCGCCCAGGAGGGGGGGACCCGAGCAAAAAGGGGGCCCACAAGGGGTGTTGTAAACATGGCCCGACCAGGCTCGGCCACAGTTGGAAATTTGGCGGGGCCCAGCGCTCAGGGGCAAGGACCAGTACCAACCCCCCAGGGACACGAACACCCCTGGCTCAGGTGTAATGTGAACCCCCTCCCAGTGCAGAGAGAGCACCGCCCGGCCCAGGAAACCGGCACCCAGGGGACACGGCCGCCGTTACCAAGGGCCCCGTACCCCCCACCAGGGAAGGGGTAGGGGAAAGATGGTCCTAGGTCCCACCTTCCTTGCAAAATGTGTGTGCGTGTATGTGTGTTTGAGAGGGTGTGTGTGTGCATGTGTGTGTGTTTATGTTGGAATGTATATATTGAGGGGGAAGGGGTGTGTGTACTTTTTTTTTTTTTTTTTTTTAAACTTGTTCTGTCCAACAGCTGAGCAAACAGATAAGAGCTGAAGGCTTTTTGTGTTGGACAGGTTTTACTATCACAAAAAGAGGTTATATAGCTTCAAGAAAACTAGAGTGTAGATTTGTATAAACCCCTTTTTGTCGTATTATTTTTTTATTTATTTGTTACATTTAGTGTGTGTGGGGAGGGAGAGGGGAAGAATGTGAGGGGAGGGTGGAAGAGAGTAAAAGGAAAAACGGTGAAAAGGTGGGGGATACAAGCACTGATTTGGATAAGTTATTATTTTAAGCTGTAACAATTATACCAGATCTGCTGGAAAGACGAATGTTACATAAAAGGTGAAAATCTGACACTAAGATGAGCGAAAAAAATCTGTCCATCAATACACTGTAGGTAAGGAGGAGGGATGAAGCAGACAGGGAGCAGTGTGGCAGTGTGCACGTGCACGTGGGGGTGGAGATACATGCATGCTGCCGACGTGAACCGTGTGTTCATAAAGGGAGCCAGATCCTACCCAGCCAGCCCAGCCAGACCAGGAGAGGGGAGGAGAGCCCCCCAGACCAGAAGCCCCCCCAGCATCCGGACCCAGGCAGCCCGGGAGGGGAGGAGGAGGGGACCGCCCACCCCACCAGCCAGAGAGGGCCCCCCTACAGGGGCCCCCCCAATGCCCAGAGGCACAAGCGAACCCAGTGTCCGGCCCCCAGGCCACAAGACAGGAGCGCTTAGCCGTACCAGGCGGCAGCCATGGGGGCCACCGGGCGCCGGACACCGAGACAAAGGCCAGGGACGAAGCCAGGGCCCCTGGAACCCATGAGCCGGCCACCACCCGACCGGCGCCCCGTCTCCGCAAGCCAGCCCAGGCACGCGACCTTAGCAACCCAGGGATCGCCACGCACCCACAGCCACCCCCCATAACCCTAAAACCCTACGCACTACAACCCCCCCCCCGCCATAATATCTGAGCCCCCCTCCCCAACCCTCTCAGTGTCCTCCCCTCTCTGTGACGGGGAGGGAAATCCCCAGAGGGTCCCAGCGAGCCAGCCCCCAGGTCCCTCCTACCCATGCACTCACACACACATACTCACAATCATCTGGTTACCCTCCCTACCCCCGCAGCCACGCAATAACCCCCCCCCAGCCGGCCGACCCCCAGCGCCGTATGCCCGACCCTTCCCGCAGCCGACAGGATACCCATAAGCCCGGCCGCCCTGAGAGGACCAGGCGGGTGAAAACCGGCCGCCCCCCCCCGACCCCACCCATGTATGGAGGTGTGGGAGTGCTGTGTGTGTGCTGCAGGTAAAATAGGAGGTAACCAGTGTGGGGGGCTCCGCCGCTGCCAAGCCGCAAAACCCCCCACTCCGGGGTCCCTCTGTGAGTGGTGTGTATTTGCTGTGTGTGTGCTGCTAGCATGCAGTGTGTGTGTCTACAGAGGAAGTTAAAATTGTGGGGGGGGCCAGCGAAAGGTGAGCACGGATGTTTCACCATGCCCCCCTCCACCATACCCTCTCCACAAGGCCCTAGATGAATCAGAGTGTCTATATGCAAGTAAAAAGCGGGGAGGAGGGCGGGTGCCAACAAGAACCCAGAGAGGGGCATCCCCAGTGAGCCCCGCCAGCATACCCCTCCCATCCAGATCCCGGGGCCCTATGTGCCTGTGTGCAATATTTGTTTGGGTGAGAGCGGGGAGGAGCGGGCGGATGGGCACAACCGGGGGAGAAGGCTCCCCCAAGCGACCGGCCCCCCAGCCGGCCGCGGTAGGCGCCCCCCCTCCGAGGGCGGCCGGGCAGCCAGAAACGGCAAGCCAGCCGCAGTTGGAGGCCAGAGCCTCGTAGCGCCGAGAGACAGCCAGCAAGGAAGGGTCCCGGTGCCAGAACGGAGGGGCAGGGGGTCCAGCCCCACCATTCATACCCTGGCCTCCCTAAGGACTAGCACACCGCCCCCCCAGCCCCCCCCCAAAAAAATAAATAATAAAATAATAATAAAATAATAATAATAATAATAATAATAATAATAAAATAAATAATAATAATAATAATGAAATAAACCCACCCAAGTGAACCCATTAACCCCTGCTGTGACTGCAGCGTCGACCCCCGGGGGGCCAGGCCACGCGCCAACTACCGGCCACGGCCGAAACACCGGCCATGGTTAGACGACCCCAGGCCCCAGAGCCACATGTTCCGCTGCTTCATCAGCCAAACTAAATGCTACACGGATGTGAATTAACAGAACTGAGGGGGCAGAGGGGTGTTCCTGTATCTGGGACAGTAGAGGAGGTGCATTAAAGAAATTCAACAAAAGGAAAGCTAGTAAACATGACTGATTTAGTGCAAACATTGACTCGCCATATAGTGAATAGCCCTCTAACTTTTATTTACCAAACAGAAGAAAATGCTCACAACTGGTGAGCGTTAATGTTGGACCCTGCACAACACCAAACCAGTTCAAAATAACTGAAGAAACATTCTGTTTTGGGAACAAGCTGCTCTTTGCAAGCTGCTATTTTAACATCTGCAATGCAAGAGATGGGTGGGCTGACCTCCTGATTTTCCCATCCTGAACAGCAAATTCAAATTTATCGCTAAAATCGCTAAAAAGAAAATTGCTAAAAAGAAGAAAACTGAACAGGAAGGGAACTGCAGGCATCCTTTCTGGATGTGCAGAAATACTTGGTGAAAAACGTTGAAAGCAAAGTGCCGCTGAACTGAACCTCAGCTGCTGGATGAGGTCTTCTCCCTCCTTGACGGTGTTGACCGAAAACTGTAATATGGTCTGCTGCTGTTGTCCAAAATGCTTGATCAGATCCTGGACAGCTTCCACAGATTCGGCATAAACATCGTCCAGAAGTTCTTTTTGGAGGCCCTCCAGCCATGTCAACAGCTATAAAAGGAGAGCAGAAGGGGGTGGGGGGTGGGGGTGTTAGTGCTCATAAAAGACCCAACAAAGATCTCTGCAAATGTGTAATCCATTTGTTTACAACTGTAGTTTTTGTTTACAACTTTGTTGTAAAAGGTGTGGAATTAGAATAGCTTGTTTCAAGTATTATTTTTAGGAAGGTGAACAAACACACAGAGCTTTCATGCAGTGCAACACACCAACAGGAAAACCAAAACAGATCCTTCTTAGCACCACCGACTTCTTTTCATATTCATGATGTGATTCACAACTAGAAAAATGTTCATCTTTGAAATCAAAAATATATAAACCAGTGGTGGTCCATGCATTTCAGAGCCGGGCCTTCAGTTTTGCCAAAATCATTCTCTAACTATTTTATGTGTATGACACCATCCTGTTTTATATGTATATCAGGGCTGTAACAATTCGTTTTAACAACAATCCAATTCAATATTTGTGGTTGACTATCCAACTCACTTTTGATTTTGGTTCATTTGAACAATCCGATTGGATCCAATTCACTGACCTAAAATGGATCCAGGACATATTTAGCCAAAACTTCCAGCTGTGAGACGCAGACAGAAATTCCTGCTACTGAACAGTGAAGGTTTCCCGATTCTTGGATTTCTTCCAGATCATCAAGTCTAAATCAGTGTTTTTCAACCTTTTTTGAGCCACGGCACACTTTAACCCTGAAAAAAATCCCGCGGCACACCAGCATCCAAAAAAAAAAAAAAAAAAGCAAAAATTCATGGTCTGTATTGATCGACAGCCCCCCCCCCCCCCCCCCCCCCGCGCGCAATCTCACGTGGATTTTTGTGATAATTGTGGCAGAAAAAGCAGGAAGTTGCGGCTGTTTTTTTCTAAGAGATGAACCACCAGCTAAAGATGAGCTTTAGCTGGTATTTTTGTTAGAACTGAGCGACTTTATCAGCAGGATTAAGAACAAGGAAGTGAAGACTTTAACCACTTCTGTTTGGTCAGACTGATGACATGTGATTAAACCTTCAAGAATGATTGGCGGAGACAGTTAAAGGGGCGGGACTTTTTCTTACACAGCTATAGCTGCAGCTAAATCGCGGTACCGTGATTCTTATCAAAATGTCTTTAATAGAATTAAATAAACACAAAGAAAAAGTAATTTTAAGATCTTTTATATTCCTAACTACTCAGTGTTTTATCAGGGCCTGTTTGGATGAGCAAAGAGCTGATTTCCTGGAGATGGAAAATGTTTTTTGATCAGTGAATGAGGGCAATTTCTCCACGGCGCACTTGACCATCTCCCACGGCACACTAGTGTGCCGCGGCACACTGGTTGAAAAACACTGGTCTAAATGAAACATGTGTCCAAACTAGAATGAATGTCAAATCCATTCACATGTTAGTTTCCTAAAGTTCAGCCCACTATTGTTTTTCCACATCCAAAGAGTCCAAAGGGAACATTCTTAGAACATTCTAGACACTGGATGGTCACGTCTTTGCTAAATTCAAAGTGTTTCCACATATTGGACTGGAATGATGGACTGATCAGTATTGCTGACATCACATGTGTGTTGTCCACTGTGATGCACTTAGGATTTTTTTGGTTATAGTAAAATAATCCTACCTCATACAGAAGGGGAACTCTTACTGTGTAGTTTTTGATGTATCTTTGGTGTATCATTTCAGGCCTTGACTGGTAAACTTCGTCTACATGGAGAGCAGCTAGAGGACGGGAGGAGGACTGCCAGTTTTTGTTAATTACAGATTGTGTAAATCCAGTCACATCACTGCTAAAGAGCAGATCTGTTGTGAGGACATTGAACTGTTAGGTGTCAGCCTGAGGCTGTTCTACCAGCCGAGGGTGTTCTCACACGCTATTGCAATAGCTGCATATATTCCCCTCTCTGCTAATGGTAAAGCTGCATGTGATGTTCTGTCCTCTGTGGTTAATAGACTCGTGACACAGAGTTCTGATGCCCTTCTCCTTTTCTCTGGAAACTTCAACCATCCCCCTCCATGTAGGCAAACAGCTTTCTCCCGCACAGTGAGGATATGACAGAGGAGTCTCGAAAAGGCTGTTTTTAGTCTGAGGGAGGAACTGTGCAGTCCACATGGGGAGGACATCGACTGTCAGACTCAATAACTGACTACATAAACTTCTGTGTTGAGAACACTGTACCCACCAGGACTGTATGGTGTTTCTCCAACAACAAACTGTGGATTACTCCTGACATAAAAGCTCTCCTGAAGGAGTAGAAGAGGGCTTTTACATTAAACATTAAACAAGGAAGAGTGTGCTACAGGAGGACGATTGAGGACCAGCTGCAGTAGAACATCATCAACAGAGTGTGGAGGGGACTTAGAACAATCACTGGATACAAGGACCCCTACACTCAGGCTAAGGGGGACCAGACATGGGTGAACAACCTGAATCTTTTTTTTGCAATAGATTTGACCAGATGGCCACCCACACCCTGTCTCCACTGTTGCAAACAACAACTCCTACACCCACCGTGAGCCCTTCCACCAATAGCTCTTACGGCACAGCACCCATCCTCCTTCATCCCTCACACTGTCCCTCACAAGGGCCCAAGTGAGGAAGGAGCTCAGCCAAACCAAGGCAAGAAAGCCAGTGGGTCCAGATGTCATCAGCTCCAGGCTACCGGTACTTAAAACATGTGCAGACAAACTGTGCAGCGCCATGCTGTTTGTGTTCTGTCTGAGCTTGAAACTGGAAAGTGACACAATTGTGGGAGACATCCTGCGTAGTACCGGTACACTACAGACCACAGACTACAGACCAGTGGTGCTAAACTCTCATCTGATGAAGAAAATGGAGAGGCTGGTGCTCACTCATCTTGTCCTATGGTGATTCAGTCAATGAACCCCCTGTAGTTTGCCTACCAGCCTTGCATCGGCGTTGAGGTTGCCATCATCTTACTCCTATACAGAGCTGCACACCTGGACAAGACTGGGAGAACTGTGAGTCATGTTTTTGACTTCTCCAATGCTTTCAACACAATCCAACCATCACTGCTGGGGATAAGCTGGTAAACATTGGTGTGGACCAACATCTATTTGCATGGATACTGGACTATCTCTCACACCACCAGCAGTATGTGAGAGCTCACTGCTGTGAGTCTGACATGGTGGTCTGCAACATGGGGGCCCTGCAGGGAACAGTTCTGGCTCCGTTTCTGTTCACTGCCTTCACTTGTCATCTTCATAAGTTCTCAGACAACTCTGCCATTGTCAGCTTAATAACGGATGACATTTTGGGCGATTTTAACCTACAAGTGGACAATAAAATCGGACTCATATGTCCAAGAGTTCCCAACTTTCCCAACTTAAAAGTAAAACCTGTTCTCTGGATCCCATCCCCACCTCTCTTTTTAAGACGGTGTGTTCATCCTACGAGGAGGAGCTCCTGAGCATCGTTAACCGCTCTCTTCAGACTGGGATCTTCCCCACATCTTTAAAGACTGCTATAGTGAGACCCACTCTGTCAAAGAGCGGTTTAAATGCTCTGAATAATCTGAATGATTATTATTGGCCAGTGTCAAACCTGCCATTTTTAAGTAGGATTTTAGAAAAACTAGTTTTTATCCAACTCAATTATTTTATTAATATAAATAATATTTTAGAAAAATTTCTGTCTGATTTTAGATCACATCACTCCACAGAGACGGCGTTGGTCAAGGTTATAAATGATCTTAGCTCCAATGTTGATGAAAAGAAAACATCAGTTTTAGTATTGCTGGACCTGAGTGCAGCCTTCCACACAGTTGACCACACCATTCTTCTAAACAGTCTGCATGACATGGTTGGAATCACTGGAACTGTGTACAGCTGGTTTGAATCTTACCTCACAGGAAGAGATTTTATCGTCACTGTAAATGATGCATCATCTGGGAGGCACGGACTGACATGTGGTGTGCCACAAGGTTCGGTCCTAGGTCCCGTACTTTTTAACCTTTACATGGTGATGTCATCAGGAGACATGGCATAAACTTTCATAGTTATGCTGATGACACTGATGATATGTGGCTGTGTCTTTTAAGTTGTGTTTTAGATATTGAAAAATGGATGGGAGAGAATTTCTTAAAGCTCAATCAAGACAAAACTGACATAATTGTTGGTCCTAAAGTTGAGAGAGAAATGGTCCAATCCTATTTATCAACTTTTAATCTGAATGTGTGCAGTAAAGTCAGAAAGCTGGGTGTGATTTTAGATGCAGATCTTAACTTTGAAGCACACGCAAACCAAGTTACAAAGACTGCCTTTTATCACCTTAGAAATATTGCCCGAGTGAGACCCTTTCTCTCACAAGCCAGTGCTGAAATATTAATCCATGCTTTTATAACATCTTGGATAGATTATTGTAATGCTCTTCTTTCTGGTGTTAAGAGAAATACTATAAACCGGCAGTAGCTTGTTCAAAATTCAGCTGCACGCCTTTTAACCAGAACCAGAAAGAAGGAGCATATTACTCCCATTTTGAAGTCTTTGCACTGGCTCCCAGTCAGCTTTAGCATCGATTTTAAGTTTTTTTTTATTAGTTTATAAAAGTTTACATGGAACTACACCCTCATTTTTATCAGATTTACTTTTATTTTATGACCCTCCCAGAGCCCTCAGGTCCACAGGTGCAGGTCTGCTGGTGGTCCCAAAGGTCAGAACTAAAACCCACGGCGAGGACTCCTTTCAGCACAGTGGGCCTCGCCTGTGGAACAGCCTGCCTGAGGACGTGAGGGCTTCAGCCACTGTGGAGGTTTTTAAGAAAAAACTTAAGACACATCTTTTTAGTAAAGCTTTTACACAGTTTTTACTTGTCCACATTTTTATTTGATTTTATAAAGTTTTAACAGCTAATTTTATTTGTTTTGATTTTAATGCTGGGATGTGTATGTGTTGGGTATTTGTGTGTTTTATAAATTCATTTATTTGTATTATTATTTTATTTATTTTTATTATTATTTTATCTATTTTTATTATTATTTGTATTATTTTTACTATGTTTATTATTTTAACTACTATATTTTTTTATCGTATTTTTTATTCACTTTGAGATGAGTGGTCCCCAACCTTTTTGTCACTGCGGACCGGTACAATGCAAGACACGTTTACCGCGGACCGGTGGGGGGGTTGAGGTGTATCACGTGATGTTTGGTGTCGCGACTGTGACATGCGTTAAGTGTGACTGATGTAACAGAGAGAATCCGGTCACTTTTCAAAATAAAATGTTTTTTTCAATAAAAAAAACAATAAAATGGAAAAAAAAAAAATTCTGTGCGTCCCAGTGCCAAAATTTCCTGCGGCCCGGCCCGGTGGTTGGGGACCACTGCTCTGTAGCATGAAAAGCGCTAAACAAATAAAGTTGAATTTGACAATGACAGAGAGTGCGGAGAACTGACTCAGTGCAGGAGCTGGGAGAAAGAAGAATGGTAGCCAAACTACAGTACCTTGTGAAAATATTCAGCCCCCTGGAACTTTTCAACCTTTTGCCTCATTTCAGGCTTCAAACATAAAGATATAAAACTGTAATTTTTTGTGAAGAATCAACAAGTGGGAAACAATCATAAAGTGGAATGAAATTTCTTGGATATTTCACATTTTTTAACAAATTAAAACTGAAATATTGGGTGTACAATGATTCAGTCCCTTTACTTTCAGTGCAGCAAACTCCCTCCAGATGTTCAGTCAGGATCTCTGAATGATCCAGTCTTGACCTAAATGACTAATGATGATAAATAGAATCCACCTGTATATGAACAACTAGTGTGCCGCGGCACACTGGTTGAAAAACACTGCCTTAAGGCATTGCAGGCCTGGACGGTCTGCCACTGAATTAAACTTTAAAAACGCTGTGTTATAAATTTACTCTGTGACCCTTTTAGATCATCACTTATCGTCTCTGCCCACCTCTTTGACGTGCGTGTGGAAGGACACAGACATATCCAGGAGGACTTTGCGCTGTTCTACACGCCGTACAAAATCCTGAATTCTGTCCTCCAGTTGGTGGGCCGCCTGGTAGATCTCCTCTGGGTCACACTCTCCTGTCTGAGCCAGCTGCTCTGCCGCCTCCAGCAGCTTGTCGGCGTTGGTGTAGGTGTTCTGTAAGAGGCAGCAGAGTGGAGGGTTACACGTTGAAGACAAGCAGGCAAAGAGCAAAGAACCTCACAAAGACAAACCCTGCAGATGTGATAAACGCAATCCAGGCCAGCAGAGGGAAAAGGGTGCAGAGAGAGTTGGGATAAAAATAATAGGAAGAAGAAAAATTCTGTTTTTACTTTGTTAATTTATGATGAACTTTTTAAAAAAGGTTCATATTCCCAGTTGTAGAATGAATGCAGTGACGTGCGCTGGGGTTCACGGCTGGTGAAGCAGTCAGATTTACAAACAAATGAACTCAGCAAAGTAGCCCAGTTTAGGTTAGTCTGTTAATTTAGTTCAGTTTAAAATTTTCCTTTTGAATTCTATGCATTCATCATCCTTATGATTTCATGCCTACTTTACAATAACCCATTGAGACGACTGTTGTGATTTTGGGCTATACAAATAAAATTAAATTGAATTGAAGTAGCTTGTTCACTATTTGGCAGCAGTTAAATTGCGTTATTTAAAATTTCATTTCAACATTTTTCTTTTGTTTTCAAACTGTAGCATAGAAAGGAAAATCACCAAAATTGTTATTATTGACTTACTTTCATTAATTTGATTAATAATATTATTAATAATGGATTTGATTTATCTGTGCTTTCCCAGACACTTGAAGCGCTCACATGTATCCATTATTTATTCACTCCTCATTCAGACTTGGTGATAGTGACTACTGATGTAGCCACAGATGCCCTAAAGATTTATGCTTCATGTTAGCCCTTTAAATGGAATCCAATAACATTGATTACATCAGTGTTTTTCAACCTTTTTTGAGCCACGGCACACTTTAACCTTGACAAAAATCCCGCGGCACACCAGCATCCAAAAAAAAAAAAAAAAACAGAAATTCATGGTCTGTATTGATCGACAGACCCCCCCCCCCACCCCCCCGGAATCTCACGTGCATTTTTGTGATAATTGTGGCCGGAAAAGCAGGAAGTTGCGGCTGTTTTTTCTAAGAGATGAAATGGAAGTTAAATTAGAAAATTTAGAAACTGTTTGTTTGTTGTGGTTTCAAGCCGTTTCTCAAGGACAACTCATTGTGCGCTGGGACACTGGCCCTTTAAGCCAATGCATCATGGGAGATGTAGTGTGAAAACTGCCGAAAAAACTTGCAGAAAGACTCGCGTCTGTGAGCTTCATTGTATTGTCCACTTGTTCCACGGTCTGACAACGGACTCTGTGGAAAGCTACACCGCTAAAGAAGAGCTTTAGCTGGTATTTTTGTTAGAACTGAGCGACTTTATCAGCAGAATTAAGAACAAGGAAGTGAAGACTTTAACCACTTCTGATTGGTCAGACTGATGACATGTGATTAAGCCTTCAAGAATGATTGGTGGAGACAGTTAAAGGGGCGGGACTTTTCCGCAAACTGTCATAGCTGCAGGTAAATCGCGGTAACATCATTCTTATCAAAATGTCTTTAATAGAATTAAATAAACCCAAAGAAAAAGTAATTTTAAGATCTTTTATATTCCTAACTACTCAGTGTTTTATCAGGGCCAGTTTGGATGAACAAAGAGCTGATTTCCTGGAGATGGGAAATGTTTTTAGATCAGTTAATGATTAATGAGGGCAATTTCCCACGGCACACTTGACCATCTCCCACGGCACACTAGTGTGCCGCGGCACACTGGTTGAAAAACACTGGATTACATTATAACTGTTACAAGATGTGAAAATCATTAAGCATACTTTCCAGTTTCATATATTCTAAATGTTATATATTGAAAATTAATATTTTTAACTCACAGATTTTAACAGCTGCAACTGAAGTTTTTCAGCACTAACAGAGGACGACAGTTACCTGAGCCACATCTTCAAAGTCCTCGTGTCGTTTCTGTAGGGCCCTGGCTCGGTGCAGGGACTTTCCCACTCCCGTGTGTTTGCTGAGGAATGCTTCTCCATGGTTTTCAATCCAGTCCAAAACCTGCAAACAAATACAAGTACTTTCTAAGATTAACCACAAGGTGGTGGTCTCAAACGGCATATGTGACAGCAGCACAGTGGCTAATGAAATGATGTAAGAGAAGAGCATGTTGGTGCTGTAGGAGTCATCTTCACACACTCCCTTCTCTGCACTTTGTCCTTCTCAGCATGAGTGGATGAACACCATCTGCAAGGCCACATGACCCAATTCAGTAACCATAGCAACAGTTGCTATGTCAACCCACTCTGAGAAATACTCAGGGTTTTTTGGCAGCATGCACATCCTCATATTACAAGATTATGGACTAATTTTGAGCTGTTCTTTCTGGTTAATGTTAAAGCTTCAACCTTAGAGAAACCTTTGCCTTTCCTCCACAATTTGATGTTAAAGAAACGCCAGAACTCCAACAGATAAACAGTACAAAAAGATGTTGATGCCTCAAAGTACCTGCTGGACATCCTGCTGGAAGACACAGAGCTGCAGCCGCTGGTGAAGCCGCACTTTGCGGTGTTGCCAGATGTTTTCCAGCTGTCTCTGATGATGCAGCAGTTCATGGATAATGTTCAGGACATGGTGCACCGCTTTGGAGTAATTTGCTGACGCTGTCAGGGAGTCAGTGCTGTCAGGGGTCAGAGGTCGCTGCAGCTTGTCCAACAAAGCTTTGCCATCTTGGCTCACCTGTAGTTTCATTCAAACATTTAGTTGAAAAATTTAAAGGTTTTAAAAGTTTATGAATATTAAATTTTATATTTTACATATATATATATATTTTTTTTTACAAAGGAAAGAGAAAGGGGATACAAGTGCCAAGTTGCCAATTTGAGTAGGTTATGATTTTAAGCTTTGTAACATTTATGATAGATCTGCTGGAAAGACAAATATTACATCCAAGACTGATAATCTGACACTAAGATAAGCGGAATATGTCCATCAATATACTGTGGGTTAGAAAAGAGGGATAAAGCAGACAGGGAGCAGTGTGACACTGTGCACGTGCATGTGGGGATGGAGATTCATGCTCTTGCATGTTCTTATCTTCCACTGCATAGCAGAACCTACAGTTTCTGTTCAGAAGCAAATTAGCAATTTGGATATACTCTAGAATGTTATGAAGACTGATCAGATGAATTGCATAGTCCTTCATTGCCATGAAAATTAAATTCATCCCAAAAAAACTTTCCACTGCATTTCATTGCTGTCATTAAAGGACCAGCTGAGATCATTTCAGTCATTGTCTTGTTAAGTCAGGTGAGATGTTGACGAGCATGAGGCTGGAGATCATGATGTCAGGCTGATTGCATTAGAATGGCAGACCTGACATGTTAAAAGGAGGGTGATGCTTAAAATTATTGTTCTTCCATGGTGACCTGCAAAGAAATGTGTGCAGCCATCATTGCGTTGCATAGAAATGGCTTCACAGGCAAGAATATTGTGGCAACTAAGATTGCACCTAAATCAACACTTTATAGGATCATCTAGTACTTCAAGGAAAGAGGTTCAATTCTTGTTAAGAAGGCTTCAAGGTGACCAAGAAAGTCCAGCAAGCGCCAGAATAGTCTTCTAAAGAGGATTCAGCTGTGGGATTGGAGTGCCACCAGTGCAGAGCTGCTCAGGAATGGCAGCAGGCAGGTGTGAGCGCTTCTGCACACACAGTGAGGCCAAGACTGTTGGAAGATGGCCTGGTGTCAAGAAGGACAGCAAATAAGACACTTCTCTCCAACAAAAACATCAGGGACAGATTGATCCGACTTCCTGGTTCCTGTTTTTATACACGTCACACAGAACCATCTGATGACGACTCTGACAAAGACCACCGTTGAAACACGTCAGCTATGTTAAAACACATCCCGTGTCTGACAACAAATGAACCAGGAAACAGTTAATAGTTAAAGACACTATGAACTCTATTGCACAGATTGATCTCCTGCAAAAAGTCTGGCAAATGGACTGCTGAGGACTGGGGCAAAGTCATATTCTCAGATGAAGCCTCCTTCCGATTGTTTGAGGCATATAGAAAAATGGAATGGAATTGGCTGAAAAATTTCGCTCAGCCATTTGTTTTGGAGATTCCGTTCGTAATATAACATTACCTCGGAATAAGCAGCAGTGATGTGTTCGTACAAGCCTTGGTGATGGTGGATGGCATCTTCAAGGTCCTGCAGCTCAGCGGGCAGATCTACCTCTCCACACACCTTGCACCATGACTCCACATTGTTTATATACTGCAATAAAGTACATGCAATGTTAAACAATGGTCCTTCACAGTTGAGGAGAATGTCCCAAACAAGAATTTAACATGCTAAAGTGCCTGCATGCTCACTGTTATTACTATAACTCCTAAAAATTGGTTTTGGCTGAATGTAGTGTTTGTCACTGCGACTCTAACCTCTCCATCTAACTAGAAATGACTATTTCTAAAGAGATATTACAAAGTTATTTCTGTCTAATTATGCCTTGTGATAACTAGAGTGATAACTAGAGTACATCTGTTGGCTGGGTTTTTATGGAGACTTCTTAGAAATGAAAATCTACCGGTATTTAAAAAATGTATCACATTATTTAATTTTTTCCCTAAACAAGCCAGTTTAGATATTCTGTCACACTTACGTTCACATAGTTTAGCTTTAGGTAGATAACTTAAGGAAATGTTTTGTTCCTCTAACCATCTTTTAGTGCGTCATCAAATCATAGCTAACCCAGTGACACATTTTCCCCAGAAACACAATTGTTCAAGCTAAAGTTCTGCAATAAAATTTTTACATTCTGCAGAAAAACAAATACAAAGATTCACTCCCATGAAAATTGTGCTTTTAACATGTTTTTGTAGTATTTTTCTCAAGAATTTAAGATTAAAACTTCATTTCTGAGTACCGGTATTTCTTTATTCAAAAGCTTATAGTTATTACACAGAAACTACAATAGGTGGGTTACGAGCTCCCTCCTCCACCCCATTCTGATACATCCACTGTCAGACAAATAGATTCATGAACATCTTTGCTTTCCTTGTCTGAGCTGGAATCTGGATCTAAACTGTACGGCTGGATAGATCTGATATTACTCAAAAACTGACCTAAACTGGATCTTCAACCAAAACTTCAGGCAATGCAACTCAGAGATAAATACTTGGGGGCTGAACAGTGCAGAACAAGTATTAAAGTCAAATCCATTCACATTTTAGTTTCCTAAAGTTTAGCCCACTGTTGTTTTTCCACATCCAAAGAATCAAACGGGAACATTCTAGTACACTGGATGGTCACATGACTTTGCTCAATTCAAGCTGTTTCCACATACTGGACTGGAATGATGGACTGATCAGTTTTTGCCGACATCACTTGTGTTGTCCGCTGTGATGCGCTTGGTCATTTTTACCTTATAGTCAGATAAACATAGCGTACCTCAATCCTAATGATTTTTTTCCAATATTAATTAAAATAGATTTATTTCATTTTCAACCAGATTGATTTGATTCTAATTTAATCAAATCAATCTGGTTGATGTCAGGAATAGAAACTAATTAATCCAATAAGTAATTAATCGATTAATCCTTACAACCCTGGTTGAGACCTAGATTAACATCACAAAACATTTTCTGTTTGATTTTCGCAGAAATCAAAGGAAACCCAAAAGTTTTACAAACGTTTTCTTGCTACAGTCCATCAAATGATAAAACACAACGGTTATGCAGTCAAGCCTGAAATTATTCATACTGCTGACAAATTTAGGAAATGCAATTTTTTGTTAAAAAGTAAATAAAAGCTGATATTTTAGTTTTATTAAAGTGATTAATATTCTTGTATTACAGTACAACCCTCATCCGAAAGGAAACTCAATTTTAACAAAAACAAATACGTTTTATAAAGGATCAAGAGATGAAACAGGTCTGGCTAAAAACTGTTCCAGAGTTTGTTTACTCCTAGTTTCTGAATTGTGGACGAGAGAGAAGACATGCTAACAGTTTCTATGACAACAGCAGATTATAGCTGAATACAGCCCCACAAAGGCTACGTTCACACTGCAGGCTGAAACGACCCAATTCCGAATTTTTTGCCCCTAAGTGGCCCAATTCCGATCTTTTCACGACAATCTGAATGACACAGATCCGATCTTTTCAATTGCGACCCAGGCCCCGTGGGTTTGCCGTCCTGAATCCGAATTGTAGCCGTTCTTTTCAATTGCGACCGCCGTCTGACCGGCCAGGCGACTTGATTCCGAACCGTACGTCATCGACACGCAACAAACGTCATCATTTTGCGTTAAAGTAGGCGGGAACGAGAACGTAAACATCAACCATGGTGGACGATGCTGCTGAGACCAGTCAGTGGAAGGGAAGCGAGACCCCCGATTGGATTAATATTTGGGCTGATCGCTCTTTTCAGGCCAAACTCCAGGGCTCTTATTGCAACTGGGCGGTTTTTGAAAAATTTTCCAGATAAATGGCAGAGCGTGGTTTTGAACCTTTACAGCTATAACTTTTTTCTTTCTCCCCTTTCCGACTGTGCTCAGAAGCGCAGGGGACCCGACGCGATCCTCCTCCTCCTCCCTGTTCTGATCCTTAGATTCTCCAGAACGGGTTGATAAAGAGTCCATAGCATTTATTTTGGGGGAAACCTTCTTTTATTACCGTCCTCCGTAACACACAACATGAATGCGCGCCCACACTGCCCCCCCCTATTCTCTATCGCGGCACGCGCTTGCACACACACACGGGGCGCGCGGGCCCAACACATACACATTCCTCTTCCACTACAGTGGGTACAGACAATCCCGACTCCAATGCCTTCTTAAAATGAGAAGATTGTAATTGTGCTGCTCCTTCGTGAAAATAAATTTAATATTACAAAAAGAGTTCCGCTTTTGACAACACTGTTGTTGACATCTGCTCCGCAAACAAGTGACGTCGTTCACCGTTGAGTATTCTTCTGGCTTCTGCGCATGCGGGTCTCATTTGGGTCGTGTCACGGTCACACTGGAGATCACAAAAGTTCGGATTTACTTGGAAATGTGAACGGTCTAGCAAATAATTCGGATTTTTTCAAAAAATCCGAATTGAGCATTAAGCCCTGCAGTGTGAACGTAGCCAAAGAGCAACTGCAACCTGTGAAGCAGACTAATCAGTCACACTTACCTTGTCACATTTCTGCTGGAAGTTGGCTGACATTTCTAACAGTGTGCTGCGTTCATCCAGAGCGGCCGCAAATGCCTTCCACTCCTGCTCCAACTGGCCTGAGATCTGCTTGATCGGCTGCGTGGCGTAGTGACCAGAATCCAAAAGCCGCTTGCCGACTGAGAGGATCCGGTTGATGTTCACGTACACATTCTGGACCACAGACAAAGAGCCCAGAGGTTAGTTTGGAAGTATTTGATGCAAATGGATGTCACTGCAAAATGACTGAATTGATTTGATTATACTATTATGTAAATGTCCCAATACTATTTCAAAACAAATTTTTTTTATTCTGAAAACTACGTAATTAGTGATTTAAACCAGTGAGCTGTGGTACACTATTGTGCTGTTAGAGATGGTCAGGTGTGCAGTGGGAAATTATTTAATTCACTTAATAGATCTAAAAACATTTACCATCACCAGAATATCAACGCTGTGTTCATCCATCCCTGAAGCCTTCTTAACAAGAATTGAACCTCTTTCCTTGAAGTACTAGATGATCCTATAAAGTGTTGTTTTAGGTGCAATCTTAGTTGCCACAATATTCTTGGCTGTGCGGCCATTTCTATGCAACGCAATGATGGCTGCACACGTTTCTTTGCAGGTCACCATGGAAGAACAATAATTTTAAGCATCACCCTCCTTTTAACATGTCAGGTCTGCCATGCAATCAGCCTGACATCCGCCTGACATCATGATCTCCAGCCTCATGCTCGTCAACATCTCACCTGACTTAACAAGACAATGACTGAAATGATCTCAGCTGGTCCCTTAATGACGGCAATGAAATGCAGTGGAGAGTTTTTTTGGGATGAATTTAATTTTCATGGCAATGAAGGACTATGCAATTCATCTGATCAGTCTTCATAACATTCTAGAGTATATCCAAATTGCTATTATAAAAACGTGTGCAGGAACTTTTCAAATTTCCAATATTTATGTTACTCTCAAAACCTTTGGCCCACGACTGTACATGTTGCGCATATTGCAAGGATGAAAACTAGCCATACGTGAATATACATAGAAAACAATGGGAGAAGTTGTAGTTTGTACATGACATTTTCCTAGATGCATCACAAAGGAACCACATTAAAACCACAAGACAAGTCCATGCAAAGAACACTTATTAGATTTCTTCACTTTGATATTCAGGGCACTGAGCACAAATCACATCGGCACCATGGTCAGCGCCTGCCGCTGGCCCTCGCAATGCTTTGTTTTAGGATTTATTCAGTAGACACTTTTGGCTTGCATAAAGTGAACCAGAGATTATTTCCAGGACCAGTAACCGCTCTATGACCCCTCTTTTGGGGTGGTCTCGGTTTGTTTCCAATCGGACTGAGCTTCGGTTTGCTCAGATTTCTCAGTCTGAACAAAGTTCGTGTCGGGAGCGGAACAACTGAAGCGAAAAGGCCACTGTAACCGGTGGCCATGTGATGTAAACAGAGTAGGAATGTCTCAACATATGAGCTGCAGACAAATATAAAGCAAAGATTGTCGTGTTATCAAATAGAAAAAGGGGCCAACTGTTTACTTGATAGGTTTATTTTAACACATCTAAAAAAACACTTCTTACTTGCTTTTCTCTGTGGCGTTACACGGCACAGCAACTCATTGAAACGTGGAAAGATGACTGCAGGCTCATTTAAAAAAAAAAAAAACGTTTGACATGATACACATTGCTTCTCACTGTTGTCCTGACTGTCTGAAAATCACGTCCCTTAATTGGGGACGGGCGGCAGTTTAGCTCAGGCGGTACAGCAAGGCCGTCCTACAACCGAAGGGTTGGCGGATTGATCCCCGCTCTCTCCAGCCAGCTGTCACCCCCCGAGCGCGGCTAGTCTGCTGCTCACTGCTCCCCTAGAACAGGGGTCGGGAACCTTTTTGGCCAAGAGAGCCATAAACGCCACATATTTTGAAATGTAATTTCGAAAGAACCATACAATAAAGTAGTGTCCCTTTCCCACACTTAACCTCTTTCAGGGTTCTTTATTCTGGTTACTGTAGACCGCAACAAACGCCGCACAATTAATTCAGCAACTCCTCAATCTCTCCCGCCGAGACGAGACGAGAGCGCTTCAATTTTATATTCCCCTGCTCCCGCTCCAGCCCTCCCATTTCCCTTATTTGGCCCATAGCTGAACCCCATTGGTCCAAATTACCTAACAACAGGCTGAGCGACAGAACTGAGGGCCAATCAGATCTCTGCTTGATGCGTTCAATGAACTCCAGAACTTATAACGCGGCCCAACAGCCACCCAGTCCAAGACTGGTGTCAAGCCAGCCCTCTTTCGTCGAACGGCTGTCAAGTGAGCCCTCTCTCAAAAACGGTGTGCAGCTTTTTTACATACATTGCGGTAAAAGCAAGAATGCCTTCATTCAGGTAAATGCAAAGTGTAAGAACTGTCATTATACTCATATGTATATACTATTTACACATACGCCCCCTCCCCGTATATAACTATCGATATGTTTAAAACTAAATATACAAATGAATGTGTGCATTTGATGTAATTTCAACATTTTTAAAGTACAACAAGTCTGTGGATTCTTTTCAATAACATTGTTATGCTGTTGCTAATAAATGATGAGTATTTCTCGCGGTAATTTTGCTGATTGTCTAGTCTGGTTGATACTTGGTGAGTTTCTGCTTCATGCAGGCGTTGAGACTTTAAACGTGATCTTAGGTTGGTCTGAATGTTCTGTAGATGTGAGACAGACTGATCACATGCAGACCTGGAGCCAAACACACACTGCAGTGAGTGACGGACAGCGGGTTTTACGTTATTACAATCCCTGCGGGTTTCACCTGCTGCCGGTCCCCACAACCCCTCACCCCCACCTTCTGATTTCTTCCTCACACATCCCATCCCCGCAACTGTGCGCTCTTTCTCAGAGACGGGAGCGTGCAGTTTTAGGCACGGCAACTCACAGGTTTCCGGGTGGTACAAACTCTGTGAAATAATAGACCATTGTAAACTTATAGTGCTGGCGCAGATTTCTCTCTCCAAGCACCGATACTACTGCGCGCCTCTGGCATCGCATTGCGCCCGAAAAGGACTGGTCTAATGAAAAAAAAAAAGTATAATTAAAGACTTGTCTGCGAGCCACATGTGACCATCAAAAGAGCCATATATGGCTCGCGAGCCATAGGTTCCCGACCCCTGCACTAAGGGATGGGTTAAAGTTCGGAGAACAGTTTGCCCATTGTCGGATTAAAAAAAAAAAAAAAAAAAAAAAAAAAAAAATCGAAATTTTTGCAAAGGAGCATGTTTAATTACGATTTGTAAAAAAAAAAAGTTCCTTGAAAAATGTCCAAGCTAGCTTTACGTCTGGCAGTAGACCTATATTTTCCCACAGAACTAATAACAAATTGTGATGAAAAGCTTCCTCATTAAAATGTTTAAGATTCCTCTTACAAACTATACGTTGTTTACATTTAGGAATTTTAGTGTTTTTGCAAACAGCAACAACACAATGATCACTTAAATCATTACAGAAGACACCAAGAGAAGAAAATGTATGGGGCACGTTTGTGAAAACAAAATTAATTAATGTGGACTAACATAGTAAGATTAATGGAATCACAAAATACTAATAGTTGCATTTAACCAGTCCCAGTTTAAATCACCAGCCATAAGAAATTCAGTGTAATTTATTTTAGTCAAAAGCTGCTGTAGTGAAAGTAATGCCTCTTTTGAAGTAAATGGAGCGGTAACATCCAACAACAGAAAAGAGAAAGTAATAGAAAAAGATTTTACTATTTCTACATTTAAAGCCAAAAATTCCAATTGTTTGCAGATCAATTGGGACAAAATAACAGAAGCATTGAATCTTGATTTGACATAGATAGCTACAACGCCTCCTCTTTTTGGCCTGTGATAAACATTGTACCCAGAAATGTTAATATCTTCATTAGTAATAGATTTAGTTGGAGCCAGTTTAGCTCGTGCTGGTTTGCGGCGCCTTCCGTCCGTGAAACCCGGGTTCGACTCCAGGCTGCTCCCTGTTCCCTTCTCTACCTCTGCCGGTTCCAAGCCCGGTTAGAGAAGGTTGCGTCAGGAAGGGCATCCGGCGTAAAACATTGCCAAATTTACCATGCGACTTGTTCGCTGTGGCGACCCCTGATGGGAGAAGCCGAAAGTGGAAGAAGAAGTAATAGATTTAGTTAACCAAGTTTCAGAAATTATAACAACATCTGCACCTGTAGATTTAACCCAAATTCTGACCAAGTCCATCTTTGGTAGGCTGCACACATTAAAATGAATATATTTGACACCAAACAATGATTTGAAATCAGAAACAGTCTGAGAATATTGCAGCTCAAGGCCAGGATTTGGCTGCACATTTCCAGACAAAAGGAGAAGTAAGACAATCAGCCTTCTCCCTTTCACATTTGGTTTAACTCAATGCTTAGACATAGTGAAGTCAGACAGAGCCCTCCACTGAGTGAATAAGGGACATATTCTTCAAGGATACACTGAAGCTTAAGCAGGTCTCTGGGCAAAGCAGGCATCACGTTTAAACCAGATTCTAACTGAGTTGGTGACTGTTCTGAACTCAGAAAAGCTACAGAGCATGTGCACAGTTAGTAAATACCTTTCAGATCAAGGTGATTTTCCCCTGCTAGAGGCCCAGAAAAAACTTCTCATCCCAAGATCCCAAAAGGCCAATAGGCATATAAATTAATTAAGTAATGACATCATCCACACATGTAAACACTTATCAGAAGTGAAAAGTACAGACCTCAGAATGAAAAAAAACTTCACAGGAGCAAAGTGCAGGCTCAGGTCTGTTAGCTACAGTGGAATATAGTAGGACAAGGCTCAGGCCAGTTACCTCCAGGAGGATGTTGCAGGCTCAGGCCAGTTACAGTCAGGACCATAAATATTTGGACAGAGACACATTTTTTCTCATTTCGTTTCTGTACGTTACCACAGTGAATTTGAAATAAAACTACTCAGATGCCATTGAAGTGCAGACTTTCAGCTTTTATTCCATGGGTTGAACAAAAAGATTGCATAAAAATGTGAAAAACTAAAGCATTTTTAAAGTTTAGCATTTTAGAAGTTTAGTCTTCAACAAGTGAAATGCTGCTCAATTGGGTTCAGATCAGGTGACTGACTGGGCCATTCAAGAATATTCCACTTCTTTGCTTTAATAAACTCCTGAGTTGCTTTGGCTGTATGTTTTGGGTCGTTGTCCATCTGTTTTATGAAACGCCGTCCAATCAGTTTGGATGCATTCACCTTGAGTGGGGTAAATTTTTATGCAATCTTTTTGTTCAACCTGTGGAATAAAAGCTGAAAGTCTGCACTTCAATGGCATCTGAGTTGTTTGATTTCAAATTCACTGTGGTAATGTACAGAAACTAAATTAGAAAAAATGTGTCTCTGTCCAAATATTTATGGTCCTGACTGTATGTATGTATGTAGGTATGTAGGTATGTAGGTATGTGTGTATGTCTGTCTGTCTGTTTGTATATACTTAAAATATAAAGTGTAACAAATAAAAAATAATAAAAAAACAAAAAGGGGTTTATACAAATTTACACCCTGATTATCTGAAGATTCATAACCTCTTTTTGTAATAGTAAAACCTGTCCAACACAAAAGGCCCTCAGCTCTCATCTGTTCGCTCAGTTGTTGGACAGAACAATTTAGAATGAAGAACAAAATGCTGTTACCAAAAGATGGTATGATAAGGAACCACCAACAGTAGAGGAGAGGATCACTATTACTCACAGTATTTACATTATGGAACAACTTTCATTCTCAATTTGAATTCAAACAGGTTTTTGAAATGTAGCCAAAATGGACAGAATATGGTGAGCCTGTTTAAACAAATTTTTGTAAGAGTCAACTTTTGTATTTATGACTTTTAAACTGTATTGGCAATTCATGTTGAAAAATGGTCCCCCTCATGAATTTCTTCTCCTTTCTTTATTTTTTTATTTATTGTATCTTTCCCTCCCCTTTCACTTTTTATGTTACTGTTCAATTTTGATTTAATGAAAAGGCATAAGCAATGTATATTTTATTTGTAAAACTGAATATGATTTGCTTTCTTAAGAAATATTAAATTAAAACTTTTTTTAAAAGCTTTGCGAGGACCTGCGGCCACTGACCATGGTGCTGACGCGATGGGATTTCTGCCCAGTGCTCTAAATGTCAAAATAAAAAAAATTCAATGAAGTGTGGGTTTACATGCTTGGACAATTGTATGTAGCAGCAGTGTGAAACAGCCTTAAGCAGACTGTAAGGGTAATACTTTGTCTGCATGTGTGACTGGTTTTCTCACCATGCAGTTCATTGCAAAGTGCTTGTGCTGCGTCTGCAGCTCCACGGCTTGGAGGTGGTTGTTACCGATATCTGTGTAGCCTGCCAGGAACAAACCCTTGTTGTGCATGATCCAATCAAACATCTGAGAAACACACACAACCAAGAAGATGTCAGCAGACTTTATGGAGAACACAAGCTGTATGTACAGTATGCAACACCCAGAATACAAAGACATGGACTGCCTCTGCTAAGAGTATCCTTTCAGGCTCTTCTACGAAACATCTCTGGCCTGTGGTGTCCTAGCAACAAACTCCTTCCACTGCAGCAGACCTAAGACTGCAGCTCTCTGCTGCTATTTTATTCTCCTCACTCAAACACAACCTCACTTCTTCTGGTTGCCTTTGTGGTTTCTGCTGCACCAATCATTAGCTAAACTGTCTGGGTTGCAGCAGGAGAAGTTGCATGAGAAATCCTCCATAGTCTTGCTTGCATTGTGTAAAGCCATTCTATCTCTCATGTCCTCGTCCTCTCATTTCAGCTCTTTAAATACACAGGGACTTAAAAAAATGTCTAAACTAGCAAGGTGGCATGTGAGAGCATAATGAACTGTGGTTAATATTTGCTCCTGTTGTGAAGTGCAGTTATAAATGTCCATTACGCTCCAACGCACTCCAGCTTTCACTCAGAGCCCCCCACACATGCACCCACCTTCTCAGCGTCCTGTTCGAACAGACGAAGCTGGAAGCACTGGTCCAATTTGAGCTTGCGGACATGCCAGGATTGGAGGATGTGCTGCCTGATGGAGTGCAGCTTGTCTAGCAGCTGGGTGATCCGCAGCACCAGGCTCTGGGTGTCTATGTTGCAAACGCTGTTGCCACTGCTGCTGCTGTGAATGCGCTGAAGCAACCTGGAAAGAGACTTTTGTTGGTGTTGTAGGTATTTCACTTCATAAAGCTGCAGATAAATCACCTCTTTGGTAGTCTTTGGCCAGATGACTGTTTTAGCTCCTGTCTAAATTTGGCAGGATTTTCCTGCATAATTATTTTTACTTAATCCTGAAAATTCTTTCAATTTTATCTTAGTAATTTGTGTAAATGCTGAACAGAAGAATACATTTTAGCACTAAAATTTGCATTTAAAATATGGAAATATATCAGTGGGTTTATTTACAGCGCAATTTGAATACTCTTACAGGAGATACAGTTCCTTCACATTTACTGGTTTTATGGCTTTTCTTCATTAGCTCAAAGGCCTGGCCTGATTCCTTTACCGTTTGTTCCTCTGATTGTGCAGATGAAAGCAGCAGCTGCAGTGACCAGAGGAGCCACAAGCTGCTAAGCTTAAGACAAATGTAAACTTGTGTAACTGAAATACTACTGTCCATGAAATGGATCCATCTGACAGGGAGATTGGTTTTTCTTTTCAAAATAAAGCAATGCGCTGAATTCTTTTGGTAAACTCAGATTTCAAAAATCTTGAACTTACTGATTCTTTGCTCTAGACAGAGCAAAGAAAGTAAGCAGGCTGTGCCTTTGGTATTACACAAGCGGTAACTTTCACAGGCTGGAAGGAAGCCAACCAGGAAGTAACAAATCGTTGCAGTGCCTGAAATGACTAGAGAGGCTGGTGCTTATAGTGAGCAATTTTCCGTTGAGTCCCCTGTTACAATAGTAATTTCACCCCTCAAATAAACACCTTTGATGCCTGGTGCTTGAACTTTTTATTACATCAATAGCGGCATATTTAATTCATTACACCCACCCAAAAAACTTAACAGAACAGAACAATATTCACTTCGAAGTCCATCGAGATGACTGTTGTTGTGATTTTGGGCTATACAAATAAAATTGAATTGAAAAAGTTGAATTATTGCAATTGTCTTTCCTGGAAATACCCAACTCACTCAGGGTTTTAACAACACAAACAGTAAAGTCCCACAATGGACTTCTAGTAACACAGGCAGGATCATATATATATATATATATATATATATATGTAAAAAAAAGGGTAAGTATTGTGCAGCCGCTGGACGTCCTCTTTCATTCTGTCCACCACCTCCTACACCGCCGTCTACCCCAGCTGAACCAGCTATGGATCCCTGCCAAATCCAAGTCGATGTGTTGAGCTTCACTTTCTGATGCCTGACAGACATGACCATCCAAACTGTAATTGTAAGGAGAAAAAAAATAGATTTTACTCAAAAAATATTCATATACTCTTTTGACAAAATCTTTTAAGAAAATGAGATTGTCTTTGAAAGAACATTTCAGTATTTCCTTTTCTTTAGATTGTCAACAGAAGAGGAGGCAGCATCAGCCATGTTTAACCTCTTCAGACCTGGTGTCCACATACATGGACATCACATTTTGGGTTCTACTACCACAGTAGTCCATTCTGCTCTGTGACTGTGGGTGAGGAATGTTAACTCAAATATTAGCCCGAGCCATTAGAGGTTAAAGAGAATATATTTAACTCAGCTAAGGGGAAAACAGAAAAGCTCCCTTAAATTGTAATCACAAAATAATATGGGATCATATGCCAACAGTTTTTTTTATTACCATGAAAACAAAATATGTAAATATGTTAAACACCAAGTACTTACCAATTAAGATTCATGATGTAAATATTAGTCCACCGTGGCGTTGCTGAGCTGGAGAGTTTAGCTAAAGCTGCTAGCGTTCGCATGAAGAGACCGGCCAGCGTACCAACATAAACCGTGGGCGTGGACAAAGAAAAACGGGAAGCAAAACGACTCAATCTGGTCCTGCCTCTTTTCCCCATTTATGGGACGTCTGAGTAAGGTGGAGTCAACTACAGCCAATATGGCTGGGACGGTGAGCAGACAATTTAGGCTTCCAGTTGGGGACTTTAGAAGTCTATGTGTGACATCAGAGATGATGCGTCTATTTTACATTTATATATACCTTATTCCAAAAGGCGCACTTAAAAGTCTTAGATTTTCTCCAAACTGTAGGGGGCGCCCTATGAGGCGGTACGCCTAATGTGTTGTCATGGGGCGTAGAAGAAAACGGCATGAGAATGGGGGAGAGAAGAGTGGCGTGAACAACATTGTTTACAACATGACTGAAGCACAGTTTAAACTGCAGCTATCAGCTACGCAGAGGAACATGGCAGCAGCTGCAGAGAATTCAAGAGGAATGAATCCATGGTTCACAAGTGGAGGTAGCTGGAAAACAAACTCCGACAGTCAAGATGGTGCAGCTGAGTTTCCATGGAAAAAAAGGTGAGTGACATGAAAGAGGCGCTGCTGACTTTCGAAATCCCGGTGAGTCACACGGTTGAGAAGAACGTAAGCAGCGCAGTAGAATACGCACAATGGGGAAGGAAAAGTCTGCTTTTATTGATGTGGGAGGCAGCCACAATTTGTGACTGGATTGTAGAGGCTTTGGCTTACCTTGCTTGGACTGCTTTATAAGTGCTAAAAAGCCGGCATCATTCTTGAGGAGCCGCACAGCAACGAGACAGACTCCGACAATTACAAAAGGGAACTTGACGTGTTTGATTTACCCCAGCTGTTTATTTCTATAAAGACGATGAGGACTTTGGTGGATTTTTGGATGCTGATTGATGACTGAAAAAATGAAAAATAAATCACAACCAACGCAGTTTTGCTCCCGCTGCGTTTTTTAAACGCACACACTAGTGTTGAGGAATGAGTGTGTCTGTGTGCTGAAGCCGGTATGTCTGCGCTCACGCGTTTGTAGGAAGGAGGGGGGCAGAGAGCTGAGTGTGTGTTACTCAGATACGGAGAACAGTAATAAAAAAGGTTTCCTCTAAAAAAACAGAGACTGGTTCTTTTATAAACCCGCTCTGGGGGCTTTGAGGGTCCGGAGAGGTGATCCGCTTTCGGCCCTGGAAAGGATCACCCCTGCGTCTTCCGACCACGGTCAGAAACAATATCGCAGCAAAGGTTGAACACCAACATGCATGTTTTACCAGAATGTGTTAACGTGCCCGCGCCCTAATACCCAATGCGCCTTTTGTATGTGTTGTATATAGATATATATACATACGGTGGTGGACAAAATTGTTTGTACCCTTCAGTTAAAGAAAGAAAGTCCTCAATGCTCATGACTTGAAATGTTCAGAAGTAACAATAAATTAAAATTTATTGAAAATTAAATAATCAAAATCATCAATTACTTTTGAGTTTTTGATTAACAGAATTACTTAAAAAAACAAACTAATGAAATAGGGCTGGACAAAAATGACGGTACCCATAACTTCATATTTTGTTGCACAACTTTTTGAGGCAATCACTGCAATTTAAGGGTTTGTGTACGGTTTCTGACGAGTGTCTTCTCCAAATGGCATGTTTCAGCTCCTTCCACTGATGTTCAATGGGATTCAGATCTGGGCTCATAGAAGGCCACTTCAGAATCGTCCAACGCTTTGCTCTGAGCCATTCTTGGGGTTTTGGCTTTGTGTTTTGGATCACGACTCGTTCGCTGTGGCGACCCCTGATGGGAAAAGCCGAAAGAGAAACAACAGTCCTGTTGGAAGACCCATGACCTGAGACTGAGACCAAGCTTTCTGACACTACGCAGCACATTTCTATCCAGAATGCCTTGATAATCTTGAGATTTCATTTGACCTTGCACAACTTCAAGACACCCTGTGCCAGATGCAGCAAAGCAGCCCCAAAACAGAACTGAGCCTCCTCCATGTTTCACAGTAGGGACAGTGTTCTTTTGGTTGGATGCTTCATTTTTGAGTCTACCAACATAGAGTTGATGTGCCTTACCAAAAAGCTCCAGTTTTGTCTCATCTGTCCAAAGGACATTTTCCCACAACGAAAAGAACACTGTCCCAACTGCGAAACATGGAGGAGAAACATTTGGAGAAGACACCCTTCAAACCTGAGACAACTGGAGCAGTTTGCTCATGAGTAGTGGGCCAAAATACCTGTGGACAGGTGCAGAAGGCTCATTGACAAATACAGAATCCGTTTCATTGCAGTGATTGTCTCATAAGGTTGTGCAACAAAATATTAAGTAATGGGTACCATCATTTTTGTCCAGCCCTATTTCATTAGTTTCTTTTTTTAAATAATTCTGTTAATCAACAACTCTAAAGTAATGGCTGATTTTGATTATTTAATTTTCAATAAATTTAAATTTATTGTTACATTTGAACGTTTCAAGTCATTTCAGTGAGCTTCGTGGACTTTCTTTCTTTAACTGAGGGGTACCAACAATTTTGTCAACCACTGTATATATACACTTTATGCCTTGTCGGTCTAATTTTCCCTCCCCCTCGTGGAGCACATAATCTATGTGAGTGACCCCATCATTGGCCTAATAGTTCTTTTTAGTACATTAGACTGTTCAGAAAGTGATGACAATAAATATTTTAGACATTTAACCATACAGTCATGCTCATGTAAAACCAGAGATGGCTATACATGAGCTTTATGGTAGTTCTTGTAGTAGTAAAGTTTCAAAAATAGAATTTTTAATTTTAATTTTCTTCTCAAAAAATCCCAGAATAAAAAGAGCATCATCATGACCATCATGCAGCAGGAACAAAGGCTGGAATTTCTAGTGGTCAAGTTAACTGATCATCTTTGCTGGAAACAGCTCTACCTTTGTCCTTCTGTGTTCAGTTCTTCTATGGGAGCTTTCATGACCTTCTTCTTTAGCGAGGCATGCTCCTCTATCATCAGCCTAGCCCCTTCCAGGTCTTGAGGAAAGTCTTTTCTTGACACAGTCTCCTGCATCTCCTCAAGTCGAGCCACCATCTGAGTGGCATGACCAGAGAACTCTTCAAACGCCACACGCACCTGAGCAAAAGACATAACGGGTGAAAAGTGATGATCTTGACTGTTAGGATCATTTCCACCTGTTCGTCTCTCCTTAGGTTCCACAACATCTTTTCTGTTCAAATATAACCTTTTGACACATCTGAATGTGTAGAACAGGGGACGGCAACCTGTACCACTGAAAGAGCCATTTGGATCAGTTTCCCACAGAAATGGAAGCACAGGGAGCCGCAACACATGGTGTGTTAGAAAAAATAGTTTCGTCGATATATTGCGTTAGTTCGTTTCGCGATACTTGTAATGATTTAAAATGCTGTCAGGATATTCATTTAATTATTTATGAGCGGGATGTTTTCTTTGATCTTTTGTCCATTTTCCACAACCTTGAATAGACTTTTCTGTCTGTCAAACACCCAGAGTTAAGATGAATGAGATGATGGAAACAAATTCACTTTTGATGCAGACTCCTTCTTTTTTTTCTTTAAATCCAGTAAACCCAATCAAGAATATTAATTTTATGCATGACAACTATTTTTAATAGGAAGCAGCTGCTAGTTTGTTGCAGGTCTGTAATCATAAGCGGAGAATCTAAGAACTTCTCCCGCCTCTCTACCTGTTCACATCCACTGCAGCTCCAAGTTGTTTTCCCCCGCGTGCAACCTCCCCCCCCCAAGACACAGACAGCGGAACATGGGGTAATCATGGCAGCACATTGACAGGATAGTAAGGACGCCATAACGCAAATTTAATTCAATTTACACGAAAATGGGTGGTTTTTTTCTAGGAAACAAAACAGATCACCGCTTTTTAGAAGAACTATCCATCCCATTACAGACTCTGGTCGGCGTTCACGCTGCTGTTTTCCTCCTACGGTGTTAAAGGCACCACAAAAATCTTAGAACATGATAGTTAGTAAACCACATAGAGCCGCAGGTTGCCCACCCCTAGAGTTATGAAGAGGTTCCAGTTTGTGAGGACCATGCTTACCTCTATCCACTCCTCGTGGTTGTAGTCCAGGCTGCCTTCGAAGTCCGCTGTAAGCTGGGAAGGGTCAACAACCTTAGTCAGGCCCTCTAGTGACACCATGGTGGTCTGGAAGAGCAAAGTGGGGAAGCAAGGATAGAGCCAAAAAACTGTTTCCTTCCTCTTTGCTTCATTTAAACACTGCTGGATATTTCAGACTCGGCAAAGATAGAAGGCTCATTGTTTTCATTAAGAGCAGAAATGTGATTTTCTTCTGCAACCATTTATTGCCAAAAACGTCATTTCATCAAAAGACCCATAACAAGCCTTAAATGTCTACTACCGAGCTTTGGTCCAGAAGTTGTGTTTTACAACAACGATCTGCACAGTTTGACTGCCTCCTCCACAGCACACCCCCACATATGCAGCCAGTGATGGTGAACATCAGTTTTGTGTAGGCCTCACTGCAGAGCCACTGCTGTCCTCAAGTTAAGGAGCAGCCTCCCTCACTGATGCTCCTCAGCATCTCGATGATCCTCTATTTGCTGCATAGAATAGCCAGAGTACCCCCCTCCCCACACCATATCCATTTCCCAACAACTATCAATATTCAGTTTCAATGGCTCTCTCAGCATTTTGACTTCACAGGTTGAAATCTTAACCAGGTCTGTGCAAAGTCTGGGGAGTTTTTGAGCATCTGGCTCCCTATGTATTTGCTCAAAAGGCAAAATAATAAAAATTGCTCCCACAGTTGATTTCTTCACACCAAGCTGCTTACCTACTGCAGATTCAGTCTTCTCATCCTGGAGCAGGTCAACAATTTGGTTTCTGGTGTCCTTACACAGCTCTTTGGTATTTGGTCGTTAAAACACTCACACTCCAAACCCCGCTATGGAGTGGAGTTTGGAGTGTGAGTGTTAGAGGTTGTGGACTGGTGTCTTTTATTTAGATAACCAGTTCAAACAGGTGCCATTAATACAGGTAAGGAGTGGAGGGCAAAGGATCCTCTTACAGAAGGAGTTACATGTCTGTGAGATTCAGAAATCTCACTTTTTTTGTAGGTGATCAAATAATATTATATATATAATAATATATATATAATAAATATTTTTCTATCATAATTTACAAATAAATTATTTAAAAAAAAAATCAGACAATGTGACTTTCTGGATTTTCTTTTCTCATTTTGTCTCTCATAGTTGAGGTATACCTATGATAACAATTACAGGTTATCAAAGTTCCCTCTAAGACAGTTAAGGGAGACTGGACGCCATCTTCAGCCTCAAACAGACCAGCTGGTAAAAAATTTTGTCTGACATCAAACTGCAGGCCAAAAAAGCCTGGAGACCTCCTCTGTACAGGACGCTGAGAACATTTCTGTGTGTGTTAATAACTGATGGAAGTGACGCTCATGTGACCTGACATCACAGCTGGACAGCTGTTGTTTGCTCTGTAGATAATCGGTATAATGTTATTATTGGCCTCCACTGGATCGTGTGGTATGTGTGAGCATCAGAACCATGGCAGTTATTTCCACACCACTGCAGCTTCAAGCAAAATGCACAGCTCAGAGCAAACATAAGAGATGAAGTTTTTGCAGTAAAAGGAAAAGAATCGGGTTCGATTTAGTATTCTACAGGGCATCTACATAAACTATGCCATTAAAATAATGAAAACCACTGTTGTTCTGCCTGATTTCACTTTAAAAAGTCTGCGCATAAATCAAAGTCTGTGAGAAAATCTCATAAGCTAGCTGTGAACATGTATTTACCACCTGACTGTCAAGCGTGTGATCTCACACATTTTTTCTGGCTGGCATTGTGCATGTTCACAGCCATACACAGAGCAAAATAATAAAAGGTGCTGACTGAATCA
This sequence comes from Oryzias latipes, assembly GCF_053564925.1. Lineage (NCBI taxonomy): Eukaryota > Metazoa > Chordata > Actinopteri > Beloniformes > Adrianichthyidae > Oryzias > Oryzias latipes. Next base: position 415,930 of record NC_136247.1, read on the forward strand.
CGGGCGGTTTTAGAAGCTCTTATCACAGCTCGGCTAATCATAAATGGGATCAAATTGTCTTCCTTCTGCTGTTACTGTGCATCACTTCAAACCCTGATACGTAAATGGTAAATACGTAAAATAAAAAAGCAAATGAAATAAAAAATTCAGACAAATTTTCATTCATCTTTGCATACATCTTCTAAATCCATTTCTTCTTGTCCAGGGTTGTGGCGATGCTGGGATCACCCTGGAGAGTTCTCCATAGCAAGGCCAAAAATCAAATCTTTAAAATGTTTGCAGAAACCCCAGAATCCATTGCTTTCTGATAAATAAAGCCCATCTTACCTCAAACTCAAATTTTGAGCTGCCGAAGTTGGTCCTCTGCTTTTCCCAGAAGTTGTCTGGTTTGATAATGAGAGCAACGTGGATGCAGGATGGGAAAGAGTCCTGCAGGACCTTCAGGAAAGGTTTGATGCTTTCCCACTTGGAACCACGCATATCAATGATGATGGTGAAGCCATGTTTACACACATCCTCACTGGAATGATGGAGGTCAGCAGAAGTGGAAGGATTTACAGAGGGGGAGGGAGGGAGAGAATAGAGAGTATGATCCAGTGGGAGAAGCAAAGAGTGAAACCAAACATTATACTGAAAGAGCCTACGCAGTGAAAACACCTCCCACACATTTGCCCACGCAGCTCCATTTGCATGGACACAAACCTGTGACAAATGGTTTTCTTTTATGTTCATGTTCATGTTCATGTGTGCATCAACAACCTCTAAAAAATGATTTAACACCTTTTACACATTTGAACCCCAAATCTGCTTTATTTACTCTATTCCTTTATTCAAACATCTTTAGCAAAAATATATTTTTTATTACCACTCAGCCTTCAGGCACAAACATGACTGCATTTATCTATTTTAGAACAAAGTAAAGAAACCCCTGTGTCTGTGTCCTCCTCATCTATCACTCCATTTCTAAAGACTTCCACCCTCCTTCAAACATCCACTCTTCTGTAGAGGATTGTCTGAAGACAGCCAGCACGCAGAGGAGCACAGTTGTTGGCTTTCCAAAAATAGAACATCTTTCTTCCTTAGACCTCAGAAAAATGATAAAGCATCGCAAAGCTGACAAAGAGTTTCAAGAACAAGTTCATTGAGAAAACAGAGATGATAAAGGACCGGAACGATTAGAGGAAGACAGAAAGAAGAAGACAGATCAAAGGAGAAGATGACGGCTCAGTTACCTGGGAGGTAAGAAGCTCTGGCCCTAAGTCACCGCTGCTGCTCCTACTCAGCTACTGCGACAGCTTTCACAAATGCACTCCCTCACTCACATATTTAAGTCCTCAGTCATTCGCGCCTTCTCAAACATGCGCTCTTTGTTCATGTTAATTCAGACAATCCGTCTTTTATCCATCGCCTCCTCTTTCGCTCCCTGTCCTGGCTCAGTCTGAACGTTCCTTCATCACTGCAGCTCTGACAGAGAAAAACCTGCAGCCAATAGCTGCAGTCCTGCAGGTCACGTGCTCACACCTCTTCTGGTTCTGCTGGGTTTCTCTCCTTCTGGAGCTGGCAGCTGACAACAATGACAACAATGCGCACAACTACACAAACGCACAGACATGCTCATACATAGAACCCGTCCGGGAAGATAAATACATTTTTATTGATTATTTATGGCCCGCCGCAGCAGTCACTGCCTGCAAGTGATGCGGCTAGGGGGAATGCCATAGGAGATGCGTACACTCTGGTTCTTCTTAATTGTGTTCCTTAACTGAGCTGTTCAATTGCAGAAATGTGGGTGTCCCACCTGGAGGACACACATGTGGACTAAATCCTGCACCACTCAAGCAGATCACGCCACTTGGTTATGCAGTGAAATGTTTCAAGGAAGTAGATTTTAGGTCCAATTGCTCAACTTTAAGTGATTTAGCAAAGAAAAAAAATAGATAAAATATAAAAGTTATACTTAGGAATTCCTGCTGTAACATTTGAACCCAGGACATTTTGACAAAATGACATAAAGAGAATGTACTTTGAGCATCTGCCACTTATAAAATTTGTCAAGACTTTTAACAATACACAGCGTGATGGGTGCACAAATATGGCTTGATTCTTCACAACATTTGAATAGAAATCAGGTGTTTCTGTTGTGACAGCATGTAGATTTGATCATTTGATGACTACACAAAAATGAGAACGTACAAATGAGGTAAACGCTGCGGCGGCGGCACCACCACCACCACCACCAACAACAACAACAACAACACCAACAACAACAACAACAATAAGAAGCTAACACTATGGCTAACCCAGAAGAAGGGCCCGGCTCGGCTTTAGCCACAATACTCGGAGAAATACGCGATTTCCGCCAAGAATTCCAAGACTTCAAGTCGGATCTGGCGAGTATCAATAACAAAATAGCTGAAGCTGAGACCCGAATTAATAATTTTTTTTTTTTATTGATTCAGAACAAAGGTGACATACAGCAAAAGAACAAGGAACAATAAACTGTACATCAAATGTTCAAAGTAAACGCCGGGGGAAATACAAGCAAGAAAATTAACTTATGTTAAATTATAAAGCTGAACAAGGTGATACCTTTTGATTGCTTTTTTGTTTGTACTGGGAGAAATGGAATGTAAGTAACATCTAATTTGAGCTAGTAAATCAAGAAAATTAAGAGCTTTAGTGCTGAATTTAGATTTGGGAATATAATACTTGGTTAATAAAATCAGAAGATTTATTAAATAAAATTGAGATAGAAATGTATTATCATAGTTAACGTAACCAAATAAGATGTTTTTCCATGTTAAGGTAAAATGTGGATAAATTTGATTTTTTATCAAGTTTGTTAATTCGTCCCATATTTTTTCAGTGTACTTGCAGGTTCAAAAGAAATGCACAGTTTCCTCAAACTGAGAACAGAAAGAACAGTTTTTATCAATATCCCTTTTTAGCCTTTGCATCTACTGATTTGTTGGATAAAACCTATGAATGATCTTGAATGAAACCTCTTTCACTTTGTTGTTTATGAGATATTTCTTTGGCAGAAGCCAAACTTTTTCCCAACACACCGAATTGATAAAGTGGAAGACCGAGTACAAAACGTGGAGCAGGTAATGCTAAAGATGCTAAAGATTGTCAGCGAACAAGAAGAGAAACTTGTGGACCAGGACGGTCGGGCCAGGAGAAAGAATTTAAGACTTTGCAATGTTCCTGAGGGAGTGGAGAGATCCTCCATGCAGGAATTTGTGGAAAAAACACTAAAAGACTGTTTAAATCTCCCTCAAGACACCACCAATCTGGGCAAAGAGAGATCACATCGGGCCTTGGGTGCAAAGAGGACCGGAACAGAAACTCCCCGCTCGATACTGATACTGTTTGCCAGCTTCACTACCAAAGCCTGGGCAAAAAAGACTGTTCTTCTGAACGGAAGGAGAATATATTTTGACCAGGATTATGCCCCAGCCATTCTACGGAAACGGAAGGACTATGCTGAAGCAAAGAAGGCTTTGAAACAAAAAAACATCAGATTCCAGACCCCATAACCAGCCAAACTGAGGGTCTTCTACCAGGATGGAACTGTGCTCTACTCTACTGCAGAGGAGGCGGCCACAGACATGAAAACCAGAGGCTTCCAGGTCAGCGAAATTACACCGAGGGAAACTCTAACGGAGCAGCTGTCCCGAACAGCCTGGGAGACGATGGCAACACAGCAGCAGCAGCGGGATACAGAGGAGCACCGAGAGGAAATCATCCGCAAGAAGCTTCTGATCTTTAGGTGGCGTTCCCCCCCTTCTGCAGAGGATCAATGAGGACAAACTGTCCTATTAAAGTCTGTGAGTACTTTTCCCCTAACAGCTGAATGTATGAAAGAAGAGAGACAACGGAGAAATGAGTGTTAAAAACATAATCAGGGGCCCTTATCCCAGGAGGAAGGGTTTTCCCCTATTGGTAGGACTTGAACAACATCCAAGTCATGGTCTGACAGGAATGACCCCAACCTTGGAATCACGTTCTTTACTTTTTTGTTACTACTGTTCTTTGTTCTTGTTCATTAAGGGAGTTGACCAGTCAAGAAGTTATCTATATTTTGAAATGTGTAATTTTTTTCCAGAGTTACGAAAGGTATTAAAGTTATTTCTTTTAATGTTAATGGACTCACCCTATGAAGCGTAGCAGAGTGCTAACTAAGATGAAGAAAGAGCAAGCACAAGTGATGTATTTACAAGAAACTCACCTAAATGATGAGGAACATGGAAAATTAAATAAAATGGGCTATACAAATATGTTTTTCTCCTCATGCAAATCTGGCCGTAGGCGAGGCGTGGCGATATTAACCTCCAAAGATTTGAATTTTGAAAAGTCTTTTGAGATTAAGGATATAGAAGGTAGGTTTGTTTTGGTCCGGGGAATGATAGATGGTTATTTAATTACATTCATGAATGTATATGCACCACCAGGAAGCGACTTTAGTATCTTTAAAAAAGAATATTAATATAGTGGTAACAGAAACCCAATGTCTATTGATTTGTGGTGGACAATGGATACAATGGAGTGCCGTGCCGCTTTCTATACGGCCGTGTGAAACTAGTGCTACGGAAGCTCTGGGGAGCCAAAAATGCGCCATTACACAAAAATTCGTTTCAGTTCTTTTTTAAATCAGCCATAACAAAAAATTTGAATTAATTTATTCAATCGATTTTTCGCCCAGGCCTAACTAGAGGTAAGACTATTTTTACAGTTGCAAACACTGCTGGGGCTATTGCTAGAGCTGGGCAATATGGCCAAAAATTTAAATCTTGGATTTTTTGCATAATAAAATCAATTATCGGTTTTAATTGATTTTTTACTCCCTACTTTTACTTTAACAAAAATGATAAATAACAGTGTATATTTGACAAATACTATTGTATTTTAACATCTCCTGTGGAAATATCTTCAAATACACTTTTAAAACCGTTATGGTTCCTGAACAGTGCTTGAACAGGTTCTTTCCAGAAACACTAAAGTGTGGTGAAGCAAAGTGACAGGCTGAAGGAGAGATTGATCCAGGGTGTATTCATTTGTGCTTCAACCACTTTAAGTAAAACTGAAGATTATGTAATCTAAATTAGATCATTAACCTTAATTTCATGTTATAGAGTTAAAGAAGTGTTCAATAAAACTCAGCCTTGTGGAAAGAAAGAAATTTTCTTTTGTTCATTCAGGTACTGATTAAATTAGTCCTTTTTAAGGGGGTGTCCTCATTTATGCTAAGTACTGTACCCTCACCCCCGAGTGGCACACATGCACTGACATGCATTTGATAAGTAGTAAAGCCTACCTTGGGATACTGTAGAGGTAGGCCACCAGTCTCCTCAGGTCATCTGCCCGTATTCGGTCATGGTTGGTGCGTGATGGGAATGTTAACACAGGACCCCCCCGTTTGTCTCTTCCACCTGAAGCGACACACATAGCAAAAACAATCAAACTTCCATTTATGAAACTGTGTTGAGGTGGGTGGAGCACACACTAGCCAATATGCATCAGTGTCAATAGATGTTAGATTAGAATATACAGCGGTATTTGAAAGTATTTGAAACACTTTTTACTTGCTACATTGGTACGGTGGCGGCATGCTGCAAGGCAGTTACTGAGAAGACAGTAGCTAAGAAGGTACAAATAGATTGTCTGGAAAACTGTGAGAAGCAATGTGTATCACGATAAGAGTTGTTTTAATGAGCCTCCATTAATCCCACCACATTTCAATGCATTGCTGTGTCTCATTGTCATAGTTGCTACCTTTCAACTGCATTTACATCCCATAACGCCCAGCTAAGGAGGCCATTTTGGTCAAGACTTTTCCCCCTCCGAGTATGGAGCCTAATGCGACTGAGAAAACTCTGAGTGAACCACAGCACAGTCCGATTGGAAACGAACAGAGACCACCTCGAAAGATGGGTCAGGGACCAGTTTCTGGTCCCGGGTCCCCTTGGCTGTTTTCAGACTGAAAATGTGTTCTGGATCATCAGGGGAAACAAACTGGTTCATTTTAAGTAAACCCAAATGTGTCCCGTCTGAATACACCCTTAGACACTTGCAGCCTAGCTACACCCCTCTTGTGAGGGATACCAATCACCAACAGACGGATCAAGAGGTGGTTTTCTGGAGCTGGGGAGGCTCTCGGTGACCACTTAAGTGCGAATGGTTGGGTCGCATGGGAAAGATTTTGAGGGGGTGGTGGGCTGTACGATAGAATATTTGAAATTTTGCATGGATCTGGTTCTCCCTGTCAGAACTGTGACGTTGACATGTTCTCCCTCCCATGGCAAAGGTGGATAAAGGTGGAAAGATTTCATGTAATCCATGGACACCAGTGAAGATCACAAATCATTGAAGAAAAAAGGTTCAGAGCACTGTCCTGTAGGGCTGTGACGGTGGGGGATCACCATGGTGATCAAAAAGCAGAGGGCGCGGTGTCGCGGTTAACCGCACGTCCACCCCCCCCCCATCCCCCGTCAATCACAAAATCCCCCAGCGCCGCAATACAAATGAATAAAATTACAACACAGTATTCTTTATTAACAGATAACAGTAACAACTAACTACTACCTATCTAACTAATGAACTAATTATTTAGGTGTTGTAGAATAACTATGTGTATGTGTGTCAGCGCGCTGCATGTGTACGAAGGAGTGCGCAGATACATATTATATATGTCAGGGTTACTGACAGAAAAAGTATGCATTATCACTTTTTAACGCAGGCCATGGAAGCCTGAACCGTCCAAAGCGAAGTGGAGGACGGTTGCTTCCACCAAGTGCGTTAAAAAGTGATAATGCATACTTCGAAGGCTATTAACCCGCTTATACCATGGTCACTTACAAAAGAAATAAATATTAACCAGTTTTTAGTCCTTAATTCTTGTTTTTTTTTCCCAATTTGGATCGCTTTTCTCACAAAAAGTGAACTATTTGTTACTTGGTGCCGCACCGTGGTGTACGCGCCGCAAAAGTCCCAGCTGTGTTTAAGTCACACTTTGTAGTCTAGACTACAAGCAGACAAACATTCACCTTGAGAGTAGCACCATTTTCTAAAGTATTAACAATACAGCTCATGTCTGGGGTCTAAGGTTTTAATTAAATTAAAAAAAAAACTCTTCTCCATGGTATATATGGGTACCATGTCTTTGGCTATATGCAAATGTGTCCCACGAGATCTTAACTGGAGCTGTGACGGTGTGGGACTTTTGATCACCAAGCTGATGAAGCAGCAGGAGTCGCGGTAAACCCCAGCCCCCAACACACAAAATCCTCAGGCGTGCGTGTCCCGCATTCAAGAAAAAGCACGCAGCTTGTAATGGAAAAGAATACAATGGAAATTAATAATTGGAATGCATTCAATTTGCTGAATTTCCTCGCGAGACGGAAACTTCTGCTGTAGAATGAGAATGTGTATGTGCTTATGAAACCGCGCGCGTGTGCGTGTGTGTGTGTGTGAGAAGAGGGAGTGCGTGCAGCGTAGTGGGAGTGAAGGAGAACACTAATAAAAGGTTTCCCCCAGAAACCCTTGAAGTCTGAACACAGGACTAGCAGAAAAAGTAAATAATCAGCAAAGATGAATGTGTCTAATGTGTTTATTATAGTACCAATCACGCACCATATGCAGAACAAATAAAAAAACAAGGTCATCACCGCGGTGATGCGGTTTTCGTCACACCCCTATTGTCTTTAGGGGTCCAGATGACGCCACTCAATGTTAAAGTGACTTGGATAGCACAAGGGTTAAAACCTGCAAAAGGGGGGTCAAAGACACCTACAGGAGAATGCTGAAAAACAACATGCTGGAGGTCTGCATAGCATGAAAGCTATCACTGGCTACAGCAGAAAAGGTGGCAGTCTGGAAGACAGGAGCCTGGAGAGAGCCAGAGAGCTGAACCTTTTCTTCAACTGAATTAACACCCCCTTTCCTCAAGTCACCTTCAATCACCCGGGCCCCTCCTTCAGCCTTCCTGATCACCATTCAACCTCTCCCTCCTTGCATAGCCCTTCATCCCCTTCAACAGGTCCCAGCCATCACCCTCCTTCCATCACTGCCGATCAGGTGAGCAGGGAGCTGAGACAACTTCACACCAGGAAGGCACCCAGTCCAGACCAGGTGAGCCCACAGGTCTACGCTGATGAACCGGGCAACCCTCTTTAGCAGATTTTTTAAACTGTGCCTGCTGCTGGGGAAGGTGGCTTCTTTGTGGGAACCCTCCTGCATTGTTCCTGTGCCTAAGAAAAGTCGCCCCAGTGAGCTGAAGGACTACAGGTTAGTTGCCCTAACATCAAACATCATGAAGACGCTTGATCGACTGGTCCAGCAGCTTTTGGGAACCCAGGTGCAGCATGGAAAGGACCCTCTCCAGTTTGCCTACCAGGCCAAGGTGGGAGTGGAGGACAGCATTTTCTACCTACTCCACCCGACCCTCTCTTACCTGGATCTGGGGACTGCACTGTGAGGATGCTGGTTTTTAGAGAGATAGAGAGTGTTTTATTAATCCCGATGGAACTTGCGGCTGCCGAATATGCTCCTTTGGTCAGTGAAGAGTCTGTGTAGGGGATGATCAGTGTTCTTCATTATGCTGTCCAGTTTGGACAGCATCCTCCGCTCTGCCACCACCTCCACTGTCTCTAGGTTTCGCCCCACCACACAGCCTGCCCTCCTGATCAGGCGATTCAGTTTTTTTATGTCCTTTTTGTTCGCGCACCTTCCCCCCAACACCACCGCATAAGACAGGGCACTGAAAACAACAGATTGATAAAACATAAAAAGGAGTTCTGAACAGACATTAAAAGAGGCGATTCTTTTCACGAAGTATAACCTGCTCTGCCCCTTCCTGTATATGGAGTCCATGTTTGCCGACCAGTTCAGATTCTTGTCCAGGATGACTCCAAGGTATTTGTAGTTTCCACTTCCTCCGCCCTTGCTGCATCGATGATGATGTGTTGAACCGCGGCAGGTGTTCGACAGAAGTTCAGCACCATCTCCTTTGTCTTGGTACCACCAAGACAGGTTCAGGTGGGGGCAGCTTCGTTGGCTCCAGTGCACAAATTCCTCCCCCAGCTGGCTGTACTCCTCCTCCTCACCCTTGATACACGCCACATTTGCTGTGTCATCCGAGAACTTTTGCATGTGGCATGCATCAGAGTTGTAGTGGAAGTCAGCGGTGTAGAGGGTAAAGAGGAGAGGTGAGAGCACTGTGCCCTGTGGAGCCCCCGTGCAGCCAGTCAGTATGGAGGAACTGCAAATCCCCATTCTGACAAATTGTGGCCTTTTTGTCAGATAGTCTGTTACCCATGACACCAGTTTTGAGTTCACACCAAAGAAGAGGAGCTTCTGCTGGAGAAGGAGGGGCTGGATTGTATTAAAAGCACTGGAAAAGTGAAGAAAGATCATTCTCATAGCACAGCCCCCCGTGTCAAGGTAGGAGATGGCCCGGTGTAGAAAATATAGGACGGCGTCCTCAACTCCTACCTTTGGCTGATAGGCGAACTGGAGAGGGTTCTCATCACTGGGGTCTTCATGACATGCGAGGTGAGGGCAACTGGCCTGTAGTTGTTCAGCTCAATGGGGCAACTTTTCTTGGGCACAGCAACAATGCATGACGTTTTCCAAAGCGATGGGACCCTCCCCAGCTGCAGGTTATAAACCTGCTGTAGGGGGTCTCCTAGTTCTGCAGCACAGGCCTTAAGGAGCAGTGGACAGACCCGGTCTGGGCCAGCTACCTTCCTGGGGTGGAGCCGTCTCAGCTCCCTGCTCACTTGATCAGCAGTGATGGAAAAGGAGTGATAGTTAGGACTTGATGACTGAGATGGGGGCTGGGGGGGCAGAGGCAAGACGGTTGGGGAGGCCAATGGGTCACTGCAGCACCAGGGAGCAAGCAGCATGGAGGCAGCCTGGGGGAGCTGAACCGGTCGAAGAAAGCATCGAGTTCGTCGACTCTCTCCTGACTCCCGCTTGTTCCATTGCCCTCTTTTTTGCTGTATCCAGTCATAGTCTTCATGCTGTTACAGACCTCACGCAGTTTGCTTTCCTACAAGTCATCTCTAGCTTCTTCCTGTGTGCTTCTTTGGCCTACCTCATGCAGACCTTTAGTTCCTGTTGGACCTTTCTCATCTCCTCCCAATCTTTGCTCCTGAAAGCCCTCTTCTTCCTGTTCTGAACTGCCTTGACTTCCCTGGTAACCCAGGGTTTGTTATTAGAGAAGCACTTGACAGTTCTGACAGGCACCACCAAGTCCACACAGAAGTTCATATAGTCTGTCATGCAGCCTACAGCTCCCTCAATGTCATCCCCATGAGACCCAATCAGTTCTATCCAGTCTGTGCACTCGAAGCAGCTTCTGTGGCCTCCTCAGCTCCAGCAGACCATCTCCTGACCTGTCTGGTGGTGGCCGCCTGCCTCTTCACAAGAGGTGTGTAGCTAGGCTGCAGGTGTATGAGATTGTGGTCAGATTCTCCAAGGGGGGGGAGAGGGGCAGCTGAGTATGCTTCCAGAGTGTTTGCATACAGAAGATCAATAGCTCTATTTTTTTTGTGAGGCAGTCGATATATTGGTGGAAAGTGGGCAAAGTGGTTTCCAGGGATACATGGTCAAAATCACCAGAAATAATGATGAACGCACCTTGTTACTTGGACTGTAGTTCTGTGGTTGTGTTTAAGGGTTTGACGATAAACGCATCACCGCGGGTGATAAGTCATCACCGCACATGTTTTTTTTTGGGACAATATCATGCTGCGGCACCGGGACATTTGCTGCTTCATCACTGCAGTGATCAAAAATCCCACACCGTCACAGCTGCAGTTGTGTTGTATATTGTCTCCTGTGCTTCCGCTCTCGGAGGAATGTAAACACAATGACGTGGAAAAACTCTCACATGGGATGTAATAGGGTCTTCTGCCCACCGCTAGCAGCTCCAGATTACGGTCACAGATCAACTTTTTGACGGTCTGATGAATCAGATGACACCATCGTCTGTTGGCAAACAGGATGAGGCCACCCCCTTTCCGCTGGAGTCTGGGTCACGATCTGCTCACACGGCGGTAAAGCCGGGCAGATCCACGTTAAAATCCGGCACATAGCTGGTTACCCAGGTCTCGGTGGAGGCTGCTCTCCATGTAGCAGCGTTGTGTCTTGACCTGTCCAGTAAACACGTCTGTCTTGTTAGACAGGGCATTAACATTTCTCATATTAATGGAGGGGATGATTGGTTTGAAATGCCGCTGGTTAGCCGCCTTAGCCTTCAGCCTTGCCTTGTGTTTACGACCAGCTCGGCACCCCTGGTTTTTCCGCCTAAGCCCCAATGGAATAAAATATCAGAGTCCGGGGTTTTTATGTTTCCTGAGCATCAGTAGTTCTTCCCTGAGATATACTATCCTACTAAGTAGATATCTCTGAGATCTACTAATGCTGGCTTGCATTGGTAGATCACACGTTCAAACATTCACACACAGAGCAACGGATGTGCAGCCTCGCCCAAGCGCAATCAAGCTTACTCCAGTGCTTTTTTTTTTAAACAAATGTCAAATGTTGCATTAATCACGATTAGTAAGTTAAAGACAAATTAGCACATGTTTTTCTTTAATCGCGTTAATCTCATTTTTAATCAACAATATAAGTGTTATTGTGTTCTCAAAGATAAAACAACGGTCCAACTGTTCACTAGCAAGAACATTGTATTTGAACTCACATCCATTATTAGGTTAGATTAAAAATAGCTTAATTAGACTAATTAGAGAAATTAATTACAGGTCATGATTAATTATTCGCACCGCATGACCGCTCCATCTTTTTATTCCATCCAGCCCCTTTAGCTCCAGCAGAAACTCCTCTCACTGGCTGTGAACTTCCACTTGATGACCTGTATTATAGACTACCCGAGGAACAGACCACAGTTTGTCAAGATAGGGAGCAGTGCTGACCAGCAGCACGAGTGCCCCAAAAAGCACAGTTATTTCCCCTTCCCTCTTCACCACTGACTTCTGCTACAACTCTGGTAAATGTCAAATGCCGAAATTCTCGGATGAAACTGCAAATGTGGCATCAAGGGGGGTAAGGAGGGAGAATACAGGGGCTTTGTGCAGGACCTTATGGAGTGAAGTCGGCAGAATAATCTCTATTGCCCAGTTCATCAGCGCAAGCCTGTCGGCACACCTGGTCTGGACTGGCTGCCTTTCTCAAAATCAAAGGAGATGGTGCTGGACTTTATGTCTGTTAATCTGTGAAAAACAGTTGGACATCCCCTTACCTGACAGAAAGGCCACTTTTTCTTTCAGTATGGGAAGCACCTCCATTGCTCTCGTCTCTTCATTCCTCCTAAAGCCTGAAAGAAGAAAATGAAGAGGTTAAAAAAAGAATTACCCTCTTTTTGTGAACTCCTTATATTAGATCACATTAGATTAGATTAGATTAGATTAGATTAGATTAGATTAGATTAGATTAGATTAGATTATATTAGATTAGATTAGATTAGAGTATTTAGTCCAGAGCAATTATTGTGCTGTGGGTTCGACATAGCCATTTGCCCACTGGCCCGGTCCTGTTTCTCGAGCAGTACGGACTAGAGGGCTGCACTGGGATTGGGTCCCGCCGGGTCCCGCGGGACCCAACCCAAATCTCGCGGGATTGGGCGGTTTGAATTGTGCTGTGGGCGGGAGCGGGCGACAAAAAAAAAAAAACCGCGGGATCAGTGCTGCCATGAATATCTCATGAATATTTATTAGAGGACTACGTTAGGCTGTGCGGCTGATGGAGTCTTATGTACTGAAGCTCCGTGAAGGCACCAGGTAGAGACGCCTAATGGCCACTGTCATCTAACCTGTTGTTGGGGGCGTGCAACACCCTGCCTCTTACTAAGAGTGCGCTTCAGGCCGTCTGTCTGCCCGCGCACACACGCATACTTTTAACCGAACAGGATTTGGGAAAATATATTTAATATTTAAGTTCCACATTACACAAAAGAGGAATGCATGAAAAGATGAGGCTGGAGGAGGGACATGAATCTCTTTAATAATATCAATAAAAATACATGTTTTTTTCTTGCGGGACGGGAGACGATACAAAATCAATGCATCTCTATTACTGTGCGGGACTAAATTCTATGAGTTTTGCGGGTGCGGGCGGGAGATGACATACATATTGCGGGTGCAGGCAGGAGTGTAACGCATAAGTTGCGGGAGCGGGCGGGATTGGTCAGAAATTCAGCGGGCGCGGGCGGGAACGGGATGAAGAAAATAGTCCCGCGCAGGGCTCTAGTACGGACCACAAGACTGTATTTTTCACTTGTCCGCTCGGGGCACTAAAATATCTAACGGTTAATATATTTTTCACCTTTTTCAATAAAGTATAATTTGCGAAAACATGTAGATTTACCTCGTCTTCAACACTTTGAAAGTTTGACGTCCGCCATGATTGTTTTGGTCACGTGGTTAGGGTTAGGGTCAGCGAACAGTCAACGAACAGTGTTACACTGTTCGCTGTTGCGGAGATGCGTGGTGCGCACGCATCTCCGGATGCGGAGAGTGAACACTGTTCACTCTCCGCATCCGTCGGAGCAACTTAATGGCGCGAAAATAGCTTGGGAAGTGTGACAAGGAGACAACGAATGCACAAAGATGTTTCTCAAACCTCCCTAAGATGGGGGTAATGGGTGGAATTAGTAGTATGGACAGAAAGATATTTAATGAATGCATTGAAGATGAAACTGTATGCACTAAGCTTTTAGCTGAATGTCAAAGAATCAAAGGCAACTCCAAATACCTGAATCTCAGACTCAAATGCAGTATAATGTCAAAGTACTTCATTTTGTTTTTCTTTACAACACTGTAAGCAGTAAGTATTTTTAGTCAAAAGCTGAATGATCTCAGTAATTTAATTCTATTTAATTTTTCAATTATTTAATTTATTAAGTATTTATTAAGCAACTTTAAACCAGTAACTCTGCAAATTTGAACAACATAACAGTAATCAAGGATCTAAAAAGTAAATGTAACTTTGCAACAGTAACAAAAAGCAGAACCTCAAGGCAGTCAGAGCAAAAAAGTAAATAAAACTTCTTAACTATCTATTAGGAACAAATGTGAAATAGCAGTGATTAGAAGCAGCATGAAAACATCTTAACTAGTGTTACCTACTACACTGCAGTGCTCTCTTCAAAAATCTGAAACAGACTAGAGCAGATTTAAGTTTGATATGGTCTATTTTCAGTCATTGAAAAATGTATAAATAAGTGCTAGATGTCACCAGAATGCACCAAATGCACCATATTAAAATTTTCGGGGGGGCATGCCCAAAAGTTGCGGCGTCCGTCGCTTGGGTGCCGCCTGTGGCGGCGGGTCGTGCTGTGCGCTGTGTCGGGCCAGTAACTTTTAGGCAGGGCCAGTAACTTTCAAAAACTACTGGCCCTGTGGGGCAGTGCAAATTTCTGGGCTATGACAGCCCCTGGTTCAACTGAGATTATTCGGAACATGAAACTTCAGTTCCAACATTTTTGCTTGTACAAAAAGTATTTAAATAGGCAGAACAGAAAAGCTGCTTTGAAAAAGATAAGTTTCAGTCACTTATTTTAACATTTGTCTTCTCCCAATTTGATCAGTAATCTATCTTTAATGATACGTAAACAAATGCATCAGTGATAACCACCACACTTGATAGTATTTCTTCCTTTATTGAGCATTCAAAAGTGATTGTATGCAGGGTAAGGATTCAGTTTCTCTAAGGTTAAGGAATGCTGGGAGCAAGGCCAGCCTCTAGCATAGGCAGTATTAGCAAATGCTAACGATACTGCACATCCAGGGGGCGCCAGAGAGGAAGAAAGATAAACAGAGCGAACTTTTCTATTCTGTGTGAGCGAGCGGCTGGACTCAGGAGAACCGTGTCTCCGAGCGCCTTTGGCACTGCGAGTGAGTTGAGGAGGCAGGTGTTGAATGCAAAAATGCTGCTCCGCACAGTCCTGAGAAACTGTGCAAACAATCATGTGAATTTGTGTTACCAGTGGTGTCCAGACCAAATAAAGGTTGATGTTATTCCCACATATTTAGATGCACATGGCGACATTGAACACATGGATTTTAACTACATCCAAAGCTCTGTTGTTGTTGACACATATTAACCTAATCCTAACCCTTCTTCTGGGTCGGTGCAGCCAAGACTAAGGCATCAGCACACATATAAAAAAAATTATGAGCTAACAGGCCCTTCCTTAATAATAATCATAACAATAATCAAAGCACATTTAGAAGATCGTCTCCTGCTGTATCCAGCTGGTTTTGCTGTTCAATGACAGCTGCAGCCATCCTTTAGCTCCAGCACAGATTCCGCCATGCTGAACTTTCCAGCTTCTGACAAAATTTCCCAACATTTCATCTTTAGCTTTGTTCCTCTTTTTCCAACGCCAAATACACGAAGTAGTGATAGAAGAAGAAGAGTGCGCACTGACGTCATTGCCCTGCCTCCCCCTGGAACTGCTGACTGGAAATGAATTGTGCTACACTTTTTGAGAGGTGAATGTGAAAAAGAAAATGCAATCCCCTCTTTGCATTATGGCTTTAATTACGTCACAGAATGAGCAGTGTTGAAGTTGACAATGAAAAGCATTTTGGAGGATTGATTTTTACATTTGATGCAGTTACATTGTAATGAAATGAAAAACCATTTCTGTTAATCCATTTTATTGTCTAATAAGATATTTCTAGTGGTTTAGCAGATTACTTTTTCATTTTATTTACGAGTCAACGAATGCAGCTTTATTGTGAAAATGAAAAAGCCTTTCCGGTATTGACTTATTTATAAATGTGAGACACATATGCTTCTATGGACTAACACACACACCCAATTTCTCAGTGGAGTTAACGGAGCTCAGCAAAATACTTTCACTTTACAATACCATGTATCTCCCAATTGTGTCCTGTCTCCAATAAGCCCCAGGTCTAAAAGGTGCTCATTACTTTAGATGCCGTTCTCTAATAATGGCCGGGCAACTTTCAGAGACCCCCCCCCCCCCTCCCCCCGGCTCTCATTTCCCTGGTACCAGTGATTTGCTGGGTCATTTAAATGTTCTTTCCATCCAACACTGTGCTGAATTTTTAAATAGTTGTGAGATTTGTGGTGTTAAAGCCCTCTTTTTGACACTTCTGTCGAACAATTTTTGCAAATAGAGTTGTTGGTGAGTCGTTGGTTCCAGAGACAGTAAAAAAAAAAAAAACATGTGTGAGTGCTGCTCCATGATGCAGACAGAGCTCTCTAGCGCAGGAGCTGAGAGGTGACACCACTAACACTCTACAGAAGTTTGCAGGATGGGCGGGGTTAGCAGACACCTTGCTGGCACAAGTAAATACAGACTGGTGATTGAGGAAGCGTCAGGAGTTTAAGCTTTTAGTTATTGGTCCATTTAATCGTCAAATTTTTTTCCTATCGGAATTATCGGCATGACGTCATACTGTCCGTTATCAGCCAATAATTATCGGTATCCGATATTATAGTGCAACCGTATTCTTTAGTGTACTAAAGAATATATTATCATAAACATGGATATAGTTTACTCTGAAAGGCTTAAGAAAAGCATTATATAGGCCCTATAAATCTAAGCAACCTGCTTATGATTACACATTTCCCTTATTAGCAACAGTTTTCAAATTTGACAAATATAGCCATTTGGTTTATATCGTGACATCTATCGTTATCGCCTTATATGAAAAACTAAATAATGATATAAAAAAATTCTATATCGCCCAGCCCTACTTTAACCCATTTCCTGAAATTACCTCCAAGCATATAAAAATATAAAAAAAGATGATGCTAAATTAAGGGAAGCCCTGGATGTGTTGTGTATTTGTGACATACCGTAAGGGGGGTAAACATTGAGACATCATTTTGCTTCTGCCTGTTCTGAAGTCATCTTTATTAACACCCTGTGGCATTGGGGAAACCTGCCAACTCAATGACCTCTTTCCCTTCTTCTGCTTAAGGGGTTTGTTTCTAACACAAGGCGACAGGGTAAGAACAATCTTTAAACCAGTGTGATGATATTTTAAGGAAAACAACAGATATTGAGCTGTACTATTGATTTTTAAGAGGCTTCACGGATGAATAAATTATCACAAATGAAACAGCATAAAGTCCATCACAATCTTGCTGTGAAAGCAGGCAATGGCTGCATGGATGCAAGCAGCCAATTACTTTCTCGGTAATACGTTGAAACTGAGAGAGGGGTGGAGAAGATGTGTGAAAATATGACAATAACTAGACAAAGTCACAGTAAAAATAATCCCCTGCCAAAGATAATGCATGAACAATACTTATCTTCCACACTTTTCTCCCAAATTCAGCACAAAACATGGAAAACTGGGAAAAATCAGGAAAGAGACAAAAGCCAAATGAACAGCGTTTTGTGGTTTTTATTCTACCTGCTTTTGGCTCTTTAGGAAGGGACACATCTGGCAGGCTGGACAGGTTGAATCTGCTTCTGTGACGTCATTTCCGGGTGAGCGTAATCAAGTGCTGATCATGGCTTGCCTGCTTGCTCATGTTTGGCATTAGCCTGATTAATATCATTGAACTTTAGTGGTTTTATCTGGTTTAATATTCACATTTACCATCTTGTTAATGGTAATGTTAATCAATGTTTTTGCAGATATATCGCGATAGTTCATTTGCCAATAATTGTATTTATTCAAAATGCTGTCAGGATATTAATTAAATTATTTAATTTAATTATTTGTATTCTTTATGAGCGTGATGTTTCCTTTGATCTTTTGTCCATTTTCCACAACCTTGAATAGACTTTTGTGTCTATCAAACACCCAGAGTTAAGATCGATGAGATGATAGAAACAAATTCACTTTGATGCAGACTCCATCTATTTATTTTTTTTTCGTTAAATCCAGTAAACCCAATAAATTATAATGATTTCATGGAGGACATTTTTTTTTTATTTGGAAGCATATGGAGAGAAATTAGACTCAGTCGGATTTGTGCGTGCGTAATTCTTGATTTGTGCGTAAATTAGGATTTGTGTTTGCATATTCTTGCTTTGTTCGTGCGTAAATTAGGATTTGTGCATAAATTTGGATTTGTGCGTGATTTGTTACTCACATAATACGTTTGGTGTATAAGTTAAAAACATATAAAATGAAAAAAATACAAAATGCAATTTACGTATGCACAAATTAAGATTACAACAGCTTGAAACTACTTACACACACACATCTTTAAAAAACACGCACGAATCCCTTGTTACGCACACACAAAGCCAAAGTTACGCACGGATCTACCGTGAGACTGTTTTCACGTCTCACAAATTCGTCTGTAAGTGCTGCGTTTAAATACCAGTGGAATGCTCGGTCATTAGAATTTTCCTATCAGTCTTCCCTTCTAAACGTATCCAGACAATGACTCAATCAAAACATGAAGACAGTAGATGTTAGTGTTGAACATAGAGGCTACTTACTTCGGGGCGCTGACCACCAAGATGGGCCGCCATTCTTCCCGTGACTCTCTCAGTCTGACTGCTTTTGATTTTTCCGGAAGAAAAAAAACAGTGCCCCCTACTGGTCGTTCCTGTTACGCATTTTGTATCAATTCGGTGTCTCTGAGAATAATATACTTTTAACATATATATTAGCGTTTAAAAGTGAACGTCATATTCTCAGATAATAATTTTTATTTTCCTTTAAAGTTTTTTTAAGCCCTGCTACACCCACTGAAAGAAATACGTTTAGAAGGGAAGGCTGATAGGAAAATTCTAATGACCGAGCATTCCACTGGTATTTAAACGCAGCACTTACGGACGAAATTGTGAGACGTGAAAACAGTCTCACGGTAGATCCGTGCGTAACTTTGGCTTTGTGTGTGCGTAACAAGGGATTCGTGCGTGTTTTTAAAGATGTGTGTGTGTAAGTAGTTTCAAGCTGTTGTAATCTTAATTTGTGCATACGTAAATTGCATTTTGTATTTTTTTCATTTTATATTTTTTTAACTTATACACAAAACGTATTATGTGAGTAACAAATCACGCACAAATCCAAATTTATGCACAAATCCTAATTTACGCACGAACAAAGCAAGAATATGCATACACAAATCCTAATTTACGCACAAATCAAGAATTACGCATGCACAAATCTGACTGAGTCTAATTTCTCTCCATAGAAGCAGCTATTAGTTTGTCTGGAATCATAAGCGGTGAGTCTAAGCCCCGCCCCCGCCTCTCTACCTGTTCGTTGTTTTCCCCTGCGTGCAACCCCCCCTCCAGCGTGTTCTACACAGACAGTCATCGTAGCAGCAAGCTGACAGGATAGTAAGGGGAACCTTGACGCAAATTTAATTCATTTTACGCAGAAATGGGTGGTCTTAGACTAGGGGGATAAAAGTTTTTTTTTTTGTTTGGCCGTTCACGTGTCCCCTACGAGATCACCACTTTAACAGACTGGTCGGCGTTTACAGCTGCAGACACGCCCCCTCCGCATGCTTGCGCTACTGTTTTCCTCCTGCCCACTTGCTCTGCCTGACGGTGTTAAAGGCACCACGAGAATCTGAGAACATGATAGTTATTTTACAAAAACCCCTGAGAGCCGCAGCTCAGGGATCTTGGACCGTTTACCGTATTTTCCAGGCTATTAAGCGCACCTGTGTATAAGCCGCAACCACCCAATTTCAAGCAGTATTTTAATTTCTTGCACACATAAGCTGCACCAGTGTACAGCCGCATGTTGTTACCAACATGATAAGCTTGACATTGGCGGTCTCACTGTGGGAGGGGTCAGCATTGCGTCAGCTCATGTATTTGAACATTCTCACATCTGTCAAACAGCATGCACCTGACTTCTTTTTGTTTTTTTACTTATTCACAATTGAGGTATCATACATAAAATAACAGTAGTAAATAACAGTAACCATATAATCAACATAACATCCCACAGTTATGATGAGGAAATTTACACCCGTGATTCCCCACTTCCAATGAGACTTACGGGCTTAAAGCGGGGCTAATCCCCGGCTCGCCACACTGTTGTGGGTGTTTAAGAAGGAGCAGCAGTGGAAAGAGAGGAGAACGGGAGAGCAGATCTCCCCTCCTTCTGCCTGTGTCGCGGCAGCAATATGGTAGTAAAAGGGCTGGTTAAAAAAACACACCAGTAATAGAGAGCTAATGTTGTTAGCCCGTGTTAGCATACTGCTAATTCTGGCTTCTTTCCACACGGATTAAAATTAAAACAGGCGAACAGGCGCTTCATAATAATTGTAACATTATTAAAAGCACATTTAGAAGATCGTCTCGTATATTACGGAGCTGACATGTCAATGTATATAGCCGCTCGGCGGAAGTCATATCCTCAGTCATTCCGGTTTGTCAAACCCTACTGCGAATGTGCGAATGATTTATTCCGACCGAAAGGGTGACCCATGTGAACGTTTGTTATATTCTGAAAACATTTTTCTGAGCCCACGTACACGGTTGGATTCTAATCCGACCATTAATCCGATCAAGATATTTTGCACATGTAACCGTGGCTTATGGTGTCTACTCGCAGCGTGGCGGGGGCGTGGCATCACGATGGTGTCTCTCCATCGGGATCTCAGTCACCCATCACGATCCATCGGCACAACCCTAGTGCCAGCAAGAAAAAAATCCATCTATTGTTGATATCTTCGTTGGTGGGCTTTTGTGTATTAAGACTATGAACTGCAGAGGTCCTTGAAACGGTCGCTGAGGCCTTACTGAAAGGGAGGATCAATTTAAAGCAGTGGCCTTTGACTGTGAACTTCAGTGCTAGGATTTTTGTTTATCAATACATAAATCATTTAGACTGGAATATCTAATGACACAGTAAGATATAAGACATTTGTGATTTTTATCTTGAAAGGTGCTATACTAATGAAGTTTATGATTATTAATTTATATTTGATGTGCAAGAGCAAAAGAATGGCTCTTGTGCATAATTTTTTTTTTTTTAAAAGAGTCTAAACTGGTCTGGCTGCACTTAGTCTTCTGACATATCAGCAAGAGTTTAGTTCCCCTCAAATGATTCACAAACATTTACATTATGTGCTTTGGAGGTAGGATCATACTATTTTTATGGATGTATAGATTTACTCGAGTTTTCATATTAAAACAATGATTTAAAACTCATGGTGAATGGCGTATACTTATTTAGCACTTTTCTACCTTGTCAGAAGGCCCAAAGGGCCTCACTGTCCCAGTCCTAATCAAACACTCCACTGTCCAACACTGGCACCAACTGTAACCGCCAGGAGCAAGGTTCGATGTCTGGCCCAAGGACACTTCGACACACATGGTGTCAAAGTTTTATTGGTGCATTTTCCTGGTGCCCACATGGGCAGCCAGGGAGGGAATTGAACCTGCGATATCCAACCAGAGGTCTACCTCTACTCCATAGCCACCCCACTACAGAACTAAGAGAACTATTATTTTAAGCCAATTTTGTTTTGCCACTCCAATTAGGTTTGGGTAATTTGAAAACTGACAAATGCCATCCTTCTAGTTTTAGGTGACTAATGGTTTGTTTTTCCCGATAACCTAAATTTACCAGCCTAAATGTAGTATCTGTCGTGGGAAGTTGCTGTCCTTTGTTCAGTGGCAAGAATGGAACCAAATCAACGTATGTGGTATTTCTAAGGTTTCCCATAAAACATGTGACACGGAAGAACTTTTGGCCTGGAAGCCGTTAGCTAACCAGAGTTAGCATCAAAACACCCAAGCTAACATTGTTTACATCATGGCAAACCTTCTGACAGTACGAACAAAAACAGCTATCTGACAAACACGATCCGCCCTGTCGTCTTTATTTGCCTATAAGACAAGAAACAAACGGCCAACATTTTTCAGGTCCAGCCAAGCTGGACAGGAGATTCACCAAATCAGTCTGATGACTCGTTAGCTTGCAGACTAGCGCGTGATGGAAATGTGGGTAGAGATCCATAAACGGACACGAGTTTCCAGGATATCAAGCTGGTAATAACGGCGTCGTAACGTGGGATGAAGGTGGTAACCTGTACGGAAATCAGCCTTTGTTTCTGTGATGCTCATAACACTTCTGACCAACCGTTGGGGGATCGGGAGGTGTCCGGGGATGGAACTTGGAGGACTAGTGCCCCGGCTTACTAAAACGTTCTCACTGAGAAGTTGGTGTGAGAACATGGATGGAAAATATTGTTAAAATGAGTCTGCACGCGCGTGCTTTGTGCTGCTGACCGTTAACACATCCTCAAGAACCGCTTTCAAGAAACAAAGCAGCTCAAACAACCAGTGTGTTTATGTGACAGACACAAATCCGAACACACAAGTGCAAAGCATATCCCCCATGGCATGTGTAGCAGGATTAACGGGGAACTGATTCGTGAGGTCCTGTTCAGCCTCTCTCACTCTTCTTCTGGTTGCTTACCGTTCTTTAGCGCATCTAGACCACCGGCGTCCTTCGTCTCCTCAGCTCCTTCACCGGAGCTCATGGCTGCTCCAACCTGGACTTCAGGATCTCCTGAGTAGATTGCCCCAAAACCGATAGATAATGTGGTCTACAGACACACCACCGTGGGAACAGAAGCCTCCTTAAGCCACACGGACGGTCACCGCGGCTCCGGAACATCAGCGGAGCCATCTGCAGGCCTCCATCTTGAGGTAACGTAATTGGAAACGGTCTGCCGGGAGCACCGGGCTCCTCCTCGGAGAGATGCCGCGGGGAGAATGGAGAGGAGCGGGAGGGGCTAGCTTGCGTGCTTTCAGAAGTAATTCTTTGATCTTCAGAGCGCGAGGGCGTCTCAACTTCTATGAAGGGCATTGAAAACCCCAGTTTAACTTTTAGGAAAAAACACGTTTTCCCGCCCACGAACATTTATGTTCGGATATAGATAGTTTTTGACTGAACATCGTCTCTTTCATGTAATGACTTGTCCAGATGTGTAGTTACTCATTCACTGAGAAGAAGCTGGGTTCAAACAGAAACGGGTCAGCTGGTTCAGTCAAAGTTCGGTTACAGTTCTTCGTTCACTGACTCAATGGCACCATCTACTGGCTCAAATCGGAACTGGTTTCTGCCACCAAATTATGGGGGAAGCCCCTGGGTGCAGTGTGCAGGCGGAGTTAAATGCGTTGAGGCACGCCCACTGTATGTGATTTTTCCTCCCAGTAAAGTTTGGCATTCTACGACAGAGTTTTAAGGCAACGGTGAGAAAAACATTTCTGGAGGATAATTTTTTCCCCTCACTTACAGGGGGGAAAAATCGAAATGGCGAGATTAAAGTCGAAATAAAGTTTCAAGATTAAAGTCGAAATGTTGCTTGAGAGAAGTGAAGCAGAGTCTTTAATTACAATTTATTAATGTTTTATTCATTGATGGGTGGTTTGCAGGATCTCTGCAGCCAGTTGAAGCCATTAGTATGGAGAGAAATTAGACTCAGTCGGATTTGTGCGTGCGTAATTCTTGATTTGTGCGTAAATTAGGATTTGTGTATGCATATTCTTTCTTTGTGCGTGCGTAAATTAGGAATTGTGCATAAATTTGGATTTGTGCGTGATTTGTTACTCACATAATACGTTTTGTGTATAAGTTAAAAAAATGTAAAATGAAAAAAATACAAAATGCAATTTACGTATGCACAAATTAAGATTACAACAGCTTGAAACTACTTACACACACGCATCTTTAAAAAACACGCACGAATCCCTTGTTACGCACACACGAAGCCAAAGTTACGCACGGATCTACTGTGAGACTGTTTTGACGTCTCACAAATTCGTCCGTAAGTGCTGCGTTTAAATACCAGTGGAATGCTCGGTCATTAGAATTTTCCTATCAGCCTTCCCTTCTAAACGTATTTCCTTCAGTGGGTGTAGTAGGGCTTAAAAAAACTTTAAAGGAAAATAAAAATTATTATCTGAGAATATGACGTTCACTTTTAAACGCTAATATATATATTAAAAGTATATCATTCTCAGAGACTCCGAATTGATACAAAATGCGTAACAGGAACGACCAGTAGGGGGCACTGTTTTTTTTCTTCCGGAAAAATCAAAGGCAGTCAGACTGAGAGAGTCACAGGAAGAATGGAGGCCCATCTCGGTGGTCAGCGCCCCGAAGTAAGTAGCCTCTATGTTCAACACTAACATCTACTGTCTTCATGTATTGATTGAGTCATTGTCTGGATACGTTTAGAAGGGAAGGCTGATAGGGAAAATTCTGATGACCGAGCATTCCACTGGTATTTAAACGCAGCACTTACGGACGAATTTGTGAGATGTGAAAACAGTCTCACGGTAGATCCGTGCGTAACTTTGGCTTCGTGTGTGTGTAACAAGGGATTCGTGCGTTTTTTTTTTAAAGATGTGTGTGTGTGTGTAAGTAGTTTCAAGCTGTTGTAGTCTTAATTTGTGCACACGTAAATTGCATTTTGTATTTTTTTCATTTTATATTTTTTTAACTTATACACAAAACGTATTATGTGAGTAACAAATCACGCACAAATCCAAATTTATGCACAAATCCTAATTTACGCACGCACAAAGCAAGAATATGCATACACAAATCCTAATTTACGCACAAATCAAGAATTACGCACGCACAAATCCGACTGAGTCTAATTTCTCTCCATACATTAGTATCCCTGCAGATGTCCAGTTCAATTCTTTCTTCCTACACCTAAGACAAGATCTTTACATCTGTGTGACGCTTCTGTCTGAGGAGGAGCACTTTTTGGCATTTTCCGCGTTCTAATGCTATTATAACAGATTATTTTCATTCATCTTTGGTGTTTTATGTTGAAACAGGATGTTTGCGGAAGGTAAACAGTGTTACATCTCCTCCATTGGTGTTCTGCGCATGACAGGTTAATGACGTGAGGTGACAAATGGACTTCTGGGTACTTAAATGAAAAGGAAAATCCTTTTCACTCAAACGTGTCTCTGAGCTCCTTATTTGACATATGAAACTCCGCTTCACCAACACTATCCATTCTGTTTTGTGTAGACTGAATTATCGGCCCATCTGCCCTTTCTTGCTTGAGCGACAGCTTTGGAGCGTCTACCTGCTTCTTCCAGTTGGCGTACCTCCTCTACCACCATTGTTCGATGTTCTGCTGCAGATGCCTTTTGCCAGAGAGGTTTTACCACCCCTAACCCAAAGCCTCCTCTGCCTGGTCGGACGTGGCCCACTATGTTGCGATGGCGCAGAGCAGACTTTGCCTGCAGCACTGCTACAGCAGGGGTCCACTTCTTCCCTGTTGCTAGGACTGGAGCTGTACTTCTCACCACTGGGTCTCTTGAGTCGGAGAGTGACAAGTCAAGCCTCACCTTGGCGCATTTAAATTCTTCCACAAGGCTAGAGACTGGTAGTGACAGGACTCCATCATTGTAGAGTCCAACACTGCTGAGGCAGTTGGGAACTCCTATCCACTTCCTCAGGTAAGAGTTCACAAGCCTTTCCAGACGGTGGACATGGCTAATTGAGACCCCATACATAGTTATTTATTTTATATTTTATTTCATTTTATTCATATAGCATTTGAAAGCAACTTTCATGACCAGAAAGACAGTTCAAGGTGCTGTACATAAAAACAAAAACAAATGCAATATAATAAAATAAAATACATTAAATTAGCCCCGCACAATAAAATACACAAAGACAAACACCATTGGAAAATAAATAAATAAAATAAAGAGAAATCAGAAGGCGCCGTCGGCCCTGTCCTCCTATTGGCAGGGGTGTCAGTATAGACCCAAACACCCCAGCCAAGGGGGAGAAAACACTCATAAACAGTCTCATTTGAAATAAAATAAATGTGTTAAGATATTCTGGGTGGCCGTGGTGCAGCGGTAGGGCGGTCGACCCATGATCATAAGATTGCAGGTTCAATTCCCGCCTTGCACGCCCATGTGTTGAAGTGTCCTTGGGCAAGACACTGAACCCCACCTTGCCTCTGGTGGGAGGTTGGCGCCAGTGTTCAGCAGCGGAGCCGCCGCCAGAGTGTGAATGTGTGTGTGCATGGGTGAATGGGACTGTGACTGTAAAGCGCTTTGGGCCTTCGTAAGAAGGTAGAAAGCGCTATTTAAGTATACGCCATTTACCATTTACCATATCATAAAAAGTATACAAGTAAAACTCTAGATTAAACAGATATGTATATGATAAAATGTCATAAAATAAAAGAATAACAAATCTAGATTAAGCAAATAAAATGATGTGATAAAACATCATAAAATGTAAAAAGAACGAAGAATAAATATATATGTGATAAAATTTCATAAAATATAAGAGTAAAAAATAGTAGATTAAACAAGTAAAATGCTAAAAGGATGTGATAAAACCTTCTGCGTAAGCAGTGCATCAGACATGAGACGTCGGCTCCATACTCTCCACACCAGAATGGCACTGCAGAGCCAAACTGGTGTACTCTTTTTGAAATGGCAAGATATATGCTGATTGAAAGTGATCTGCCGAAGCAGTTGTGGACCTATGCTGTCCAGACTGCTGCTATAGTGAGAAACAGATGTTTTAATAAACGCATAGAGCAGACACCGGTTGAGGCATTGTCAGGTAGACGGCCTAATCTGTCCAGGGGGGTATTCCAGGAAGCATGTTTAAACTAGCCTGACTTTAAGCCTGAACTCTGGCTGAAATCCGCCGGAACTTGCTTACTCTGGGTATGTCGGTTCCAAAAGACCGGATATGAGTTGGCGTAATTACGCTCGACTTAGTAACCCTGGGTTAATGCACGTGCACAGCAAGTACATAAAGACATTCTCAATAGATCGCCGATTTCTGGAGTCACCATGGAAACGCGTGGTGAAAAAAAAAGAAAACGCTGTTCTTAAGTGAGACGGAGTCTGAGATTTTAATGACGGCGTATGAAGATAACACGTCCATCAAAAAAGTAACACGGCTGCATCATCAAAAGATGATGATTTCATATATATATATATATATAAAACGTATCCAATTTTGCCAACTTAAATGAATTAATTCTATTGGTAACAAATTATTGAGTTAAATTTATTCAACCTAATTTCTTCTCCTTCACTCTCACTCATGGTGCAGAGACGTAAGCTTAGTAGGGCAAAATAACTCTGCGAAACACGGTAAAACACAGTAAAACAGCTAAACAACTAAACACATTTGGTCAAAAACCCACACTTAAACCAAAATCCGTCCAGACAGGCAAAGGGAATGATATCCCAGAATCTTTTGCGGTGCCGATCTAACAGCAGAACCAAAGTTACACCTACTTAATTGAATTAATTTGAATGAAAGTACAATAACTGTCTGAAAACTACGTGTAATTTTTAAACTGACTTACAAAAAAATGATTTATCTTAACTGAACCAAATAATTAAGTTAGATCAAAGTAAAAAAGTTTCTCTTTCCAACATCCATATGTGGTCTTATCACCCTCTCATGGTGGAAAAAGTATTATCTGAGCTTCTTCATCCACTAAATCATCTTCAAATGAACACGCCATGCTGCTTCACCTCTCTGTAAACAAACTAACCTTCAACTAAACCTGCTCCAGACCAGGTTATGTTCAGAGCATGAGTTGCTATGGCAACTTGACATACCCTGAAACATACCTCCATTTCCGGAACTGAAATCTGAGGTTGTCAACTTCCTTAGCCTCAAACTTACCGTGAGAGCTAGCATAACATGCTTTCTGGAATACCCCCCTGGATGCAAAAGTTTGGCACTGACTGTTTTGTTTACAAACAGGATTAAAGTAAACTAGACCCAAGGAGTGAAAAGGGTGTTTTCATTGGTTATGATAAAATAGTCCTGCTTATATTGTTTATTTTCCTGACAATAAGAAAGTGCAGAAGCATAGGCTTGTTAAGTTTTTGTCTAAAACGTGTGCAGAGCAACAGACCCAGACTCTAACAACGCCTGAAGAGAACTTTATTGAGTATGAGCAAAAATAACCAGATTCTTCTTTCTCTTTCGGCTTTTCCCATCAGGGGTCGCCACAGCGAATCATCCTTTTCCACCTCACTCTATCATGGACATCTTCTACCCTAACATTAGCCAACTTCATGTCCTCTGTTAAGACATCCATGTATCTCCTCTTTGGCCGTCCTCTTGCCCTCCTGCCAGGCAGCTCCATCTCCAACATCCTTCTACCAATATATCCACTATCCCTCCTCTGAACATGTCCAAACCATCTCAGTCTGGCTTCTCTGACTTTGTCGCTAACACAGGCAACATGAGCCGTCCCTCTGATGTACTCGTTCCTTATCCTGTCTAACCTGGTCACTCCTAAGGAGAACCTCAACATCTTCATCTCCGCTACCTCCATCTCAGCCTCTTGTCTCTGTCTCACTGCTACCGTCTCTAACCCATAGAGCAGAGCTGGTCTCACCACTGTCTTGTACACCTTTCCTTTGAGTCTTGCTGGCACTCTTCTGTCACACAACACTCCTGACACTTTCCTCCACCCGCTCCAACCTGCCTGCACTCGCCTCTTCACCTCTTTTCCACACTCCCCATCACACTGAACTGTTGACCCCAAGTACTTAAGCTCCTGCACCTTCTTCACCTCAGCCCCCTGTAACCTAACGCTTCTACCTTGATCCCTCTCGTTCAGACACATGTATTCTGTCTTACTACGACTGACCTTCATGCCTCTTGCAAAAATAACCAGATCACCGTGTTAAAATGGATGAACAACATGATGTAAGTGATCAATATGAAGTGACTCCTGTCCCACCACAGTCAGAGGAAGTCAAGCATGATCCAGAATCTAAGTGGCTACGATACAAACTCTGTGATAGAACAGATAATAGGAAACCAACAGTGGACCAGATTTTTTTCCAAGCACTGAGCCGCTGTCACCCCCCCCACCCCCTTTTAAATTTGCACCCCGGACAATTGCCCGTATTACCTGTGCATTAAACCGCCACTACTGCGCGTCCCCCCTGGCATCGCATCGCGCCGCCCACTATTTGAGAAGCACTTCTCTAGGGGTATGCCATCATCATCAACGTCCGACTCAGACTGCTGAGGCTGATGCCGCTCACGTCTTTGGGCGTACTCGGTTCGTTCGGAAGTCATGTGACATCGTTCGTTAACACCTGGTTTTATCTTAAAAAGTCGGACATTTGTTTCCTAAAAACTGAAAAATAGTCGAAAAATACCAAAATGTTGAATTACAGGTTGGACTATTCTGAAGTGGCCTTCTATGAGCCCAGATCTGAATCCCATTGAACATCAGTGGAAGGAGCTGAAACATGCCATTTGGAGAAGACACTCGTCATACCTGAGACAACTGGAGCAGTTTGCTCATGAGAACTGGGCCAAAATACCTGTGGACAGGTGCAGAAGGCTCATTGACAAATACAGAAACCGTTTAATTGCAGTGATTGTCTCAAAAGGTTGTGCAACAAAATATGAAGTTATGGGTGCCCTTAATTTTTGTCCAGCCCTATTTCATTAGTTTGTTTTTTTAAATAATTCTGTTAATCGAAAACTCAAAAGTAATGGCTGATTTTGATGACTTAATTTTCAATAAATTTTCATTTATTTTTACTTTTGAATGTTTCAAGTCATTTCAGTGAGCATTGTGGACTTTCTTTCTTTAACTAAGGGGTACCAACAATTTTGTCCACCACTGTATAAGTTACAATGATTAGGTCAATCACAGATTATGTAATTATTGTTTGCAATACAGCTTGCAAAACGCTGTTACATAAGATAGAGGTCATCCAAAATCAGGCGTTGAGAATATGTACTGGGGCTATGAGGTCAACTCCTGCTGTGTCATCACAAGTTGAAAGGGGGGATCTACCATTGAATCTCAGAATTAAACAACTTTTTAAACTTTTTTAAACTTGTCCTGTCCAACAGCTGGGCAGACAGATGAGAGCTGAGGGCCTCTTGTGTTGGACATATTTTACTTTAACAAGAGGGGTTATTAATCTTCAGACAAACTAAAGGCATGACTGAATAAACCCCTTTTGTAATTGAGGCCAAACTTTACTAATTTCAATTATGTTTGAAAATCTTTGGTGTTGGACCGGACGGAAAAGGAAAGGAGGGAAGAAGAGAGAGGGACGTTAGAGGGGGGGGGGGGGGGGGGGGTGATAGTGGGAGGGGGGGATAAGACCATGAAGCAGCATAGAGCAGACAAGTTTACTGGTTGTCTATCATTACGGCAAGGCTCAAATGTAGTACAAAAAGGGCGGGGCCTGTCCACACACACACTGAAATGTCATCAACACACCTGCTAGCTGCAAAAATGTCCACATGTCAACATGTACACAAAACAGATAGTGTTCACACACGCATACTTATGCCTTTAAACCAACTAGTGTGAGATCTTTCATTCATTCAATCATGCAAACTATTAGTGCAAAGGTGAGCTAACACCTGTGCTCAGGTGAGTGTTTATGTTCTTCTAAAATGGATGGTGGAATGTGACAATAAGGAGGAGGAGCGCCCAGCCACCCCCACATCCAGACCCCCGCCGCAGCAGCAGTGGCAGCCGGAACCCCCCAACGCCACACGGCAGCAGGCAGGGGACAACCGCCCCCCGGGCGACCAAATCGGCCACCCAGGCCAGGCCAGCAGGACCGCCGCGAGGCCCCCAGAGCCAGAGAGCAGGGATGCACGGGGGAAAGAGAGCGGCGCCCCAGCCCGACCAGGAGAACAGCCCCCCCGCCGCACCGGAAGAGCCCAACGCAGGGCCCCACCCGAGAAGGGCACCCACAGCCCCAGACGAGCACCCCATCACCACCCAGGAGTTCCGGGCATCCCCCCGCCCCAACCCTAGGTACGAGTCAGGACCCCCCAAGGGAGACGCACTCCAGGCAGCCACCCACCCAGCCCACGGTTGGTCCAGGGACGAGCAAGGCAGGGGCCAGCCACCCCCACCCCGGAGGGGAGCACCCCGGGGAAAAAGGGGGGCCCACAAGGGGTGTTGTAAACATGGCCCGACCAGGCTCGGCCACTGTTGGAAGTTTGGCGGGGCCCAGCGCCCAGGGGCAAGGACCCGAACCCACCCCCAGGGACACGGACACAGTTATAGGTGTCCCCCCCCCCCCGAGCGGAGAGAGCACCGCCGGGCCCAGGAAACCGGCACCCAGGGGACACGGCAGCCGCCGCCAAGGGACCCGTACCCCCCACCAGAGAAGGGGTAGGGGACAGATGGTCCTAGGTCCCACCTTCCTTGCAAAATGTGTGTGTGCGTGTATGTGTGTTTGTGGGTGTGTGTGTGTGCATGTGTGTGTTTTATGTGTTGGAGTGTATATTTTGAGGGGGAAGGGGTGTGTGTACTAAGGGGGGTGCAGTTAAAATTGGCGGGTAGGGCACTGAGGGGACATCTACTGATTACTCACATTGATGTCCCCTCACCCTCCCCACCAAGGGGCCCTGAATGTCCAAGGTGCGGTTAAAATTGGCAGGTAGGGTGCTAGGAGGACGTCCGCTGTTTGCTGGCAGTGATGTCCAAGCACCCCCCCCTACCAAGGGCCCTACATGTCTAAGGTGCAAATAAAACCGAAAGAGGGGGGGCCCACTACATACGGCAACCATGGGAGGGGTACCACTGCCAAGTACCTCCCCCCCAAGGCGCATCGCAGGCTAAACCCCTCACCCCTTCACCCTAATATGAGGAAGGGGGTAAGTTGGGGACAGCTGGTAGACTGTCCCCCCGGTGGTCAAATAGCTGTCCCCCAGCCCCCCCCAGCACAGGGGCCAGGCCACCCCAGCCCAGGGATCCCATCCCCCGAGGAGCCGACACCCAGGCCCAGCACCATCCCCCGCACACAGAGAGAGAGGATCCAGAAAGCGCCGCCCCCCCCCGGAGCAAGCCCAGGCCCCCCCGACCCCGACCCGTCAACCCTCCAAGGCCCCGTACCAATAGTGGGCTCCCCCTCCCCCCCCAGAACGCCCCCCCACAGGACAGGGCCGACAAGCCCCCACCCCACCCCAGACCCCGCAGCCGAAGCGGATGACCCCCAGAGCGACCGGGGGCCCCAAGAGGGTTGTCCCGTCCCGTCCCAGAGCCAGGGAAGGGCCAATCCCAGCCCCAGGTGTAGATGGTCAGCCCGCCCAGTGCTGGCCCCCCCCTCCCCCCCACCCCCCCAAGCCAAGCCAAGCCAGACCACCACCCCACCCCCCCACCCAAGCCCCCACACCCAAGCCCAGAGGACCACGCAGCGCCCCAGCCCGCCCCACCCAGGCACCGGACCCGACCACCCGACCAACGGAGCCCCCACCGCCCCCGCCAGGCACCGGAGGCCCCCACCCCCACCCCAAACCACGGCAGAAGGGCAAGGAGCAGCGACGACCAGGCCGCCCACCCCCTAAGTCATGGAGTCAGCCACGGGAGACCAGAGAGACCGAATTCTTTCAAAGTTACTTGAACTTTGGGCTGACGTTTTTTCCAAGCTGATATGATCAAACAGCAGATTTCTGTGTTGACTTATGTTTATATTTTTCTTGTTTTTCCAATTTATTAAAATGTTTTTTTTAGCAATACAAAGAGTTATGAAATTGATAGATGCTAATCCTTCTTCTATATCGATGGCACTCATGTCACCAAGCACACAAAGTGACGGTGAGGCCGTGATTGAAACCTTAAGCCAGACCGATAAATCGACACAAACCTGCTGCCAGAGAGCCTGGACAGGTACCGACAGCGTGCATGTAGCTGTCGGGTAGATTACTGTCACAGTGCTCGCAAATGTCTGAGTTACTGAGACCCATCTTGAACCTTCTCTGTCCAGTGTAGTAAATTCTGTGAAGAGTTTTGAGATGGATTAGCTGCAAATATGGACTTTTTGTCAGTTTAAAGGTGTTTAGGCAGAGTTCTGACCAGAAGCTTTCATCTGTGCTGATGCTCAAATCTGCATCCCATTTTGTTGTCGGAAGGGAAATATTGTTATCTAAATTACATAAAAGTTTGTATATTTTGGAGAGAGTTCTATTCATTGAAAAATTAATCAGAGTGGTAACTACATCTGGTAGCTTTAAATCGTTGTCTTTATATTTCAACTTTTTAGTAATACTTGATTTAAGTTGCTGATATTCCAAGAAGTTATTTATTCCATGTTTGTCTTGAAGTTCCTGGGGAGTTATGAATCTTCTATCAATAGTTACGTGCTCTAGTTGTTTATGCCCCCTGCTTGCCAAGCTGGGAAGTGAATCATTTTTTTATTTATAAGGATGTCCGGGTTGTTCCAGATGGGTGTCATTTTGCACGGTTGAATTGATGATTTTGATATTTTGAGAAACTCCCACCAGGCTGTTAAAGTGGTGTTTATATTAATAGTTTTGAAACAATCCTGTTTTTTTAACTATTTGGCTAATAAATGGTAGCTCTGAGAGGTTGATCTTTCCACATAACGCCTGTTCCAAGTCTTACCATGAGTTGGTTTCTGGATTATTTTTTTACCATTTTAAGATGTATTGTAATCTATTTGCAAGAAAGTATTTGTGGAAATTAGGTAATTCTAATCCTCCACAGCTTTTTGCAGATTTTAAAGTTTTTAGACTAATTCTTGCAGGTTTATTGTTCCATAAAAAGCTTGATATGGATGAGTCTAATGTTTTGAACCATTTTAATGGCGGTTGTGTGGGAATCATTGAGAAGAGATAATTAACTTTGGGTAAGATTTTCATTTTAACCGTGGCTACCTTGCCCATAAGGGACAGAGGCAGGTTGGTCCAGCGTGTTAGATCGTCCTGTATGCTTTTCAGTAATGGGGTGTGGTTTAGCTGCACCAGTTCTGATAGTTTGGGGGAAAAGTAGATACCTAGATATTTGATATTTCCTGTTTTAACTGGAATTGTGAGCCTTTGTTCCATATTCCTGTTGAGTGGTAATAACACAGACTTA
This sequence comes from Oryzias latipes, assembly GCF_053564925.1. Lineage (NCBI taxonomy): Eukaryota > Metazoa > Chordata > Actinopteri > Beloniformes > Adrianichthyidae > Oryzias > Oryzias latipes. The sequence continues at coordinate 449,776 of NC_136247.1, forward strand.
TTCCAATTAATGGAATCGTCTGATATGGAAGAGAATTCATTAATGATCATTGCTGTTTCATTTACAGAATGTAAATTCCTTAAAAACAGTAATATGTCATCTGCATAGAGACTAATTTTATGATGGCTGTGTTTGGTTTTTATTCCTATAATGCTCTCATTCTGTCTTATTGCTACAGCAAGAGGCTCAATGAATATAGCAAAAAGAGAAGGAGAGAGTGGGAACCTGTCTGGTTCCTCTTCCAAGAAAAAACCTGTTTGAAGTCTGTTTATTAGTTCTAACTGATGCATTGGGGTTGTGGTGTCCCCACTCTGACCCATACTCCAACACAGTAGGTGGCGGTACTGCACTTTTACTTCGGTGCCTCCCGCCAATAAAACCACAAGAACAAGAAGAAGACAATTGGTTTAGTCAGTTTAAGTAAGTTTGTTCAGTCGTCCTCTGTTAAATTTAAAGCTTGAGTTAATTTTGTTACTTTGACCTCTTTTAAGGGCCCATTTTTGCCCATTTACACATTTGCCAAATAAATTTGAAAGTTTTTGATAAAATTGTTTGCTGTCCTTGTCTTTTACTGCTCGGTCCACCACAGCCAGTCCCCTGGTGCTGGGATGAGCAGGGGCTTCTGAACCGAATGAGGGTAATCCGGGAGGAATGGTTTAAATGTTTTTGAGGTCCATGGGGCTAGCATTATTGGTGCATCCGGTGGCTGTGGAAGTGAAGCCAGTGGAGGTGGGGTCACTATCGGTTGGGATGTCAGTCATTTGGGTCCAGGACTTACTTTCAGCTAACATCCTAAAGTCTCCCTCGATGTCACCAACTCTGGCCCCCGGATAACACCTGACTGTAGCCGCTGGGAGCTCCACGTGTCTAACTACAGAAGAGCCAATTACCAGAGTTGAGGGTTCAGCGGGTGTGTCGCTGAGGAGGGAGAACCTATTACTAACATGGAGTCTTGGGTGCTGACTCAAGTGATTTCACATCGTGATTGACTGAACGCACCTCATTTATTTTATCAGCATCAAGCAGTCCAGGGAGAACTGGAAAACAGGCAGGGTTGAGGCTCTTGAGGACTAGGGCTGGCCACCCCTGATCTATGTGCTCAATATAAAAAAAAACGGGCCTGGGTTGGTTTCAACATTCCCAGCTAGGAGCATAATCATCAACAGTTATAGGTGTCCCAACAAAGACTTAGATGGCTTTCCATGTTTACCTTCAGTAGGTGGCCTGGCATAGCCATTCTCCAGAACTCTTGTGAAGAGAATGTGCTGACTCCTTTTAGCTGGAAAAAGGATTTATTCGCTGTTGTCCTCTTGATTTACCTCTTTTCGTAGGTATACCTTGTGCTATCCTAGGCACTTTAACATTGGGAGTTGGGTCATCTAGACCCCACGAGACAGTGCGCTGAACCATTCTTCTATGATTTGTGATCTTCACTGATGTCCATGGAATACATGAAATCCTCTTCACCTTTATCAACCTTTTTCATTGTGGGGATAACACGTCAATATAAGAGTGGGGCCATAGGATAGCACAAGGGTTATGTGAGGCGCATCAGCAGGAAGAAGGCTATAAATGCAGTTTGAGCAAGTATTGGAGGTAGAGACTGTAGTTTTTTCTTGTATCTAAACAGCTTTTTAGGCAAGAGAACTTGAGCTAACTGTGTGTCTGCACCACGGTGGCCGTCTTATTTTTCTTGTTTAATCCCTGGTATAGCATCATCAGGGGCAACAACTAGTGTTTCTGTTTTCTCAGAGTTTAGCTGCAGAGAGTTTTTACAGAGCCATTTTTTATCTGCATCAGGCAGCTCATTAGAGGTCCAGCTTGTGTGTCTCAGATGGCTTAAAAGAGCAATAAAGCTGGATATCATCTGCAAAGAAGTGGTAAGAGACATTGCTGAACTCCTTAGTGATCTTTCCAATGGGGATCATGTATAAAAGAAACAGAACTAAGCCCAGAACAGAGCCCTGAGGAACCCCACACAGTAAGTCTGCTGACTTAGATATTATGTGGTTAGCCATGACACTGAAATTCCAACCACATAGGTAAAACCAGTGGAGAACTGACCCTGACAGACAAATCAGGTCCCTCAATCTTTACAATAAGATCTGATGGTCAACCGTGTCAAAGGCTGATGAAAGATCTTGTAAAACTAGGACAATGTATTTGCCAGAATCAGCAGACATCAAAATGTCAGTGGACACTTAGCAGGGCTGTTTCTGTGGAGTGATGTTCACGAAAACCTGATTGAAAGGTGTTATAGAAACTCATTTTATCCAAGAGCTCTGATAATTGTTTACAGACCACCTTTTCCAGAATTTTTGAAATAAATGGAAGCTTTGAGATGGGTCTACAATTCTGGAAGACTGATGAGTCCAAATTAGACTTTTTTAAGCAAAGGCTCCACTATGGCATCTTTAAATTAGTTTGGAAACACACCAGTGGAGAGCGAAAGGTTTATCCTTTCAGTGACACTTTAACAATAACATCATATGCTTTTAGGGAGAGTTCGGAAGGAATCACATCAGATGGACAAGTAGAAGGTTTCAACTTGGTCAACAGAGCTGATATGTCCTCCAGAGTGACAGGCCTAAAAGTAGACCATTTGTGTGAAACTGGGTCCACATCAACACAATCATCACAACAAGGAGGTGGGAGCTGGTCTTTGATCTTGATCAAGAATAGAGGAGAGAAGGTGAGTAGAAGAGGATGAGAAAAGAGGACAGAACCCCAGTGCACCATAGTTTCCCCAGCTTCAAACTTCTAGCAGCCTTGTAACAACTTTGTTTTTGTTAAGTTTAATTTCATTTAAATAAATTAACAGTAAGGTAAATATTCTCTGAATACTAGCTATTCTGACAATGAGCCTGGCCAAAGAGGAATGTTTTAAGTCTAACTTTGAATGTAGAAACTGTGTCGGCCTCTCTTACATGAGCTGGGAGCTTATTATATAAAACAGGCTTGATGACTAAAGGCTCTACCTTCAACTGTACTTCTACAAATTCTAGGAACCACAAGCAGTCCTGCATTTTGTGTGCAAAGTGTTCTGTGAAGGGGGGTCTACGGGCAGGGGTGCCCAGTTTAGTTTGTCTGTTAAGTAAAGGTTTAGTATTATCCTATTGAATTCTATAGATTTATGATCCTTTTTTATTGTATGTTTACCTTATAATTACCGGTACGAAGCCCATTGAGGCGACTGTTGTTGTGAATTTGGGCTATATAAATAACATTGAATTGAATTGAAATTGGTTAGGTGTAACCTGGGTGGTTTTTACTGGTTCTGTTTTGCCTTACCCGTCTGTTAGTTTTTTTCCACATTACTGGTCACTTTCTGCTTCCCGTGGCACCGACGTCACGTTATCATGTGGGATGGTTGGCCAATCACGGTTTTTCCTCTCCCGTCATCACAGCATCACGTGACACGGTGCGACCAGTTGCGTACGCTTATTAATGTGCGGGGAATCAGTGGTGTAAGGTGCGGCAGGGGTACCGGTCTGAATCTAAATAACGTTTTCGTTTAACCGCCATATTCCGCTACGTGATTTTTGTGGTACATGTTATGTTGTAGGAGCCCTCTATCTGGTCCACATGTCTATCAGTCCACATATTGAAGACATTAGTGATATGTGGTTGGCGGAACTTGGTGAGTCATTCATTTGTTTGCTAACGTAGCTTAGCCGCCACCCTTAATCTAATATGGTTAAAGATAGCTTTTCATTAGCTTTTCCTGTTAAACCTGAACATGATGAGTTATAGTACAAATCAAATGTTGTACATTTAATGTGAATATGTGTTATATTAATGTGATTAACTTTCTGTCTTTGTTTTACACAAATGTGGCACAGTTAGTGCTGTGTTTTATGAACTGTGTGTGCACACTGTGATATGTCGACAGACAGAAGAATATGTTTATTCCGGTTAATGTTTTGGATTTATGTTAACCTGTGATTTCTTGTGGCCTTGGTCATGTTATCCAGGCCAGGTCATGATGGCGATCTAGACCCTGGAATCTGAACACCCAGAAGAGCCGCTTCCTCCCGGTGGGCCGGTAGGGCTTTTTTCCTAATAGCCCAAACCGATGAGCCGGTTTCCTCTCTTCTTTCTCTCTTGGCTTCACAAGTTGCCCAAAACCAAAGAGACGTTTCTTTCCCTCTGTTTCACTAAACAGTCCAATAACTCTGATTTGACTTATCCTTACAGCATTGGCCTACGTGAGCCACCATGGACATGAGAGTTGCACAATCCAATGCATCCTCTGAACTGTGGGTGTCTAATATTTTCTTCTGTGGTGCAGTTAAGAGATGTTGGACTTTTTTATATGAAAACCTATTTCAATAAGAGCATAGAGTAGTGGTGATTTTCCCGAAGTGCTTCTGTGTATATATGTGTGATTGGCCATTCTTTGTCTCATTATCTGTCACTGTAAATTTCCTGCACGTGTAATAAATGGTGCTAATCCATAAACAATTTCAGTCTCCTGCCCCTCCCTCCGTGAGTCGAGAAGTAGCCATTTATCCATTTATTTATACCATTTAAGTAGCTTCCTGTGACAAAAGTACTACATGTGCCTAGAAACTTCCCTATGCATTTGAGGTCACCTCCAGGCCTTACAAAGTGTGTGTATGGAGCCACCAGTTCCGTTTTGACTCATATTTTTGAATGTCTCTTAATCAATAACTGAAACGTCAGCTCTCGTGTCAATTTTAAAGTTTACCCTCATATTGTTTATGGGCAAAATTACAGTCCCTGCATAATTCTCCTTTGTGTGAGTGCTGTGATTGTTAGGTTCATGACACTGCGTTTTTTTTCTATGCTGTCCCTCTGACTTTCTGACAGCTGAGACTTTAGCCAGCTGAAATTCAGGTTGGTTAGCTTGGAGATTCACCTGACGCGTTATCTCTTCCACCTGACGTTCATGCTCGATTACACAGGTCAGCGTCATGTCTACTTTATCTGGAGCTGGCAGGAAAGTTCTTTGTCCAATATTCGGACGACCGGATGATCCTGAATATGTTCGTCTCTTTTGTCGCCAACCTTATAGTGATCAGCAAGTTCAAATAATGTCCTGAATGACATTTTGGCCGTGTCTCCCTGTTTTTGGTTCCGTTGGTAGAAACACGCTCGTTCGTAAATAATATTGCGTCTTGTAATAAAGTAGTGGTCAAACGTCTGCAAAGTGACATCAAATTTCTTCCTATGAGCCACCTTGTCAAATTAAAATGAAGCAAATGTTTTTTTCAGTTTTACTGCTCATCGTATAGATCAGCTAACTCACTTGACTCTCGCCGTCATCTTTATTCAGCTTGGTCACCAACCAGTAGCGGCAGAAATGCTGTCTCCACTCCGGCCACTCAGCTGGGCTGTCGAATTTAAACTCACTTGGTGGGTTGAACTTTGTCATGTCTTCTGTCCTGACGCACAAGTACTTCTGACAACATGTAATGTCTGTATTTGTCTTACAGACTTATATAATAAGGTACACTCTGTAGGTAACCCTTGTGCTATCTTAGATGACCCCACCCTTACATTGCCGTGTTCTCCCCACCATGACAAAGGTGGATAAAGGTGGAAAGATTTCATGTAATCTATGGACACCAGTGAAGATCACAAGTCAATGAAGAAAAAAGGTTCAGCGCACTGTCTAGTGGGTCAAGATGACCCAACTCCCAATATTAAAGTGCCTAGGATATGAACGAAAGTTTTCTCTCTTCAGAAAGTCGAAGGATTTGAAGGACCAAACGTAATAGCAGGCACTAGACGAAAGAGCTGAAAATTTTAATAGTTGAATGGGTAAAATAGGTGAAAAATTGTAGCCGAAAAATGGCGGAAGATACTATAATAACAATAAATAAAGAGAAACAGGAAAACAGTATTCAACCAATAAAAGAATACTCACCAAAGAATGATTTTGCACGTGTACAGGGAGTGGAGAACGTGCAGTCTTGCGCATGCCCCCTTAAGGAGCCTAGTTTTGGAAATGACATCACTGCACCAACTCTGTTTTCAGCTACCCTGAAGTCAAAGTTGAGAGCTGCTGGCTGTGTGAAGCTGGGACATCTCCTGCAGACTACTGCTCTTGAGCTTCACTGGCATGCGATCTCTCAGAGTGCTGCAGAATCTTGTGAGAGAGGACTGTCTGTCCTTGCCCATATCAAGCCTGCGTGATTGATTCGAGTGAATCTAACCAGTGCCATCCCTCATAGGACTGCCATCCCTCCGGCCTGTGAGGTATGGCAGGAGGATGAAAATAAACTCCTGTCCTGGACTACTCTCCAAATGGGGAACTTTAAGACGATTAGGAAGAAGTCTTTGTATTTTGTCAGTGTCAAATTTTGGGTTTTGAACTTGGTCTCTCTCTCTCTCTCTCTCTCTCTCTCTCTCTCTCTCTCTCTCTCTCTCTCTCTCTCTCTCTCTCTCTCTCTCTCTCTCTCTCTCTCTCTTTGCACTGCATGCTGGGAGATTGGTGGCGGCGACAGCATGGGCGGTGTGGGTGAGTGTGTTTGAGAGTTTGACAGAAAGTTTGTGTGGTTTGGTGCTCCTTTTTTTCGTTTTCTATTTGGAGTTATTTACTGATTTAACGACTTTCACTGGTGAGTTTGGGGGATCCGTGGTTCACCCGCCTCGCCGGGATGGCGTCTCGGACGCCGTCCTTGTCCCTGAGGCATGGGGTCCGCGTCCAACCCGACCCGCAGGTGGCTGTGGAGACAATTCTCCTTGCTGTGGGAGACTTGATTGGTCACGCTAACATTACTTATGCTTCTCGGATGAACAAAGGAGTGATTGTTTTTTTGACGGAGGAGCGTTTGGTGTCTGACTTGATCGCGTGTGGCATCACTGTGGGCGGGGAGTTCCTGCAGGTGTCCCCGCTCCCGGTGCCGTCGACGCGGGTCATTGTTTCGGGTGTTCCCCCGTTCATTCCCAACGACGCTCTGGAGAAAGAGCTGCAGCGTTATGGAAAGTTTGCCAGCGGTTTCCGAACTGTAGGTTTAGGATGCAGGAGTGAGAAACTGAAGCATGTTCAGTCCTTTCGTAGACAGGTGTTCATGTTTCTGAGCTCTTCTGCTCAGAATCTGGACGTGTCCTTCCGCGTAAAACACGGGGATGGCAATTATTTGGTCTGTGCCAGCACGGGAATTATGAAGTGCTTTGAGTGCGGAAACGCTGGGCATAAGCGCGCCGCCTGCCCTCACAGGACGGCCGAAGGGCGGCCTGATGAGGCCGCTCAGGTGGAGGAGGGGCTCGCCGCTGCAGAATCTGTGGGTGTGGGGGACCCCGCCCTTCTAACTGGTACGGATCCTGGTGAAGGTTGTAGCTCTGAAGCTGCTCAGAGCAGCATTAGTGAAGTTAATGTTAGAGACAACACTGTTGCTCCTTCCTCAGAGCTTCAGGAGGAGTCTGAAGGTGGTGTAAGTGTCAGTATAGAGAATGTTGGCGGTGTTTCTGACCATTCTAGTGGTGATAAAATGGGCACAGGGGTGACTGGTGAAGGGGTTGAGTGTGCAGATGGACAGTCTGCCGTTAGTGATGATTTTTCTGCTGTGATTCTTTCTCCTGTCACCACTGACATGGAGCTGGATTCAGACTCTGACTGTGTCTCTCTGGCTGAGTCCCAGATATCGTCCGATGACATCTATTCAATTGAGGAAATCAATCACTTCCTAGATGATTCATTTGGTAGACCAGTTAAAGTGGCTGATTATTTTCCAGATTTGGAGAAATTTATTCTGACGTCACTAACTTTACAGAAATTGGTTGACTTTAATATACTTGACGAGAAGAAACGGTTTCGATTAAAGAAACATGTCACTACCATTCGTAAACAGTTGAAGGCTTTGAAGGGTAAAAGCTCCAGAAGGCTGAAAATGAAGAAAAAGGGTGAAACACTGACGTAGTTATGACTGTGTGTGTGTGGATGATCCTTTTCCTGTTATTTCCTTCATTTTTCCTTCTTCACTCTATGTTTACATTTAAGGCAGGCTCTTTAAACATTAATGGTGGGAGGGATGCGGAAAAGAGGGCGATTATTAAAGATATTTTTGAAGATAAAGCTTTTGTTTTTACAGGAGACACATAGTGATGTAGCAACTGAGGCAGAATGGGCTCTGTGGTGGAGGGGTCAGTCTTTCTTTTCTCACGGTACAGTCTTCTCTGCTGGGGTGACGATTCTTTTCTCACCTAGGCTGAGTTTTAATATCTTATCCGTTAGTGAGGTGGTCGCGGGCAGGTTCCTTGCTGTGAGGGTTGAACTGAACGGGTTTTATTTTTGTTTGATTAACCTTTATGCACCTGCAAATGGTGCTCACAGAATCCCTTTTTTCCTCACTTTAGAGGATTTTTTGAAAAACTGTAATCCAGGGGATGTTATAGTGATGGGCGGTGACTGGAACTGCACGTTAGATTTTACTTTGGATAGAACAGGTGCAAAACCTCATTTCCTCATTTTCTTTGGTTGACGTGTGGCGGCTTAATAATCCCCAAACCACACAATATACGTGGGCCAGGAATGTGGGTGGGAAATTGAGCCTTGCTAGACTGGACAGATTTTATATCACAGACAGTTTTAGAAACAGGGTTTATGGATGTTCCATTTATCCAGTTGCATTTAGTGATCATCATATGATAATACTAGAATTACACCTTGGATCTTCTACAAAAGGAAGTTCATACTGGCATTTTAATGTGAAGCTTCTACTAGATAGAGTTTTTTGTGAGAAATTTGAGTTTTTTTGGGAGCTTTGGAGATGTAGAAGATCTGATTTTGCTTCTGTTAGCCAGTGGTGGGAGGTGGGTAAAGCACAAATACGGGTTTTCTGTCAGCAGTATACAAGTCATTCCACAGTTACAACTAAGAGAGCAATATCTGCTTTGGAAAAAGAAATCTCTGGGCTAGAAAACACTTGTTTAACTCATAGTGCTTCACAAGGACAATTACTTAAGAGCAAACGGGGTGAACTAAGTTCTTTTCTCCGTGAAAGGGCTAAGGGAGCTTTAGTTCGAGCTCGGTTCACCACCATCAGAGACATGGATGCTCCCACGTCATTCTTTTTCAACCTGGAGAAATCTGTTTCTAGGAAGAAACAGATGGTCTGTCTGCGCCTTCTTGATGGGACTGTTACTACGAGCCCGGCTGCTATGAGAACTCTTGCGGTGGATTTTTATAGCAGCTTATTCGGAAAAAAGGACTGCGACAGCGACTGTGTGGATCAGCTGCTGGAGGGACTCCCACGACTGAGTGACGCAGACAGGGATCTTTTGGATTCTACAATCTCCATGGAGGAATTGACTGCTGCTGTGGGTCAGATGGCGCTCGGGAGGTCTCCTGGTTTGGATGGGCTGCCGGCGGATTTTTATAAACACTTCTAGAAGTGCCTGGGCCCGGATCCACTAGAGGTGTACGAGTATTGCTCAAAGACTGGATTGTTACCTTTCTCATGCCGTCATGCTGTTCTGTCTCTTCTTCCTAAGAAAGGGGACTTAACTCTCCTGAAAAACTGGAGACCGCTTGCTTTGCTCTGTACAGACTATAAGTTGCTTTCTAAGGTCCTGTCCAATAGACTTAAGAATGTTTTGGGTGTAATCATTCACAGAGATCAGTCCTATTGTGTGCCTGACCGATCTATTATGGACAATCTTTTTCTTGTACGTGATTTATTTGATGTTTGCAAACACTGTGACACCTCAGTTGGACTATTATGCTTGGATCAGGAGAAGGCTTTCGATAGGGTTGATCATTCTTATTTATTTTCTGCTTTGAGAGCTTTTGGTTTTGGAGAGTTTTTTATTTCTTTGTTGACTCTTCTGTATAAGGAGGTCTTTTGTTTAGTCAAGATTGGTGGCGGACTGAGCAAACCTGTTATGGTTCAGAGAGGGATTAGACAGGGATGTCCCTTTTCTGGACAACTTTACGCTATTGCCATTGAACCTTTTCTCCATAGGTTACGTACTCGGCTTACAGGATTGATGTTACCAGAAATGTCCCACAAACCGTCTCTTCTGGTGTCTGCATATGCAGATGATGTAACGGTCTTTGTTCGACATCAGGCAGATATTGATTCTCTGTGTAATGTTCTGGATATTTTCCAAAGGGCTTCTTCGGCTAAGGTGAACTGGGATAAGAGCACCGCTCTATTGTTGGGACGTTGGTCGGGCTCCACGTTGCCTCTTTTGCCTGGGAATCTTAATTGGGGAACGGAGGGGATGAAGTTTTTAGGAGTATATTTGGGCAGTGACGTTTTTCAGAAAAATAATTGGGAGGGCGTCATGGAGAGAGTGTGTGCCAGACTGTCTAAATGGAAATACCTGCTGCTTCAGCTTTCCTTCAGGGGTAGAGTTCTTGTTGTCAATAACTTGGTTGCCTCGACACTTTGGCATAGTATGATGGTGTTGCCTCCTCCTGCAAGCCTCATCACTGCACTTCAAAAGACCGTGGTGGATTTCTTTTGGTCTGGTCATCATTGGCTAAGAGCTGCCGTTCTCTACCTGCCGGTTGAGGAGGGCGGTCAGGGATTGATTGATATTTCAGCCCGTGTAGCTGCCTTTAGACTGCGGACAGCGCAGCGTCTAGTCCACAGTTTTGGACTGCCGTGGTTGGATACTGCATGTGTGCTGCTGAGGAAAGCTGGGGGTTATGGATTTGACAAACATTTGTTTCTGCCCCAGCTTCATACCTTGGACCTGACTGGACTTTCACCTTTCTACTGCTCTGTCCTACGAGCCTGGCGACTGTTGCTCTGCAAGAGGGAATTGGTTTCAACGCCTGGAACATGGCTGTTCGAAGAACCTATTTTTGGAAACGACCTCTTCAATTCGCAGACTCTTTTTTCAGCTACCCTGAGGTCGAAGTTGAGAGATGCGGGCTGTGTGAAGCTTGGACATCTCCTACAGACTCCTGCTCCTGAGCTTTCTGATTTAACTGGGATGCGATCTCTCAGAACACTGAATAATCTTGTGAAGGAGATTTGTCTCTCCTTGCCTGTGTCCTATCAAGCTTATGTGATGGATCCTACTGCATCTCGCCAGTGGGTGGATGGTGTGGATTTCATGTTTCCTCCTCTGCAGGTTTCTCCGGCCTGCGAGGGATGGCAGGAGGACGGGACGAAACTCCTGTCCTGGACTACACCTCAAATAGGAATCTTTGAAACGATTGGGAAGAAGTCTTTATATTTTTTATGCGTTAAAGTTTTGAACTTGCGCTCCTTAATGGACGTCAGAGTGTCGAGGTGGGCTGAGTTGTTTGGCACGGGGTCTTCCCCGAGGGGCTGTTGGAGATCCCTGTACAAAGCTCCTGTTGAGAAACGGGTAGGTGACCTCCAGTGGAGGGTCGTACACAGGATCATAGCCACAAACAGATATCCGGTGCACCTTAATCCTGGTGCGGGGGATGGGTGTCCGTTCTGTTCTGTTGCAGAAACTGTGGAACATCTTTTTTTGCAGTGTTAACGTCTGACTGGACTTTTTTCTCTTCTTCGTTCTTTTTTTGAGGGGCTGGGAGAACAGTTTTCATCTGTGTGTTTCATTTATGGGCCAAAATATTTGGCCAGACAGCGAAGAGTCCATGTTTTGTTAAACTTTCTTTCCGGTGAAGCCAAGTTGGCGGTATGGTTGACGAGGAAAAATCGGATACGGGGAATTGGGTCTGACGATGTCCTGTTTCTTTTTAGAAGACTTTTGGTGGCAAGGTTGAACGTCGAGTTTGGTTTTTATAGGCTAACACATGCACTTGATGTTTTTGAAAATATTTGGGCTGTACAAAATGTTTTGTGTTCCGTCAAGGATAACTCTTTAGTGGTAAACTTTTGAGTTTGTTTCTTTGTTTTTGTGTTTTCCTTAATTTGTGATGTGAATATTTTATTTGTGTAATGATGATTGGTCATTAAAGGTGTTTTGAAACTCAAACTCTCTCTCTCTCTCTCTCTCTCTCTCTCTCTCTCTCTCTCTCTCTCTGTCTCTCTCTGTCTCTCTCTGTCTCTCTCGATATATATATATATATATATTCCAGCCACTTGATTGTGGTTCCTGATTGTGTGCTTTGGTGCTGTCCTGTAGGCCAGCCCTTTCTAGCCATTGGTAAGACTTCTTGATATCAGCCACTTCAGTTATGGTATGGTGGTATATGCAGGGGTTTGTCCTCCCATGAGGATCTGTCCTCCAGCACTGTATCCTCTGCTCTCCATTGCTTCAGACATTCACTGAGCACACTGTCAGTTGGGGCCTTGAGCTTGATGTACTCATGCATCTTGGATGTTTCATCCTGGATAGTGGCTTCTACGCTCACTAGTCCTCGGCCTCCTTCCTTGCGGCTAGCATACAGTCTCAGGGTGCTGGATGTGGGATGGAACCCTCCATGCATGGTGAGGAGCTTTTGTGTTTTAACATCCGTGGTCTGTATCTCTTCCTTTGGCCATCTTATTATTCCTGCAGGGTATCTGATAACTGGCAGTGCGTAGCTGTTTATTGCCCGGGTCTTATTTTTGCCATTGAGCTGGCTTCTCAGGACTTGCCTTACTCGTTGGAGGTATTTACCACCACCACCATCAAGGATGCACACCACCCTGCACACAACCTGTTCAGCCTTCTGCCCTCAGGGAGGAGGTACAGGAGCCTCCGCTCCCGGACCACTAGACTCAGAAACAGTTTCACACACCAGGCCATCAGGATGCTAAACACCCTCTCCCCTCTCCACCTACCCACCACCCATATCCCCCCATGAACAGTGCTCAAACGAACCCCCCCCCCCGCTGCCTTGAGACACTGCCTTAAGTGCACTCGCACTTTTATAGCAAATTGCCTATGTTGTATATTGTAAATTGTATCTTTTTCTTTCTTTTACTTATTTATTTTATTTTAAACATATACTTTGTTTTTATTTTTCTTCCCCTGAACAGACACGAGAGAGTAAGAAACGGATTTTCGATTCATTGTATGTGATGCACATGTGAAGAATTGACAATAAAGTTGACTTTGACTATTTAGCTGTTGCAGCTTTCCTTTTTGCCTGCTCCAGGTTGCCATTTGCCTGTGGAATTCCAAGGTACTTGTAACTGTCCTCGATGTCTGCTATTGTTCCTTCTGGGAGTGAAACCCCTCCTGTGTGGACTACCTTGCCTCTCTTTGTCACTATCCGGCTGCATTTCTCGAGGCCGAATGACATCCCAATGTCAGTACTGTAGATCCTGGTGGTGTGGATCAGGGAGTCAATGTCATGCTCGCTCTTAGCATATAGCTTGATGTCATCCATATAGAGGAGGTGACTGATGTTGGCCCCATTTCTGAGTTGGTATCCATAGCCAGTCTTGTTGATTATTTGGCTGAGGGGGTTCAGAACTATGCAGAATGTGGGGACAGAGCGTCACCTTGGTATATCCCACATTTGATGGACACTTATGCAAGTGGCTTGCCATTGGCTTCAAGGATGGTTTTCCACAGCTTCATTGAGTTTCCTATGAAGGCTCTTAGAGTCCTGTTGATGTTGTACAGCTCCAAGCTCCATCAGTGATCCATGTGTGTGGCATTGAATCATAGACTTTCTTGTAATCAATCCAGGCTGTGCACAGGTTGCCAGGCGCTCGTGGAGTGCGGTGAGTTTCTTTAGCCAGTAGGCATGTATCATGTCAGGGCCCGGTGCTGTCCAGTTCTTCATACATGAGACTCTTTCTTGGATGTCTGCCACTGTGATGGTTACAGGATTCTGTTCAGGGAGGTTGCTATGTTCCTTTCTCAGAGAGACCAGCCACTGGGCATTGCTGTTATGTGCTTTCTCTTTCTCCCAAATGCTTTTCCAGTACTATTCAGTTTCCAGCCTTGGTGGGTCTGCTCGGCTGTTTTGACCCTGCCACTGAGCGTACACTTTCGCAGGTTGATTTGCAAACAGCCTGTTTATTCGTCTGGCTTCATTCTCTCTTGTGTACCTCTTTAGGCGGCTGCTTAAGGCTAGGAGCCTTTGTTTGGCAGTTTCCAGTGCTTCAGGTTTAGGCATCTGGCTGTATCTCTTAGGTACTTGCTTTCTCATTGTACCTCTTTGAGCCTCTGTCAGCCTACTCACATCCTTCCGAGTTGCCTTGATTTTGGCCTCTTACCGTTGCTTCCATGGTGGGTATGTTTTTCTCCCATGGTTACTCTTATAGCCAAGCATCTCAAGGATCACTGCTGCTGAAGTGTAAACCAGTTCATTGGTTTCTGTGATGGTTGTGGTAGGAATTGCCCTCAATGCTTCATTCACAGTTTCCAGTAGACTTTCAGGCGGTACATCACTTAACCGTTGTAGCTGGTGTCGGGGTTGGCTAGTGTTCATTCTAGACATGATCTTGTCTTTCAGGTCAGTTGCTGCCTCGCTAAGCGTATCTGTGGTTGTTGGGGCTGTGTACCCAATCTCAGGGTGGGAGTGTGGTATAGCCTCCTCTCTGACCTGTTGTTCTGGCTCTCCCGTGGTATTGCCATTGTATTGTAGCGCTTCAATTTCAAGTTGTGACCGGAGTTGCCGCTTGTGGATGTTCAAGCATTGGGCTACCAGTTGTTTGGCAGTTAGCCTTGATTGTGGGTTTCGAAGCATCCGTTCATTCCACATTCTCTGCATGTATCCCCTCTGGGTGGGATTACTTGAGTAGTAGCATTCTAACAGAACCTTGTTCTCACATCTAGTCCATTTCCGTCTTGTTCCAGTAGCCCACTTTCCATCAGGGTGCTCTGGTCCCCCAGCACCTGAGGCAGACTTTGTTTGGCCGGGCGACGTCTGAGCCGGCATGACATGTGGTTCATTGTCTCTCATGTTGTGAGGTAGGCGGTAGCGTTAAGGGTCTTGCCCAAGGAACCTCACTGGGGTTGTTAATTGCTCACCATTGTTATGGTAATTGCCCAATTCCCATGCTAATCATTTCTTATAGCACATTTTTTCACAGAGGCCAATGGATCTTAAATAAAATTAATTTCACTTCAAAAAAAGGTCTATTCAATTTTATACAGTCTAAATATTTTACATCTGACAATGAAGCAATCCAGATAATAAACTCAAGAGGGCCTACGGGAAAAAATGAAACGCCTGCCTAAAATGTAAATGTCCAAACCATTAAAAAATTACACTAAATTAAACTTGCAAACATTTGTGAACATAGGAGTTTGGAGTTAACCTCCCTTTCTCTCCTGAAACTTCACCCGGCCATCAATGTCAGGATTCAAATCCTGTGCAGCAACACATTTACTGTCATTCAAGTGTGCAAAACACAGTGGCAACTCCTGCCTACATCCTGACCTTTAATGGGGTGCCATCAGTGACGTCACGTGACCAGTTCACTCCAACATCGTCCAGCACACTAACTAGAGAGCTGACTATGTCATCAGCTGTTGTTGTGTCCAACAACTCCAGAAACTTCACTGTGACGTCTCTTCAACACATCTAATAAATATGCTCAGCTGTATATACCCGTGATGTCGGTGCTTTCATCAATAGCGACCGAAAAGGCAATCAATGACTGGATTCCTTCATTTGGCGCCCAAGTCTCCTCAGAGATGTTGGATCTGTAATCGTAATCTTTGACAGACTTATGCTAGCAAAGGGTGACTGCATTTTGGGATACAACCTTTCTGTAGCCTTCAGCATTTTTTAACAAGTTCACCATCTAAAAATGGTTTGGTTGTTTGCACCAACTTTTTTGCAATAAGGTAGCTAGGTGTCACTGCTCCATCACTGACATCACGGCTTCAGCAAATGCAGACCGTTATTCATCAGTCCAGCTAATAGTTGATAAATCTTATTTTTTCTTAATTGCAAATGGTGAAACTTTTCTTTATGGTGAGTCTCATTGTGGTGCTGAAAGTTATATTCTTTGAGCACTGTGACCTGTTGATGACATACCAAGCATGCAGGTTTTGAATTCAGCTCTGTGAACAAATAAAACTGTCAATTTTTCCTGAAAAGCTCAGGACTTCACTTCAACCTTTTTTTTTCTTTTTGCCGACATCTTGGTCATTATTGTGTCACAACTGATCATTCTTATGGCAACGTAAAATTGTTGAGGCTCACAGGAAACCGAACTATCCAGACGCAGAGCTGTTAGGCTTTGCTTTTGGCACATGCAGAGATATGCTGTTTCTCCTGTTTTGCTTTTCCTTTGCTCTCCCTAGTGGCGGAATTGCGCATTTCGGTTATTTCTTAAAAAATCATAACTCGCCACAGGAATGGACTAAAAACATGCTTTCTTTTTTAAACATCCTTTTGATTTTTACTCTTCATGTCTGGGCCAGACTAAAGCACCTTGCGGGCCGGATACGGGCCGTATGTTTGACACCCCTGGTCTAGTGGGTCTAGATGACCCAACTCCCAATGTTAAAGCGCTCTTATCACAACTGGGTGGTTTTTGAAAATATTTCCAGCAAAATGGACGAGCGTGGTGTTGAACCTTTCCCGGGATGACTTTTTTTTCTTTCCAACCCTCGTCAGAAGCGTGGGGGAGACCTTCTCCAGGGCGGATCCTCCTTCCGAATTCACTTCCCCGTTCGGACCCTCAGATTCTCCAGAGCGGGTTAATAAAAAATGTCAATATGATTTATTCAGGGGGAAGCCTTCTTTTATTATCGAATGCGCGCCCCCAACACACTTCCACTGCCCTCTCTCACTCCCTCCTGCGCTGCATGCACTCTCTCCTGTCTCTACACACACACGCGGCCTCAGCACATACACATCCCCAATCCACAACAGTGGGTACAGCCGATCCTGGCTCCAATGCCTGCTTAAAATGAGAAGATTGTAATTGTGCTGTATAATAATGTATAATAATGTAATAATGCAAAAATGGCTCCGCTGTTGACAACACTGTTGTTGACATCCATTGTTAAAGTTAGCTACTTTCCCAAACAACGAGTGACGTCGTTCACCGTTGAGTACAATTCTGCGGGTCACTTCTGGGTCATTTCACATTCACACAGGGGATCATAAAAGTTCGAATCTAATTGGAAATGTGAACGGCCTTTCAAAAAAATCGAATCTTTTCAAAAAATCTGAATTGAGCATTAAACCCTGCAGCGTGAACATAGCCTTAGTCTCCATATTTATGAAGATGCATTTATGTGGATTCAATAATTTGGAAATGTTAGTTTGCACAGATGCCACAAACAGAAATAAAGATTCATTTAAAAATGTTCAGCGAATCAGAAAAGAATTGTTTCCTTCTGCTTGACACCAATGAATCTGTGAACATGGATCACAACTTTCTGGCAGAAGCAGCTCAGTGACTAAAAAACTGTGACATAAGAGAAAATGTAGAAAACCTGCTGAACAGTGTAAGGCTCTGACAAGCCAGCATGGGGTATTAGCTCCATACCAGGACTGTAAAGCAGACGATAAGGCAGGGCTGTGTTTGCTCAGGCACTCTGTATAGTGTGCTCCTTGACATGCAAATACCACCAGCATTGAGCAGTCCTGATCTACAGTGGAGCTCTCTCACCGTCAGTCCACTGTACTGCTTTGAAGGTAGTCCCAAAGCATATGTCCTAAACGCCACTTTCTCGAGTCTGCTATGTCCAGCTCTCAGGGCATGACCGTCCCCTGTGACAGTGACCGAGTCATCTCTGTGTGAATAAAGAACGTCTTCAGTTCACCTTTGCCTTTCACATTGATGATGCCGCGGCATGAACACATGTACCCAAGGTCAGACAGGATGCCGCTTGTCTCCTCGGTTACCTGGACAAGAAGCATATCCACTATCACACAGCTGACACATTTTAGTGCTTTAGTAGAACATCTTACCTGGATCTTGCCCAGAACCCCAGTGGTTTCCATCCTGCTGGCAACGTTAACACTGTTTCCCCAAATGTCATACTGAGGCTTCTGGGCCCCGATCACCCCTGCGATGACTGGTCCGTGATTTATCCCTTCACACAAAGCAGTGAAGGTAAGTATGTTTATCTGCGCAGCATTCTGACTCAACGATCACTCACCGATTCGGAGTCTGAAGTCATTGAAAGAATGTTTGTTAATGAGTTCTAACTTTCCGACCAGCGCGAAGGCAAACTCCAGCATGGTACCGATGTGTGTGTACTGTCGCTCATTCTCCTGCAGGGAGGGAAAACACAATACCATTTCTGAAAACGACAACATATGCATGCACACAGTGAAGCTGCTAATCACCCTCCAGAGGGTTTCAAGCTGATTTACTTTCAATTTCTGTTGCGATCTCTGTGAGCTTAGCATACTTTTTCTGTGGGAATTAAAGTCGCACTGATGACGTTTTGATTCATTTTCAAAGGCTTTCAAGTGGTCTTTTAATTATGATCATTCAATTTTCTGCCTAAATAAAAAAACTTGTGTTGTTTTCTATGACAGTTTCTGCAGAGTAGCAGGAGTTGAGTTGAGGTGCTGAGTAAGTGTGCACTCATTTCCCCTCTTCTCTTTGTTTACACATGCATTTTGTGCTTTCTTTGAACTGCTTCTCGCCAGAGTCATTGTCAATGTTTGTCCGTTGTGTTTAACTGCTGCTGGCCGAAAACATTGAACAAGACATTTTTAAAAGCTGTTCTTTTGTAAATAGGCTTCTTGTCAGACTACACTACACTTCTGAGACATGTCGATACATCCAACTCTGCTGGAACAACCTCCACCTGCTCGCCACTCTTATATCGAACGGTACTTTTCCTTTTTAAATGTATCTGTTTGACTGACACCAGAGGTGGACTGGCGATCTGTTTACTTTTATAGAGTTTACAACCGTACCGTTTAGGCCCACAACCTTCCCTCTGGTACGCTATGGTACAGTCTATTGCTCTGACGTAAAAGAAAATTACTCTTTATTTTGAAAAATATTCCAATGTGTATTAAGTGTTTTACAAAGCATCAAAAATGTTTCAGAAGGGTTTTTGATGAGTATAGATCGGTGACAGACATTCTTCAGCCGCAGGGGTGGGGGTGGATGTAGTTCTCCGTATTCGCTGATTTGATTTATATGAGAGTGTCTCTGGTTCCTAACCACCGTGAATAAGGGCGGAATACAGTACTGTTAAACTTTGACTGTGAAACTTTACAAACGGCACCCCAGAAGAACCTGTTAAAAACACCAAAAATAGTTATTTTATTGGAGTGGGTCTTTAAAGCTCTTCTGTCCCACACGAACAACAACCAAGGCCTTTGTCTTCATCTTATCACAATACAAAAGTTAAGTTTTCATCCAGCTGTGGGAAAGCTGTCCAAGAATGGAAATCACAATGTCTCAGGTGATTGGGCAGGTCAGCTGATGATCAAAGGGTCAGCAGTTCAATCCCCACTCCCCACAGTCAACTGATGTTGTGTCCTTGTGCAAGAAACTGCAGCCTCCCTGCCACCAGTGTGGCTCCACTGGGGTGTGAATATGTATGCAGCGCCAGTGATGGTACTGGCAGCCACGCTTCTGTCAGGCCTCTGTATCCACAGGGCAGTAGCAGTGGCGGCTACTGGTCTGTCAGAGAGGGGAAGCTCATTTTCGGCCTACATCATAAAATTGTCTATTTATTCAAAAGTAAATTCTGCCCGTTCCTTTTCAAGAAAATGGTCTGTGACCCTGTCGTACCAAATAGGAGTCTTTTCAAGTGACTTGACCAGTGTCTTCTCAATGGCCAGCAGAGCCGTGGGCGGGACATAATTATCCAATGACCGCCTAGTTTCGAAGCACTGAAAAAAAAACGTTCAAAGCAGCCCCATTGAAGTCAATGGACGCTGGGCTTCAATAGGGAAATGCACTGTGACGCTGCGGGAATGTATGAGAAGGAAATCGAGTCAGCCGACCTGCTATATGTAACTGATTCTGAACAAACTTGTCTTTGAGATGAACGTTTTCTAACGCATTTTTAGTCAATAAAATGTTAATACAATAGTATATATTTGACTATTAATTTTGTGACATTGTAAGGGAAGCCGAGCTTCCCTTGCAGTCTTAAAGAAATCGCCATTGATCGGTAGCATACCCTCACCAAGTATGGATGAGTAGTGAATAAAAAATGAATACACATTAGCTGCGTTCACATGGGCAAAAGTAATCAGAACACCTGATCGAAAGAAAAATGCGTGATGTAAACACGCCATTCGGAATACTCTGCCCCGATCAGACTCGTTCGGATCAAAATTTCTGTCTGATCGAGATAGGTGGGTTATACCGATTGTTGATCCGATCGTTGTGATTCCGATCGTGTGTCACTACTGCTTTGTTTAACCCTTGTGCTATCTTAGATGACCCCACTCTTACATTGACGTGTTCTCCCTACCATGACAAAGGTGAAAAGGTGGAAAGATTTCATGTAATCCATGGACACCAGTGAAGATCACAAATCATTGAAGAAAAAAGGTTCAGAGCACTGTCTAGTGGGTCTAGATGACCACATCCCAATGTTAAAGTGCCTAGGATAGCACAATGGTTACCGTCATGCATAGATGGTGTTTTTGCTCCAGAGAAAGCTTTGGAGCTCAAACAGGACCCACCAGCTTCTCTGCGGAGGCCCAGTGCGAAGCGCAGCTCCGCTCTCGCTCCGCTGGCTCTTCGCCTCTAAACTTCTCTTACACTCCTCACGAGGGGGATGCCGGAGAGGAGCGCTTCATGCCCCGTGACATCTGGACCCTGCGCGGTCCTGGCTAGGGTGCCGGTGGACCGAGCAAACTGTGTCTCTGAGCAGAGCAGCTAGTTTAATAACTTTGTGTTTGAGGGGAAGGGGGGAGGATGGTTTTTTTACGTGTGCTTTTGTTGTTTTGTTACGTGTGGTAGAATTCGGACTGCGATCCGTCCCGCCGCTCTGGGTTAGCGGCTGCCGGATGCAGGAGAACCGTGTGTCCGAGCAGAGCTTGGACCTTCAGCTCACACAGCGGCTTTGGGGCGGTGTGCGAACTTTTCAAAGCGGAATGTTGCTCAGTCCTTAGAAGCTGTTCAAACAATCACATGGATTTGTGTTTCCAGTCGTGTCCGGACAAAATAAAGGCTGATGTTATTCCCACATATTTACGTGCAGCCAAGATGCAGATTGCGGCATTTGCCGCATGGATTTTATGTTCATCAATCAAGGCTAATGTTGTTAGCATGTGTTAGCCTCTCCTGGGAGCTCTGTTCTTCTTCCACAAAAAAAGCACTGACCACAAGGATTAAAAATAAAATGATGAGCAATCTGGCGCTTCATAATATTAATAACATTGATAAAAGCATGCTTGGAAGATCGTCTTGTATATTACCGAGCTGCTGCATAAATGTATATGAGAGCAAGGTTTGTTTACTGTGGGACTCATTTCCTCTCCCGGTATTTTCCACATTACTGCGCATGGCCAAATGATTTATTCCGACCGAAAATGATACCCATGTGAACGTTTGTTGTAATCTGAAAACGTTTTTCTGAGGTGAGATAGCACCTGTGCTCAATAGAGTCTTTATGTTCTTCTAAGGTAGATGATGGAATGTGAAAAGAGGGAAGAGTGCCCAGTCATCCCCACACCAAGACCCCTGCCGCAGCTGGGGACACACGGACACCCCCACGCTCAGATGTGATGTGATCCCCGGCTCTTGGTCTTGCCAGAGAACTCAGGGATCCCTCTCCCTGCGTGGAAATAGGGCCACCGGGCCCAGGAAGCGAGCACCCAAGGGACACGGCCGCCGTTGCCGAGTGCCTGGCACACTCTGCCAGGGATGGGGTAGGGGACAGATGGTTCAGAGGTCCCACCTTCCTTGCATAATGTATGTGTGCTTGTGAGTGTGTGTGTTTATATTTAGAGGGGTCAAGTGTGTGTGTACTGAAGGGTGCATTTCAAACTGGTGGGTAGGACACTAAGAGGTCATCTCCTGGTTGCTGGCAGTGATGTCCAAGCACCCCCCCTACCAAGGGTCCTACATGTCTAAGGTGCAGATAAAATCAGAGGGTTGGTCCCGTTACAATACGGGACTTGGGCGGTGCACCCCCCCCCCATCACCCTAATAAGTGATTATATGAATAAGTATGAGTAAGAAGGTAAGCCGGGGACAGCTGGTAGACTGTCCTCTAGTGGTGAAACAGCCATCCCTAAGCATTGGTCCCAGGTCCTCTCAGCCCAGGGGCACCATCCCCCGAAGCGCCGACCCCCCAGGACCCCCACCCCACACAAAGAGAGAGGGGCCAACCCCCCCCCCCCCCCCCCCCCCCCCCCCCCGAAGCAAGCATAGGCGCCCGCCCCCAAGCGCCACCCCTGGGAGAACTCTGGTCAGGCCTCGATGGGACCGAGGCAGCTGATCAGGCAGGCAACCACCAATTGCCTCAGTGGAGACCCCAAACCTCCAATGTCCCGTACTGATAGTAAGCTCCCCCCCAACAAGGCCAGCCAGCCAGCCTACCTACCCCCTTGGCCATGGTAGGTGTTGCCCAGAGCAACCGGGGGCCCCAAGGGGAGTTGCCCCCCCCCCCCCCCCCCCCCCCCCCCCCAGAGCCAGGAAAGGAGTGATTCCATCCCAGGTGTAGACGTCCCCCCCTCCCCAGGGCAACCCCCCTCCCTATCACATGCAAAAAGACCACCCCCAAACCCGGCCAGATCCCCACCCAATCTCTCAGCCCCCGCCCGCCCCCAGGCACTGGAACCGACCCACCAACCGACGGAGCCTCCACAGTCCCCCGACGCCCAGGCACCCCACCTCCTAAGTCACACGTGTCAAACTCAAGGCCCGGGGGCCAAATGTGGCCCGCCATGTCATTTTATGTGGCCCCCGAGAGTATAAACATTTTTAATTTCTTGAAATAAAAAATAAAAATTGATGTGTATTTATTCATATCTAGGGGGAATCACACTTGAAATATTGGATTGGGCAACTATACATTAGGATTTAAACACTGTCCATAAAACCTAAATTGAAATTTAAAATGAACCTGTGAAGCATGTTTTTGGACTGGATCAGAAAGACCCTCTTGCTGTGATCCAAAAGTGTTAACCACTACACCACCAAGCAACCTTGTTTCTTCCTCTCTCGAACAATAAAGTTTTGAATTTATTGTAAACACACTGGCCGTTTTGACAATGGAGTGAATGGAGAATGGCTCCCTTTTGAAATCAACCTCTTTTGAAATCAAGCCACATAAAAATCCCAGGGTTGTCATCATCACAGTGTAAATGTGTGTGTGTAAAACCTACCTGCACACATTCTGGTCCCAGTGTCATGTTGAGTCCAGTTGCAGCCATGTAGGTGCTGCCAATAGTCTTAATCTTCTCCACACCACTGAATTTGGGCTTGGACAGCAGCTGCAGGAGGAGGACTGGGTCATCATATGTTACTGATCTTCAAACACTGCCAGGACTTTTCAGCATTGTCCTCTTTGGACAATCCTGAAACAACCACCCAAGTTCTTTACAAAGATTGTTCTTTGTCTGACTAACAGACAATGGCTTACCTCATCAAAGTCTGCAATTATCTCGTTGAGAAGCCTGAGACACTCCAGTCCTTCCTTGTTCACATCAGATTCAGTATAAAATTCTTTGAAATCTGGGATGGAGGCGAACATCACACACACCGACTCGTATGACTGATGATACAGATCCTGATAACAAAAGTGCAAGATCAGAGAAGTGTGTTGAATTGGTCCTTCAGCAGTGAAGATGAAGACAGATAAGTCAGAAATCCATTATCTGAATGCTTCCCTCTCAGTGAGACATTTTCCTGTCATTTCTGGAGTGACACTTTCCCACTCAGCCACAGCTGCAGTTTTAGGTTAGACTAGAAAAGTGCAACAAAAACTGAGCAGACATTTGACCAGATATTTAGTGCAACAAAACTGGTTCAAAATCAAATCAAATCAAACTTTATTTATAAAATAGCGCCTCTAATGCATTTGTGGAGCTCGAAGCGCTTTAACATTAAAACAGAAAACACAATATTACAGTAAAAACCCAACCCACCCTTCACCCTTCCCACTCCCCTCTGTTAAAACATATGACCCATGACCCCCACATACAATGAATAATGACTATATAACTGTAAAAACAAAGAAATAAACAATAAATAAACAAATAAGTATGGCTTGGCTCTGCTGTGAGGAAACAGTATTTGGGAGCCAACTTGGCCAAAGGAGCATCGCCACAGCGCCCACCCAGACTGGGACAACACTGGGGTCCACTTCACAGCCGTGAGGCTGCAAAGTTAAACTCCAGCTGTCCCAGCAAGGGCGACAACCACCGACCAAGCTGGCATGCCCTGGAGGAAAAGATCCCCACAAGAAACACTGGGGCTAACATCATGATAAGATACTAAATTTAAATACATAAGATGTATATAAAAACATAAAATTGAGAATAAGATGCAAAAAATGAAATTAAATACATAAAATAGCCTATACTAAAACTAATAGAATAAATTAGCAGTTCAAATCAACTAAAAGTGAAATAAAAAAGGTGGGTCTTGAGCCTCTTCTTAAAAATCTCTTTCTAAAAAAAGAAATCCCTGAAGACCACTGACTGAAGGAACATTGAAAAGACAGAGTTTAGTTTCCCTAAAAATCCAAGTATTCTCAGTGATCAGAACGGTAGCTGACATTAAAAGAAAATTCATTTATTCATTTTCTTGACCGTTTTTCCCTTTTGGGGTCACGGGGCTGCTGGAGCCTATCCCGGCCACTTGTGGGCAAAGGCAGGGGACAACCTGGACAGGTCGCCAGTCTGTCGCAGGGTAGAACGTCCACAAAGAGTTGCCAATTAACCTATGAAGCATGTTTTTGGACGGTGGGAGGTAGCCGGAGACCCCGGAGAGAACCCACGCATGCACGGAGAGAACATGCAAACTCCATACAGAAAGGTCCCCCGTTGATGTTGTGTTTTTCATGTCCCCCAGCCGGGACTTGAACCGGAGGCCTTCTTGCTGTGAGGCAAGAGCGCTAACCACTGCGCCACCGTGCAGCCATTAAAAGAAAATTGAAATCAAATTCCTCTTCCCTCTACAAATGTAATATTGAAGCAGTTAACAATTGATACATTTTCTTTTGAAACAATTCATTGAATTTAAAAGAACGTCTTTTCTGTTACTTTTTTAGGTAAGACTTTGCAATGTTATAAGCGAAAATGTAACCAGAAATACGTTTAACCCTTGTGCTATCTTAGATGACCCCCCCCCCCCCCTTACATTGACGTGTTCTCCCTACCATGACAAAGGTGGATAAAGGTGGAAAGATTTCATGTAATCCATGGACACCAGTGAAGATCACAAATCATTGAAGAAAAAAGGCTCAGAGCACTGTCTAGTGGGTCTAGATGACCCAACTCCCAAAGTTAATGTGGGGTATTTGGGGTGGGGTGTGTAATTATGTTCAGTTTATTCTGTTTCCAGCTCATTGTTTTCCTGTTTTTTTTTCGTTCCAGTTACTTTTCCTTCCACCTGGCGTCTTATTGGCTACACCTGTGTTCACTTTTGTCATCAGTCCTCCTGTGTATTTAGCCTGTGTGTTTCCTCCACTCTTTACAAGATTGTTTTGTTTGCCTCTAGAGGCTACTGTAACCCCAAGCCTCGAGTATCATTCAATTCAGTGCAGAATTAAAAGACTTTGCTTCTGCATTCCTGCATCCTGCGTTTGTGTCCGCTACAGGATCCTGACAGTTAAAGTGCCAAGGATAGCACAACGGTTAAGTAACAAATTTTGTCAGAACAGTTTTGTTATTTGAAATGGAAAGATAATTTGTTTTGGTGTTTTTACAATGATCTGCAGCTATTATCTGAAAATTGGTATTTAAATTGTATGATTATGCAATAAATCAGCTTTTCTAAGCTAGATTTGTTTTCAAGCTCTCAGTTGGGTCCATAGCTGTAAAGTTCTGACCTCATTTTTCCAGTTTCGCCCCAGAAAGTGTTCGGCAACGTGAGCTGGTAGGACGTTCTCCAGCAGGACCCTGTTGAGATTTTCCATTGTTTCGATCTCCTCACACTCCCTTTTAAACTTGTCTCTCCACAGGAAGTCCAGCCGGCAATAATACTCATTCTGTCAAGAAAGGGACAGTGAGGAGATGTTTACAGACTCTCTAACCGAAGAGAGTTATTGTGAAAGAGTTGAATAGGTTATACTTTTCTGTGGTCATACTCTTTCTGCAAAGGGTGCCTTTTGCAGAAAAAATGGAACACATGAAGAACAACAGTTTGCTAGAAAAACTTCCTATCAACTCCTCTGACAAATCGCCAGCCTCTTGGGCCTCATAGGCATTCTAAATAGGGTAGTCATGTGTTGCTTTATACTTTCTACAACAAGCTGAACTGTATTGGTTAAAATAAATAAAAAGTAGGTGGAACAATTTTGCACAGAAAGATTTCTTTTAAAAATATCTTATGATGTGTGCTGCTTATGTATGTTTATCACAGGGTTTTCTAAAGCTTTATGTGTCACAGCTTTGGACACCAGCTTCTGCCATGCAAACAGTCTTCCATTTAGTTTAACTGCAACAGATAACTTGTTTTGCAGAGGTTACATAAACCTACTTTCTCACAGAAAAAAAGAATCTTAATTGTCTGTGTGCATTTAGATGCACAACTTTATGAATCCTCCACATATCGAGAAAGTAGGTCAGAAGAAAGTGGATCACGTTCCAGATGCAGCTTAGAAAACAACTCTGTGAATACGTTTTTCTCCACTGAGCATCTGTTAAAGGAAAATGAATCAGGGATGCCGTTTCCTCTAACCTGCTTCATGCTCTCTTACTAGATTACTGGGAAAGGCTTGCTAGTCCTCACAATCAGGATTTGTAGTGCATATTTCTTGGCTGACTAAAAATAAGTAATGTAACTGTCAGAGGGTTTACCTTTATCCTAACTGTAATGCATGATTTATTTTATTTTCTGTGTGCTGTGATTTTGTTGCTGTGCTTGTATAATTTTATTGTAAATATTGAGGACTATACAGAAGGAAAAAAGGACTAATTGGAAACTCCCTCCCTAATGTCATGCGATTGGCTGTTTGGCGTCATGCACTCTTCTAAAAGTCAGAGGGCAGGCAAGAGAAAACAGGAAAAACTCCCCGACGAGGAAGAATTCGAGCCGGAGAAGAAGGAAGCGCACTGGGAGCCAGCTGGTCTGCGCAGAGGCGAGTTTCACCACTGGGACCGGGAGAGGACGTGATGCGGTCGGGACAAATGCGCGGTGTGGGAGGAACTGTTTCAACGCCATAACGCAGCTAAGTCAAGGAACGTGAACACGGTCGAACTTGGAGAGAGTGTGGCCAACACTGTTATGGTGCTGGGAATAAGGACCTCTGTTTACTCCTGCAGCGGCGTAGGAGCAAAGGCTTCAGCGAGAAGATGCGCTGCAGCTCCCTGAACTGGTCATTCCTCTCATCAGATCCCTTCATTGGGCAGGATGTTTGTTATGAACTTGACCAGTCGGTCCACTTGTGTTTTTTTACTTTTATACTGATTTTATTAATCTTTTATTTTTATTTTGAATTGTTGATTCAACTGTATTTTTAACTATTTTACTCTGGTTGACTTTTAACTACTTTTTAACATTTTTTTTTAGATGTGGATTGTTGACGTGATTGTATTTATTCATTTGGGTCTGCATAAAGTCTTGCTAAATCTTATTTTTTGTGGCATCGTAATTTCTGAACACTTGGTATCACTGTGAACCTGACATTCTTTTTGGCGTTGTTGGCAGGATACCAAACTATTTAGAAATGGATGCCAGTCAGCCTGGTTCGAGTTCGGCAATTACTGCACAGTTTGTTATGCCGTGGTTTATGGGGGCAGCCCTAATACCAAAATTCGATGGGGAGACGACCAAATTTGAACAATGGAGGTGTCAGGTGGAGGCCATGTTGAGAGCCCAAGGACTCAGCCCACAGCAACAGGCGGACTTTGTCTTGGGAGCCCTGGAGGGCAACGCAAAGCGGGAACTTAATTTTCTCAGCGAGGAGGAAAAAGACACAGGAAAGAAAGTCATTGATTCATTGCAATCCCTATATGCTCGGCCTGCCACTAAAGCACAGCTACGGACAAAGTTTTTTAACTGCAAACAAAAAACAGATGAAACAGTTGATGCTTTTATCTTACGTCTCCGGGAACTCTTTCGCAGATGGCAGGAGCGTGACAGAGAGGGGACTGAAGGGGAGGAGGACCTACTGCTTGATCAGCTTATGGTGGGGTTGAAAACGGGCTTCATAAAACAAGAACTGAGCCGACAGATGCGACGACATGACGGTATGACTTTCAAAGCTGTGTGTAAAGAAGCCCAGGCCCTAACAAAAGAACTACAGGAGGGCGAGGAGGCTGCTTTGTCCAATAGAGTCACCTATATTCCTCAGAACAAGGATGCCGTTGATCCAGAACATCTCAAGAACCAGATAAAGGCCGGACTGAAAGAGGAACTGTTGGGGGAGATAAAAACAGGAATAAAAGAACAACTGAAAGAGCTCTCAGCCGACCTTATAGCAGAGATAAGAAACCAGTTATCCGACCATTAGCAGCCCACTTTGACCTCTTCATCTAACCGGGCAAGACTGGGAAGCCACACCCCCACCATTTCTTACCAGTGGAATTCAGAGGGGAGACCCATATGCCGGGGTTGTGGAGTGGTCGGGCATGTGCAGCGTCGCTGCACCCGCAGATCATCACAGTCTCAGGGTTTTTAACTCCCCCTACAGCTGAGGGCCAAGCAGTAGGGGCGGTGACTCTGGAACAGGAGCCCAGATCACAGGCTGCCTCAATGCCAGAGGCTTCTGTGCAGCTAGAGCATAGATCCGCCCTGATTGGGGAATGCCCTAACGTTCTGCTTAAAATAAATCACCAGCCTATTCCCTTCATCCTGGATACAGGGTCCCAGGTCACAATGCTTAGTCAGAGCTTATTTGATAAACACCTGAAGGGTACGGGAGTGACTAGTGCAGATACTCTGCCTTGGCTGACCCTACGAGCCGCTAACGGACTGAAAATTCCCTACAGAGGCTACACTATTGTGGACTGTGTTGTAGGGAGTATTGAGGTAACGGGAAAAGGTATTATAGTTGTGGATGATGAATGCCTCGGCTCAGAGAAAGGCATCCTAGGTATGAACATTATTAAACCTGTTTGGTCCACTCTCACACAGGGGAGCCACCCAGGACTACAGGCATTCAAAACCACCTTGACTTCGGTGGAAGGGGAGGCTTGGTCCAAAGCGTTTGCAGAATGCCACCGAGTCATCACAGAAGCTCCGACACCATTGTATAAAGGAGTTGCAAAGTTGCCTCAACAGTCATCTGTCATCATTCCACCACAAGCTGAGATGGTCCTGTGGATGCAGGTAACCAACAGCCCAGTCACTTTGCCCTGTACTGTGGTTGTGGAGCCTTTTCCAGACAGTGACACAGAATGGCGTATTGGACGAACTTTGGCTTCAGTGGTTGGTGGACGCATCCCTTGTAAAGTTTGCAATCCTAACCCATACCCTGTTGAAATACCACAGCGCCAGCCTCTGGCCCAAGTGACTGAGGTGGAAACTTCTGAAATACCTGGTGAACAAGAACTAGTGCTTAACGCTGTGGGCCCGGATGTGGTGGAGGTGGCAGTGAGATGTGTGGGTGTTGTGGATAATGAAGGAGATGACGTACATCCTGTCTTTGCCTTACAGGGAGATGGTCTCACTCCGGACCAGCAGAAGGAAATGACTAGTCTCCTGCATAAATGGAGGAGAGTTTTCTCTCGACATGATGAGGACTTTGGCAGAACGGGAGCTGTGAAACATCAGATACCCACCGGCTCTGCACCCCCCAGTCGTGAGCGGTATCGCCCCGTACCCCCCAGCTTATACCAAGAGCTACAGGCACTCCTAAAGAACATGTTGGGGAGTGGAGTGGTGAGGGAAAGCTCTAGTCCGTGGGCGGCACCAATCGTGCTGGTGAAGAAGAAAGATGGAAGCTGGAGATTTTGTGTTGACTACAGGAGATTGAATGCACTCACCCATAAGGACGCCTATCCTCTACCTCGCATTGAGGAGTCCCTGACAGGACTGAAGGCAGCTAAATGGTACTCCACGTTGGATTTGGCCAGCGGATACTGGCAAGTGGAGATGGACCCTGCCGACAGGGAGAAGACAGCGTTTACCACGCCGTTTGGCCTATATGAATTTGAGCGGATGCCGTTTGGCTTGTGCAATGCTCCAGCAACCTTCCAGTGGCTAATGCAACGATGCTTGGGTAATTTGGTCAATGACTCCCTCTTGATTTACTTGGATGATGTTGTCGTTTTCTCCCCAGATTTCAGTACCCATGTCAAACACCTGGAGGAGGTGTTTGAGAAATTGGATCAACATGGCTTAAAGCTCCAGCCCAGGAAATGCAACTTGTTCCAGCGCAAGGTGACCTACCTGGGACACGTCATTAGTGAAGGGGGAGTAGCCACTGACCCCACTAAGACGATGGCAGTAAGAGAATGGCCAATGCCCCAGACTGTGAGGCAAGTGAGATCTTTCCTGTGTCTTGCTGGCTATTATAGAAGGTTTATACCTCACTTTTCCAAAATTGCAACACCTCTAAACATGCTGACCCATGGTACCTCGGTGAAGAAATCCACTCCAGTAACTTGGACTGAGCTGTGCCAGCAAGCTTTTGACGAACTAAAGCGGGCCCTGTTGAATGCTCCTGTTTTGGCTTAGGCTGATTTCTCCCAGCCTTTCAGGTTGTATACAGATGCAAGTTTTGAGGGCTTGGGCGCAGTACTGGCTCAGATTCAAGATGGGAAGGAGAGAGTCATTGCATATGCCAGCAGAAGCCTTCATCCCACAGAGCGCAATGACCAGAATTATAGCTCATTCAAGCTCGAGCTGCTGACTTTTAAGTGGGCAGTAACCGAGAAATTTAAGGATTACTTGTATGGCTCTGAATTTACCATCTTTACAGATAACAACCCACTTGTGCACTTGGAAACGGCCCGGTTGGGAGCAGCAGAGCAACGTCGGGTGGCCCAGCTTGCAAACTTCAGGTACACTATTAAATACCGTCCTGGTATACAAAATAAAAATGCGGATGCACTTTCTAGGCTCCCGGAGCAGAAGCCAGATTCATATGCATGGGTGGTGCGAGCAGATGAAGAGTCCTGGCAGGAGCGACAGGTCATGGACCAGGATCTGTCACAGCTCCGTGACCAGAAGGAACAGAGACTCCCCAGGCCTAATGTGCGTGACGATACCTCCCTGTATTTGAAAGGATTAATAAAAGAATGGGACAAGATCTTTCTAAAGGAAGGTGTCCTGGGGAGAGATTGGAAGGAGCCAGGTTCAGGACTTACCATCTTCCAAGTACTCGTCCCCAAAAAGGAGACGAGGGATGTATGGAGGACTTATCATGAAGAAATGGGCCACCCGAGCAATGAAAGGACCTACATGGCCATCCGACAACGCTGTTACTGGCCAGGGATGTTATGGGATATTGGGATCTGGACAGATTCCTGTACCCAGTGTATCATTAATAAAGCTGGACCATCTGGGAGGGCGCCACTCCACCCTATCTGCACATCATACCCATTCGAGGTCGTTGGTGTGGATTACCTCTCCCTGGGACGTCCAAGTGACAGGTACCAATATATCCTGGTAATCACAGACCTGTTCTCAAAGTACGCTATTGCAGTGCCCACCAAGGACCAGTCCGCGGATGTTACGGTGCGGGCCTTATATAACCACCTGATCCATACCTTTGGTTGCCCGGAGCGCATCTTAACAGACCGTGGTGCCGCCTTTGAGTCTTCACTAATGAGCCAACTGTGTCAGCTCTATGGGTGTCAAAAGAGCCGTACCACAGCGTACCACCCACAAGGTAATGGAGCTTGTGAGAGGTTCAACCAGACGCTGATAAGACTGCTAGGCTCCTATGCTGAGATGCAGTAACCAGAGTGGCACAGCAAATTGTCTGCTTTGGTTCAAGCATACAATAATACAGTCCACAGCACTACTGGGATGACTCCACATTTTGTTGTGTTTGGAAGGCACGCTAGATTACCAGTAGATTGGACAACTGGCTTCCATCCTACTGTTGAGAGGAACACTTTGGAAGGTTGGGTGAAGCAGCATCATCGTGCCCTTAGTCAGGCATATCAGGCTACCAAACAACAGTCTGAACAAAGAAGAGAACAGGACCAGACTCGCTACAACCGAAAAGCAAAATTGCAGCCCTTGCTCCCAGGAGAGCGTGTCTTGATCCGTAACTTCCGCTGGAGGGCCAGGGGGAAGCTAGCGCCAAGGTGGACCCCAGAGCCATTTGTTGTGGTGAACCAACTAAGAGAAGATCACCCAGTATACCTTGTTCGCCCAGAGGGTAATGGGCCAGGAGGAGGTAAGGAGGCACCCACACGCACAATTCACCGTAAAAATCTGCGTTTGTGCCCTGTTGACATGGTGCAGGAAAATCAGAGGCGTCAGGAGTCGGAGAGGCCAGTGATGCAGCCGGACAATCTGCCACCTCCTACCTTGTGGCTTCCCAGGCTGGTGCTTAGTCAAAGAGCACCTGAAGACAAAGATGGACACCAGGCTGAAATGCCACAGCAGGCTAGACCACCTGACCCTCCAGAAAATTCAGCAGTTTATGAGGGGGCTCTAGTGCGCCGTTCCAAGTGCCCCAATATTGGTATGCCTCCTGTAAGGTACCGTGAGTAATTGGCCGAGACGACCAATGTTAAAGTTGGGAGGGAAAATGTCAGAGGGTTTACCTTTATCCTAACTGTAATGAATGATTTATTTTCTTTTCTGTGTGCTGTGATTTTGTTGCTGTGCTTGTATAATTTTATTGTAAATATTGAGGACTATACAGAAGGAAAAAAGGACTAATTGGAAACTCCCTCCCTAATGTCATGCGATTGGCTGTTTGGCGTCATGCACTCTTTTAAAAGCCAGAGGGCAGGCAAGAGAAAACAGGAAAAACTCCCCGACGAGGAAGAATTCGAGCCGGAGAAGAGGGAAGCGCACTGGGAGCCAGCTGGTCTGCGCAGAAACAAGTTTCACCACTGGGACCGGGAGAGGACGTGATGCGGTCGGGACAAATGCGCGGTGTGGGAGGAACTGTTTCAACGCCATAACGCAGCTAAGTCAAGGAACGTGAACACGGTCGAACTTGGAGAGAGTGTGGCCAACACTGTTATGGTGCTGGGAATAAGGACCTCTGTTTACTCCTGCAGCGGCGTAGGAGCAAAGGCTTCAGCGAGAAGATGCGCTGCAGCTCCCTGAACTGGTCATTCCTCTCATCAGATCCCTTCATTGGGCAGGATGTTTGTTATGAACTTGACCAGTCGGTCCACTTGTGTTTTTTTACTTTTTATACTGATTTTATTAATCTTTTATTTTTATTTTGAATTGTGGATTCAACTGTATTTTTAACTATTTTACTCTGGTTGACTTTTAACTACTTTTTAACATTTTTTTAGATGTAGATTGTTGACGTGATTGTATTTATTCATTTGGGTCTGCATAAAGTCTTGCTAAATCTTATTTTTTGTGGCATCGTAATTTCTGAACACTTGGTATCACTGTGAACCTGACATAACCATCTCAGTACTAAAGTACGAGTTGATGGGCTGCCCGGAAAATTCGGTTCCCAGAACTGATCATGCAGTTTTCTGCTTTGGCATTTAAACAAACAACAAGCAGATGAAGGAGCTTAATATTCTAAAATGAGTACAAAGCAAAGCAAACCTTCCCTGCTTCAATTGTGACCCAGAATCAAAACTGCTCAAGGGATTTCTTGGAGCCAAGCAAGGCTCTCAAGGGAGTCCCTTTTTTTGGCATCTTTGTCCAAAGTATCTGCTTTGGGGTCAGAAATGATAAATGGTACTCCAAGGAAGATGAAACATCTTTAATCAAATCTGGGCTGACTGAGTGAGGTCACATGCACACATGCAGGGGAAGATCTGAACAAATGTGATCATCTTATGCAGAGCCGGATCTTCCAACACTGCAGCACTTTGAAAATAAATTAATTTCAAATCCACAGGCAGAGAATCGCTGGAAAATAACAATATCACTCCTATCAGGAAATCTTTTAAGAGCTGAATGACCCAATGGCATGTTCAAACCTGGAGTGAGTGGAGGAATTAAATTTCATATTTCACTTTACACTGTAAGGTCACTTATGCCCAAAGTGGGAGGGTGTGTGGAGATCCACTTACCTGCCTGGCTAACACCAGGAGAGTGATGAAAAAGATAAACAGAGACATCGAACCCATGGTCTTCAGGTCCTTTAGCACTCCCGGTCTGAACACAGAGAAAATACATTTACTAACACAGATGGGAAGAGCTAACACCAATGTTCTGGAAGGAGATGGATGAATGACTGTTTAGATGAATGAACAAATGAATGAATGAACGAATGAATGAATGACTGTTTGGATGAATGAACAAATGAATGAATGAACGAATGAATGACTGAATGAATGTATAAATAGACAAAAGGAATGGATGGAAAATATGGAGCCATAGATTGATGGGAGAATATTTTTCTGCCTACCACACATTCAGAAGCTCTGTGTCATGTAAAATGGCTCAATGATTTTAGGACCTGTCTCCTCTATGCCAGCTTTACTTTTATTTAATTATTCTGATTAATGCAAACCCCAATCAACCAGCTGTTTGACCTGCATCAATCACAGCTTAAGTGGTAATTTTCTCCATTTGAATTCAGATGGTAAATGACATCTACTTCTATAGCATCTTTACTTCCTTCTTAGAATTTCCAAGGCGCTTTACAGTCACAGTCCCATTCACTCACTTTACAGCTCAACACTGATGCCAAGCTGTAACCGCCAGGAGCAATGTAGGGTTCAGTGTCTTGCCCAAGAACACTAGACTTGGGTGGGACAGAGGTGAACAGCTCTACCACTGCACCACGGCAGAGGTGGAGGTAAGACAGAGACAAAAATTGTTCTCCAACAGTCACCTCTGATCATTGATTCTTTTGTTCCATCTGTGCAGTTCAGCCTTTCAGAACCTCAGTAGTATGTTTGACTCAGCAGTGGTTCCTCTAGTCAAGAGGAAGACCAAAGAGGAGGTTTATGGATGCAGTCAATAAAGACATGAAGGTAGCTGGTGTTAAAGGAGAGGATGCAGAAGACTGGGTTAGATGGAGGAAGCTGATTTGCTGTGGTGATCTCTGAAGGGAAAAAGCCAAAGAAAAAAAAATTTCTTTCAAAGCGCTTC
Source organism: Oryzias latipes (assembly GCF_053564925.1). Taxonomy (NCBI): domain Eukaryota; kingdom Metazoa; phylum Chordata; class Actinopteri; order Beloniformes; family Adrianichthyidae; genus Oryzias; species Oryzias latipes. The sequence goes on from NC_136247.1 coordinate 484,845, forward strand.
CATGGTAAAAGTTCTCATATCTCAGAGTTTTTGAGACTCCACAAAGCTTATTGGGATCTTCGATGGTGAGGTCAAATTTTTTGGTTGAGGGTTAGCAAAAGCTGCCCAAATCCTCTGCCTGTGTCCTAAGTGACTGAGCCAAGGCTTTTAAAAATGCACCTGAAAACCTTTTTAATTTAAGCAGGTTTTTAACTAAACATGTTTTTTATAAGATTTCAAACCTTTATGATTATTCCATCTTTAAAACCAATTTTATTTCATTTTTTATCCTGTCATAAGCAGTTGTGATCAGTATTGTTAAGCACTTTGGCCTGGTAATTTGAAACTTTGGATCAGGATCAGCAAACATACAAGGATTTGGTTCTGAAGGACCCAAAGGATGAGAGAATATCACACGGGAAAAGGTGGAGCTTTCCTCACAACAAGAAAGAGTCTGCACAACTTTTGTGACAAAACATGAATATTCTTGGTCTACAATGATCATTTTAAGATTTGACTAAGTGATTCATGATTCTTTTCATAAGTATTTATCGTGAGAATGCAACTTCTGTAAGCGACACAAAAAACAAACTTTACGGAGCTTCTGCTCAATCGACCTGGCTTCATTCATCAGGAAATTCGCTTTTTTTTAACATACTTAATGTTTAAACATCACTTTGATTCTACTCTGTTTCTCTGTTAATGCATTTCTGTGTGGTTCAAAGATGTCACCATCTGACAGACACTTTTGATTGTTTTATGGTTGTAGGTGTAGAGCCTATGAAGACAAGTGGAGCATGAGAGACCTGCTGCTCTGGACATGTTGCTCTGGATCTGCAGAAGTCTGCATGTTTGTTTCCACATATTTTAAACCTTGTGCTATCCTAGGCACTTTAACATTGGGAGTTGGGTCATCTAGACCCACTAGACAGTGCTCTGAACCTTTTTTCTTCAATGATTTGTGATCTTCACTGGTGTCCATGGATTACATGAAATCTTTCCACCTTTATCCACCTTTGTCATGGTAGGGAGAACACGTCATTGTAAGGGTGGGGTCATAGGATAGCACAAGGATTAAGTGACTAGCCCATATCTGTGTTTGAATGTATGAGTTTCTACTGTGCTCTAATGTGTTTGAGAGGAATTGTATTTTATTTGCAAAGCATGTTCATTTTTTAAACACTGAAATGTCTACAAAGGTTTGATTCCTGCCTTGCCCACCCATATGTCGAAGTGTCCTTGGGACATACACTGAACCCCACATTGCCTCTGGTGGAAGGTTGGCACCACTGTTCAGCAGCAGAGCCGCCATCAGTGTGTGAATGTGTGAATGGGAAGGTGACTGTAATACTTTGGGCCTTAAAGGCCAAAGGGCCTTCCTCATTTACCATTTAAATAAAGTTTGGCCTCAAATACAAAAGGGGTTTATTCATATATAAATGTACTATGTCAGAAGATTTATAATCCCCTGTTGAAAACAGTAAAATCTGTCCAACTCAAGATGCCTACGCCTTTGATTAATTCGTTCAGCTGCTGGACAGGAAGATTTAAAAGAGAATGCATCCGAGTGTCAGAGAGCATCTGTTAAGGTTCCTTCCGACATGTATTTCTCCTGCAAGCTCACTCCTGCAGAGAAAAGTTATGACAGTGAACAGAGAGCTGCTGGCTGTCAAATTATCTGTGGAGGAGTGGGGCCATTTTTTGGAGTGGGCTGGGCAACTATGTCTTGTGTGGACAGACCACAAGAACTTGGAATATATTTGGTTTGCCAATCAATTAATCCCACGTCAAGCTAGATGGGCCTTGTTTTTCGACAGGTTTAACTTCCCTCCATCTCATATAGTAAGGGCAGCAAAAACACTAAACCAGATGCCATCACCAGTCCCAGTGGGAGGAAAGTAGCCTTTGAGGCGCAGCAATGAACTAGAAACTGTTACAAGCAAGAAAATAAGAGTGACTTCAAATGTAGATCCAACAGATTTCCTTCCTATTTTGCCTTTCATAACTATCGTTGTTTCTGTGACTGAGTAGAAAAGTAGCGCAGTTATCGTGCAGTAAGACAAAGGCCGAATTCAAATTCTTCCCCTAACTCTCCGGCTTCTCCCTAACCCTCCAATTGAAGGGGCATTTGAAGGGATAGGGGTGTGACAAATTGTTTTTTTTGGTGTAGAGCGAAAGAGGCTTGGGGGGCTTGGGGGGTAGGGCAGAATTTGGATTTGGCCAAAGAAAGGAAACTGCTTTTTGTTCCACTGGGTGCTCTGAAAACTTTTGGCATGACAGATTTTTTTTCTTTTTTCATTACCTGTCAGTCAAATGTGAAAAACAAGTTCAGCCCTGGTGACACAAACTGCAGTATCTTATCATCATCCTTTTCTTCCAGGAACACACTTGACTGTCAGTCTTTGGGGGGACTCTGGCTCCTCAGGATCAGTCCACAAAAACCATCTCATTACTTAGTCTAATAGGCTGTGTTTGAGTGAAACGCCAAGTTACAAGGCAAGTGAAAGATGGAGGGATTTGCATGCTTCCCTTCACTGAGACTATTCTTCTTTTAGGGCCTTGTGTAGGCATGTTTTATATAAAAGAACAATTGTTACCTGTCCAGTTTATCTGTAGGGTACATAGCTTTGCTAAATCCATCCAGCAGGGAGGTATGTGTCTGGAGGATGATAACGTTGTAGATTACCACGGCAACCAGCATCACCACCATCTTCAGCTCGTAGTTAATTCTCAGAAATACAGAGCACGACACCAGACCCAGAATACAGGAATAGATGAAGTACTGTAAAAAAAAAAAAGACAAAATCAATAGGTAATGTGGTGGTTAAGCAGATGGGGTCTTTGCTTTGTGTGCAGATTTTCACTTGAATGGCAAATTCTAGGTTTGATATGGCGTTTCATCTCTGCCATAAAGTGAAAGGGTGTAAAGACAACTAAACGGGCATATTCAGGAACTGAATATGAGGAACCTTACAACCGTGCAGGCGTAATTCTACCCGAGCGACACGCATTTTAAAAACTGCACCGCTGCAATCCTAACTGAGCTGTGATCCCGCACGGTCAGTTCATCTTTGCGCCCCCACCAGGATTTACGCTCAGTGTTAAGGGGGCGTTCTTGTCACTTGGGGGGCGGTATTCAGGGGTGTGTTTGTCATTTGGAGGCAGTAATCTTTCTGGTTGATCTTATTGCCCGAATTTGCTGGTCAAATCCCGCGAGGCGGGACTTTCATTTTTCAGAGCGGGGGGGGGGGGGGGGGGGGGGGGGGTTTAACAGGTGGCGCTTGAGCTGCATGCGGCTCTCTGCCTTTTATCATACTTTTAGGTACAGTACTTCCACAACCATAGGGTGAAAGTCTTACATTTTCTCCAAAATGCACAGAGCGGCCCTAATGTGTTGTTGTTGTGTGACTTCGGTAAAGAGGAGGGAACAGCATGAGAACGGTACTGAAAGAGGTGAGGACGTGAAAGAAGACCCCCCCCCCCCCCCCCCCCCCATAGTACAAAGGTGCAATCTTCACAGATTCGGACTTACTGCTTCAATAACTCTTCTGATAAACGTTCAAATGTGTAAGCAAGTATCTCAATCCTTTTGTATTAACACAGAAAGTGAACTACAAATGCATTTCTAAAGAATTAAGTTCATTTTTATTGCCTTTTAATCAGAACTGTTTGCTTCAAGCAGTGAATGCAGAGAGCAGCGATCCGGCTGCCAAGGGACCGTCAACAAAGTGTGTACTCTGTGAAACACCATTCTGTAAAAATCAATAAACTTTTAAAAAGCGAATACATGTTTATATTTATATGAACTAGTAATGAAGACTCGTCAGCATAGTCGTGCTACATTATTATTATTATGCTAAATTTTGTGAGAAAGTCAATCTCTATTTTATTTTATTGCATAGAATAGAATAGAATAGAATAGAATGGCTTTATTGTCACTATACACATGTACAACTCGCATCACACGCGGATACAGTGAAATTAAAGCTGCTCACTATTCAGTGCAAACATGCATGAAAAAGTAATCTCCCAAAATAATAATATTAATAAAATAAAATAATTTCACAAAATGAAGAGCACAATTTACAAGTACAATTTACAAAAGTACAAAGACAGGTAGTTAAAACAAAAAAAAAACAAAAAACCAGCTATGCCCATGATGGCAGAGATATATTGCACTTAATAAATTGCACATGATGAGATGGTGTTGACATGATCAGGTGCGCATAGTGAGAGAGAGAAACATGGGGGTGGAGCTGTCAGTGTCAGTGCATGTGTGAGTTCAGGATGGTTATGGCTTTGGGGAAAAAACTGTTTATAAGGCAGTTTGTCTTTGATCTGATGCACCTGTAGCGCCTTCCTGAGGGCAACAGGTCAAACAGTCCAGAGCCAGGGTGGGAACTGTCTTTTATGATCTTCCCAGCTCTGCTAAGACAGCGGGAGGAGTAGATGTCCAACAGTGAGGGGACGGTGGAGCTGATGATCCTCTGAGCCGCTTTGACTACTCTCTGCAGTCTCTCCCTGTCTGCCATGGTGCAGCTGCTGTACCACACTGTAATGCAGTACGTCAGAAGCCTTTCAATGGTACGGTAGAAGGATGTCAGCAGGCTGCGGTCCAGATTGTGCTTTCTGAGGACCTGCAGAAAGTGGAGTCTCTGCTGGGCCTTCTTGATGACCTCTGTGATGTTTTCTGTCCAGGAGATGTTGTTGGAGAATACGACTCCCAGAAACCGGAAGGTGTGGACCCTCTCAACATGCTCTCCGTTGATGTATAGGGGAGCTGAGTCGGTGCTGTGCCTCCTGAAGTCCACCATGATTCCCTTGGTGTTATGAGCTAAGTTCTTGTCTGAACACCAAGTTACCAGCTTCAGGACCTCCTCCCTGTAGGCTGCCTCGTTTCCCTTCGAACGAGACATCGTGAAGTTTGCTGATGACACCATCAGCAAACTTCACGATGAGGTTGCTGTCGTGCTGCGGACTGCAGTCGTGGGGGTAGAGGCAGTACAGGAGTGGGCTCAGCACACAGCCCTGTGGGGAGCCAGTGCTCAGTGTGCGTGTGTGGGAGAGGTGGGGGCCCAGCCTCACAGCCTGGGGCCGGTCAGTGAGGAAGTCCTTTATCCAGGCACATGTGAGGGGGGGCAGGCCTATAGTGTCCAGTTTTCTGATTAGTATGTCAGGGATGATTGTATTGAAGGCAGAGCTATAGTCCACAAAGAGCATCCGGACATAGCTCTGCTGCTCCTCCAGGTGGCTCAGCAGCATGCAGGGCTAAGGCGATGGCATCCTCTGTATATCGGTTTTTGCGGTATGCAAACTGGTGGGGGCCGAGGTCTGGGGGGAGGTGATCGTGATGTGCCGGAGGACCAGTCTCTTGAAGCGCTTCATGATAATAGGAGTGAGGGCCACCAGACGGTAGTCGTTGAGGCTGGAGATGGGAGATTTCTTGGGCACTGGGATGATAGATTTCAGGCAGGAGGGTATCACTGCCTGGGCCAGAAGAGGTTGAAGATCTCTTTGAAGATGGGTGGGAGCTGAGGAGCACATGCTCTGAGCACTTTGCCAGGAACCCCATCTGGGCCAGCTACCTTTCTGGGGTTCACTATTAGGAGCGGCTTCCTGACGTCGTCCTCAGTCACAGTGAGTGGCGTGATTGGAAAAGTGGAGCTGGCTGGGATTGGGGGTGGGGGTGGGGCGGCAGAGTTCTGTTGATTTGGAGCTTCAAAGCGTGCAAAGTAGTTATTCAGCTCCTCTGCTAGCGCTGCACTCAGATGGTCTGTAGTTACTTGATATCCCCTGTAGTTGGTGATGTCATGTATGCCCTTCCACACCTCCCGCGTGTTGTTGCTAGACAGATGGGACTCGATGGTCCTCCTGTGGTCCATCTTAGCCTTTTTAACCCCCTTTCTCAGGTCAGCTCGGGCAGCTCTGTAGAGAGCTCTGTCGCCTGACCGGAAGGCAGCGTCACAGGCTTTGAGGAGTTTGCGGACTTGCGTGGTCATCCAGTGTTTCTGGTTAGAGAAAAACCCGGATGCTTTTGTCTACAGTCACATTTCTGATGCAGAACTTGATGTAATCCAGCACCGTGCTCGTGTGTGTTTCCAGCTCCCGGTGTTGAAACATATTCCAGTCCGTCTGCTCAAAACAGTCTTGTAGTATGCTAAGTGCATCATCAGGCCAGGTCGTTATAGTTTTTGTGATGGGCCTCCCACTACGTCTGAGGGTGGTGTAGGCTGGGGGTAGCAGGAGGGAGAAGTGGTCTGATGGGGAGGGGGATGGCTCTGTATGCATGTTTGATGTTGGTATAGACATGATCCAGAGTGTTTTCACCCCTCGGGGCACACTTAACATGCTGGTAAAAATTTGGCAGTACAGTTTTCAGATTAGCCCTGTTGAAGTCTCCTGCAATAACATGAACACCGTCAGGGTGGGCTCGTTGATGTTCATTTATGATGTTCAGCAGGAGAGAGAGGGCCTTGTTTGTGTTTGCGTCGGGTTGAATGTACACCCCCATAACAAGCACAACGGTAAACTCTCTCGGTAGAAAGAAAGGCCGGCATCTAACGGTCATGTTCTCGAGGTCAGGAGAGCAGAAATTTTGTCCCATTGTTACACCAGTTCTCGTGTATGTAGATGCAAAACCCCCCTCCTCTGCTCTTACCAGAGTCTTTTGTTCTGTCCCCAGAAGAGTGCGGCCTGCTAGCTGCATGCTAACGTCGGGTATCCCCGGGTGTAGCCATCTCTCGGCAATGATCATTACGCAGCAGTCGCGCACGTAACGGTTGTTAGCGAGTTGTAGTTGTAAATAATAGTTTTTAAAATATAGTGCATATAGTTAATAATAATAGTTTTTAAAATATAGTGCATACGATTTTTAAAATTTAATAGAGATACGAATCATAACATATGTGCACAATCCTTTGCTGCTCTTACTGGGACGCAGCGCCGGCGAGTTACGCCACACTTCTGGTCTGTAGGACTGAAGCTGGGGCTGACGTGTCTACCTGCACTTTGCTTTGGAGCCGTGCAGCAATGAGACAGACTCTGACAATGACGAAAGGGAAGCTGGCATGTTTAAAATTTAGCCCAGCTGTTTATTTCAGACACAGAAGATGAGGACTTTGATGGACTTTTTGGTGCTGATTGATGACTGAAAAAATAAAAAATAAAGCACAACCAACTCAGTTTTGCACTCACTGCCTTTTTAAACACACACTAGCATGCATGTTTTAGCGGTATGTGTTAACGTCAAATACAGAAAAAAACACCCAGAACTGAAACTGCGCTGTTTAATCCAGGGCTGTTGTATTGTAAGGAGAGGAGTGTGTTATTGGAAATAATATGGCTTTTATTGCGTGTTTGTGTGCGTGTCTGACAGGTCAGTGCGTGGTGTGGCTCTTTGACTATCACAGTTAGAAATGTCTGCTCAAACCTGTTCGCCACCCCTGGCCACTTGTTTCCCACCCCTGTTTGTGTTAGAGGCTTTAGAAAAAAACGCCGGATGAAACGGGGATTAAAACGTTAACCATCGACCCAAGACCAAGGTCAGAAAGTACAGCAGGTTTTTTTGTGCTGTAAGTTCTTCTCATGTGAAAATCACTGCATTTGTTACCATTTTAATCATTTTAATCCACGTTACAGCCACTATTTCTTTTCTATTAAAGCCCCAAAATAAAAGTCCCGCCCCGCTGCTTCGCAATACTTGACATGCAAATTTTGGCCAATCAGATCAACCGGAAAGGTTCCTGCCCCCAAGTGACAAAGACACCCCCTTAACACTGAGCGTAAATCCTGGTGAGGGCGCAAAGAGGAACTGACCGTGCGGGATCACGGCTCAGTTCCTCTGCAGCGGTGCAGTTTTTAAAATGCGTGTCGCTCGGGTAGAATTACGCCTGCACGGTTGTAAGGTTCCTCACTCAGTTCCTGAATACGCCTGTTTAGTTGTCTTTACGCCCTTTCACTTTTTGGCAGAGATGAAACGCCATAGTTTGGTGTTTGGAAATGTTGTATGTTACAGAGTTAATGCTGCTGAATATGGTTTTGAGGAAAACTCAATCCTTGTAAACCTTGGGAAGTCCACAAATAGAAGGAGAGGGTTCCCAGGGTACAGACAGTGATATGTTCCACTATCCATTGCCGGATCTTTAGAAGCTATAAGCAGGCAATCCATTTTCTTTTATAGCTTCTGCTGGGATCTTTTTTTAGTTTTTCACAAGTATGTTGATCACCAAAGGAGTAAGAAAATTCTGTCATGGTGTTCCACCGTGTTTACATCAACCTAGCATCTCTTGTAAACTTGCTGTTCACGTGCCTTTAACCCTTGTGCTATCCTAGGCACGTTAACGTTGGGAGTTGGGTCATTTAGACCCACTAGACAGAGCTCTGAACCTTTTTTCTTCAATGATTTGTGATCTTCACTGGTCTCCATGGATTACATGAAATCTTTCCACCTTTATCCACCTTTGTCATGGTAGGGAGAACATGTCAATGTAAGGGGTGGGTCATCTAAGATAGCACAAGGGTTAAAGGGACTATGTCAGCCCTGTTGCTCCTAACAGTGGGATGGAGACGTAAACTTGTTTGGATGAGATAAACCCAAAGTGGATTAAATATTTTGCCACTTGTCATTTTCCCGCACCATCTTCAGGATTTCTTCCTCAAATTGTGTAAAAATGTGGATGATGGCACAGTCTTCCAATTTTGTTGTTCAAGAGAAAAAGAGCTTTAGCTCCAACAAAAAGATGAGATGAAAACTAAAAGTAAGACATACAAAATATAATCCAGTAAAAATAATGATAAAGAAACAATTGGAGAACATCTGAATTCATCAGGAAGCTGCTTCCATCTGTGAGCAGCTGAAACAGCTTCACTCTGTTTGGTTCTGACTCGGTTCCATCAGATTTCAGCAGGGCTCTTCATGGTATGTGTTGTTTTTGGGTCCCATGCATTAAGTGATTCCTAAACTGGCGGCAAAGCTTTACAATGGATAGTAGACTAAACTGGTATCCAGTATTAGAACATGACAAACACAGAGATATGATCAGTTGTCTTGGTTCCAAACTTTGGCATCAGCAAGGTTCTGAATGGGCTGCGGCTTTTTGAAGACTACTGCAGGAAATGAAGGCATGAACCTGTTTCTCTGAACATGATCATGATACTGGGTCAATTTCACTGCAATGGAAAAAAGTTGATTCAGCTTGATATAAGGTTGAAACTCTCACTGAGACTGTTCCCATATTTCATTTGAATTATTTAAGTCTTAGCATTATACCAGTTTTTATGAGTACTTGCAAATAGCCAAAAGTTTTTTATTTGTGGTCCCTGCAATACTTACAGGAAGGTAAAACTTATTTTGAGTTTCTTCTTCTGTCTGATTAAACAGACTGTCATTGGTTCGATTCATAGGTGACACAGTTGGCATGCTGGGCTCTACTTGAAGATCTTCCACAAAAAACTGACAAAAAAGAGGGCAGAAGATAAAAAAGGCGATAAATGAATGTTAGAATGATATGCAATGGATTCTAAAAACTTTTTTATGTTTTGATACTGAGACAAGCAGAAAAGTCAACTGCTGAAGGAAATAGTTTGCAGAACATTTACAATAACTTCTCGGTTCCTCTTAAACTTCAACATTTTAACCATTGAAATGACCAGTATGATAAATGCCTTTTATGATTTTTTCTAAGATATTAGCTCAAATTAATTTTACAATCAACAATTTGGATTGAAAAAAATAAAAAGCTCCAAAAGCTAATCTACCAAATACATTCATCAACGTTTGCTGATGACCTAAAATATGTGGATTTAAATAACTACAAATGACAAGTTACACCCAAGTTTACTGTGAAGTTAGCATATTAAGTACAAACAAGCAGCAAGACATTAAATACAAAATGTCAACAATTACAGGATGTGGTTATGTAAGTGCGTTGGTGGTTGTCAATAATTTAGCACATACATGACCTTTTAATCCTTGAAGTTTTATCTGTATCAATGTCCCAAAGGATAAGCCTTGAGAGGACAAAGAGCAGCACCCCATACTCCATGTTAATTCATCAATACATTCGTTACATACAGATGACAGTACAGGACATGTAGAATAGGGATATACGAGTCATGGCCTCTTCAGTGCAAACAAGGAAAAAGAGGCTTTGAGTTCTTACCATGTTAAAGACAGCCATCATCAGAGTGAGCGCTGTAGTCATTATGGTGAGCACCAATCGAAGCCAGGGGTTGTTTGTGACAATGATATGGGTAGAAGAAGGAAACCATGGAATGGGGCAGGAGGAGCCCTTTCCTCTCTGCTGTGGAGACGAAGAGGGACTGACTGAATGAAAGGGTTGAATTAAACCAAAAATTAATAAATGAATTAATGAACCAAAAATTGTTATGTTAACCATCATTATTTTAAAGAGAAAGTGTAGATTTATTGAACTTGCTCATTTTGTTATTTTGTCATTTTGGATGCTGTTAATGTCCTTTTTCTTTTTATTTGACCCAAGGACTGAATGCTGAACAAACACTGAAAAAAAGGAATATTTGAGCAACTAAAGTCAGGAAAACTAAACCTCTGCATTACTATAATTTAATCTGGTAGAAATAAAAGCACGCATCATCACTTCTGGGCTGGCAAGAGAGAGAAACATATTCTGGCAATATTTTTGACTTGGAAAAATTCTGTTTTTGTTACATGATCTCTCTTTTGTCTTAGGAACCAATCAGAACTCTGTTTTGTCCTAGTTGAGCAGTAAGAAGTTCTCTGCTATCCTGACTTAATGTCTAAAATACAGTTTAAAATAATGTTTACTGTTTCTTCGTTATCAGGATGTAAAGATGTGTCATCAGCGTAGCTAGGAAAACAAACACCATGCCTCCTGATGATGCCCCAGTGGTAGCATATACTGTATAGATTAAAAAATAGACGGTCTAAGATTTAACCTTGGGGGACCCCACAATTGATTTTGTAGACCTCTGAGGAACATGTATCCATACTTTCATAAAATATTTGATCAGTGACATAGGAGTAAAACCAGTTAAGAAGTGTACCACAGATCCAGACGTGCCAGCCTGGTAAGTAGAATGTTGTGATCTACTGTATCGAATGTCGCGCTCAGATCCAGTAACACCAGGAACTGAGAGTTTCTGAGAGTCCAGCCAGTCCGTATAATTGTGGTATAGATCTCCTTCCAGGGTGCCAACCACTGAAGGGCCACATTTATCACCTGTCACCTTCTGAACGTGCAGGAGAGTCTGCAGGCTGACATTATCGTCCCTCTTCTTCTCCAGCAGGAGAGTGGTTTTTCTTTCTTGGCAAATGTGACGGGGTACTGCGCCCCCACTTGACTACAGAGGATTGAACAATATCTTTGTGGGTAATACCTACCCCATCCCTCTGTTCCAGATTGCTTCTGATCTTGTTAAAGGTGCCAAGCTCTTCACCAAGCTAGACCATTTGGTGCGCATAAGGGAGGGGTGAGAGTGAAAATCTGCTTTCAACACACCTAACGGACACTTTTAGTGCTTTGTCATGACTTTTGGACTTACAAATGCACCCGCAGAGTTTAAGTGTTTATTTATTTCAGTTTCAATTCAGTTTTATTTATATAGCCCAATATTACAACACCGTTGTCTCAACAGGCTTCACTAGTGCTTGCACTAAACATAAAATAATTTATAAAATACAATATCTTTTTTTTTTTTTTTTTTTAACTTGTCCTATCCAACAGCTAGGCAAACAGATGAGAGCTGAGGGCCTCTTGTGTTGGACATATTTTATTTTAACAAGAGGGGTTATTCATCTTCAGACAAACCAAAGGTATGTCTGAATAAACCCCTTTTGTAATTGAGGCCAAACTTTATTAATTTCAATCATGTTTGAAAATCTTTGGTGTTGGACCGGACGGAAAAGGAAAGAGGGGAAGAAGAGAGAGGGACGTTAGAGAGAGGGGGGGGTAGGACGGTGATAATAGCAGGGGAAGGGGGGTAAGACCATGAAGCAGCATAGAGCAGACAGGTTTACTGCTTGTTTATCGTTACGGTACGGTTCAAATGTAGTACAAAAAGGGCGGGGCCTGTTCACACACACTCAAATATTATCAACACACCTGCTAGCCGCAAAAATGTCCACATGTCAACATGCACACAAAACAGATAGTGTTCACGAACGCATACCTATGCCTTTAAACCAACTAGTGTGAAATCTTTCATTCATTCAATCATGCAAACTATTAGTGCAAAGGTGAGCTAACACCTGTGCTCAGGTGAGTGTTTATGTTCTTCTAAAATGGATGGTGGAATGTGAAAAGAAGGAGGAGGAGCGCCCAGCCACCCCCACACCCATACCCCCGCCGCAGCAGCAGCGGCAGCCGGAATTCCCCCAACGCCACACGGGAACAGGCAGGGAACAACCGCCACCCAGGCCAGGGCCAGCAGGACCGCCGCGAGGCCCCTAGAGCCAGAGAGCAGGGAGGCGCAGAGGGAAAGAGAGCGCCGCCCCAGCCCAGCCAGGAAAGCATCCCCCCGCCGCGCCGGAAAAGCCCAACGCAGGGCCCCACCGGAGAGGGACGCCCACAGCCCCAGACGAGCACCCCACAACCACCCAGGAGTTCCGGGCATCCCCCCGCCCCGACCCCAGGTACGAGCCAGGACCCCCCAAGGGAGACCCGCTCCGCACTCCAGGCAGCCACCCACCCGGCCCACGGTTGGTCCAGGTAGGAGCAAGGCAGGGGCCCGCCGCCCCCGCCCAGGAGGGGGGAACCCCGGGGAAAAAAGGGCGGCCCACAAGGGATGTTATAAATATGGCCTGACCAGGCTCGGCCATGTTGGAAGTTTGGCGGGGCCCAGCGCCCAGGGGCAAGGACCAGGACCCACCCCCCAGGGACACGAACACCCCCGGCTCAGGTGTAATATGAACCCCCCCACCGTGCGGAGAGAGCACCGCCGGGCCCAGGGAGCCGGCACCCAAGGGACACGGCCGCCATCGCCAAGGGGCCCGCACCCCCCACCAGGGAAGGGGTAGGGGACAGATGGACCCAGGTCCCACCTTCCTTGTAAAATGTGTGTGCGTGTATGGGTGTTTGAGAGGGTGTTTGTGTGCATGTGTGTGTGTTTATGTTTGAATGTATATATTGAAGGGGGAGGGGTGTGTGTACTAAGGAGGGTGCAGTTAAAATTGGCGAGTAGGGCACTAAGGGGACATCTCCTGATTACTCACCGTGATGTCCCCTCACCCTCCACACCAAGGGGCCCAAAATGTCTAAGGTGCGGTTAAAATTGGCGGGTAGGGTGCCAGGAGGACATCTGCTGCTTGCTTGCAGTGATGTCCAAGCACCCCCCCTACCAAGGACCCTACATGTCTAAGGTGCAAATAAAACCGAAAGAGGGGGGGGCCCACTCCATACGGCAACCATAGGAGGGGGGCCACTCCCAAGTAGCCCCCCCCCAAGGCGCATCGCAGGCTAGACCCCCCACCCCCTCACCCTAATATGAGGTTATATAAGGAAGGGGGTAAGTTGGGGACAGCTGGTAGACTGTCCCCCGGTGGTCAAACAGCCGTCCCCCAGCCCACCCCCAGCAAAGGGGCCAGGGCCACCCAGCCCAGGGGCCCACCCCCGGAGGCGCCGACACCCCAGGCCCGGCACCACCCACCCCACACAAAGAGAGAGGAGCCAGAAAGCGTCGCCCCCCCCCGGAGCAAGCCCAGGCCCCCACCCCCAGACGCCGGCCCTAGAAGAGCTCTGGTCAGGCCTCGACGGGACCGAGGAGGCCAACCGGCCGAGGCAACCACTGATTGCCTCAGCGGAGACCCCGACCCGCTAGCCCCCCCGACCCGTACTAATAATGGGCCCCCCCTCCCCCCCAGAACGCCCCCCCACAGGACAGGGCCGACAAGCCCCCCACCCCACCCCACCCCAGACCCCGCAGCCGAAGCGGGTGACACCCAGAGCGACCGGGGGCCCCGAGAGGGTTGTCCCGTCCCGTCCCAGAGCCAGGGAAGGGCCGATCCCAGCCCCAGGTGCAGATGGTCAGCCCATCCGGCGCCGCTGGGCCCCCCCCACCCGAGCAGGGCCCCCCGCTAACCCCCCCCAGCACAGGCAAAGGGACCACCCCCCCAAGCCAAGCCAGACCACCACCCCACCCCCCCACCACGCACCCCCACACCCAAACCCAGAGGACCACGCAGCGCCCCAGCCCGCCCCACCCAGGCACCGGACCCGACCCCCCGACCAACGGAGCCCCCCACCGCCCCCGCCAGGCACCGGAAGCCCCGACCCCCACCCCAAACCACGGCAGAAGGGCAAGGAGCAGCGACGACCAAGCCCTCCACCCCCTAAGTCATGGAGTCAACCACAGGAGACCAGAGAGACTGAATTCTTTCAAAGTTACTTGAGCTTTGGGCTGACATTTTTTCCAAGCTGATATGATCAAACAGCAGATTTCTGTGTTGACTTATGTTTATATTTTTCTTGTTTTTCCAATTTATTAAAATAGTTTTTTTGGCAATACAAAGAGTTATGAAAATGATAGATGCTAATCCTTCTTCTATATCGATGGCACTCATGTCACCAAGCACACAAAGTGACGGTGAGGCAGTGATTGAAACCTTAAGCCAGACTGATAAATCGGCACATACCTGCTGCCAGAGAGCCTGGACAGGAGTGCAGAACCACAGTGCGTGCATGTAGCTGTCGGGTAGATTATTATCACAGTGCTCGCAAATGTCTGAGTTACTGAGACCCATCTTGAACATCCTCTGTCCAGTGTAGTAAATTCTGTGAAGAGTTTTGAGATGGATTAGCTGCAGATTTGGACTTTTTGTCAGTTTAAAGGTGTTTAGACAAAGTTCTGACCAGAAGCTTTCATCTGTGCTGATGCTCAAATCTGCATCCCATTTTTTTGTTGGAAGGGCAATATTGTTATCTAAATTACATAAAAGTTTGTATATTTTGGAGAGAGTTCTATTCATTGAAAAATTAATCAGAGTGGTAACTACATCTGGTAGCTTTAAATCGTCGTCTTTAATTTTATACTTTTTAGTAATACTTGATTTAAGTTGCTGATATTCCAAGAAGTTATTTATTCCATGTTTGTCTTGAAGTTCCTGGGGGGTTATGAATCTTCTATCAATAATTACGTGCTCTAGTTGTTTTATGCCCCCTGCTTGCCAAGCTGGGAAGTGAATCATTTTTTTGTTAATAAGGATGTCCGGGTTGTTCCAGATGGGTGTCATTTTGCACGGTTGAATTGATGATTTTGATATTTTGAGAAATTCCCACCAGGCTGTTAAGGTGGCATTTATATTAATGCTTTTGAAACAATCCTGTTTTTTAACTGTTTGGCTAATAAATGGTAGCTGTGACAGGTTGATCTTTCCACATAACACCTGTTCCAAGTCTAACCATGAGTTGGTTTCTGGATTATTTTTTAACCATTTTAAGATATATTGTAATCTATTTGCAAGAAAGTATTTGTGGAAATTAGGTAGTTCTAATCCTCCACAGCTTTTTGCAGATTTTAAAGTTTTTAGACTAATTTAATAAAATACAATATCTGATTGCTAAACTAAAGTAAACTAAAAAAAACTAAACTAAACTGGGCATCCCTGATCTTAGACCCTCTTCGATAAGAAAAAACACCTAAAAATACAGATTCCAGGAAAAATGTCATGATTACGTATGACGTGGCAAACCCAGATGCTGGAACCCGGAAGAAAACTCAAGGCAGATTGTAGTTCCAATAGATTTAATGGTTTCTCAGTGGTATAGTATTGTTCATAGGCAGGAACGATGACGTCAGTATTCTTGCCGATACTGGTGGCGTTGGAATAGAATCCGAAGCGGGGCGAATGGTCTCCGATCCCGAAGAGGTTCTTTGACTGGAATCTTGAAGGTCAGTACGGCGACAGACAGGAGCGTGGCATGGCATGATGGAAACAGGATGGATAGAGCTGCTTGCGTTGAGGCTGGACCAGGTGGATACTCATGATGATGAAAACCTGAGAGACAAGACGAGGTAAGTACGAGGACAGACTTGAGCCATAAGACTTAGCTTAAGGCGACCAGACATATGCTCCGATTAGGAGTAATGAACTGGCGATGAATTCTGGGGTTTGATCTCCTTATGAAGGCTGGAGCAAGATGAGGTGAGTATCCACAGCTGGTTCCAATCAGCAAAGCAGAGAGGGGAGGGGGAGAGAAGGCTACCAGAGGCACCATGACAGTACCCCTCCCCTTAACGACCGCCTCCAGGCGGTCAAGGGCGGCAATCCGGGTGAGCCCAATAGAAGTCCTCGATGAGGGAACGGTCCAGAATCAAGGAACAGGAGATCGGTTCCTCTGGACCGTAACCCTCCCAGTCCACCAGGAACTGATATCCCCGAACCCGGCGTCGGACATCCAACACCCGACTGACAGTGAACGCCGGGGCGCCGTCGATGTTACGGGCAGGCAATGGGGAAGCAGACAGCAGGCACAGAAAACTCTCCTGAAAGGGCTTGATTTGAGATTCCGTGGAAGGAGGGGTGTACCTTAAGGGCTGCAGGGAGCCACAGACGGACACAGGAGGGACCCTACACCATCTGCTCGATGGTGTAGGGTCCGATCTAGCCTGGAGCCAGCTTGCATGATGTAGCCTGGATGGGGATGTTCCGTGAAGAGAGCCAAACCCTCTGACCAGGCTGGTACGTAGGCCCCACCACCCTGCGTCGATTTGCGGTGCGGCAGTTGCTCTCCCTGGTGCGCAGGGGAGCTGCCCTGGTCTGGTGCCAGATACTTTGGAATGGCTGGAGATGGTGCCGAACCGAGGGCACTGCCAAATCGATTTCCTGGGTCGGAAAAAGAGGTGGTGAGTACCCGAGGGAGGCCTCAAACGGAGACATCTCCGTGGCGGAAGATGGGTGATTATTGTGGGCACATTCGATCCAAACCAGGAAATTGGCCCAGTCTGAAGTATTTTGAGCTGCCAGACAACGTAGAGCGGCCTCCAGCTCCTGATTTGCCCTCTCAGCCTGCCCGTTAGATTGTGGGTGATAACCGGAGATCAGACTAACCGTGGCCCCAAGAGCGGAGCAAAAGGCTTTTCAGACCTGTGACACGGAATTGAGCACCTCGGTCAGACACAGTGTGCTTGGGGATGCCATGATGACAGAAGACTTTATGAACGAGCACATCCGCCATCTCAGTAGCTGTGGTAACTGTGGGAGAGGAACAAATTGAGCAGCCTTGGAAAAACGGTCTATGATTTTGACAACAGTGTTGTCTTGAGAAGACGGTAGTCCAGTGATGAAGTCCATAGCCACGTGAGACCATGGACGACAAGGTTGTAATAATCCAGCGGGAGGGGAGTTGGAAGACTTGGAACGGGCGCAGATGGTACAGGCCGAGATATACTCCCTAACATCACGTTCCATAGCCGGCCAGAAAAACAGACGCCTGAGGAGGTTCAAAGTTCTCTGGACTTCTGCATGACATGAACTACATGAAGCATGCCCCCAGGTTAGCACATCTGGACAGAGAGATGATGTGTGAGTGTCTTTAGGATCGGGAGGGTGATTAGGCTCCTTACCTTGTGCTTGAAGAACCCGTGTTTCAATATCCCAGGTTAGGTTCCCCACGATGCATGTGGGAGAGATGATGGGAGCATCGACCTGGTTTTCATTTGAGCTGTATTTTCGGGAAAGGGCATCTGGCTTCAAGTTACTACTGCCTGGTCTGTAGGTGATGGTAAATAAAAACCGGTCAAAAAAGAGACACCACCGGGCTTGGCGGGAGTTCAATCTCTTTATGATCTGTCCATACGATAAAGGGATAGCTTAGCCCCTTCCAACCGGTGGCGCCCTTCCTCCAAAGCAAGTTTAATTGCTAACAACTCCCAATTGCCCAAGTCACAATTTCATTCTGCGGATGAGAGCTTGCGGGAGAAGAAGGCACGCAAATGGCTTTAATTTGCCAGAAGGGCTCTTCCTTTGGGACAGGACAGCTCCAACTCCGGAATCGGAGGGATCAACTTCAACTATGAATTGTTTCTCTGGGTCAGGCTGAATGAGGATGGAAGCAGAGACAAATAGTTTCTTAAGTTTTTCGAAGGCTGATTGAGCCTCAGCACTCCGAATGTAGGGTCTGTTGACGGAGGTAAGTTGCGTGATGGGAGCTGCGATACTACTATAATTTCAAATGAAATGACAACATTGGTTGTCATTTCATTTGAACGGTCGAGTGAACGCTGGCGCGGCTGGCAGCCGCTGCTCCCTGGATACTACGACTCCAACCAAACTCAACTAACAACTACCAGCAATGTGGATTACTTTCGATATTGTGTGGATTTTACTCACCTGGATTATCCTGTCACTGGACCAGCAATTTTTGACAGCACTACTACAATACTCCGCTGACAAACTTGCTAACCTCCGGAACTCTCCGCCCGAGCCACCGCCATTAGCTGTACTACAGCATCCGGACATCTTATACGTGCCCCGCCGGAGATACTCTCATCAAGGATCACGTCGGAGCTTCCATTACAACAACACCAACTCCATCAAGTCATTCTGGTCCTCTGCTCGCCGCCCATCGAGACACACCGGTCGCCATGCTAACCACAACGTCCTAGCTCCTCTTGTTCCCTCGGCTAACACCACGGCTAACAATCTCCCCCGCATATCTGTCAACTTCGGTCTTTTGAACATTCGCTCCCTCGCAACCAAGGGAGATCTTGTCCAAGATCTCCTCGTTAATCACAAGCTGTATTTCATGTCCCTGAGTGAAACATGGCAAAATCCCCTGGATTTCACTCCACTGAATGAAGCCACGCCGCCGGGGTTTGTTTACATTGCCAAACCACGTGATTCGGGCCGCGGGGGTGGTCTCGCAATGATCTATCGCGAGAACTGGAAGATAGCACCTGTGCCGGCTCCTGTGTTTGGATCCTTTGAATCTTTAGTATGTCAATTCTCTGGACCAATCCCAACTATTGTTGCCACCATCTATCGCACGCCTAAACCCAATAAGGAATTTATCTCTGACTTTTCAAATTTTTTGACACACCTCTCCCTACTCTCACCAAACATAATACTTCTGGGTGACTTTAATATCCACATGGACAGAAGTAATAATTTAGCTACCAAAGATTTTATATCCTGCTTGGACAGTTTTGGTATTCATCAACACATCACACTTCCCACCCACATCAAAGGACATATTTTGGACCTTGTCTGCTGATGAACTTGTCTCACATTATAATGACAATCTCCGCAGCATCCTGGATATCCATGCTCCGCTCAAAACCAGAATGGTCTCATTTTCTCTCACTGCTCCCTGGTTCACTCCCTCCCTCAGACAACTTAAAGCTAAAGGACGTGGACTGGAAAGACTCTACAAAAAAACTGGTCTCTCCATACACAGGGACATGTACATCAGCCACATCTCCCACTATAAGGACTCCATCTCTAAAGCCAAGTCAGCATATTACTCCCCTTTAATAAACTCCCGTGAAGGGAATTCTAAGGCCCTGTTTTCCCTCTTTTCCATAACACACAGCCTACTAACCAACTGCCACCCCGTCTGTACACCTCTGACTTCTGTGACACCTTGGCTTCCTTCTTCAGCTCAAAAATAGAAAACATCCATCAGGAACTATTAGTAAATCCTGACTCAGATCTAGCTCCCCCATTCCTGTTGGACCCACATCACTCATTTTTATCATTTTCTCTACCATCAGTCAACGAAATCGCTGAGCTAATTAAACATTCTAAATCCTCGACCAGTTAACTTGATCCACTTCCTACAGCTTTGGTTAAAGCTACTCTTTCCTCCCTGTCCCCCTTCATCACCAACGTGATTCAGTCCTCTCTCACCACTGGAATTGTTCCCTCTAGTCTCAAAAAGGCTGCTGTCACCCCTATACTCAAAAAAACAGGATTAGATCCCTCGAACCTCAACAATTTCCACCCCATTTCTCAGAATAACCTTTATGAACAATTCCAGTCTGGCTTCCGTTCCCTTCACAGCACAGAAACGGCTCTTCTAAAAATCTCCAATAACCTCCTCCTTGCTGCTGACTCCGGCCTACTTTCCATCCTCCTCCTACTTGATTTAAGCTCAGCCTTCAATACCATCTCCCACACCATCCTCCTAGACAGAGTATCCGCCATAGATGTCACGTCACAAACATACCTCTCAACTGGTTTCACTCTAACCTCTCTGGTCGCACCCAATTTATTCAATTAAAACAGTTCACTTCTCACACAGTTCCTGTCACTACAGGTGTGCCCCAGGGCTCCGTCTTGGGACCTCTGCTATTTATCATTTACCTTCTCCCTCTTGGTCAAATCCTCCGTAAATACAAAATTCACTTCCATTGTTATGCAGACGATACTCAGCTTTACGTCTCCACAAAGCCTAATTCCTCTTTACCTCCCACTTCCCTCACTGACTGCCTTCTTGCAATAAAATCCTTGTTTACTACTAATTTCTTAAAACTAAACAACGATAAAACTGAACTTCTCCTGATCGGCACCAAATCCATTATAAATAGCATCCAGAACTTCTCCATTCCCTTTGAAACCTCTTCCATTTCCCCCTCCCCTCAGGTTAGGAGTCTGGGTGTCATCCTCGACAGCACCCTCTCCTTCACTTCACACATCAATAGCATCACCCGGTCTGCCTATTTCCACCTTCGCAGCATCCGTCGACTTCACCCTTCCCTCAGTCCGCATTCCACAGCCGTCCTAGTGCACAATCTTGTCACTTCCCGCCTGGATTATTGCAACTCCCTTTTTTTTGGGCTACCACAAAAAATTCTATCAAAATTACAGTATGTTCAGAACTCAGCTGCCAGAATAATCTCTCAAACACCTTCCACCCAACACATCACACCTGTTCTGCAGCAGCTCCACTGGCTACCAATCACACACCGGATTACATACAAAATACTTCTCCTGACCTTTAAATCCATCCACAACCTTGCTCCATCATATCTTTCAGATCTTGTTCATGTTGCCACACCCACCAGTACCCTCAGATCCTCCTCCTCCCTTCATCCGAATGTCCCCACTGCTCGCCTTGTCACTCTGGGGGGCAGAGCTTTCAGCTGCTCTGCACCCCAGCTCTGGAATTCTCTACCCCCTGACCTCAGAAACATTGGCTCTCTGTCACAATTCGCCAAGAAACTGAAAACTCATCTTTACCAACTTGCCTATTTCCCCCCATAACTTCCTATTTCTGGCCTATCTAAATCTATATTTTATTGTGCATTTTATTGCTTTTATTTTCACTTTTATGTACAGCGACCTTGGGTTCCTTGAAAGGCGCCTAACAAATAAAATGTATTATTATTTATTACTATTAAGTTTGTCGAAGGCTGATTGAGCCTCAGTACTCCGAATGTAGGGTCTGTGCGTGATAGGAGCTGCGATACTACTATAATTTCAAATGACCCAGCGATAAAAATTAGCAAACTCTAAGAACTGTTGGAGTGTCTTCCTGGTATCGGGAGGTTCCCAACTGGAAACTTCAGCGACCTTAGCAGGGTCCAGGGAATGTTACCTGCCTCGATAATAAAACCGAGAAAAGAAACCGTAGATACATGAAATTCGCACTTTTCACCTTTAACGGATAACGGATTCTCCAACAGGCCGTCCAAAACAAGATGTAAATGATTAGTGCGTGAATAAAGGAAGTGGTCGTCAAGGTAGACAAACACGAAACTGTTTAGAAAGTCCCGGAGGACGTCATTTACCAGGTGTTGGAAGACTGCAGGGGCGTTGGTGAGGCCGAAAGACATAACAAGTTACTCGAAATGCCCTAAAGGACTATTAAATGCAGTCCTCCATTTGTCTCCTTCATTTATACGGACCAATTGGTGCGCATTGCGAAGGTCCAACTTAGAAAAAAATCCGGGCTTCTTGGACAGAATCAAAAGCGGAACTAATCAGGGGAAGGGAATATTTATTTTTGACAGTGATCTTGTTAAGGTCACAAAAATTTATACAAGGTCGCAGAGATTTATCTTTATTCTCCACAAAAAAGAGGCCTGCGCCTACCGGAGAAGAAGAAGGGCAGATGTGACCTGACGCAAAGGCCTCTTGGATGTACTTTTCCATGGCAACTTTCTCGGCTCTGGATAAATTAACCAGCCTGCCTTTAGGTAAAGAAACACCGTTAAGCAGTACAATAGAGCAATCATAAAGCCTGTGAGGGGGAAGAGCCCAAGCCTTAGCCTTACTGAAAACGGCCTTTAAATCATGGTAACAGGTAGAAATTTAGAAACGTCGATTTCTTCCAAATCAAAACTCTGAGTGGGTGGAAAAAGAAGGGACAACAGACTTGAGACAGTTAGCCATACAGTAATTACTCCAACTAGTGATATGATGATTTTCCCAATCAAATTGAGGATTATGATTGCGAAGCCAGGAAAACCATAGAATGATGGGAGATTGGTGAGTCTAAGTAATGAAAAATTGTATGAGTTCATGATGGTTACCAGAAGTTTGAGTCGAACCGGTTTGGTGCGATGAGTGATACAGGTGAGAGGCTGACCACCAAGTCCGGCAGCTTCAACTGGTGGATCCAAAAGTTCTGTGGGGAGATTTAGCTTGGCAACAAGGATATTATCAATAAAACTTTGTTCAGCTCTAGAGTAAATCAGAGCTATGCACTCATGAACCTCATTATGAGGGCATGACTTGACAGGAACATAAAGAAAATTTTCATCCCTTTTAGATACGGATCTTTCTGCCCGCTGCCTGTCTTCTAGCTGGGGTTCTGGTGTTTAAATGAGGCAAGCATTGATAGACGAGGTGTCCTGATTGACCACAATAGTAACAGGTACCTTCATCTTTGTGTTTCTCTAGGCGATTGCGTTCCACCTATCGTTCCCGAAGCCGGATGTCAGAACGCAGAGCTGCGGAAACAAGCTCTTCAAATGAATTAGTCTCTGGTTGCAAACACAAGTGATCTTTGATAGTTTCATTTAATGATTGATGGAAGATGCCTTTTAAGGCTATGTCCGGCCAACCCACTTCCCCAGCGAGTATTCTGAAATCTATTAAATTATCACTTACTGAGCAGTTGCTTTGCTTGAGGTCTAATAGTCGACGGGTTGCTTCTTCCTCCTTGGGTGGTTAAAAACCAGTCTGAATTCACCAATAAAACGGTCAAATGGAACTTGATAAATGGGATTAGATGTCGGTGTGGCAGGCAGAGGGCCACTTGATTGAGATCACCTGGCACACCAGCTGCTTCATTAGCAGAGGGCTGATAAAAGCCCACAGAGACCTGCTGCTTTCAGGTGGGAAGGGTGCAGCAGCTGTTCAGCCTTTGGCTGTGTGTAGGGCCCTAACCATAGCCGGGTAGCTTTGTGCTTTGTTCACCTCCAAGTTGCTGCCACACCATTCTTATTGTTATCACTGTGTAGATCGCAGGCAGTGTTTGGCCGCTCATGCGACTCCTGTGGAGAGTCCTCTTAAGCTGCGGGAGCAGGTATGTGTGTGTGTTATGTTATACTTGGTTATTTGTGTTAATTTACACTTATTTTGTAGGTGCCGCTGTTTTGTTTCCATTGTTTGTTTCATCCCTGCTCTGCCCAACCCGGTGCACCGTGGTCCAAGAGCGGTGCCACGGCCAGCATTTCTGGGGATCGTGTGTTTGCTCCATACAGAGTGTCAGTGACTGCTGTCCATCCACGCACTGGCGAGTGGCGTGACGGAGTGGGATTGAAAGCTATTGGAGCGAGTTCCCCCTTCTGGCCTTCTATCGCCCCAAGCACAACCAGGGCCCAGTGTCCCACCACCTTGGACCGGCGTCGGTTACGGCCACTGGATGCAAGGGGCATGACATTGAGCCGGGTGCGCCGCCACAGAGAGCGCACAGCTTGGTGCAGCTGACTTTGTGGGCTGGGCATGATCGCCCTTATGGTTTGGTTGACTCTTTTGGGTATTTTTTTAGAATAGGAATTTTAGCATAATTTCTAATAAAGGTTGTCTATTTCTTTAAAAGCACAGTCTTGGTTTCCTGTGTCGGAGAGTCCTGTGCTTTTGGTTTTTAGTTTTCTGCTGGCGGCTTTCACTGGGGAAACCATAATGCCACATCAGGAAGGCTTGTGCCCACTGTAAAGCTTTGTTTCTTAGTGAATTAACAATCAGAGTTATTTTGCTGTGGTCAGCTTGATAATATCTAGATGCTTGCTGAAAAATAAGTTGGCATTGAAGGAGGAAACCTCTGCATGATTCTACGTCACGGTGGAAAGGTTCAGGTTGAAGCCGGAGGTTCTCTTGACTCCAAGCTGTAGCGGAAATGTTTGGGTTGCTGGAAACTGGAAGTGGAGCGGCAGTTGCCGCGATAGCTGAGTGTTGTCCTGTTAATTCCATTAAAGTCTGTAAGATATCATCGAGACTTTGAAAAAAGTCTTGCTGAGCCGTGGCCATCTGGGTTAAAGTTTCTGCTTGGCGTCCCAGAGCAAATCCTTGTTGTGTGACTGCTAGGCGGAGTCCATCTGGGTCAGCTGGGTCTGGATGTTTGCCAGTTCATTCTGTCATGATTACATATGACGTGGCAGACCCAGATGCTGGAACCCGGAAGAAAACTCAAGGCAGATTGTAATTCCAATCGATTTAATGGTTTCTCAACAGTATAGTATTGTTCATAGGCAGGAACTATGCCGTCAGTATTCTTGCCGATACTGCGTGGTGTTGGAATAGGATTTGAAGCGGGGCGAATAGTCTTCTATGCCAAAGAGGTTCTTTGACTGGAATCTTGAAGGTCAGTAGGGCGAGAGACAGGAGTGTGGCATGGCGTGATGGAAACAGGATGGATAGAGCTGCTTGCGTTGAGGCTGGACCAGGTGGATACTCGTGATGATGAAAACCTGAGAGACAAGACGAGGTAAGTACGAGGACAGACTTGAACCATAAGACTTAGCTTAAGGCGACCAGACATATGCACCGATTAGGTGTAACGAACTGGCGATGAATGCTGGGGTTGGATCTGCTTATGAAGGCTGGAGCAAGATGAGGTGAGTATCCACAGCTGGTTCCAATCAGCAAAGCAGACAGGGGAGGGGGAGAGTAGGCTCCCATAGGCATCATGACAAAAAAAAAGGAAAAACCTCAGAGATGTCCACGTGAAGGAGGGATCCTCACCCAGGATGGATAGGCAATGTACCAGGACTGTTAAAGAAGAATTGGCTAATCCAAATCTACAACTACCAAATAACAACATACTCAAGGATATAATTAATAAGTTTGTGTTTGTGTATCTTATCCTGATATCCTGATTTTCTCACCAGACCCAGACACTCATGTGCAATACGTCAGAGCCATCCTACAGCATCTCCTGGAGAACCAGCTGTATTGTATGGCTGTGTCAAGGTCCAGGCTGTTGTGGACTGTCCTGTTTCCACTGGGGGTAAGCAATTCCAGTTTCTATAGAGACTTTATCAGGGGCTTTGGTGGCATGGCTGCACTTCTGCATAAATTAATTTCCCAAAGGTTCCCTTTGTCTGGAATGAGGGGGCCAGTAAGGCTTTTTCTGAACTCAAAAGACGTTTCTCTTCCGCCCCTATTTTGGTCCACCCAGACAACTTCAAACATTTAATTGCAGAGGTGGATGTGTCTAACTCTGGGGAAGGGGCTGTGTAGTCTCAGAGAGCGTCTGATCATAATCTGCTTGCCCTGCAAGTATTTCTCCCGCAAGCTCACTCCTGCAGGAAGACATTAGGACATAGGGAACAGGAGCTTGTAGTAGTCAAGCTAGCTCTCAAGGAGTAGCGGCATTAGTTGGTGGGTGCACAGCAGCCATTCCTGGTCTGGACTGACCACAAAAATCTGGTGAAGACTAAAGCCCCGTCAGGCATGCTAGACTTTTGTCTTTGAAAGGTTCCACTTCACACTCTCCTATCAACCAACTGCAAGAAAGCTAGCAGCAAGGTACCCTGTCTTGTCAGCACCAGAAGGAGGAGGAGATCCAGGATTTTGGGGGTAAGGTCACTCTCTTGCCTCACAAGATGGTTCTGGGAACCACTTGATGGATTCTTGAATGTAGGGTTAAATCCGCCATGCCTGATCCGTCTACCCATTCCACTGTTTGTCCTTCAGGGTTTCTGTTTGTTCCTCCTAGTCTCTGTCCTCTGTGCACCAGTGTTAAGGTTCCTCGTAAACACCCCCCCTTGCTGGACTCGCTACAGCCTTCGTCTGTAACCTTCAGATCTTGGTGTCACATGGCTATAGACTTTATCACAGGACTTCCCAAATCCAAAGGTAAAATCATTATTCTGACAACTGTAGACAGATTTTTTTAAGTATGTTCATGCCATTTCATTGCCAAAGCTTCCGTCTGCCAAAGAGTTAGCCATAATAATCTCTCAACGTATGTTTCATCTGCACAGACTTCCTGTAAATCACCTCCGACAGAGGTCCTCATTTTGTGGCAGCCTTTTGGAAGGAGTTCTGTGGATTTCTTGAATCAAGATCAGTTTGAGCTCTAGGATCCATCCACAGACTCATGGCCAAGTAGAGTGCTACAACCAGGATCTGGAGACTACCCTGCAGGCCATGTGCACAAAGAAACCCCAACACATGGTCTTCTCAACTTCCGTGGCCAAAGTATTCCTAAAATGCTCTGGTCAGATCATCAGGCTTCTCCCCCTTCCAAGCAGCCTATGGGTACAAGCAGCTTTTGTGAGGCGCTGCTGGCACATTTGGAGGGTTTTTCCTGGAACATTTACTGAGGAACCAAGAGAGGCTGACCACCGTGGCTAACCACAGACAGGTTACTGCCCCAGAGTATAAGGTTGGAGCAAGAGTATGGTTTTCTGATTCAATGAAGTTCATTGTGTCTATAAGTTCTATTAAGCACTTAAATTATTTTTTTATCAGACACTGGGTTTGTTTTGTGTAAAACCTACCGACATGTTTCGGCGGAATGCCTTCCACCTTCGTCAGGGTCGTCATCAGATGGTGGCGTGTGACGTCTTTAAAAACATCATGGACACAGAACAATATGAAAAACAAATGAATGAGATGCTTCAAGACCGGAACACCTATGAGGTCCTGAAAAGAGACCCCACAGAAGCAAAGAAGAGAAAACTCAAGACCATACTCAAACAGTTACAGGAGGAAAAGAAAATAGACAAACAAACCTATAACCATCTCATACCAACAGCCAGCATCATCCCCCGGATCTATGGCACTCCAAAAATACACAAACCTGGAGCACCACTAAGGCCCATAATAGACAGCATGGGATCAGTAACATACAACCTATCCAAATTCATCGCAGATATTTTGAAACCCCTCCTAGGAAACACAGATTACCATTGTGAAAATGCAAAACAGCTGGCAGAAGAACTCAAAAACACAAAGATGGAAGCAAACGAGATATTCATTTCACATGACGTAATATCATTATTCACTAGGACTCCAGTAGAAGCCACACTACAAATAGTGCAGGAACAGTTAACAGCAGACAAATCACTAAGGAAACGCACAAACCTTACAGTTAATGACATTACACAACTCCTCCAGTTAATTACTACATCCACGTATTTCCAATACCGCAACACAATTTACAGACAAAAAGAAGGCTTTCACATGGGCGACCCACTATCAGCCACAATGTGCAGCTTTTTCATGGAGGACCTGGAAAAGAGAGCAATAACATCCGCACCAGAGCACTGCCGTCCAACCTTGTGGAAACGCTACGTCGACGACATTCTGGAAAAGATCAAAGCAGGACACACGCAGGAGATCACAGACCATTTGAACACGATGGACGATACGGGACAAATCAAATTCACACATGAAGAGGAAAAAGACAACTCCATCAACTTCCTGGACATCAACATCAGACACATGGAAAACAAAGACATAAAAATAAAAGTACACAGGAAACCAACTCACACAGACCAATATTTATTATGGACCTCAGAACATCCTACCACTCACAAAATATCTGTCGTAAGAACCTTGTTTGAGCGTGCAGAGCTGGTAACGGACGGGGAGGACAAAACGGAGGAGAAGAAACACATAAAAAATGCACTAACCAGGTGTCAATATCCTCAATGGGCCATAAAAAAGGGACAAACACAGGTGGAGCAGAGGAAATGCAAGGAAGTAGAGAAGGAAAAACTGAGGAAAAAACCAGAAAACAAAGGAATGGTTACATTGCCATACATCAGGGGAATCACAGAACGCATCCAAAGAGCCATGAAAAAGCATCACATCAGCACCCCAGTGAAACCGTATAAAAAACTCAGGCAACTACTGGTTCACCCAAAAGATAAGATTGAACAAAATAAAAAATGCAATGTCATTTATGAAATCCCATGTCACACCTGCAATAAAACATACATCGGAGAAACAGGACGCTCCTTCATCACAAGAAAAACAGAACATCAAAAAGAATGCGAAAAGGAAACAAACAAAATACTAACAAGAGCCAGACGACAACAGGCAGTTCAAGAAAACATGAAATCAGCCATAACGGATCACTGCAAACAAGAAAACCATATCATGGACTGGGAAAAGGCCAAAGTCCTCCGCACCGAAGACAACAGACACCGCAGATGGATCATGGAGGCGGTGGAGATCAGAAAACGAGCCCACACTTCCATGAACCGGGATGAGGGGGCTTTCCTGCTCTCTCAGACCTGGAGCAACATCCTCCAGAGAAAGACGGACATCAAGGGGCGGAGTCACTTGTCAAAGTTTGACAGGTGACTCCGCCTCAGTCACAAATCAGCTGTTTTTAAAGACGTCACACGCCACCATCTGATGACGACCCTGACGAAGGTGGAAGGCATTCCGCCGAAACATGTCGGTAGGTTTTACACAAAACAAACCCAGTGTCTGATAAAAAAATAATTTAAGTGCTTAGTATGGTTTTCTTCCACCAACATGCCACTAAAAGGGGGTTCCAAGATCGGTCCCTTGTTCATCCCCAAGATCATCAACCCTGTGGCAGTTAGGCTGGATATCACTTCCCCCCTCAGGATCCATCCAGTCTTCCATATCAGTAAGCTGAAATCTCCAAGAGACTCACCTCTCCAACCTGCTCTAGCACCCCGTCCTGCACCTCGTCTTGTAGATTGTGGTTTAGCCCACATCATCAGGGAACTACTTGCTTCCAAGAGGGTTGACTGAGGTATACAGTATCTGGTATATTGGGAGGGATGGAGTCCAACAGCTCACCAGTGGATGCCAGAGCGCTACTTTCTCAACCAGGACCTGATCACCCGCTTCCATGAGGACCATCCTGACTAACCCCGTTGTCCGTCTGGGAGACGAACTTAGGGGGAAGGGTTATGCCATGTTCTGCCTGTGATGTGTTATTTCTCAGTCTTTTTCTTTGACTTCTGTGTAGTGTGGCTGTGACACTTTCCA
The DNA here is from genome assembly GCF_053564925.1 of Oryzias latipes. Taxonomy (NCBI): domain Eukaryota; kingdom Metazoa; phylum Chordata; class Actinopteri; order Beloniformes; family Adrianichthyidae; genus Oryzias; species Oryzias latipes. Next base: position 514,189 of record NC_136247.1, read on the forward strand.
TTCCACGTGGAGCCTGTTAAGCAGTCACAGCTGCCTGAACTCTAGTAATACGTCACAGTGTATTTAAAAACGAACTCAATTGGAGCCTTCAGTTCCGGCTCATTCTGCTTCCTGTTATGTGTCATAGTTTCCTGAGCTCTGATACTTTGTTTACGGATTCAGTTGGTGGTTAAATCCTTTGGACCCTTCTACAAACAAGCCTCCCTTCACCTGCTGGGTTTCCTCTTGTTTGCCAAACTGTAACAATGGCTGTCTGCCATTGTCACAGACAATAAGTATTGATAGAGGGATAACCTTTTTGCTTGATGTTTTGGGTCTTCGAGGAATGTGCATTGATAATTTAAATGAGTTTAAATCAATGCATGTCTTTCTTTGGGCTGTTTGTTCGGACAGTGAGCTTTGAGAACCAGGGTTGGGAAACACGGCGCTACCTCAGAGACTCCTCCAAAGGCAAGGTTCACAAAAATGAAATGAGACCTCACCCAGCATTCTTAGTTTAAATGTGTGAAATGGTTAAAATACCTAAAGATCTAAGAATGGATGGCAGGTAAGGTAAAAGGGGATTTGATGTACAAGAAGGACTGAGACAATTTAGAATCTCAAAACAAAACAGAACCTCTTGACCTCTGAGATGGGGTTCCCCAAAACTGGAGCAATGCAAGCTCTATTTCTGTTACCAGGGAAAAGACAACTTTGAGTATCGTCACAGGAAGACCAAATGAGAGAAATCCACACCAACTCACCAGAATGTGACTGGCAAAGCAGAGAAGCAGGATCAAAGCCAGCAGCAGGAACGACAGACCAAAGGAGATGCCCAACACAGCAGTTCTGCAGCAAAAACAGCCTTTACTTTAACATTAATGTCATAGAGTCCAGTTCCTTTTTAAATAAGACCTGCAGTTAACTTAGAAGTCAAAGGTTTTCATGGAAACATTTTCTATGGAAATGTTTCTGTAGGACAAATGGTCAGATTGATGGATCCTAACCATAAAGGGCTGGAGAGTGGGAAATAATGGACTGAGCTTAAGAGTAAATTAAACATGGAAAGTTACTTCTTTGGCTCTACGAGGCAGTAAGTTAGCATAGCAGGGATTTCTCTCCTAACTGTTGAAATGGCGCCACCCTTTGATTCCCCTTGTGGTCCTCAGCAGCCTTTTCATCTCCTCTTAAACGGTCTGCCTCTTTTATTTCAGCCACAGTTGGAGGCTGCTGGTGCTGCCGTAGTGGCATAGTGTTAATCCACAAAAACTTACTTGGGTAAAACGAGAATCTGCACAACGAAGATGCAGCAGAAGATGAAGCAGGCGCAGGTGACATAATACTTAAAAGCAGGTAAGGTGGTGGACCTGTACTGTTGAAAGAAGACAGTTACAATTAAAGCTGACAGGTATTGCTTTCAGCCACCTCCGTAGGAGAGTGAGGACACTGTTTCAGTATAGAAAGGAGTATGACTGGCATAAGTTTGTGAGGCCTCCATAATGAGCTCTTTATCATTTATACATGCATTATTTTAAATCGATTTGTTTCCCAAGTTAGCAGTGCTGGCTGCTGTTTGGTATGCATTTGCCTACCTCTTTCTCCAGACCTTTGTTGTGAAAGAACAATGAGATCCTCTGGATATCTTCCGACTTAAGCCACTGTCTATAGTTCAAACAGGAAACACAGATGGGGCAGAAGACCACAAGTCATTCCTCTGGTTAGCTTTAAAACACCTTGATTAAGTAGGCGGTGTTGTTCTTATCTTGCAAGGATCTATGTATGTGTATGTGTGTAAGTTACTTGTGTTAATTATTAACTTGCACCTACTATAGCAGGAACTTCACAGTGCTTTCAAATAGTGAGTGAATGTGATACAGTTTTTCAAAATGTATCACCTATAATTAATTGAATTAATTAATCTATTTTTAATCAAACCAAATACGTTTGTGGTATTTTCAATTAAATTTCTGCCATTATGGCACAGTAAATGATCAAAATACCCACCTGGCAATCAAGTGAATGTTTTGCCCCGGCTCCTCACAGTACTTAATAATAATAAACTTAACAGCTAATAATACAGTCCCTATAAAATGTATTGCACTAATGATAAACTTTTTTTTTTTATAAAAAGCGCTACTCATACTTTCACAGCTTGAAGTGCTTAAAACTAGCCACTTCCTCAGTCTCATTAGCCAAAGCCTGTCAGTCCATATGCTACTTTCCAGCTTACTTACGGCAAGTTCTTTGCCTGTCTGTCTAACCGCCTGCCTGGATCCTTTAGTTGCTGCTCAATCGCGGTACCGTCATTCTTATAAAAATATATTTAATAGAATCAAATAAACACAAAGAAAAAAGTATTTTATGATCTTTCATATTCCTAACTTCTCAGTGTTTTATCTGTTTGGATGAACACAGAGCTGATATCCTGGAGTTGGAAAATGTTGTTAGATCAGTTAATGAGGGCAATTTCCCACGGCACACTGGACCATCTACCACGGCACACTAGTGTGGCGTGGCACACTGGTTGATAAACACTGATTTAGACCCACTAGACAGTGCACTGAACCTTTTTTCTTCAATGATTTGTGATCATCCCTGGTGTCCATGGATTACATGAAATCTTTCCACCTTTATCCACCTTTGTCATGGTAGGGAGAACACATCAATGTAAGGGTGGGGTCATTTAAGATAGCACAAGGGTTAAATTGCTGTCAATCAAACTGTCGCAAAGATGCTCTTTTTGAATTAATGAGCCTTTGTGATGTCACAATGTGACCTTTACTGCTATTTAGGGCACGAGCACGTAGTGCAAGGACGGTATTGTATCTGTAAGGTTTATTTTTCTCTTTCTTCAGACAAGAGTCGCCTTTTTGAGGCCTTTAGCACACCTGAAAACCCACCATATTTTGCACATGCATCAAGAGTCGCGAAAAATTTCGGATTTTATGGGAGACCGACATGGGTGCACAAAAATGGCTCAATAGCGCCACCTACAAAATTTGTTTTCGCGAGTATGCTTTAACGTACAAACATGATCTGAACAGCGCAGGTTCATCAGATGGAAACCTGCAAAAAAGTCTCCTGGTACCAAGCTGTCACTCGCACAGGAAGTCTGCTATATTAATGTCAATTTGTCATTTTTGCTGTATTGTGGTCATTTACAGGCCTCGTACTAGAATGAACTTCTGCACATTCGTTGTCCGATCTCACTGAAATTAAATAGATTTGATGAAGCTACCATTCTGAACCCATGGATGTGACAATCTTGGACGAGCTTCAAAGCGCCACCTAGATATTGAAAAACACAGTTTTTGTCGCATTCTGCCCTGTCTTATCTCTTTGCTTCGTCCGACTTGCATAAAATTTAAACTGGAGATTCTCAGAAGGGTCTTCTCTCAAAATCTGCAGTTTCATGTGTGTACACCCTAGGGTGACTGCATAAGTCCCCCCGAAACAGAAAGTGTTCGATTGCGCTTACTCATAAAATAAAAATTCATAGAAAATCCGCCGTTTGTCTCAGGAAGCTAGGATTTCATGCCTCCTCCTTGGGGCACAACACCTGCTGCTCATCTCCACAATCAGCACCTCCACACCTGCTGGCCATCACAGACCATTTATTCCTGAGGAGGACCTCCAGCCAGCGCCAGATTATTGTTCACCCTGTGGTAACAAGTCCTTGGCTTTGAACAATCCTTTACACCCAAGAGCAACTGAAATAACGTTTCCATCTCTTTCCAGTCTGCCTGCCAAGTCAAATTAAACAACTTAACTTCTACCAGTTTGTGTCTGCACTTGGATTCAGTTATCCACTCCCCTCTCCCAACAAGATGCCTCTTATAAACTCTACCTTTAATACAGCACACTATAGGGTCTACAAGAAACTTCATTACTGGATTTTGCTTAGGAAATTTTGGACTGAACAAATATTTTTATCAGAACTTCTGTTTAGGTTATCAGGACCAAACTTTCCCAAATTATAGCCATTTATGAGCTACTATTTCTTAAATATCTTCAGAATTTAAAAAATTACAGGTGTATTTTGAGATAATTTTACATCAAAAAAGTAAAAGTTGTTTTTAAGGTAAAACTACGAACACCTATTTTTTTTTTTTAAATTATCATTCGTATATCAACACCAAACTTTAGAAAAATGTAGGGATCTGTGTCCTACTGCCTTCCATATGGGTAACAGATGAATTTTAAGACAATTTTATTCATCACAAAATCTGTGCTAAATCCATCTAGACTCCAAACAAATATTTTTTCATTGTAACTTATTTTTATTTTATGTATTGTTAATTTCTGAAAATTTTATTGTGTTTTGTGAAACATAGTGAGCACATTTGTGAGAAACACTTATTATACATGTGTGAAACATTTAGTGTGCATGTGTGAAACACAACTTGTGCATTTCCAAATTAATATTGCACGTTTGCGTAAAATTACAGTTGTGAATCAGAGCGTGTGTATTTGTGAAACAGGTTGTGTTCATTTCTGATTATTGAGACTGAATTAAATCCATAGTTATGGTCTCATGGATACAGCAGCATTTTTTTTTAAATAATGAAACCTTTTTTTTAACTTATGTATTGTACAGTTTTGCAGCAATACATTGTTTTTGTTGCAATTGCTGTTTGCTTTGTTTATGGTTTATGTCATGCAGTGGATTTCCTTTCTTCCTCTTTTTTTCTTTTTGAAAATTAAAACTTAGTAATAATATGTGGAAACGAAAATCAACATTTTGATGCAAACCTGTGTGACTTCCTTTCTTACTTTAATGCCGGGTCCCTTGATTTATGCTGAACTACATTGTCCTGGGAGTTGTCACATGGACTTCTTTGTAGTTTTGGGCTTATCTGTGCTAATACAGTGCTGCTGCTGTTCACAGAAGGTGGATAATGGTGATGCTTACTTCTGTGAGTTGATACCGTCAATAGTGCGGATCATTCGTTCATTAAGTTCCTCCTCAAACCTCCTCCTCTGAGATTTCGATCTTAATAAAAGAAAATAGGGCAGGTTTAAACATGCCGCAGTGTTCTTGTACATTTGGAAATGTTGATGCATCAAATGTTTTCTGACCCACCTCTCTCCTCTCTGGAAGTGGTACTGACCCAATGGAACATCCTGAACCAGAATATAAGTCATAACAGAGTAAAGGCACTTGATTCAAGTCACAGAGACAGTGGAATAAGTTAACTCACAGACGTGTTGATCTTGCCATTGTTTGTGGTCATGCTGTCTCGCTGGTGCAGATTGGCAAAAGGTTTGGCAGCTCCCCAGGATTCTAGATACCGAGTCATCCTGACAGATGCCCTCATCTTACCACCATCCAGAGAAGGTCGGGAGCACAACCCAACCAATGGGCTGAGCCGCTCCGTCTAACAACAACCAGAAATGGATCATATTAGTGAAAATAAAAATAACTTTTTGAAGTCTGAAACTCAATACCTTTGTGCATTCAGGACTGTGGGAGAAGTGTTGCTGTTTGGCCGAGAAAGTACACAAAACCATTTGTGGTTCAGACAAGTCCAATATATCCTCTAAATCTGTTATAAAAGCTGCGTCTCATCAAAAGAAGCAGATTGATATACAATGGTTTTTCATTTATTGCAGGTGTTCTTAAAATAACTTGATCGCGAAAGCGTAAAGTTTTTTGTTTTTTTTTACAATCATTAGAGAGATTTTAAGGTTGTAAAAATCTACACACTACACATTTTATACACTTTTCTCAGACAGACCTTGTGATTTTTTTCTTATTTTCATAGAGACAATAATAAAATTATCCTCTAGTTTGATTTTTGTCTTTATTATTCCGATTGTAGGTCATTACTGCACTTGCTTTGCGTCATGCGTAGACGGTGTACCAGAGAAGGCTTTGGAGCATAAACAGGACCGCCTGCTCCATCCATGCGAAGCACGTCTATCGCCAGAGCAGCCGGACTCATAGCTTTGTGTTTGCAGGCACGGGAGGGTGTTTTGTTACGGATGAGACTTCGGACCGCAGCCCATCTGGCTGCCCTACACGAGTGAGCTGCCGGACTCAGGAGAACCATGTCTCCCAGAAGAACCGTTTCTCCAAGCAGAAGAGCGGATTTGGGATGGCGAGTAAGCTAGCGGAGGCGGCTGTTGAAATCACAAATGCCGCTCCGCACAGTCCTTAGAAACCATATAAAGAATCCAGTGGATTGTGTTACAAGTCGTGTCCAGACAAAAATAAGGCTGATATTATTCTCACATATTTACGAGCAAACAAGCATTGCCCGCATGGATTTTAACTATATCCAGAGCTAAATGTTGTTTGCACGTATTCGCCTAAACCTGGGTCCTTCCGGCCAAGAATAAAGCACTGGCTACACGGATTTGGAAAATTTGTGCCATTTGTACCATTAGGGTATTTTAGATAGTTCTGCATATATAAAATGTATTTATTCCGACTTAAAGTGTGTATTGCGTTTTGTTATAATCTGTTAACGTTTTTCATTTCATTTCTAATCCGATCTTTGATCCAATCAAAGATATTTTGCACATGTAACCGCAGCTATTGTCGTGCCATGGTAAGTACAGCATGAAGTATTTGTCAGGGAAATTAAAGGCTAGAAAAAAAAAACATGACAGAGTGTTTTCTGTTTAGAATTTTTCCAATCCTTTGAATTTTCTTTTTTTTTCTTGAACCCTTGATTTTCAAAAATGCAAAATTTTACATCCCAAAATATTATTTTCTATCTTAAACATTTCAGAGACTCAACATTTCGATGGCCCAGAAATTCGATATGAAAAGATTCAATGGAAAAATCTTCACTTCTACTTTCTCACCAGAATAATTAGTCAATCTAAGAACACATCGATATTCAGCCCATAAAATCATGACACCTACGTCACACTCAGCATTTGCTACATTCTATTTAAGGGCCAAAAGGACCGCCACAGGGGCCCTCCAGCAGTAGAGAGCGGGGGGGGGTCAGGCAGGAGTACAGAGAGAGCAAACCCCAGCTATGCCAGAACAGTCCCCCCGTCGTACCCAGGGCCCCAACTTAAATGACTCAAAAAACTCTATTCACTTTGGTGAGAGACTCATTAAAACTCGAGTTAGTAAAAGGAAACAAGTTTACCATCACAACTGTAGATGGTTCTGCAAGTGAAAAAAGTGTCCAAAAGAAGAAGAAAAGCCCTCTCTGATCATTTTTAAGGAGGCTTCTTAGGCAAATTATTGCAAAACAGGAGATATTTTGCATCTTTTCCAAAACCAAAAGATCCAATTGCCAAAGGGGTTGACATTCAGAGCCACATGTGGAGCACCTAACATGTTTTATGGTACCAACTGGTTCAGAGGAGAGTTGGATCTCCTGAATGTTTGGGGCCATACCCTTAAATGTCAAAAGAAGATTCAGGGAAAGGCTCTTCAAAAACAATCAGAGGTAATGACCGTTAAAATGTATAGTTTATTATTTTTTACTATTAGAGATGTTTGTATGTCTGTTTGTAGGTGGAGGTTGTATAACTATGCTGTTTTGTTGGCTGCAGTTCCAGTTTTGCTCATTTTTTCGAAAGCACACGACCTCAATAAAGACAATACTGCTGCCCCTCACACTATAACATAGATGAAAGCATTTTGTGCACACTGCAGCTAGTGTCTAACATGTGAGTGATGACATCAAACCTTTGGGTTGATGACCAAATAAGTGACCACCCCATGCTCCTTCAGGTAAGAGTCTCTGGTCTGTCCGTCTCCAGGCTCCACCTTGTAGAAGCCGTTGAGATGTTCCAAGGTCACTGAAGAAATGTGGACTCTCCTAGAGTAAGGTAGGTGGACACATAATCAGCAGTGAAGGGCTTACGCCATCCAAACATTGATACCTTGATATAAAATAACCTCTGTTTCATTTTTGTTAAACGTAAACATTGAAAGAGATGAAACAGTCTTTTTTTTTTTTAAGTTTTTTTAATCAGACATGCTTTCAGTTGCCTTTCAGTAAGCACAGAACAAGACAAACCATTAGCCGTCCAGTGAGACAAAATTGTGTCTCCAGAGAGCTTGTTTTCTGAGATGACACACCTAGCCATTGGCTAAAATGTGTGTGCTTGTTACAATGCCAGAACAGAAGACTCTAATGGCCATACAACAAATGAAGAGCTGCTTGATGAAATGAGGTTGCCATCATTTAGTCTGATGCATGTAATGGGTAGAATTAGAAAAGAGCTTGAAACAGACTCAGTATATGAGAACAGACTGTCTGGTCTCTGTACTAAAAGAGTCAGTGGTATGTCATTTTCTAGTCCTGAAATTTAAAGTAAAGGCACACAGGACTACAAACAACAGCAGCACAGCTATTGTTTTCAACATGGTAACTGTTAATATCTTATTTGAGTTAACCCTGCAAAACATCTTAATTTTTGAGATCCTCCTTTTTATTCTTCTGCATTCTTTTAGGGTTTTTAAACCCCCACAGGGCTCAGCTACAATACTTAAGTAGACTCCAGCTAATTCTTGGTTTGGTTTTCAAAGAAATGAAGCTGTTTTATGCTCACTGCAAAGCAGAAAAACCTTCAAAAAGTAAGACTTTCAGAAAACCAGCAAAAAAGATCAATCAAACTTTATTGGTTATACTTCAGGTTAAATGGTTTTCCATCAACTCTTAACCTGAAAAACTTTTTATAGCTTTTTTAATAAACCATTTTTGGGCTCATTAATACATTCATATAGTCTTTTTGAAATGTTGCTTTGTTAGTTCCTCCATCTTCGTAACCCTTGTGCTTTCCTAGGCACTTTAACATTGGGAGTTGGGTCATCTAGACCCACTAGACAGTGCTCTGAACCTTTTTTCTTCAATGATTTGTGATCTTCACTGGTGTCCATGGAATACATGAAATCTTTCCACCTTTATCCACCTTTGTCATAGTAGGAATAACACGTCAGTGTAAGGGGGGGTCATAGGATAGCACTAGGGTTAACCCACTATGTCTTTTGCAAGGTCACAGGGCTGCTGGAGCTTTTCCCAGCAACTCTTCGGCGAAGGCAGGGTACAACCTGGACAGGTCGCCAGTCTGTTGCAGAGCCACACAATCACTACCATACACACTCACATGCACACCTTTGAATCATTTTTTTAGGATTGTGGGAGGAAGCCAGAACCCAGAGAAAACCCATGCATGCACGGGGAGAACATGCAAACTCCACATAGAAAGTTCCCAGACAAGTACTGTCTTCAAACTGAGAGGCGAGAGCGCTAACCACTGTGCCATTGTGGAGCAGTTTTGTTATTTGTCAATGTTCAATTTTTAAAGCGGAATTGAATTTTATTCTGCTAATTCATCAGTTATCTGAGTGGTTAGGGCAGCTGTTGTTGCATTTGTGTCACTGTTCAGCAATACTGACAACCACTTTAGTAGACACACCTGTCCAACTGCTCATTAACGGAAGTTTCTAATCAGCCAATCACATGTCAATGTGCTCAAGGCATTTAGACATGTAGACATGGTCAAGACCGAGCATCAGAATGGGGAGGAAGAAGGCAGATTGAAGTGAATCTGTATGTGGCATGGTTGTACAAGCAGACGGACTAGTCTGAGTGTTACAGAAACTGCTGATGTGTTCCGTCGTCTAATGGCTAGTTCCAGTAGGTTGAGGCACCATGTCATAAAGCTGGAATCATCTCACAATGGTTTCTCGAACATGGCAATGGACTCGAATGGACTCCACAGTCCCCAGATCTCAACCCAACACGGAACGGGAGATTGGCAAAGTGCGGCTGCATCACAAAGCTGCAGCAACTGTGTGATGCTGCCATGTTAATATGGACCAAATACTCTGAAGAATGTACCTTGTTGAATCTATGCCACCAAGAAGTAGGGTAGTTCTGAAGGCAAAAGGGGGTCCAACAAAATACAAGCAAGGTGGATCTGATAAAATGGTCAGTGAGTGGATGTTCAGCTTTCCTTTATTTTTAATTGTTTTTTTCTTTGTTTGTTTTGTGTTATTTATTTAAGTCATTTGAGCCTTATCTCCATTGCAATATTACACCTCAAATTCTGGTTTGTTTTCTTTCTTTATGAAACAAGGTAAAAGAATCAGAAGAGAACTTCAAAGTGTAAAAGTATCTCATTGTTTCAGCACCTGCAGTGAACACATTTGGATGCAACTCATCCAGGACGGTATATCATTGCAAGCTGTGGCAAGAAGGTTTGCTGTGCCTGTCAGTGTTGTGTCTAGAGCATGGAGGCACTACCAGGAGACAGACAAGTACATAAGGAGATGTGGAGGAGGCCATACCCTGCATCAGGACCGCTACCTCCTCCTTTGTCAGTGTTACTTCCTAATTGGACAGTTTGATTACACAGAAGTGTGATTGACTTGGAGTAACATTAAGTTATTTTGGTGTTTCCTATATCTTTTTTAAGCAGTACATTGTGCCACTTTGTCAGACTATGTAACATTTGTTACATTTTGTAATATTTTTTTAGTGGTGCTTGTTTCAAATGTAGCTTGAACTCTTACTGTATGCCACCCCTACAGCACACCTCAGCACTGTCTTACAGCCCTCATACATGTCCTGTACTTCTCTAACTTACTTTTCTGTCACTCCAGACTTCCTCATACAATACCACAGTTCCTCTCTGTACACCCTATCATAGGCTTTCTACAGATCTACAAAGACACACTGTAACTTTCTCTGACCTTCTCCGTACTTCTCTATCAACATCCACAAAGCAAATATTGCATCTGTAGTGCTTTTTCTTGGCATGAAACAATGCTGCTGCTCACAAATGTTCACTTTCTGTTCTTAGTCTAGCTTCAACTATACTCTTTCCCGTAACTTCATTGTATGGCTCATCAGCTTTAGTTGTGTGTAGTTGACACATCTCTGCACATCTCCCTTATTCTTAAAAATGGGCACATTCACATTAACCTCTATTCCTTAGTTATCTCACCACCTAAGACCCTGTTGAACAACCGATGATGGATATATGTCCTGGATACCAAACCTGCCCATCACCTGCTCATCATTACTTCATCAAAGTCCAGCCAGAATTTCTTCTTCTCCTCCAGCTCACATCCTACCTGTGAGGCATACCCACTTAACAACAATAACCATCACACCTTCCATTTCTATCTTCAGACTCATCACTATATCTCTTTTTACCTACTCAACACATAATAAACTTATTATTTAAGATAACTCCTCCCCCATTTCTCTTCCCATCTCCACCATGGTAGAACAACTTGAACCCTGCTTCTAAGCTTCTAGCCTTGCTACATTTCCACCTGATCTCCTGGGTAGAGTATGTCTAACTTCTTCTCTGCATCATGTCAACTAACTCTCTGCCTTCTCCTGTCATAGTTCCAACATCCAAAATCCCTACTCTCAGTCAACACTCGTAACTTTCCTCTTCTCTCTCTTTTCCACCCAACACACCTTCTTCCTCTCCTTCTTCGCTACAGTAGTCCAATTTCCACCAGCATCCTGTCAGTGAACAGTACAGATAGTGGTCATTGTTAACCCAGGCCTCGACCGATGCGGAATGAATATCATAGGTCTGTTTCACACGTTTGGTTTGGCATAGATTTTGCATTGGATGACCTTCCTGACACATCCCTCTGTATTTATCCAGGGTTAGAACTGGCAAATGAGACCCTGGCTTGGGGCCCCTCGTGGCTAAATTGTGTGAAATTGCATACAACAGTACTTGTAGTGTTGAAACAATATGAACTTTATTTAGTGTTAATAAAATAACTCACTGGTAGTGGTGATTTCTCACACTTACACTGTTATAAAATCCAGCACTGTGTTAAAATTCAACTACAAACAGTTTTGTTTAAATTTTATTCTGATGCAAAATGGTTAACACTTTCAAAAGTGTTGTTTTAACTCAGTCTGGAGTGAACCCAGATAGGAACTTTTAAACTGTTAAATTTAACTAAGTTGAAGTGACACTGTTGATTTTGCTGTGCAGCTCCATGATAAACTGAAGCATTCCTTATAAGGATAATTGTTAATGTCTCACCCTGGCACTCCTCCTGCCTCCATGTGATTGGCTAGTGTCACATCATGTGACCAAACATCGTATTGCCACTTCCGTAGCCCAATCACACCACAAAGGACATTTCCAGAATGAACACCAACACGCATGTTGATCTCAACTCCAGTGGCATCTCGTACCTTCCTGTAGAGAACACAACAGATAAACCCGAGGTGAAATTACCCGTCTGCTTTGGATTAGGTTAAATATTTCAATCTAAGGACTTTTTGTTTAAAAACAAATTGTTTTTTGCAGTGGGCACCTGACTTTAGCACTCTGAGATTTTTTTTCATCCATCCATTTTCTAAACCTGCTTTGCTATTGTTTGGGGTCATAGGGTAAGCTACTGAAGGCCAGCTTCACCCTGGACAGTTAGCCAGTCCATCACAGTGCAATGGGAATGGTTAGAATCACCAGTTGACCTATGTAGCATTTTCTTTGGCCAAAGATGCTGGAGCACCTGGAGAAATCTATACATACATGGGGATAGCGTACCTACCCCTCCCCAAAAAGGATTCAGCTGGGATTTGAAAAATGATCTTCCTGCTGTGAGGCGAGGATGTTAAATAAAAGTTAAAATTAATCTTTACTGCATTCATTTTGCTGTGGCAGAATTCATTCATTCAATTCATAATTTTATACGGATGTAATGTCTGTAAATCCCAATGCAAAATAGTCCATTGGTTTAATACAACTATTTTTTCTCTGTAAAATTGAAAAGATTGTTTCCAAAGATTAAATGTTTGACTAACCTACAAGGAACCAAAACTTAACTGGACAAAGTTGCTGTGCTGATCCAAGGAACATTTGGTTTCACTTTACCCTAAAGTAAAACAAAGAACATGCTGACCTAATTTTCTTTTCTGCCAGACTGTTTTTTTCTCGCAAATTTCCTTATTTTATCCTCTCATCATTAATCTGATTTTCAAATTGCACCAGTGATTAAATGAAACTGAAATGATTGGTATTTGATGTATTCGGCAGTCTGGATGATGGCAGATTTACTCATAAATTGACTCCAAAGCTTTGTTTCTGGAAGCAAAAACCTATGTAAAAGCTCTGACATGCTCTCGTGGTCAAATGATGACAGACCAAAAGGAGAGATGGAGAAAATTAAAAAAAAATGTATTCAACAATTTTACTTTTGTGTTGGTTCAGTTGCGGAGTGTCTTATAGTGATCTCACTCTGTTTGCTCCAGAGTTTGAATTGAACTGGAATGATGCCCACCATTCCTTCTGCTCATCTGTTTGACCGGCCTGTTTGTTTGTTTGTCAGGGAGCAAAATCATGAGGGTATTAAAAGGGTTCTAGGGATCTGGTCTTTTACTTGATGGCCTCACACATATCCAGGCCCATCTTCACACAGTTCTTGGCATGATCAGGCAGCGACTTGGGCAGACCAGACACGCAGTAATAGCAGTCTCCCAGGATCTTGATGCGCATACACTCATTTTCCTTAAAGAGAGAAAGAAAAAGAAGCAGTTAAAATATATATATGTATTAAATATTTTTGCAACATAACCTCCAGGCATAGAGAGTTGCATTTATCAAGCTCAGATATAGTCCACCCACAAACATAACACCTCTGAATACACATGTGGGATGAGTAACAGCTCATCGCCGGACTGCATTTATGTAACAGAAGCTTCAGGAGGTTGAAACTGCTGGACTTGAACCTTAGTGTTTAGACCCATGAGACCGGGTGATGCTTTCTGAGCAGCCCACACTGGCATGATGCTCTGAGGAGAAACGGCAGGAAGGTCGACCAAGGCAACAAGGATGAAGACTTAAAAATGAACTTGTAACTATCCACCCTTCCGAATTACAACACAATGCTGAAACTTAAAGGGATTTATGGATTTCAGTATTATAATTCATTTAATCATTTTATGAAGACATATTTTTTTTCAGGACATTGAAGGTCTTTAAAGAGTTTAAAGTCTTTAAAGACCCAAAATAAGGTTTCTGTTTGGATTGTACCTTTCAAGGTAGTGCAGGATTTTTCGAATTGAGACTTTTCACAGTACTTTTGAAATATTTAACCATCAAAAAAGAATTATCAGATAGTATACTATGTTTGGTATAATTAAGTTTTAGAATTGTTTTTCTTTAATCTTTAAGATACCATTTTTTTAGTTACTCCCCACTGTTTAAAATATTGAATTAAATTGAACTTTATTGATCAGGAGAAATGTTGTCCTTTCAATCTTTAGCCACCCTCTTAACTAATTATTTATGATGTGATATTTATGACAACACATTGCAAACAAACAAAGTAGCAAATGAAAATATTGAATGTTTACATTAAAAAACCTTTTTTTTGCTTTCAAAAAATTTTTTGTGTTTGCAACACAAACGTTTTCACATGCGTTGTGTCTCCTCACGCTTTCATCTTTGAATAAGTTTGAGTTCAGCATGACTTATCTGCCATCAAACAGGCTGATAATTAGCCTAGGTTCATTCCAAACAAATTGCCATATTTATCTAACATTGTGTCTGCAACCAAGGCTCAGAAGCCAAACCAGTTCTTATAATCCTCGATTTTGCCTCTTTTGCTGAAGAACAATTCATTTTTAATCATTTTGAAAATAATTCACACTTTCTTTATTTCTTTTTTTCCCTCTGTTTAGCTTGATTAACTTTTTATTTGATCAAATTTGTGAATTTATGGCTGAGGATCTCCTGAAACTGTAAAAAAACTGTAAAGTTTGTCTGCTGACATTAAATTAACAGGCCCATGTGATCTGTGAATCCTCCAGAGCAAAATGTTGGAAAAAAGTTTGATTTTCTTTAAGATCTGTTTGTTAAAAAAAAAAAAAAAAGATTTAAAGAACATACACTAATGCTGCACAAGTGTTTTGGAATAGATTAACAGCAGTAATAGGAAGAAGAATGATGGCTCACCACAGGAGACTCAATGTATTTAACAGAAGCAGCATTTTTAACTTGTATGTTAAATTTTCACAGGTTGTCTTATTTTTAAGAATTGGTGTGCATTCATGAAAAAAATAGTTTAGATTCATATTTAAATCGTAATAAAATGTAACTTCTGGCTTGCTACACCGGGCCATTTCCAAAGCCACAACGTAGCTACCAGCTTCTGTCACAGCCTCACTGGATGTAGCCATTTTTGTAAAAATCTGCTGTGCAACATTGCCTCGTTGTTGTTGTTGTTGGAGCTAAATATTGCACTCCTCGCTGGTAAATTTGTCATAGTTTTTATGATTTGTGACATAGTGATGTTTATATTGAATTCTTTGCATTTACCTGCAAGCAGATAAGACAAATGACTTTATTCAGCCCATGAGGTACGACAAAGTAAGCATCTGTCCACTTAGCTTGAAAGCGCCTTTTCTCCTCGCCAACACAACATTTTTCCTCAAAGGAACCTGCTCTGGCTCTCTTTATTGAGGGCCACAAAAAATCTTCCCGCGGGCCGCCATTGGCCCCTGGGCCGCACTTTGAGAACCCCTGATGTAGACCAGTCAGCAGGCTGGCAGATATGTCACGCTAAACTGAAACGTACTAACCCAAAAACAAAGATAGGGAGAAAGCGAGATGAGACAACGCACGTGAAAACATTTTTGTGTTGCAAACACAAAAATGTTTTTTTCAGACAAAAGGAACATTTTTGAAAGCAAAAAAATCGACGTGGTTGTTTCAGACGACCCTCGGCCCTGAGTCTTAAACACTTGGGTAAAGAGAGGGGCAGAGCTGTCCACCGATCACTACCTGGTGGTGAGTTGGATTCACTGGCGGGGAAAGAGGCCAGAAAGACTTGGAAGACCCAAACGTACTGTGGGGGTCTGCTGGGAACGTCTGGCTGAGCCCTCCGTTAGAGAAGTCTTTAAATCCCACATCCGGGAGAACTTCAAACAGGTACCAAGGGAGGTTGGGGACATTGAGTCAGAATGGACCATGTTTTCCACTTTCTTTGTCTCTGCTGCTGCTCAGAGCTGTGGTCGCAAGGTCTCTGGTGCCTGTCGCGGCGGTAACTCCCGAACCCGGTGGTGGACACCGGAAGTAAGGGATGCCGTCAAGCTGAAGAAAGAGTCCTACCAGCCTGCCTGGCTTGTGGGACTCCAGGGGCAGCTGACAGGTATTGGCAGTCTAAGCGAGCTGCGGCCCGGACTGTTGCGGAGGCAAAAACTCGGTCCTGGGAAGAGTTCGGTGAGGCCATGGAGAAGGACTATCAGTTGGCCTCGAAGAAATTCTGGCAAACCATCTGGCGCCTCAGGAGGGTAAAGCAGTTCTCCACAGGCACCATTTTCAGTGCAGGTGGGGGGCTGTTGACTTCGACTGGGGACAATGTCGGGTGGTGGTCAATCCTATTGACACGCCTTCTTTTGAAGAAGCAGAGAATGAGGACTTTGGGTTGAGGCTGTAAATTACCCAAGCTGAAGTCACTGAGGTAGTCAACGAGCTCCTCAGTGGCAAGGCCCCAGGAGTGGATAAAGTCCGCCCTGAGTACCTCAAGTCTCTGGATGCTGTGGGAGTGTCTTGGCTGACATGTCTCTGCAGCATCGCGTGGTAGTCGGGAACTGTACCACTGGACTGGCAGACAGGGGTGGTGGTTCCCGGTCCACTATGAACAGTTCTGTTCATAGTTTTTATGGACAGAATTTCTAGGCGCAGCCAGGGCCCGGAGGGGGTCTGGTGTGGGGACCACAGGATTTCCTCTCTGCTTTTTGCAGATGATGTTGTCCTGTTGGCTTCATCGAGCCAGGACCTCTAGTGTGCATTGGGGCGGTTTGCGACCGAGTGTGAAGCGACTGGGATGACCCGCGGAGAGCTCGGAGTAGAACCGCTTCTCCTCCACATCAAAAAGAGCCAGTTGAGGTGGCTCGGGTTTCTAGTCCAGATTCCTCCTGGACACCTCTCTGGAAAGGTGTTTCTGGCATGTCCCACTGGGCAGAGGCCCCGGGGAAGACTCAGGACACACTGGAGACACTACATCTCTCGACTGGCCTGGGAACGCCTCGGGGTCCCCCCAGAGGAGCTGGAGGAAGTGGCTGGGGCAAGGGAAGTCTGGGCATCTCTGCTTAGACTGCTGTCCCCACGACCCAGTCCCGGATAAGCGGAGGAAGATGGATGGATGGATGGATGAATTTTCTCATTAGAACAGAGTTTGAATGAAATTAATTTATGGTATTTGCTTACCTTTGCAATCTGGTCAAATTTGCCAAAAAGTTCATTCAGCATGTGCACGAGTTCACCTGGAGAACAGTCACTGGCCAGCCTTGTGAAGCCCACAATGTCTGCATAGAGAATGCTATGGAAAAAAACACACAAAAGTTAATTTAATGAAAAAGAGTTTTTGTCCAAGTGTAACTATGCAATAGCTTCTGAGTATTTACCCCCCAGGGGCAAATACCTGTAAATAGGTGTTGCAATAATAGTACCTTTCTTTAGTCAATCCTCATAAGCCTATTCATCCATTCATTGTTGAATCCCTCTTGTGATCTCGAGGCAGCTGAAACCAACCCAGCTACTGTTGGGCAAAGGTGGGGTACACACAAGAGGCCACACACAGGGCCACACAATCACCCACTTTCACACCAAGAGGCAATGTGGAGACACCAATGAACCTCTGAAGCATGTTTTTGGGCTGTGGGAAGAAACTGGAACGCCCAGAAAAAACCCACGTGTACACAGAAAGAACATGCAGAATATAACAGAATAGCAGGGGTTTTTTCAAACTTTATTTATCAGTTTTTACATCTGCTACATTTAGTTATAACATTGTAAAGCTGATACAAACAGAGAAAAGAACCCCCCTCCCACCCACGGCTCAGAGAAATAAGAGAAGAAGAAAAGACTAGGGCAACATAGCAAGTCAAGGTGCAATTCCAGTCTACTTATCATATTTCGTATCCAATGTTTCAAACATCACAGGAACTTTTTTTTGCATATTCCATAAAGAGGTTCGATGTTGAAGACAATTTTTGCTGTGATGTTTTTATCCTGTATCTGAGCTTTACAAAGGCAGAAGAGAGAGAAACTTTTTTAACCATTGAGACTGAGGGGGCCTTGTCAGATTTCTAATGAAATAGAATCAGTGTACGAGCAAGAAGAGTGGCAAATGCAATGGCATTTTTCTGAGATTTGTTAACTTTATGATGGGGTGTCATTTTTTCAAAAATACCAATGTAAAAGTCAGGTGTCAGGTTTTTTTCCACTACTGTGCGATAAAACACATTTGGAAAATTGACCAGCTTACCATACAAACTTGTCACGGTGCCTGTCAGTTCACCTCCCCCCTCCCAGCACTCCTGCTCTGCTGATTGGAACCAGCTGATCTTCATCTCCTCATCTTCCTGCCGGCCTTCATAAGGGAGCTACTCACTAGTATCCAGCACCAGTTCGTTATACTCACTCCGGTGCTTAAGTCTGGCCTTTTAGTCTTTGCTAAATAATCTAGTTCTTGTACTTACCACGCCTTCAGGTTCAATCCACTGGTCACGCTGGTTCCTCCTCCTCCAGAGCTCTGGTGGGTGCCTTACCCCCTCACAGACTCTATGATTGGTCCATCGAGTTATTAAGCGGTGCCACTCTTCCCAAGGGACGTCTATTCAATCAGTCCGGTCCTGAAAAACTCACCATGGAAAAATATATCCATGAATCCCTTTCTTCGGGTCACATTCGCCCCTCCTCATCTCCCGTCGGGCTGGCTTCTTCGTGCAGAAGAAAGATAAGACCCTGCGGCCATGCATCAATTTCCAAGAACTAAATCAGATCACTGTTAAGAATAAATATTCCTTGCCACTCATAAGCTCCGCCTTAGATTCCGTTCATGAAGCGCGTGTGTTTCTCCAAATTAGATCTCCGTAACGCGTACCACCTAGTTGGTATGAGAGAGGGGGACGAATGGAAGACTGCTTTTAACACCCCTCTAGGGCATTTTGAATACCTGGTGATGCCTTTTGGGGTCACCAATGCCCCAGCAGTCTTCCAACACCTAGTTAACGACATTCTCCGTGACTTCCTTAATAGGTTTGTCTTTGTCTATCTTGACGATATTCTCATCTATTCTCCCAATCAAGATCTCCACACTCTCCATGTTCGTCAGGTCCTTGAACGTCTTCTCGAAAATCAACTCTTTGTTAAAGCCGAAAAGTGCGAATTTCACGTGTCAACTGTTTCATTACTCGGGTTCATTATTGAAGCTGGCAACATCCGCCCGATCCAGCCAAGGTTCCCGCAGTCTCTAACTGGGAACCTCCCGACTCACGTAAACAGTTACAACGCTTTCTCAGGTTTGCCAATTTTTATCGCAGGTTCATACGCAACTAGAGTAGTCTCGCCGCTCCTCTCACCCAACTTACGTCCGTTAATAAGCCATTTATTTGGCCCACGGCCGCTGAAATGGCCGACATTCTGGTCCACCAGGTTTTCAGGCATCATGGGATACCTAAGGACATTGTTTCAGACCGGGGACTCCAGTTTGTATCCCAGGTCTGGAGAACTTTTTGCTCTGCTCTAGGTGCTACTGTTAGTCTCACCTCAGGATATTACTTGTCACGGTGCCTGTCAGTTTACCTCCCCCCTCCCAGCACTCCTGCTCTGCTGATTGGAACCAGCTGATCTTCATCCCCTCATTTTCCTGCCGGCCTTCATAAGGGAGCCACTCACCAGTATCCAGCGCCAGTTCGTTATACTCACTCCGGTGCTTAAGTCTGGCCTTTTAGTCTTTGCTAAATAATCTAGTTCTTGTACTTACCACGCATTGTACTCATCTTCAGGTTCAATCCACTGGTCACGCTGGTTCCTCCTCCTCCAGAGCTCCACGCCTCGCTCCAAGCTGGTTCCGCCGTCCTCGGCGTCCACGCCTCGCCTCAAGTTGGTTCCGCCGTCCTCGGCATCCACGACTCGCCTCAAGTTGGTTCCGCCGTCCTCGGCGTCCACGCCTCGCCTCAAGTTGGTTCCGCCGTCCTCGGCGTCCACGCCTCGCCTCAAGTTGGTTCCGCCGTCCTCGGCGTCCACGCCTCGCCTCAAGTTGGTTCCGCCATCCTCGGCGTCCACGCCTCGCCTCAAGTTGGTCCCGCCGTCCTCGGCGTCCACGACTCGCCTCAAGTTGGTTCCGCCGTCCTTGGCGTCCACGCCTCGCCTCAAGTGGGTCCCGCTGTCCTCAGTGCTCACGCCTCGCTCCCTCTGGCTCCACGCTCCGACGCGTCCTCGTGCCACACCTCTCAGGCTACCCTGTCATCAGCATCTCGTACAGTCCTCGCCGCCATCAGCTCCAAGATCATCAGGATCATTCCACGGAGGAACTTTTCTCCTCCTTCCCTCGGGTCTTGTACAAAGAGCGCAATCGAATGTGCTGGAGAACGAGTCTGATTCTTTTTATTTAAATTGTGTGATCATCTGATGACAGTGCGCTGTAACATGGAAAGGCAAAAGAACAAAACAGAAAACGCAAAAGGGACAAAGATGTAGTGTGACTGAAGAAAAGTTTCTCTAAATGGTTGAGAGACAGCAGGTACGTTATAGCATTGATAAAAAGTCTTGTAAACATTCAGAATAAAACTACCATTAAAATGGTCGCAGGTGTCTTGCAGCTGAACTGAGCAGGATTTACAGAAAAAAATTTCTTTAACTTGATGTCCCAAAACACTGGAAAAGTTTTTATCCTTTGACTGAAACAGCACTTAATGATGACAAAGGGGAGAAGTATGTGTGATGGTGGGTTAGATGGTGTTTTTGTTTCTTTTTATATTGTTAATATAATTATTATTTTTTACTTTTTTTATTTAGTTTACAGCCTTTTGCTTTTAATATCACTTTGGCTGAACGACATTTTGGTTGAACATTTGGAGATGTTTAACAACAATAAATAAATCTATCCTTACTATTATACCACTAAGTGATATCCAACACAAATATAATTTAAAAGAAAAATGTTTCTATTTTTACATATAGTTTAGTCACTGTTTTCTTTTAAAATCTTCCTAGCACAAAGTTTATATCCCTAAGCTGTGAGGATGGAGAGAAAGACGAGAAGAGAGAAAGAATCAGGACAGATGAAAGAAAGAAACAAGCTGGTCTGATGGTGGACGTTCAGGGCAAAGCCAGTTCATAATAAGTCATTCATTTTTAAATAGTATTCTTTATTTTAAAAAAACATGCATTTTCAAGATGATTAATTTATTTAAAACATGAAATATTTCTTGCTTGGCCGTATGATTTAGTGGAGAAGAACACAGACAAGAGGTGAAAGAGACAGACATGAGGTTGGTGATGCATCTGATAGAAAAGACACCAGAGATGACTTCAGGGAGAATTAATTAAACAATTAAAGTCACAAAAACCTAGATGCTCAATCTGGTTTAAACTTCTGCTGACCACCTGTTCACTTATTTTGGGAAAACATGTGCAGACAGGCATGACAAGAGAAGAATGAGGAGAGAGGTTTAGATGACGATCAGCTGATGATGAAGAGGTCGAAGAACAGAGAGGTAAAAAGGAGAGGGGTGGGGCAAGGCATTACTCAGAAGATTCTTCTGAATGGCCTTCACCACATAGACTCTTGAGACAATACATTTTATAATGTGCATTTATGTCTGTGTGTTTGTGTGTGGATGCGTTTTTTACGTGGCCGCATACCACTATGAAATTAGGTAGTTGCTCCCCTGTGAGAAACACATCTTCTCACATCTACTTTTTTTGTTTGTATTTTTAAACTTGTTCTGTCCAACAACAGCACGGACAGAACAGATGAGAGCTGAAGGCCTTTTGTGTTGGACAGGTTTTATTATCACAAAAAGAGGTTATGAATATTCGGATAACCAGGGTGTAAATTTATATGAACCCCTTTTGGTTTGTTTTTTTATTGATTTTTTTATTTCTTGTTTTTATTTATATCATTTTGTGTTTTAAGTATATATACATGTTCTTTTTATTAAAGTGGAGGGAGAGGGGGTAAGTGTGTGTGTGTGTGTGTGGGGGGGGGGTCGAAGAAAAATAAATAAAGAGGCATGGGGAGAAAGTGGGGGGATGCAAGTGTCGAATTGCAAATTTGAATAGTTTTTATTTTAAGCTGTGAAACATTTATAATCTGATGTAAATGTTACATCCAAACATAAAATTCTGACACACTCAGATAAGAGGAAGGTATGTGTCCATCAATACACTGTGGGTTAGAAGCGAGGAATAAGGCAGACAGGGAGCAGTGTGCACGTGCATGTAGGGGTGCATGCATGCTTCTGGTATTTAATATTTCCCAAAGTTGCTTTATGTTGTGTTTATTTACATTCAGTATATTACTGATGTACACAGTAAAAAAAGTGTAGATTTCAGTTAGTTTACTTTTGTATGACTTACATCTTTGTTCACTTTCTCTTGTCCTCTGTTTTAAGAATTTTTTATAGAGGTCATTTTTCTTTTTACAAGCATTTTGTAAACCGATTGTTAACCAAGGGCATTTGGCAAATTTGTTCTTGAATTTATAAATTGAACAGTTCTGAGAATAGAACATTTATGTCCCTCCCAACGTTATCCTCA
This sequence comes from Oryzias latipes, assembly GCF_053564925.1. Taxonomy (NCBI): domain Eukaryota; kingdom Metazoa; phylum Chordata; class Actinopteri; order Beloniformes; family Adrianichthyidae; genus Oryzias; species Oryzias latipes. The sequence goes on from NC_136247.1 coordinate 536,683, forward strand.
ATCTATGGGATTAGTGAAAAACACATTTCTAGAATATCAGCAACTGAAATCAGCTATAAGCACTAAGTACTGCCTGACCCAAATAGACCTAGACCTTCCCCTTACAGTAACACATTTCATTGACCTTAAAAATCCAAAGCTCACTTCCAAAATGTACTAACATAGATGATACAACTTGCTTAGCCGTGACAAAATTGGAGTCTGAGCTATCATTGAATTCTAGTAAGCAATTTTGGCTACAGATCTGTTTAAATGCGTTTAATATGACCAAAACTACTAATATGCAACTTATCCAATACAAGATTCTCCACAAAACTCACTACTAGTAGGTTATTTAAAATGGGTCTCAATCTGGTTGCTTGGGTGGGCGCACTTTGCCAGCAACTTGGCAGGGGTTCCTGGGTCGGTGCCTTCTGGACGCAGGGTAGGCGGTGGCGGCCAACCGGGAACAGCAGCCAGGTGCCGTGCTGGGTGGCTGGTCGCCATGGCGGGGGCTTGGGATTCTGGGGCCTGGGGTCGGCTGCCCGTGGCCGGTGTTTCGCCCCTGGCCGTTTGTTTGGTGCTTGGCCTGGCCCACGGGGGGTCGGCGATGCATACACAGCAGGGGTTAAGGGGTTCCCCTTGGGTTTTTATTTTTATTTTATTATTATTATTAGTATTATTATTTTATTATTAGTAGTATTATTATTCTCTTTTACATGTATTTTTATTAGTAGTAGTATTTTCTTTTATGTAACATCCGCTTGCTCCTCCCCGCTCCCACCCAAACAAACGTTGCACACAGGCACAAAGGGCTCTGGGCACTGGAGTGTGAGATATCAATGTTGTCCTTCCTGTGAGGCTGAATGATTTTTGGGGACCATTACCCTTCACTGTACAGACAATAACTCCATTCAAAGGTCAGGACAAAAAATCATCTCCATTTGGCAAAGAGACCTCTGAGAAAAACAGAAGTGGGTTTAAGCTTAACTGAAATAAAAATGCATGAGGAAGAAGAGAAAGTGCAGAAGAATAAATGACCAAACAAAGAGAAAAGGGTTGGGCAAAAAAGAAGAATTGAAATTAAACAGCAGGTAGAGAATGTAAGACAAAGGAAGACAAGGCTCAATGAGGACAAGGAAGTAATCAAGCTTTGAAATGAGACCAGAAAACAGTGTGGAGAAGCAAAGAGAAAAAAGCAACAACTTTACCTTACATTGGTGTGTCGCTGCACATACAGGTTGTGAAAGTTGTTGGTGCTCTCAGATCGGCCAAAGTTTGGACCCTGCAGCCTTTGGATGATCTCAGCTTTCATCACTCTTGCTATATGAGCCGGTAGTAAGGATAGAAGTAGACGCTCCTGTAAATGAGGACAAAAAAAACAAATTCAAGTTTTTTTTATTGATCTTAACAATAATCAATTTATTTATTTCAAATATTTTAATATTGAAGACCTCCATCTCAGGTTAACTCAGAGGTTAAAAAAACAAGTTTGTCATTTTTAGAATCAAACTAACCAAAGACACTAGTGTGCCTTATAGCAAACAAATAGCTTTAAGCTTCACATCTGAAGCTTCCCTGAGATTTAAAAAGTTTCCTGTTGAAAACAAACGACAATGTTGGTACAAAAATAATATAATCAGGATCTTTTCTGAGCATAACGTCGTCACATGACTACAATAAGTTCTAAATCTAGCATTACAGAATTTGTATACTTCAATAAAAGGAGGTTCAGATAGCCGGACGGCACAGTGCAATAGTGGCTAGTGTAGCATGATTACACATTTTATTATCACGCATTTTGTTATACTGTTACACTTTTTGATTGTGCATTAACTTGGTTCTTTACATACATTAAAAATTCAGTGAAGTGCTGAAATCTGTATCTGTTTTTTGTCTGTGCCGAAGGGATGCAGTCATCACTGTCATTCTTACCAGGAACTTAGCAATTCATGCTTGTAAGTATGGACACAGAGCCATTGTACGCCATGATTTGATTTACACATGTTGGGGTAATAAAACCTGCTTGCTGTGAGGGGGGGACTCAGAGCAGGGCAAATCAGAGCAGAAGCAAAGCACTTTTTTTGTGGATGCCACTGGCTCTTCCCTTTCGAAGCAGGAGGCCCAGCGCGTCAGTCTCCGTGAGGACTACTGAGAGGAGGTGTGTGTTGAAGTGAGACCAGAAGTAACAGATATGTGCTGTATCTTTCACACAGTAAATTCCCTCATTCTGGATGGCAATCCCTGTGTGAGACGGAAGATTTAAGCCAACGTTGCATTCACCCCGCAGCAAGAGTGCGCCCGGCTACAGCTACAGTCCTTACAGAAGTTTGAAAAAGCCTGCTGTGTGCACACAGAGGAAGGGAAGCCATCATAGCCTAAGGAGGTGTGGTGTTAATAGTCAGGGGCTTCATTAATGAGCTAATGTGATTTGCATTCAATTCTGGAGTGAGTTGGCTCTGCATTTGTGAGCATCTTCCATATTGCAAAGCAGCAGATGAACGCACACGTAAAAACCTGTTCCATGGAACCATATGCCTATAAAAATACAAGTTATTAAACTGTCTCTATGATAGATGTATTTTTCCCAGCCGTACCTACTGAAAATCCACATTTTTTAAAAGGCATTCAACTCATAAAAATCTTGGTATTTTCAATTTTTTTTTTTTAACTTGTCCTGTCCAACAGCTGGGCAGGCAGATGAGAGCTGAGGGCCTCTTGTGTTGGACATATTTTACTTTAACAAGAGGGGTCATTAATCTTCAGACAAACCAAAGGCATGACTGAATAAACCCCTTTTGTAATTGAGGCCAAACTTTATTAATTTCAATCATGTTTGAAAATCTTTGGTGTTGGACCGGACGGAAAACGAAAGGAGGGAAGAAGAGAGAGGGACGTTAGAGAGGGGGGCGGGGTAAGAGGGTAATAATAGGAGGGGGGGGGGGGATAAGACCATGAAGCACCATAGAGCAGACAGGTTTACTGGTTGTTTATCATTACGGTACGGTTCAAATGGAGTACAAAAAGGGCGGGGCCTGTCCACACACACACACTCAAATGTTATCAACACACCTGCTAGCTGCAAAAATGTCCACATGTCAACATGTACACAAAACAGATAGTGTGCACACGCATACTTATGCCTTTAAACCAACTAGTGTGAAATATTTCATTCATTCAATCATGCAAACTATTAGTGCAAAGGTGAGCTAACACCTGTGGGCAGGTGAGTGTTTATGTTCTTCTAAAATGGATGGTGGATCTTGGTATTTTCATTTGTTGGTTACATGTTTCGTGCTGCAGACAAAACTTTGAAGACTTATAAGGTAAAAGGTCTAAATTAAAAAAAGGCAAATAACATAAAGAATGCCCCTTAGAGCATTCCATCAATAATGTTAGCAGAAAGAAGCTAATGTCAAGAAACTGTCATGGTAAAATGCCACTTTTGACATGAATGATCCACTAACATTTCTATGAAAAATACATTAAAGGGATTGATTCAAGATTTATTTTATACTTGTGAGAATAACGACGATAGCAATTACCAGGGACCGGCAAACTAGCAGGAAAGTAAACTAGCACCTTAAGGAAGCTAAACAAGAAGCTAACATTGTCACATTGTTGACCTTTATATTATATTACAAAATAGGAGAAAAAAGCAAAGACTTGTCAATCTTAGGGCAAAGCTTTTAAATTGAAATCAGCCTTAAGCTGTTTGTCATGTGTGCTGCTGTCTATTTTTAAGAATAAGTGAGATGTGCAGAGTTGTGGCAACTACAGAGAATTAAAGATGATAAGCCATACAATGAAGTTATGGGAATGAGTAGTTGAAGCTAGACTAAGAGCAGAAGTGAACATTTATGAGCAGCACTATGGTTTCATGCCAAGAAAGAGCACTGCAGATGCAATATTTGCTTTGTGGATGTTGATAGAGAAGTACAGAGAAGGACAGAGAGACTTACAATGTCTTCTGGTGGGACATTTGATGTCAGATTTTACCTGCTGATGCTTCTCAAACTCCAGTTTAATGGGTGACTTGATGCAGTTGCAGGTGTCCTGATAGGTCTGCTTCAGAGCCAGGTCCATCAGACACTCGTGGTATGCCCCGGCCAAGTTACCACAGGTAAAGATGATTACATTAGCCAAAATCTGTCACAAGTAAAAGTCCCAGTTACTATTAATGATGCCACACCTTTCTGATTATCTTTCTATGTGGGAGTCATGATTGCTGTCTTTAAATATAAAGATTGATAAATATAGAGAATATAAACCATTGGTTTTCAACTTTAATAACTGTAAGTTAGTGGGGACTTTAGGTGTGCTTTTATTTCCAATAAAAGGCTCTCTGGTGATTCGCATTATCAACATACTCTTTGAAAGATTGTGGCAGCAGCTTCAGAAATGTGATGCACCATTGTTTGCTGTATAGTTGTTTTTTTTCCTTCCACTGGAAGTTCCTGAATGTCATGGTAAATCATGGTGGTTTCAAAATGGACCACTTTTTTACAAACCAAACCTCATTAGAAAAAAATCAATACATCCTTCATTTCAATTGTACAAGAAGCTGGTTGCCCATTTCTGTCTGCAACAAACTTTGGTAAATATTCACGGCTCTCAGTGAAGAGTATTGTTTTCAAACTAAGGTTTCCACAACAAGGAAAAAAATCAGTCTTACCTGCCAAATGAGAGGTTCCAGTTTAGTGGCAGTGGAGGTGAGACAGACGCTAAGGGTGACGGTGTGTGAAAGGCAAGTTATGCCACTGGCGATAACGGCCCCTTTCATGGAGAAAGGCAGCATGGTGTAGACGATAAACACGATGAAAAGGAAAAACGACACCTGAAACCGAAAACAACAATTATGCTAAATCATTTGAGGCTAAATAGATCTGATTAGGTTTTTTTTCTTTAAGCATGAATAGCAATTTTAGAAACTGCTAGACAAGTGTTTCAGTTAACCAGTATGAGCATTTGACTCAGTTCACGACATGTTTCCTCTCCGTTTTTGCTGTTACTTCTGCTGTCACAGTTTTCTAAACAATTCTTTTACCTTACATAAAAATCACATTAGTGTTTCTGACAACCACATAATTCACTTGCTTAGTAGTCCACGGCCCAAGCTACCATTAGACAGAGGTTGCATTAAACAGTTTAATAACTGCAACTTATTTTCACGCAAGTAAATTACAATGGTTTCCTTTAGGGTTCCGTATGTCAGAGCGGTTTATTCTTGACAAAGAATAAAAAAGTTTCTCCCCATCTGGAAAAAGAGTAATTAAGAGTAAAAAATTAAAAAGTGGTTTCCATTGGAATGGGTTTTCATTTCTCCAAACCATTTAAGTGGCAAAAAAACTAAAACTGTGTTTAGTAATATTTTTTAAGTATTTAAGTGAAACAATTAACCTCATGACTAAAAATACTATTCAAGAAGGGTTTATAATAATTCCTTTAAAGACAAACATGTGTACTTAGCTCCTTTGTTTAGTATAAAAGACAATTTTAAATACGAGAGCTGCCAACACAGGAAACTCTATTCATCCTTCTCATTCAGAGTCATGGGAATGCTGGAGCCTATCCAGTTGCTTCCAGGTCAAGGCTGGGTTCACCCTGCAAAACTCAGGAGTTTATCACAGGGCCAGACAGAAGCAAACTACCACACACACTCACAATCACACCAAAGACGTCAGGAAGATTCACCAATCCACCCATCAAGACGTTTTTGAGCTGTGGAAGGAAGCCAGAGTGCCCAGAAAAAAACGTACATGCACTAGGAGAACATTCAAACTTCACTCAGAAAGAACCCAGCCAGGGCCTTCTTCCTGTTAGGCAAAAGAGCTGACACATGCAGTCCAATACAAGTAACTTTAGAAATCAAACTCTTGCCTCTCAAAATACAAAAAAGATTTTTCTGTTAAGCATAACACAGATCATTCCTGCCAGTCTGTCTCTTCCTGTTAAGAAGAAAGTGGAGTCACACTTTCAGCAGAGTCACACTATTAGTTGTTAAAATCCTGCCACCTGTTTTAGGTTGACAGGAGTCTTGAAACAGAAACCCACGGAGGCACATCAACATACAAACAGTTTTCCTTATTTAGTTTTGAAGATAAAATAATCTTACAATACAAAAACACAAAAATGAAAGAGTATCGATTTTTAAACACAGACTTGCTCCTTTTTGTCAAACAAAGTAGTATCGCAACAATGTTGATAAACTCTTCCATCTGTTCCATTATCCTTCCTTCCAAAAAGAGAAAGAATATGAGGTCAGAAAAAGGTCAGATTGTGTGAAAACTGTAATTTAAATCCTGTAGCTTTGAACTACTTAGTTGTCTTCAGAGGGAATTATGTTCATCTTTGGATTGGCTTACTGTTCATGGTGGGACCTATTGTCAGAAGTAGGAGCTCTTTCTCCCCCTCTGGTCATCATTGGGAACCATCTCCAGAGTTATTACCACACTACATCTCCCAGCAACCCCAGCGCACACTTTCTTGATGCCGCACACCTGACCCTCATTCACTCAGTCAACCACAGTCTACTTAAGCTCTGCAGTGACTGACTGAAGCTCAGTACAAAGTATTGTTTGTGCCACTCTGCCTTCCTTGTCGAGGGTTATATCAGGATCTGAGCTTCTGCCTCCTGACCCTGTTATTGACTCTGTTTGCCTGCCCTGACTATCGCCTGGATCCTGACTACCCTGTCTCTCCTCTGATGATCTTATGTTTGTTATTGACCCCTGCTTGCCTGACCCGGATTTAGCTTTGTTGACTTTTAGCTGAGCTAATAAAACTGCTGCATCTGGATCCAGCCATCTGCCTGTTTTGTGACACCTATCTTGCGTCCATGCATACAGAAATGGGCTCTGTTAGGCAGTATTTTCATATACTTCTATGCTGACAATGCTGAGGAAACTCCCCTCTTTTTCATCAAACTCCTGGCCCCTTGCTCTGACTCCAGAAGCAGCTTTGGGGCAAATCCATTTTCAAAACAATTGATTCACAGGTGTCCTCTGTGGAGAAGTGAGACATATCTTCCCAGCCATGTTCTGTTTTATGAAAAGGTTAGGGTTCCACTGTTGATTGGTCCAAACATGTTCTGCTATAATGAAGCTACTTCTCTTTTTCATTTCTAAAATGGAGACAACCAACACTGTTGTGTGCTGTCCCGCTCCCTGTGGCCTGCTTAGGGTTATCACAGTTAAAAGGTTTCCAAACTAAAAGGTTAAGAACCTGCTTTGATAGAATCATGAAAATATATACAATGACATTCACCTGATGTGGAGTTTTTGTTGCTAAAGCGCCGTCCTTACTACCTGCAAAGGGAGTTTACAGTCGTGTTTTTAGCTGCTGTTTATATTCCCCCGCGAGCCAACTCTACAGCGGCTCTCAGCGAGCTCCATGACGTCATCAGGGCTTTAGAGACGGCTCACCCTGATGCTGTTTTTATTGCTGCGAGCGACTTTAATCAGTGCAATCCTCGGACCATATTTCCCAGATATCACCAGCATGTAGACATTCCCACTTGTGTCAAGAACATCTTGGATCATGTTTACACCAACATAAAGGGTGCATACAGGGCCCCCCCTGTCCCCACTTTGGACACTTGGACCACATCTCTTCGTTTCTGTACCCAGCCTACAGACAAAGACTCAAATAATCAAATCCAGCCACCAAACAGGTTCAGCTCTGGACCCATGAGACTGAGAGCACATTGCAGGACTGTTTCATGACAACAGACTGGGATGTGTTTAAAGCTGCAGCCACTCTGGAGGACTCTTCTTCTTCTGTCAGCATACAGGATTATGCTGACGATGTGACTGCATAAATCAGCACTTCTGTGGAAAACATCATGCCCATCATCCAAGTCAGGAAGTTTCCTAACCAGAGGCCCTAAATAAACAGCCATGTACGTCACATACTGCGTGCTCGCTCCACTGCATTTACATCTGGCAACGAGTCTGAATACAAAGCTGCGAAGTACGGCCAGAGAAAGGCCATCACAGCAGCAAAGAGGCAGTACAGAGAGAAGCTGGATGGCTTTTATTCCACTGCTGACTCTGGCCGCATGTGGGGGGCCCTGCAGGACATCACGGACTACAGAAGCAGCACCAGCACCATCAGTGCTGCAGACAGCCTGTCCGATGAGCTCAATGCATTCTACACCTGCTTTGAGACGTCTTCCCCCACACGGAGGGACCAATACACTTTTGGACCATTACACCCCCTCACCCCCACCAGTCGTCTCATCAGCCCAGGTAAGCAAAGCCCTGAGGAGGATCAACACCCGCAAGGTGACAGGTCCGGACAACATTCCTGGACGAGCCCTCAGAGCATGTGCTAACGAGCTGACAGACGTTTTCACCTCCATCTTCAACCTCTCGGTCAGCCAGAGAGTCGTCCCGTCCTGTTACAAGACCACTACCATTGTTCCCCAGGAGGGAGGTGGCCAGTCTGGTGACATGGTGTGGGGACAACAACCTCACCCTCAACACAGACAAGACAAAGGAGATGATAGTGGACATGAGGAAGGAGAGAAGGAACCCTCATCAGCCGCTTCTTATCCAGGGTCTGGAAGTGGAGAGGGTGAGCAGTGGAGAGGGTGAGCAGCTTCAAATATCTGGGGGTCCACCTGGAAACTCAGCACGTCATAGCTGGTGAGGAAAGCTCATCAGCGGCTGAGGAGGTTCGTCATGTCCCCAAAGATCCTCAGTAACTTTTACAGCTGCGTGGTTGAGTCCATCCTGACCAGCTGCATCACAATGTGGTACGGCTGCTCTACCGCCATGGACCACCAACGCCTGCAGAGAGCGGTGAAGACTGCGTCCAAGATCACCAGGACTCCTCTTCCCTCGCTGCAGAGCATCTACAAACGCAGGGTCTGCAGGAGAGCTGCCTCCATCATCAAAGACCCCACTCACCAACGAGGTCTGTTCACTCTCCTCCCCTCGGGACGGAGGTACAGGAGGGTCTCAACAGCTGACAGGAGTCTGGAACAACAAACTGCACCATGCGCGCCCTTGCACATCCTCATCGTTCGCTACTGTTTATTATCACTTTTTGCACATTTGCACTTTTAGAATTTGACATTCCACATCTTGTGTGTGTGTTTGTGTGTATGTTGTGTGTGAATTTTTCAGTTTCCTCTATACTTTTTGGCATTCGGAGCAGACAGCAAAGAAAGAATTTCATTGTACAGGGAAACGCGTTTCTTACTGTGCATATGACAATAAACTCTTTTCACATTAATTTCAGGAGGAGAAAAATCACAAATTATTAAATTATTATTGCCAATTAAAATTGATCTTTTGATCTAAATTAAGAAATGAAGCATGGTCCAACTGAGTTGGTTGAGCTCTGGGTCAATCTGAGTATTTTTTCCCCATTTATCACCCCAAATTTTTACCCACCTTACTGCAACATCGTAATCCAGAGACAAAATTTCTGGGACAAAGAATACAAACCTTATGAAGAAGGCTTGCTAGGCACATTTGGAGAAAACACTGTCACCTGCACCTGTTCGCATCTTTCTAGTCAGACAACGCAGGAGCACCCTGGATGATGGTTCATTTCTAAACATTTTTGGACCTGGTCACCGCTCAGTGTATTGTGCTTTCCTCAGATCCAGGGGCACAAGCTGGCCAGTATGTCCAGGAGATTGCACATTTAAATATTTCATGACATATTTCCTTATTTCATGGCCAGTGTGGGCTGAAAGGGACACATTGAAATACATGTAATTAATATGAAATTATACCATCAGACTTGCTATTTTCTCAAAAGACACAATCAGTCCAGTTAACCAAGACGTTTGCTGTTCCACTGTTCTGTGTTCACCGCATTTCTGGTTTAATAAAGGTTTATCTTAATTTCTTTCTCATCTTTTGCTCAAAAGTTATATCTTTTCTCACACAATAAATGGCAAGGCCTGCACGCAGTTACAAAAAAGAAGACAAAAGTTAGAATCGGTTTCATGCAGCTAAATCTAAAAAATAGAAATAAGCAAATGAATACAAATGCAACAAAGAAATTATTTTTGTTTAGCTCATGTGTGAGAATTTACATTAATTTTTTACTTGATGTATTGATTCATTTAAATGAAAAAAGTGCTACTCACTTACTCACTCACTCACACACTCACACCCTAACTTAGGGCTCGGGAACCTGTACCACTTAAAGAGCCATTTGGATCAGTTTCCAACTGAGATGAAAGCACAGGGAGCCACAACACTAGATGTGTTAGAAAAAATGTTTTTGCCGATATATCGCGATAGTTTATTTGGCAATACTTGTATTGACTCAAAATGCTGTCAGGATATTCATTCAATTATTGATTTTATTTTTTGTATTCAATATGAGCGTGATGTTTCCTTTGATCTTTTGTCCATTTTTCACAACCTTGAATAGACTTTTCTGTCTGTCAAACACCCAGAGTTAAGATGAGTGAGATGATGGAAACAAATTCACTTTGATGCAGATTCCTGTCTACTTATTTTTTTTTAAATCCAGTAAACCCAATAAATTCTATTAATTTAATGGATGACAACTATTCTTTATTAGGAAGCAGCTGTTAGTTTGTTGCGGGTCTGGAATCATAAGCGGTGAGTCCAAGCCCAGCCCCCGCCTCTCTACCTGTTCGTTGTTTTCCACCGAGTGCAACCCCCCCGTCCAGCGTGTTCTACACAGACAGCGCAACATACGGTCATCGTAGCAGCAAGGTGACAGGATAGTAAGGGCGCCATAACGCAAAATTTATTAATTTTACATAGAAATGGGTGGTTTTAGTCTAGAGGGATGTGCCCCCCCTACGAGATCGCCACTGACTGTCTTTCCAGAAAAACTTTCCATTCAAAATTCTGTGCGGCGTTCACAGACACGCCCCTCCGCACGTTCACGCTGCCGTCTCCCTCCTGCCTGCTTGCAGTACCTGACATGATAGTTATTTTTTTTTAAACACAGAGAGCTGCAGCACAGGTATGAAAGAGCCGCATGCGGCTCCGGAGCCGCCGGTTGCCGACCACTTTACTAACTCATGCACTAATTCAATCACTCCCTCCCTCCGTCCCCTTTCTCACTCCCAAACTCACTTACTCACTCAAACACACATTCGATGTGCTATTGATTTTGATTACAAACCTACCTGATCCCATGGGCTGAGTCGTCCTCCTGAGAACATGAACACATAACCCATGGTGACGAGACAGGCCCACATGAGTAGGGAGAAGAGGCGCAGCATCCGCTTGAAGACGGACTCAATGCAGACGAAGATAAAGATGGACAGGAACAGGAAGAGAGCGGTGGGCACCGCAATCAAAAACATCAAGTGGTCCTCAGACTTCTAGAAACAGACCGACAAAATAAACACTAGTTTAGGGGAGCCTAAACTTCTTCGGCATGTGAGGCATTTTTGAGACAGCAAGCTTCAAAAGACATACACATATGTATGCACACACACACACATATATATATATATATATATATATATATATATATATATATATATATATATATATATATATATATATATATATATATATATACATATACATATATATACATATATATATATATATATATACATATATATATACATATATATACATATATATACATATATATATATATATATACATATATATATATATATATATACATATACATATATATATATATATACATATACATATATATATATATATATATATATATATACATATACATATATATATATATATATATATATACATATACATATATTACATATATAAACCCACAATCAAGGCTAACTGCCAAACATCTGTTAGCCCATGCTCTAACATTCACAAACAGCAACTCCTGTCACAACTTGAGATTGAAGCGCTACAATGCAATGGCAATACCACGGGAAAGCCAGAACAAAAGGTCAGAGAGGAGGCTATACCACACTCCCACCCTGAGATTGGGTACACAGCCCCAACAACCACAGTTACGCTGAGCGAGGCAGCAACTGACCTGAAAGACAAGATCATTTCTACAATGAACACTAGGCAACCCCGACACAAGCTACAACGGTTACGTGATGTACCGCCTGAAAGTCTACTGGAAACTGTGAATGAAGCATTGAGGACAATTCCTACCACAACCATCACAGAAACCAATGAACTGGTCTACACTTCAGCAGCAGTGATCCTTGAGATGCTTGGCTATAAGAGTAACCATGGGAGAAAACAATACCCACCATGGAAGCAACGGTTAGAGGCCAAAATCAAGGCAACTCGGAAGGATGTGAGTATCTGACAGAGGCTCAAAGAGGCACAATGAGAAAGCAAGTACCTAAGAGATACAGACAGATGTCCATACCTGAAGCACTGGAAACTGCCAAACAAAGTCTCCTAGCCTGGAGCAGCCGCCTAAAGAGGTACACAAGAGACAATGAAGCCAGACGAATAAACAGGCTCTTCGCAACTCAGCCTACAAAAGTGTACGCTCAGTGGCAGAGTCAAAACAGCCGAGCAGACCCACCAAGGCTGAAAACTGAACAGTACTGGAAAAGCATATGGGAGAAAGAGGCAGCACATAACAGCAATGCCCAGTGGCTGGTCTCTCTGAGAAAGGAACATAGCAACCTCCCTGAACAGAATCCAGTAACCATCACAGTGGCTGACATCCAAGAAAGAGTCTCAGGTATGAAGAACTGGACAGCACCGGGCCCTGACATGATACATGCCTACTGGCTAATGAAACTCACCGCACTCCACGACCACCTGGCAGCACAAATGAACCAGCTGCTAAGAGATGAGACTCACTCCGAATGGCTAACGGAAGGGCGAACGATCCTGATCCAGAAGGATCCCTCAAAGGGCGCAGTCCCGTCCAACTACCGGCCAATAACCTGTCTGTCCACAACATGGAAGCTCATGTCAGGCATCATTGCAACCAAGATAAATAGGCACATGGATCAATATATGAGCAACACACAGAAGGGCATTGGTAGAGACTCCAGAGGAGCCAAACACCAACTCCTGGTCGACAGAACAGAGACCAGAGACGTCGTCACATACAGCTCAGAGAGAAAAATAAAGCAAGAAAGGTTGAAATAATATAGAAAAAAACCGCTACCGACTTTAGAGTTGTTTCATTCATATACAAACAGGACTGACGAGACACAGGTGACAACGATCAGGGGAGATTGGGACCAGGGAAGTAAAACTCAAACTAAAAAAATGTAGGAAGAAACATTCAAAATAAGACAGGAAGCGGAATTAAAGGAAAATAGAACCCAAACCACAACAACCATGTTTCAATCCAAATAATATTTTCCAAATTGATTGTCGATTTATCTAATTTTGAAATGATTTTCTAATGGTGTAGGTCGATTCGATTTGATTCTGCCTCAGACAAAAAAGTATAGTTCGATCATAGGAACAGAAGTTGATTTCATTATTTGTAACACCCCTATTCTTTACTTATACTACTTGTCATGAAAAACTGGCATTTTGACTAACATCTGCATTTAAACCTAATAATAATAAACCCCCAGCAACGTGTTGCTTTGTAATTCTACCACCTCCTACTTTTTAATCATCCAACTAGAAATGTTTACAAACATAATTGTGTCTAAGATAAAAGAGGTTTATACAAATATTCACCTTGTGAGTAAGAAGACTTATAACCTCCTATTGTAACAGTAAAATATGTCCAATACAAGAGGCCTTCAGCTCACATCTGTTTGCTCAGCTGGCCTTTCTCAAGAAATCCAAAAGTATTAAAAATTAGGGCTGGGAATCACTGGGTACCTCACGATACGATACGATTTGCGATACATTGCTCACGATAACGATACTATCACGATATTTCGATATTGTGGTAGTCGATAGATCTCATCCCTGACAACTCACGATATATCAAACTTTAAGAAAGAAGAACTTGAAAAACAGTTTTTTGGAAAATATTTCCCCATTTATTTTTTAAACACCATGATAATAAACAACTTGTGTCCTATTTGGTGTAATGAATAACAGACTTTTGTGTAACATTGATGAAATCAGTAATACTCTGTCTTTGACAAACAATGACAATTTTCATTTGGAAATATCGGTAAAATTTGGTTTAAACAATAGTGAACATGTGCAGCAGTGCCATTATTTAGTACAAAATTGCTTAAACAGGATAAAAAATGAATAAGTCAAGTAGCTGCCAGGCACATTGGTATTTTTTCAAAAATAAATGATACCATTCAGTGTAAATGTGGTGGAAACAAAAATAAAATTCTCCCAGAAAAAAAAATCAAGTAGCTAGGAACTTTCCTTTAAGTTATTAAGACTTAAACTGCTTTCAAAATAAATGACCAGGGATAAAATACAAGGAGAACTTAAAGTGCATCTAAAAGTTAACATCTTTGTGAACAACACGATTGGGCAGAAGCTGCATGTGATGCATGTTCATATGTTCATGTTTTTCTAGAGAACCACAGGCTTTTTAGCGTCAAGACGGCGCTCGTCTATCGCTACATAGAGGAGAAGGGGGGTCTAAGGGCAGGGATGCCTCTCTTTCTTCCGTTTCCATCTCAACCGTAACTCTGGTCTGGCCGTACAGCGCAGGGATCCTTTTTTCAGTATTTCTGAGAGGGAATGTCAAAGCGTGGCTCTACTGCATTCAATGAAAACCGAAATTCCTCGTTCTCCACCTCGCTGCACGAAGACCGTTCTCCATTCGTTATTGCAGCTGCTCTGTCTCGCAGAAGACCGCGGTAGCTTCGTCTGGAAAAAGGTATCCTCGCCGGGCTGTGTCGGCTTCAGGCCAGCAACAGCCACGGCTTTCTCACACAACTCTGGGTGATGCAGCTTCAATGCTGCCGGCGCGTCTTTTAAATTGCTGCTCTCACTTCTCGTTTTTCCCCTCCGTCATCTTTGTTTGAATGTGTATTCTTCTTCGTCCGCCCGCAACAGCCAATCTTGCAAAGAGTGCCCCCTATCGACCCTCCGAAGAATTGTCTTACCAAAGGATGGTTAATATAATGTTTTACAGGGTCTTTAAACGTAAATAAAAGGTCGATACTTGATGAAGACGTCAATCGCGGGACTAAATATCGCGATATATCACCATATCGATATTTTGGGTCACCCCTATTTAAAAAACATGCAGAACATTCAGGTTGGACACAGATACATTGAGTTTCTCAATTCAATTTAGTTTAGTTTAAAAAATTCAGCTCTCAAACTCCTATATGAAAAGCAAAAATCATCAGACAGTAGTTTAATATTTGAAGGAGCCTCAAAAGTTTTCAGAGTTGGAGGCCACTGCGGAGAAAGTAGGAGGCTGCCACTACCAGCTGCAGCAGTAGTAGTGTGACAGGGGATCAGGGGAGACAGGAGCAGAAAGAAATTACACAGATCCGTGGTCATAGTAAAAGGCTTTAATGCCAAGACTACAACAAACTCGAAACAGGACATCCGAGACAGAACCTCAGAAACTTGAGCCTTAAATAGAACATAATCATTGTGCTGTTTCATGCATGTCCAATGCAGGAGCCTTTGAACACCTTTCTCATATCACGGCTCTGGAGGCTGTCGGACGCTGTCAGCAGGTTTAATGATATTTAAAAGGGTGAAGCAAATGATCAATACAATTAATGTATATATATATATATATATATATATATATATATATATATATATATATATATATATATATATATATATATATATATATATATATATATATATATATATATGTATAGCATTGCATCATAACTGTACAAAACTCAAAAATGATAGACTGATAAACATATTTCTTTTTACCAAAAATCAAAAGTCCCAAAATTATGAATGCAACTTCTGACTTGAGACGTATGCAGCAAATTCTTTCCACTGTCACAACAAAGTGCCTGCATACTAGAGAAATTCTTTCTGTTTCTATATGTGCACTTTTCAATAAAGTTTCTTCAAATAAACGTGTTGAACAACAACACCTGGCGCAACCGCTAAATGTCTCCAAAAACATGTTCAAAATAATCAGTCTATGAACAGAAGATTTAAAACACATTCACAAAACACTATAACTTTCACTCATAACAGAACACTTCCCGCCTGGCATGAACAAATGCCACTTTTAAGGATTAGAAAACAACCAGTACGTCTTATGAAGGAACCAAAGGGACAACCTCAGAAATAAGTCTAGTAATGCACCTTGTACCATCTGATTTGGCAACTTTATCTTCTACAGAATATATTTTGCCATCTTTGCTCGGGAACACATGAGTTATGAGTCCAGGAGGCCATTTGTTTCTCAGTACTTGACAGTCTTTGAGCATAATGAAGGAAATTATATTTTTGGTCCTCACTTTAGAAGGGTTTTTCTGTCTTATTTTATTACGTTTTCTGTTTTACCTATATCACTTGAAGTTTATTCCATAGCTTAAGTGTGTGCTTTAACTGAACTCTGTGCATCCTGACCTCACATTCCTGAGATGTGACCTATGGACTGCAGCTGCGACCCCTTCCTCTACAGAGGAGGGGGATGTTGACCTTTTAGGTGTTGTTTAACAAAAGTCAGCAGTAGTGAAGACAACATCCTCATTCAAACCATCTCTGGAACCGATTATATCTGTGAGAACCTCTCTAGATGTCCGGTGCCAAGGGAAGAACAAAAGACTGAACTTTGACCCAGAGGCTTCTTGCAGTTCCTGCCGTCAATCTGATTTTTGATGGACATATCTGAAGGAAACCAGATGTCACTGTGGACGTGTCTCCGTGAGGGTGTGGACTAGATTCAAGAAGGACCATCGACTATTGGCGGATGGACGAAGGCGGACTATCTGTCAGCCAATCCGAGTGTTCCAGGGCGGAGATTCGACGTCATGTTTTCCACGGGAGGAGGAAGCCCAAATCTTCTTTAAAAGTCTGAGCAGAGCATAATTTTATTGTCTTCTCTCTTGTGGCCTTTCATGTAAAACGCCTGTAACTTCTTGCGTTTGGTAGGCCTTCTAAAATGAGGACCCAGATCTGTTTTAATTCTGTCTTAGAACTTTTGTTAGGGAATAAACCTTCTGTAACTTTATCCGGCGGAATCCTGGTCTTTTATCTCTCCCGACTATTAGAACACGCGTGGAAAAATCTCAGAGCGAAAGATTTTTTCCAACAATTTTGGTGATCCCGAGACGTGAAGTCGGGGTGGACCGAGCCGGACCGGAATTTATAGTGGTGTATTTTACGTAGAATCTGAGACTTTCGGCGTACGTCAGGGGATGCTAGGTTCCTCCCATGCGGTCGACTCCTTCAGAGGCCTCGTAACAACACAAAGGTGAGCAAACCTGTTGTGAAATTTTATATATTGATTAAGCTTAAATTAAAGAAGAAGCCGAGTGACTGGGAGAAGAAGCATGCCCCGTTAGGTTGACCCGAACCTTAAAGGGATGGTTGACTGTTAGTTCGCGACACTAAGTGTGCAACAACAGTAGAGAAAAGGTATAAGTCCTAGGTTTATCGGTTGTGTTTGAGGTAATGTATTTAAAATACAGAAGGTTTCCGTCTGTTTGTCCTAAAGACGCCCAAGGCGTAAAAACAGTGTAGTATAGGAGCTAATTGTTGCGCGGTTAGGTAATTTGAAAGATACTAATGAGGCAGTGGCCTCGACAAATTATTTTTTTAGATGGAGAGTGACCAAAGAAGGATTCGAAATTAACATGAAAGGGAAATATGAGAAAATATGAGGTATATGATGCATTTTGTCCGGACAAAATACGACTGGGGTGGAAAAGACAATACGACGACAGACGACGGTGACGATTTGACTTGACAACAGCGGTGAAAATGACTTGAATGTGGATGAATGGAATGAAATGTATGAGAGTTTGGAAAGTATGGGATGAAAAAGTGTTTGAAATCTGTGAATTTTAACTTTATTTCCACATTTCCTTGTTTATTGTGTTTTCTATGGCCGCAGCCATCTTGCTTACGTCGAATGAACCAATGGAGGTTTTAGTTGCTTTCGAATGTATCGATGTCTATGATTGGCTTTGTTCGTACCACGTGGTCGCCGTAACAGCGTCCCTACAGACCAGAAAGGCGGAACACGCTAAACGTTTGCGAACAAATCTGAAGAATTTGTGGTCTAATTTGTGGTATAATACTGGCAGGGTTTGTCATTATTGAGCGTGGTTATGACGTCTGTTGTGAGTACACGGTAACAGAATAAATAAATAAAATAAAACTCATTTAAGCGGTTTCGGTTGGAAGAAACATATTTTTACGGTGATGTAGGTCTAATACAGTTTGGGTAAAATAATTTTGAAATTATTTCGGTTTTTGTATTTTGAATATCTTTCTCTCATTTATTTGTATTTCCCAATTACCAAGATTTAGTTCAGTTTTGCTCAAAGACGTTTTATTGGAATTAGTTATAAGCATTTGGTTCGTTTAGACTCAGACTCCCTTAAAACAGAATGTTTGCAATGTTTGATTTTGTTTATATGTTTGTTTTGATATTTCCCAGATCGCTAGGATTTTTGTGAAGTGCACAGCTGTGAATGTTTGAATGTGAAGCACATGACTGGTGGTTTTGTTTGTATTTTGTTTATGTGTAAGGTACCTAATTTGTTTTGTCTTTTGGTTTGGTTTTGAGAAAATTGTTAGAAGTTATTGTCTGCGTCTTGATTGTCTGTGTTTTAACAAACCTGTTGTGGTTTAGAGTGTGAATTGTGTTTTTTGATTAAATAAGGAAAACTGAATAAAGAATTAGGAGAATAGAAAGTTTAAAGCAGTTCATTTTTCACAGAAAGAGGTTGGTGCTGTCATCTTCTAGGTGACAAAGAGCAGAGGTTGATGGGAAGAGTGCAGCTCCACCCAAAACTATTTGAGGAGGTTTAACCATTACCCAATGTTGTAACATCCATTTTACACTAATTGGAATTCCTAATCCCCATGATGGTCAGAATGAAAGGTACACAATTTTGTATATAGAACATGGACAGTGGAAGATGTTGAAAGGTAATAGAAATTAGGAGAGCTTTGATGATTATGGAGTCCGAATGTCTGCTAACGATTATTCTGAGCTCAGCAACAGTATTGGAATAAAAGCCTTACATAACAGTGTAAGAGAAGTGTTTTAATTGTGAGCAGGCAGAAGGAGCAATTATATGACATGACCCCCATGTAACACCCCCCCTTTTTTTTTTCCCCTTTGTAAGCAGTTCCCATCTGTGGCATGGAGGATGGTAGGATGATATGCAGGTCGTAAAAGTGCTGTAGTATAAAGGACATTTTGTGTGTTAGAACATTTACACTTTGTAGAATTTTTGCGATCAGCTGCCACAGTATGAACTGTGGTGGTTAGTACTAAGAGGCACTCAGTTTTGGTTTGCATTCAAGTTTGAAAGATAAAGATGTTACTGTATTTTAGCAATTGTAGGTTCTGCAGCTTTAAGGAAAAGTTTGGATTGGTCAGATTGTTATTTTTAGCAATTATGTAGATTCTTATTAGGACCAGCAAGCCCTTCAGGACAAGTCGAACTAAGGGTGTTAATGTTAAACTGTAATGCTCAATTGATCTTGCTTTTTTGATAAAGAACTGAATAAATAGCTGTTAGAATGTGTCTAAGAAAGTGTATTTTTTGAACATTTTTGCTCCGCACCCGTTATATTGGTCACAGACAGATTTAGGGATTTTTTCTTGAATAGGCTTTTATCGCTGATCAACTGACTTTTGCAGCCACGGTGTTGGCATTTAACCTGAACAGGACACTAATGATTTTTCTAAATTTTTGTCCTTAGAAGCACATAACTTTATGTTTGCAGGAAAGGCAGCCCAGATAAGAGTGAAGTCCAGACCCCTCCTTAACCCTCATAAATCTTCATGCAGAACATTCTTCTGCCTAAGGGGTACAAGAGCATGAGCAGATGTTCACACCTCC
The DNA here is from genome assembly GCF_053564925.1 of Oryzias latipes. NCBI lineage: Eukaryota > Metazoa > Chordata > Actinopteri > Beloniformes > Adrianichthyidae > Oryzias > Oryzias latipes. Next base: position 556,541 of record NC_136247.1, read on the forward strand.
CCCGAAGGACCTCAGTTAGCCAGAAGGGGGCCGAGTCAAAGGTGACTGACCCTGAGGTTAAGATAACTACTTCAAATCATGTAAAGTATTACTGCACATTTGCAGGTAATAGAAAGGAGAAAGGGAGGAGTTGAGCAGCTGAAAAATCCACACATGATAAATGGTGTTTAAAAAATAATAACATGAATTTTGAGTTTTATGCCCTCAGGAACATTAGCAATGACGTGTTATGCTCAGCCATTCGGAGGCCAAAGACAAGTGACAAGGCAAGAAGGCCTGGGAGACATGGGCCACCCAGGGGACCCCACCTGCAGCAGTGGGAGATGTATGCTTCATCTATGCCTCTACAAGGTATTCAACACCAGGGCGTGGTGGAAATGGATAGTACCCACGACCACTCCAGACCCCCTCCTCCGCCGAAGCATGAATCACAGGGGTGGCAACACAGGACAGTGACACTTGGTGATGCGGGAGCCATGGTCTCTTTCAAACTCAGAGGAACCAGCATTTTATGTTCTCCAGATGGGAGACGGATCACCTTCCAGAATGAACATGTTCTGATCCGATACCGTGCCACACAAGATGAGGGACAGTGGTCCCCTTCAACCACAGCCAACCTCCATGGCAGACATTTACTGGACATTGTTGGAGCCAGAGGCCCCTGAAAAGCCAGGTGGTTTGTGGATTTCAGTTTTAAAAGCCACGACTCTTGTCCTTGACGATTTCCGCCTCCGAATGGTCTGACCTGTACACTCTATGATTAACAGTACCAGGCAGTATTTCAGCAGGTAGAAGGCCACACGTGGCATTTGACCTACACTAACATATAGTTGCCCTCAGGGTAAGCGGTTTATTGTGCATTAATACACTCACACATGCAACGGTACTAGCTGTCAGACACAGCTGTATCTCACATAGAATTAGACTAAGCAGGACATTAACAACACATTGGTAGAATTGTGTTTTTTCAGGTGTTCACTTTCCCCCCTCGATAAAAATGTACAGGTTAACCGTCCATCCAACGACAAATTCCTGAGTTCTGGACCATTTCTGTATTGACAAACATCGCAGCAGACAGAAGACAGATCATGACGATGCAGAGGTGCTGTTAACCACGCTCTCTGATGCTTCATGGTCCACAGGTTCATTTGCTGTTGGTTCATGTTCCACGCTTCCCTAGTGGTGCTTCAGGTAATTGCAGGAGCACAAGTTTTTAGACCTCAGTAATGCTGGTGAAGGATGCAGATGAAGGGACAGAGGAAACTTGGACTGGTTTGTGGAACTCTGGTGTAGAATTCACATTCTTCGTAGTACTTCTTTTAGACTGGTCTTGAAAGCAGATGTTAAAATTTATTGCATGGCATATGATTTAAGGACTGTTAATGATGTCACTATTACTCTAGTTCTACCCGTTCCTGATCCATATTGCATGTTGTCAACTTTAGCTCAACAATGTGTGTTGTTCACTGCCATTGATTTAGCAAACCCTTATTTTTGCATTCCATTACGTGAAAATAGCAGACAGTTATTCGCATTTTAGTACATAGGTGTTAATAAAATTTCCTGGCATTTTCAGTCACTGTTTGCAAGTCTCTCTGACAGGATGTTGTGCTACTAGAGGGTAGCAGCTAGCAGCACCGACTATTGAAACCTGCCTGTGAGTAATAAAAGATATTCTGTTGCAGTTGTATGTTTGAGTTTTGAAATGTAACAGGAATTTGCACTTTAGCAGAAGGGAAGTCTCATTTTTAGGCAGAACTGTTTTTAGCACAGGTTTTTCACTGTATATAGAGCGTAGTATGTCTTATTTGGAGCATACACATCGGGAAATAGTTTGGACATGTTGATTTTCTTGTGGTTGTAGTAGACACTTCTTTGTTTTGTGAAACACATGGACCCCTTGAGGTTGATGATAAATGACGAGGGTGTGACTAACCTTACGGCTGTACGCCAACGACAATAAGTGGTTTCATTTCTTCATGTGGTTATTTCACTGGAATGTGGACAGGACGCCTGTTCACCTTACCGGTGCACACACCCGTTTGTTGTTTTTATGTTTTTACTTTTTATTGGTCTGGTTTATGTGTTTGTGCCTTATCTTTGTTTAAATCTGCATGGTTTCACTTAATTAGTGTCCTGGGGTTTCCCCCAGGCCAAGAGAGGGTGGAAAGAGGTATTAATGATTCGTTGTAGGAAATTGTTTTAGTATTATCATGGTTTCAATTATCTTTGTTTCAATTTGTTTCAATTATCATCGTTTAAATGTATTTGTTTAGAAAGAAGGTTTAAATGTTAATTTTGATAGACCTTTTTACCTTTTTAGAGCTTTGTGTGTCTGTTCATCTGGTTATCTCATCCACAGCAAGGATGAAGGGGTTTTACCACACTGTCCTGAGGTGATAAGTAATGCTGGTGGAGTTAGAATCCACCACATGGGTCATTAGACGACAGCCCCTAATAAACTTGTCTTTATCTTGAATTTGCATACTCCCACCTATGTTTTCCATGAAAACAGCACGAGGAGAAGCAGACTATGGAGAGGACAATGTGGTGGACATTTCCATCACATCTCTTCTGTGCATTTTTATTCTTGTCTTGTCGTGTTTTGTCATTTTTTTATTTTATTATTGTCTTTTGTTCTTGTTTTATTTTTTAAGTTTCTGACCCTAACCCTAATCGATATTTAGATCCACATCAGACTCATCTTGGGGAGACACCCCAAGCTCTTTTCAAACGTTCTGTTGTATCACATGTGTCAGATGGAATAATAATTACCAGGCTCATTCAGAAGTCCATAGGAGGCCAGGTCCAAGCTTGCCAGAGCTTGTGGGACATGCAGGAGGAGGACACGAGTGGTCAAGGCCCTGAATGACTTTTTGGATTTTGTTGCAATACTAACTAACTAACTAACTAACTAACTAACTAACTAACTAACTAACTAACTAAGAATATTAACTAAGAATATTGCTATTCTTATTTATGTGGGCCATATGAATCGCAGCTTCTCCGATGGGACCCCCATGGAGGACATGGAAGAAATTTTCTGAATTACGCTTGATGTCATGTTTAACATTTCTATTTTTACTCTTTCGTTGCCTGTGTGATTTTTGTTCTGCCTTAATATGTCTCAATTTCTCCCCTTAATTCCAGGTGTTCTTTTCATACAGGAAGTGTTATTTTGATTGTCTTTGCTCTCTTTTTATATTTTTATACTTTTTATACTATAATATACAAGAATGTTCCTGTCTGAATGTATACTGATTGTTTCTCAAAAATGGATTAGGCAATGCTCTGGCAGGTTTTTTACTTGCACGCTCATGGCTTGACAATATCACCTTTGAAATTCTCATTGCTTCCGTGTTGTAGATTGTGCGGGCTTGAGTCCACAGCTTTCAGGTCATGTGGACCTGCTGATATGTTTTGTTATTGTGTAATGTGATGATGTGTTATTATTTTTTGTGTGACTTCACTTCATGAGATCAAGAGAGGGAAACTGAAGGAAATTATATTTTTGGTCCTCACTTTAGAAGGGTTTTTCTGTCTTATTTTGTTACGTTTCTGTTTTACCTATATCACTTGAAGTTTATTCCATAGCTTAAGTGTGTGCTTTAACTGAACTCTGTGCATCCTGACCTCACATTCCTGAGATGTGACCTATGGACTGCAGCTGCGACCCCTTCCTCTACAGAGGAGGGGGATGTTGACCTTTTAGGTGTTGTTTAACAGAAGTCAGCAGTAGTGAAGACAACATCCTCATTCAAACAATCTCTGGAACCGATTATATCTGTGAGAACCTCTCTAGATGTCCGGTGCCAAGGGAAGAACAAAAGACTGAACTTTGACCCAGAGGCTTCTTGCAGTTCCTGCCGTCAATCTGATTTTTGATGGACATATCTGAAGGAAACCAGATGTCACTGTGGACGTGTCTCCGTGAGGGTGTGGACTAGATTCAAGAAGAACCATCGACTATTGGCGGATGGACGAAGGCGGACTATCTGTCAGACAATCCGAGTGTTCCAGGGCGGAGATTCGACGTCATGTTTTCCACAGGAGGAGGAAGCCCAAATCTTCTTTAAAAGTCTGAGCAGAGCATAATTTTATTGTCTTCTCTCTTGTGGCCTTTCATGTAAAACGCCTGTAACTTCTTGCGTTTGGTAGGCCTTCTAAAATGAGGACCCAGATCTGTTTTAATTCTGTCTTGGAACTTTTGTTAGGGAATAAACCTTCTGTAACTTTATCCGGTGGAATCCTGGTCTTTTATCTCTCCCGACTATTAGAACACGCGTGGAAAAATCTCAGAGCGAAAGATTTTTTCCAACAATTTCAACGCTTCCAACGCTCATGTTAGGTTGGCTATTCTGCCACTTGCGACGAGGTTGAAGAGTAGGAAGAAACTCTTTCTTCCACCTATCCCAAAACACATTTGACAAGTGTTGGATCTGGCGCCACTGATGCTTGTAAAGGTCTGATCCTGTGAAGTTTCCAGCTGGGGCTTGAAGAGGAATCTCCTTTTGAGTTAGAAGAGTGGCTGGGGTCAAGACGAAAGGGTCATTCGGGTCTGACGAAACTGGGACGAGAGGTCTGCAGTTGATAATGGCTGCCACCTCTGCCACAAAGGTGGCAAGGACATCATGAGTGAGTTTAGTGGTCGTGAGCTGAAAAAACGTAGAGTCCAATATTCTCCTGGCTAGTCCAATCATTCTTTCCCATGATCCACCGAAATGGGAAGCATGTGGAGGGTTAAATGTCCATGTGCATCCATGTTCCTTCAAGTAAGCCAGTACAGCTGTGTCGTCAAGGTTTGAGAAAATTTTGAGCTCTCTACATGCACTGACAAAGTCAGTGCCACGATCTGAGCGAATGCTTTTCACTGGTCCCCTTGTGGCCATGAATCGTATCAATGCATTAATGAAGCTGGATGTGTCAAGTGAAGCTATTGCTTCGATGTGTACTGCTCTAACACTTAGGCAGGTGAATATGACGGCCCATCGTTTGTTTTGGTTAACACTTCCTCTTGTGATAATAATAATAATAATAATAATAAATTTTATTTAGAATGCGCTTTACATTTTAGATAAAATCCCAAAGCGCTACAATGGAGGCAGAAATAAAAATGATTTACAATAAGAACAAGGTAAGACAAAAATAAAACAACAATGAAAGTACTAAAAAGCATTATTAAAAAGAAAAGTTTTTAAGCCTTTTTTGAATGTGCCAAGGCTTTGTGGGGCTCTGAGGGATTGTGGAAGATTGTTCCAGAGTCGAGGGGCAGCAGCCTGAAAGGCTCTGTCTCCCATAGTGGTTAGCCTGGTCCTTGGCTGATGAAGGCAGTGTGTGAAATTGGAACGGAGGAGTCGTGAAGTGGCGTGCAGGGAAAGGAGCTCACTGAGGTAGGCAGGGGCAGTTCCATGGAGGCATTGGTAGGTGAGGAGACAGAGTTTGTATTGAATTCTGGAACGAATGGGTAACCAGTGAAGTGACTGAAGGACAGGAGTGATGTGGTCAAATTTGCGTCTCCTTGTCAGGACCCTAGCAGCGCAGTTTTGGATGTGCTGGAGCTTTTCCAGGCTCCTGCCAGGAATCCCAACAAGGAGAGCATTGCAGTAATCTAGTCTGGAGGAGACAAAAGCATGGATTAGTTTTTCTGCATCAGACTGGGTTAGTGAGGGGCGGAGCTTTGCAATGTTTTTCAGATGGAAAAAAGAGACTTTGGAGAGGTGACGTATATGATGATCAAATGTTAGAGTAGAATCGATTTTGACACCAAGATTTATCACAGGTGAAGAAAGTGGAATGTTGTGACCAGAGACCAGTGCATCTGGAACACATCTAAACCTACATTTGTAAATGGAGGGTAAGTAGTCAGGCGATCTGGAGGGAGGTTTGACATTTTTTGTATGCTCAGTGGGCCATAGAGTCAATGCAGGTTATGCAGTGATGGATTGAGAGCTCACCTTTCTTTTGTCACCCACTATCCACCATCCTGCAGAACGAACAGCTCCCTCTGTGAATAGGCAACATTGGTGATGAGTCTTCTCATGGTAGTACATTATGAGGAGAGTTGCAACATGATGCTGGCCAGGAACAATAAGCGGGTTCGTTTCAGCTTGACGTAGGCTTGAGTTACTGATACAACCACCTACTCCGAGAAGTCCTTTGTCATCCAGAAAGGGGTCCAGGTTTTTGAGAGGACTGGTTTTGGGTAGTTCCTCTCGTTTCCTTGCACAATTGATTTCCTCTTCATACACATCCTGTTGCACCGCTTGAATGATGACCTTTTGAGCTTGATCATACTCGTCCTCAATCACTTCGGCTGAGCCATAACATCGTTCAAGTCTGTCTCATATCATGTTGAGACCATCGACTGGATTTTTAATGTGTATAGCTCTGATTCGCTCTGCGTGTTCAGCAGATTTTTTGCCGAGCCACTTTAACATCAAGTCCATCTCCTCACTTGCTGTGACGTCTAATCCATTTATTGCATTTACAAATGAGCGTTTCCAAGCTCTGAAATTTTGGGGTTCATCATTAACCATTGTGTTATCCTAGGTACTTTAACCCTTGTGCTATCTTAGATGACCCCACCCGTACATTGACGTGTTCTCCCTACCATGACAAAGGTAGATAAAGGTGGAAAGATTTCATGTTATCCATGGACACCAGTGAAGATCACAAATCATTGAAGAAAAAAGGTTCAGAGCACTGTCTAGTGGGTCTAGATGACCCAACTCCCAATGCTAAAGTGCCTAGGATAGCACAAGGGCTACCATTGGGAGTTGGGTCATCTAGTTGGGTAGAGGTTGATTTTGGTTTCATCTGTCCAAAGAATGTTTTTCCAGAACTGTGCTGGCTTTTTCAGATGCTTTTTAGAAAAGTCCAAACCATCTGTATCTACTTTCATGCAGTCTTCTTTTGATGGTAGACTTGGATATTGATACGCCTACCTCCTGGAGAGTGTTGTTCACTTGGTTGGCTGTTGTGAAGGGGTTCCTCTTCACCATGGAAATGATTCTCCCATCATCCACCACTGTTGTCTTCCGTGGACATCCAGGTTTTTTTGCGTTGCTGAGTTCACCAGTGCTTTCTCTCTTTCTCAGGATGTACCACACTGTTGATTTTGCCACTCCTAATACTGTAGCAATTTCTGGCATGGTTTTTTTCTGTTTTCTCAGCTTAATGATGGCTCCTTTCACCTGCATGGAGAGCTCCTTTGACCGCATGTTGTCTGTTCATAGCAAAATCTTCAAAATGCAGCACGAGTCCTCTAATCAACTCCAGGTCTTTTATCTGCTTCACTCATAATGACATAACAAGGGAATTGCCCACACCTGCCCATGCTATAGCATGGAAGTCAATTGTCCATTTACTGATGAGCCCATGAAATGAAGGGATTGTTTAAAAAAGGCTTTAGTTTTTCACATTTTTATACAATCTTTTTGTTCAACCCATTGAATAAAAGCTGAAAGTCTGCACTTCAATGGCATCTGAGTTGTTTTAATTAGAATTCACTGTGGTAATGTCCAGAAACAAAGTTAGAAATAATGTGTCTCTGTTCAAATATTTATGGTCCTGACTGTATCTTTCAGGACATCATTGATAAGACACTGGAAGACAGCCGGGGCATTAGTGAGACCAAAAGGCATGACCAGATACTCAAAGTCTCCACTAGGCATATTGAAGGCAGTATTCTACTCATTCCCCTCCCTTACACGAACCAGATGGTATGCGCTCCTCAGGTCCAGTTTGGAAAAGACTTGGGCCCCGCTCAACAGGTCAAAAGTTGACTGCAGCAGAGGAAGGGGATAAGTATAATGAACTGTAATGCTGTTCAAACCCCTGTAGTCTATGCAGGGCCGCATTCCTCCATCCCGCTTCCCCACAAAAAAGAAACCCTCTCCAGCAGGCGAGGAGGACGGACGGATGATCCCAGCCTGTGGACTCTCCCGTAGGTAATTGTCCATAGCACCCTTTCCGGTGGCGACAGGGGGTAAATGTGACACTTGGGTGGTTGCGTTCCTGGCAAGAGGTCAATAGCACAGTCATATGGACGATGGGAAAAGGTGACTTAGCTCGAATATTACAAAAAACCATACTTAAATCATGATAAACAGACGGCACATTACTGAGGTTAGGCGGATCTGGGGACTGCTGAACTCCAACTGTGTTACGAACAGAAGCAGAAGAGAGACAATTTAGCAAACAGAAAGAACTCCATGATAATATCCGTCCCATAGACCAGTCAATGTATGTCTGCTTAACCAAGGGAAACTCAAAATTACCTGTGGAGTCGAAGACTCCACAACATGAAAAATCGTGCGTTCAGTATGGTTTCCAGAAACAGAAATATTAGTTGTACGGGAGGACACTTTGTAAATGATAGACCCATTTATAGCATGGATTACTAAGACAGGAGACAGGGGCTCCACAGGGATTTTAAGTCGGTCAACCACTTCCTGGGAGATCAAATCTCCATCAGAACCAGAGTCTCAATCTCCTCTTGTGCTTCTGCATGAGTCACTAAGACCTTGGTTGAAGGCCGTGAGGGTGAAGAAAAGGAATATTTGAGGCACACCAGCTCCCTCACAGCTGGTGAATCCTGACGTTTACCCGGGCAGTTGCACACAAAGTGTCCTGACTATCCACAGTATAAACAATGCCCCTACCCCATGCGGCACTGTCGCTCAGCAGGTGTGAGAGGGCCTGTTCCCAGCTGCATGGGCTCTCCGGGGGAGAAGGGGAACTCCGGAGGGGAGCGGAGAAACCCCCTCAGGACGCGGAGGACAAGAGCCTGAATGGCTATACTTGTATAGCGCTTTTCTACCTACAAGGACAAAGCGATTTTACAGTCACAGACCCATTCACCCAGTCACACACACATTCACGCACACATTCACACACTGGTGGCTCCGCTGCCAAACACAGGCGCCCGCCTACCACCAGAGGCAAGGTCGGGTTCAGTGTCTTGCCCAAGGACACTTCGATCCATAGGCATAGGAAGGCATAGGGAATCGAACCTGCAACCTTACGGTCATGGGTCGACCACCCTACCGCTGCACCTCGGCGCCCCCGCCTGAGTTGCCGCATTGTTCACCACCCCATTCCCTCATCCTTCGGTCGATATGCACCGCAAGATCGATCAGCTCCTTCAGGGTCCTTCCGGAATCTCCCTCGCTGCCAATTCGTCTTTGAGAACGTCGGAGAGACTGTGAAGAAAGACGTCCACCAAAGCTTCGTCTGACCAGTGGGTGCTGAAAGCCAGAATCCGGAAATCCATGTCAAAGTCCGAGATGCCGCGAGCCCCTTGTTGGAGGTGGAGGAGTTCAGAAGCGGCAGCTTGGGATGTCGTGGGATCAAACACTGTTAGGAGTTGGATGGAAAACACTCGAAAGCAGCATTTCACTTGTTGAAGACTAAACTTCAGACAGAAAGGCCCACAAACGAACAGCAACTGAAAGCCGCTGCAGTAAAGGCCTGGCAGAGCATCCAGAAGGAGAAAACCCAGCATCTGGTGATGTCCATGAGTTCAAGACTTCAGGCTCATTGCCAACAAAGGCTTTTCAACCAAATATTAGTAATGACCATTTGGTTTTCACTTATTTCATTTGTCCAATTATTGATGAGCCCATGAAATGAAGGGATTGTGTTTAAAAATGCTTTAGTTTTTCACATTTTGATGCAATCTTTTTGTTCAACCCATGGAATAAAAGCTGAAAGTCTGCACTTAAATGGCATCTGAGTTGTTTTATTTCAAATTCATTGTGGTAACGTACAGAAACTAAATGAGAAAAAATGTGTCTCTGTCCAAATATTTATGGTCCTGACTGTAACAGTTGCATTCTGGGATTAAACATCTCCTGCTGGCCTTGATAGTCAGACTAGTTTAAGACTCGCTTAAACGGCTTTTTACAGATTATTGCCTGCATCAGTAAACAAATATTATTACAAAAATAAGGGAACGTTCCATTTAAGCTTGTTTTTCTTTGTCCTCAAAAGCTTTCTACTTTTCCCAGCTTGGTGCATGATAATCTGAATAAATGTGCCCAAACTGTAAAGTCTACAATGATGCCATCTCCACAGCCCTCCATTCAGCCCTCACCCACCTGGAAACAAAAGACTCTCATGTCAGAATGTTGTTCATTGACTTCAGCTCCGCCTTCAGTACCGTCATCCCCCAGCAGCTCATCCACAAGCTGGAACAAATTGCACTCAACACCTCCCTGTTTAACTGGCTGCTGGACTTTCTGACAGGGAGACCACAGGCAGTTTGTGTCGGCAACAACACCTCCAGCGCCATCACAATGAACACAGGGGTCCCCCATGGATGTGTGCTGAGCCCCCTTCTCTTCACTCTGCTGACTCACGACTGCACCCCAACGTCAAGCTCCAACCTCTTCATCAAGTTTGACATATTGACATCAAACTTTATCTGCATTATCTATCAGCCTTTAGTCATCTAAAGTGAAAGGCTTTATGGTGATTGAATTGTTGTGACAATCAGTAATCATTGGCTGAGTTTATTGCAACTCCTCCATAATATTCAATCCCAACAAAATGGAGCCTATTTTGTCCAGCTTTTAGATTTCCTGTGCACTGGCAAACTGAACTCAATTGAGATTTTATCTTGGCCTTTAAGAAGTCACTAGGAGTGCTTTTTGCTATGTCAATGCTGGACCTGGCTACATGCATTTAGGAACATCTGATAAATGGATATCAAATAAACAGCAGACATACCTACACACTTTACAGCTGACACAAGTTCAAGGAGGCAATGAAAGAAAGAAAAAGGACAGATTATGCTGGGGAAGGAAATGAGACACTCCCTCAGTCAAACCCACCCAAGCAACACACATAGCTAAAAACAAGAACATGCTGGTGTCCACACACACACACACACACACACGCACACACACACACACACACACACACACACACACACACACACACACACACACACATCACAGAAAGGGTGGTGGAGTCTCGCTCCTAAAATACCACGTTCACCCACTCCAGCTCGATCTGTGGAGAAAGATAAAAGCCAGAAGTAATTTTGGGAACATTAGTGCTGCTTTCGTTTGGTTTCTGTTGACTTGCTGATAAGGCCAGAACACACAATAACATCAAACCCTCTCTCCACCACTGACCCCCACCTCCAAACACCCCCCCCCCCTTTTTATTCCTGCCATTCTTCTTCGTTTAACAGTGTTCAACACTCACCTCAACAAACAAAACCTTCAGCTCTGCAGTGGGCCCTGGCCTGTTCGAACTGAACAAAGAGTACAGCTGTGAGGCCATACATTATAAGAGATGAAATTATAGGTGGAGGGGGGTGTCTATTATTGGCTTTATGTGAGGCCAATAATAAAGCCCAAATAAAAATAAAAAGTTAGAGAGAGAAAGATTGATGAGCCTTAACAGGATGTAAAGGGTTTTTAAGTGCAAACAGGGTCAACATTGGACTGAAGTAGGAGCTTTAGCCACCAGCTGAAACACGTAGAGCCGGTTACTCACGTCTGCAGATCATTCCAAACATAAAAAAACAATCAATCTGAAACAACAACGGCCCCCTTTAGTATGGCTGTTTGATAGAAAACACAAAAGCAGTACTCAAGAAACAAAAGCTTATGTTTGTAGTTTAGTGTTTGTCGCCAAAACAGCACTATTCTACAGACAAAGGCAGCACCTCCCACACGGCTGCTGCCCAAACCCTCGTTCCGCTCTCAATCCACTCTGCAAACCCACCACTGCAATCCAAAATGCTTCACAGCCACTTGTGCCATCATACATGCACAGTGAGGGTCCATCGCCGGCCCATGGCAGCCCCAGCCTGCTTATGGGCAACGATAATGGGATAAGTAGCCTGTAGAAGCAGGCTTCTTTGGCAAAACCAGGAAAAACCCAGCCCTGTTAACTCTAGAAGACCCTAGCAAAAACAATGTCCCTTTTCCAATCTGTAAGTCCACCTAAAACAGAATCTTAAACTCTGGAAAGAAGTTGTATGAAAACTATGGTCATTTTTTTAAGGGAATGGCAATTACAATAAGGAAAATAAATCTGACTGCTATGACAAAACATCCACTGAATCAAGCAGCAATGATTTGCTCAACACACATATGAAAACTCGTCTGGTGTGTTCAATAAATATTTGTCTTCAAAATATCCACAATCTAGAAAAAACCAACAATTGCCAAAAAAAACAATTTTATGGTATTTTTCTGTTTCTTTTTATCAAGAAACGACAGAAATAATTGTGTTTTTAAGAAGCTTCTGAATGCAAGTGCAGCCGCTTTGCCCCATGTTGGGTGACTCTGGGTTATCACAGGGCATTAGCTAAAAGAGTGTCTGAACAGACATCCTGGCATTCAAATCAACAAGAGAACACAAAAGGTTTGACTTAAGCAGCACAGAACTTGCACAATTTGTGGCTGACTATACTTTTTTGCCCCACTGTAGAAACTCATTTTAGATCAGGCAAACTATGATCCAATATTTGAAAGAAGCAGAGAATGTTTGATTATGTCTAAAATAAGAACATTTACACATCAAATCTACTGTTGGCCCAAAAACAAGACACAGCGCCTCACAGCTTGTTCTTCAGCACTAGGGGTTGGTTTGAGCAATGAAACATCTCAGATTTGTGCCACCATGACTGCAGCTCACCACTCCACCGGAGGGAGGGCTATAGGTTGGTGCCCGTGTTCAGCAGCCATCTATAACTGCGGTTACATTCGCAAAATATCTTGATCGGATCAATGGTCGGATTAGAATTCAACCGTGCACTATTATAACAAACGTTCACATGGTTTCACATTCGGTCGGAATAAATCATTCGCACATGCGCAGTAGTGTTTGAAACACCGGAAGAGGAAATGAGTCTCACAGTAAACAAACCTTTGCTGTCATATACATTTGTGCAGCAGCTCGGTAATATACAAGATGATCTTCTAAACATGCTTTTATTAATGTTATGAATATTGTGAAGCGCTTGTTTGCTCATCATTTTATTCTTTTTTTTCTTTTTTAACTTGTCCTGTCCAACAGCTGGACAGGAAGATGAGAACTGAGGGACTCTTGTGTTGGACATATTTTACTTTAACAGTAGGGGTTATTAATCTTCAGACAAACCAAAAGGTATGTCTGAATAAACCCCTTTTGTAATTGAGGCCAAACTTTATTAATTTCAATCATGTTTGAAGATCTTTGGTGTTGGACCGGACGGAAAACGAAAGGAGGGAAGAAGAGCGAGGGATGTTAGAGAGGGGGGGGGGGGGGGGGGGTGATAGTGGGAGGGGGGATAAGACCATGAAGCAGCATAAAGCAGCAAGTTTACTGGTTGTTTATCATTACGGTAAGGTTCAAATGGAGTACAAAAAGGGCGGGGCCTGTCCACACACACAATCAAATGTTATCAACACACCTGCTAGCTGCAAAAATGTCCACATGTCAACATGTACACAAAACAGATAGTGTTCACACACGCATACTTATGCCTTTAAACCAACTAGTGTGAAATATTTCATTCATTCAATCATGCAAACTATTAGTGCAAAGGTGAGCTAACACCTGTGCTCAGGTAAGTGTTTATTTTCTTCTAAAATGGATGGTGGAATGTGAAAAGAAGGGGGGAGAGTGCCCAGCCATCCCCACACCAAGACCCCCGCCGCAGCAGCAGCGGCAGCCGGAACCCCCCAACGCCACACGGCAGGACGCAGGGAACAACCACCCCCCGGGCCGCCCAATCCGCCACCCAGGCCAGGGCCGGCAGAACTGCCGCGAGGCCCCCAGAGCCAGAGAGCAGGGAGGCACAGGGGGAAAGAGAGCGCCGCCCCAGCCCAACCAGGAGAGCAGCCCCCCCCGCCGCGGCGGGACAGCCCAACGCAGGGCCCCACCCGAGAAGGGTGCCCACAGCCCCAGACGAGCAGCCCATCACCACCCGGGAGTTCTGGGCATCCCCCCGCCCCAACCCCACGTACGAGCCAAGACCCCCCAAGGGAGACCCGCTCCGCACTCCAGGCAGCCACCCACCCGGCCCACGGTTGGTCCAGGGAGGAGCAAAGCATGGGCCAGCCGCCCCCGCCCAGGAGGGGAGCACCCCGGGGAAAAAGGGGGCCCACCAAGGGTGTTGTAAACTTGGCCCGACCAGGCTCGGCCACAGTTGGAAATTTGGCAGGGCCCAGCGCTCAGGGGCAAGGACCAGAACCCACCCTCCAGGGACACGGACACCCCCGGCTAAGGCGTAATGTGAAACCCCCCGCGCGGAGAGAGCACCGCCGGGCCCAGGAAACGGTCACTCAGGGGACACGGCCGCCGTTGCCACGTGCCCCGTACCCCCCACCAGGGAAGGGGTAGGGGACAGATGGTCCTGGGTCCCACCTTCCTTGCAAAGTGTGTGTTCGCGTGTGTGTGTTTGTGAGGGTGTGTGTGTGCATGTGTGTGTGTTTGTGTTGGAATGTATATTTTGAGGGGGGAGGGGTGTATGTACTAAAGGGGGTGCAGTTAAAATTGGCGAGTACGGCCCTGAGGGGACATCTCCTGATTACTCACCGTGATGTCCCCTCACCCTCCCCACCAAGGGGCCCTAAATGTCTAAGGTGCGGTTAAAATTGTCCGGTAGGGTGCTAGGAGGACATCTGCTGCTTGCTGGCAGTGATGTCCAAGCACCCCCCCTACCAAGGGCCCTACATGTCTAAGGTGCAAATGAAACCGTATGAGGGGGGGCCCACTACATACAGCAACCATGGGAGGGGGGACCACTGCCAAGTAGCCCCCCCCAAAGCGCATCGCAGGCTAAACCCCCCACCCTCTCACCCCTCAATATGAGGTTCTTTCATTTTATTCTTAATCCGTGTGGTCAGTACTTTTTTTGTGGAAGAATGGAGCTGGAAGAAGCCAGGGTTTGGAGTGGACCAACACGTGCTAACAACATTAGCCTTGTTTGATGAACACAAAATCCATGCGGGAAATGCCGCAATCTGCATCTCGGCTGCACGTAAATATTTGGGAATGACATCAGCATTTATTTTGTCGGGACACGACTAGAAACACAAATCCACGTGATTGTTTGAAAAGCTTCTAAGGACTGAGCGGCATTTCTGCTTTGAAAAGTTTGCACACCGCCCCAAAGCCGCTGAGTGAGCTGGCAGCCCGAGCTCTGCTCCTGAGTCTGGCAGCCGCTAACCCCCCCCGGAGCGCACACGTAGCAAAGCACCACCGCCCTGTCCGCAAACACAAAGCTATAACTCTGCTCACAGACAGGGTTCACTCGCGCGGAGCAGTCGGTGGGTCCCGTATGCGCTCCAAAGCTTTCTCTGTAGCGAAACACCGTCTATGCGTGACGTAAACCAGAGCAGTAGTGACACACAATCGGAATGAACAGTTTACTTGCATCACGATCGGATCAACAGTCGGCATAACCCACCTATATGATCGGAAAGAAATTTTGATCCAAACGAGTCTGATTAGGGCAGAGTATTCCGAACGGCGTGTTTACATGACGCATTTTCCTTCTGATCAGGCGTTCTTTCCGAAACTTTTCTCCATTTAAACGCAGCTAATGTGTCAATGTGCTGGTGTACATGAGTGGGTGGGACTGTGTCTGAGTGGGTGAATGGGTCAGTGACTCTGAAGCGCTCTGGGCCTTCTGCACCTTGAGACAAGCTTGTTTGTACACTGTCTTTTTCTTAAATTCATGCATGAAAATACAAATCCAATTTAAAAACATGAAGACGAGTGTGAAACGGCAAACGTCTTTGTCAGAATGCATTCGGGTTTGCTGCTAGAGACAATCTCATTCCAGCAAATCATATCCGAACACGTTTTTCACGAGGACTCTCTTTCCTCCTAAAACCAACCATTTTTAAAAACGTAACTGGCCTTGTTTTTACTTCAAGCTAAGTCATCACTTAGAGTGTCTTTTTTTCTAATAAATGCTGCCTTTTCTGAGTAAATACAGAGTAAATGTTACCCATCATGGTTAAATAACAACAAAAACTGCCCATTCTTTAAACTTCTGTGTCAGGAGAGTGGCGGTCAGCTGCACTTTAAATTGAGCTCTAGCTTCACAGACTTCTATTCCTGTTATTACCTTGGTAAACCAACTTCATCTTCATAACCCTTTCCTCTCTGCACGTCCACACACACACATACACACACTCACCAGTCCTGATGCAAAGAACACCACCAGCAGTGCGAGGCAGGTTCCCATGACGATCAGCAGCAGGAACACAAAAAGCGGGTGCTGCTGGCTTTTTCTGTAGTAGGACTCATACAGCCAGTCCTGAGGCTTTTCTTTCTCCACACACTCCTCAGCCTGGAATCTGAGGCACCTGTCTCCCAGGCTCTCAGGCCCCTCAGACCCATCCCCTCCATCGCCCTTCTCCAGCAGGTAGCATCCCCGGGTCCATAGAGCCTCCTGCCACATGGGTAGCTTCCTCTCGGGTGGATGTTGTTTTGGTTTCAAACAAAAAGACATGTGTGTAGAATGAAGTAGAGTGTCCTTTCCTCACCCTCAAACATCCAACCCCCTCTGTTAAGAAGGTTTGCTTAGTAGCTGTGACTGATGATGGACAGCTGGAAAACCAACCTTTCAGCCTTTCAACCTAAATCCTCTGTCTCCACTTCAACCTGGAGATGACAATCTGAGTCAAGAAAGAGAAAAGAGGATCCCCCTCTTGATTCTGTAGACTGGACTCAACAGAGAGAAGACAAGACTTGGGCTCCTCTTCCTCTTACAGCTCTTTTTAACAGATAAGAATGAGAGAGGTGGAAGCTTCTGCTGACTGCTCTGAGCTGCAGCGAGGCAATGTGCTTCTGCGGTGAGGTGCAGAGGAGGACTGCCAGAGACAACTAGGGAGGGAGTATGAAAGAGAGGGAGTAAAAGGGAGAGAGACTGTGAAGTGAAGAGAGGATAGAAAGCACGGGACCTCCAAATCAATGACAAAACACTGTAAGACTTGTCCTGGTGTATGCTGGTGAAAAAAAGAACTCACTGAAGCTTCAGAGGAAAATAAGTTTGTGTCAGTTTATGATAAAAAGGATGAAATTGAGGTATACGGTCTATGACAGCTGAGCAATAGCAAGAGGAGCTGCAGATCATGGAAACGACAAGAATCAAATGCTGCCCCCCCAGCCAGACAAAAAGACAGGCAGGAAAAACACACCGGGGGATGAGAAGGGAGGAAGAGGATGGAGAAGAAACAAAGAAAAACAGAAAACCCCTCAGGAGGCAGAGGGAGGGCGTGGGAGGAAGACACATTTAAGCTTCAAATGGGGGGGATGATGAGTGAAAGTTTGGAAGTGTTACTATCTGTGAGCTCCGGTGATGGGACTAAAAATAGAATCTAAGAACCAAAATTCCTCTCCTGCTCCCATTTTTAAAATCTTTTTTGCTTGTGTCTCACCATGCTCTTTCTCCTCCCGCCTTTTTATGCAGCATGTGATGCACTGCGAGGTGTAAAAATGTCACTGCAGTGTGCTAGATCCACAGTTTCCTTTCACACTGACCGTGGACAGCTTGTGAGCAGGGTCCAAGCATGCTGCAGGCAACAGCAAACAACCACTTACAGCTGAAGCCTTTTTGAATGAAAACAAAGGCTTTTTATTTTTGGATCAAACGTTATGTAATTAGAAGGAATGTTAAAGTACCAGAAGGAGATTCTTCTAATAATACTTTAGTGGGCAAACTGGTGACTGTTTTTCATAGATTTTTAGCCAGAAGGGGGGCCAAGTCTGGGTCTTTCTTGAAATCCTTCCGTGGGTGAAGATCTGAGGGGGGCTTGATCCTGCACAGCCATTGATTGTACTGTGTCTGAAATGATGTGAGGGGAGACAAGATGCTGCTGGACAAAAGCTTCATGACAGAAAAGTATCCTGTAGAAATTACTATAACTATATTGAAGCATTTGAAGGATAGAAATAGTGCAGAACAAAGGCAGAAAAAGAAAAATAGAAGCTTTTTAATGCATTAGCAATCGCGCCTCAGCAGAGAAAACTGCTGTTTTAATATTAACAATGACAATAATAATACTTTCATTTTCATCATCATTTCATTGTCTTCCATTTGTTCCCTTTCGGGGTCACAGGGCTGCTGGAGCCTATCCCGGCCACTTATGGGCGAAGGCAGGGGACACCATGGACAGGTTGCAGTCTGTGGCAGGGTCACAATCACACACCCATTCACACTCACATTCACACCTAGGGACAATTTAGAGTAACCAATGAACCTATCAAGCGTGTTTTTGTACAGTGGGAGGAAACCGGAGACCCCAGACAAAACCCACACATGCATGGGGAGAACATGCAAACTCCACACAGAAAGGTCCTCATTGATGTTCTGGTTCAGGTCCCCCAGCCGGGATTGGAACAGGGGGCCTTCTTGCTGTGAGGCAAGAGCGCTAACCACCGTGCAGCCCTAAATAATAATAAATAAATACCGTATTTTACGGGTTATAGAGAGCACCTAAATATATGCCGCACCCAATCAATTTAAGAAGGTTTAGTCACAATTTACCTACACAAGCTGCACCTGTTTAAAAGCCGCATGTTGTTACCAACATTATCAGCCCGTCACTGATTATCCTGACCCACAGTCTATGCGACTGGCTTCAGTCTCACTGAGGGAGGAGCTGACAGTGCGTCAACCCATTTATTTTAACACACACACATCTGCCAAACAGCATGGACCTCACTTCTGCTCACAGGTCCCTCAGTTATAGTGAGAAAATTTATACCTGCGATTCCCCACTTCCCATAAGTCTTAGGGGCTTAAGGCGGGGCTAACCCCCAGGTCGCCACACTGTGTTGTAGATTGAGGATGTAAATGTGCTGAAACCGCGTGCGTGTTTAACCCTTGTGCTATCCTAGGCACTTTAACATTGGGAGTTGGGTCATCTAGACCCACTAGACAGTGCTCTGAACCTTTTTTCTTCAATGATTTGTGATCTTCACTGGTGTCCATAAATTACATGAAATCTTTCCACCTTTATCCACCTTTGTCATGGTAGGAAGAACATGTCAATGTAAGGGGGGGGGGGGGGGGGGGGGTCATCTAAGATAGCACAAGGGTTAAGAAGGAGCAAGGAGCGGCAGCGGAAGGAGGGGAGAGCAGCTCTCCTCTCCTTCCGCGGCAGCAATATCTTAGTAACAGGGCTGGTTAAAAAAACATACCAGTAAAAGAGAGCAGCAGTGACTTAAAAACGCGCCCCTTTGCGCGGCACGTGTGCCAGAAGTTTCCTTCCACAACAGTGACACACTGTTGCTCCGCGGACGCCTCTGCGTTCCGCCCTCGCCCCGCGGGCTCCTAGTCTCTCCCTTCCTATCTTTTCCAACACCCCTCGCGAGGGCCCCCTGACGTCCGGTCTCTGGGCGTGGGGCGCGGCTGCCGGTGGACAGAGCAAATGTAACCCAGGTTACTAGAACTTGTGGGAGAAGGTTTTTTTATCCTGTAGAGGGCGCTGTAGGTTGGGAAGGACAGAACAACATGCGCGGAGGGATACGTCAGATGTGAGATCTGTGAGCTGGACCTCAGACTGTTGAGAGAACGTGAGCGAGTTGTCACCGTTCTTTTATGTTTTTTCTTGAAAGAAAGACAATTATCTTCAAGATATTGCCTCCCAGATAACACGTTTTGTTTTGTTTCACATTTACAAAGGACTTGGTGAGTCAAATGATTATCATATAAACGATTATTTTCTTTTCATTTTCTTCATTATAAAATTGTGACTTAATTTGATACCGTTTTTTATTTATTTTTATTTGTAAGATGATTGTAGTCAAAATGACATTATTTTGAGTTTCCTTTTTATCTTGAGTGACTTCGAACTGTTAATGAGCCACGAGGTGCTGTTAGCAAGCTAACCCTCGTGTGAACTAGCCGCATTTCACAATGTGAAGCATTAGCGTGACCTACATATAAGTGCTGTGACTGAATTTTATGTTTATATTTATTTATATACATTTTATTTTGTATTGCACTTATGACAGGTCAGGTTATTTTCATTGTGTGAATTCACCACCGTCGCGAGTGCCCAGTTCCCACACACCGCAGCAAATGACGGAAGTATGGTGATGGCGAGCCACCCAACTGGAGTCTGAACAGTCAGAAGCAATCTTAAAAGAGCCCTGGAACTCTGATTGCCTCAAAGAAGAAATTGAACACTGCGTTCAATCATGGTAGGAGAGTGACAACCTTAATTCCACAGGTGCCCAATCACCTGGATCTGAAAGAACTGCCCAAGGACGGAACAGACTTGTATTTCTTTTTGTTTTTAGATATTGTTTTGATTAAGAGAATTTTATATATTTTTATTGCTTTATTTTTTTGTGAACCAACCTGGTATATTGGGTTTAAAATTGAACTAAAGAGTATTTTTCTGAAAACCTTGCAAGGTAAAATTTGACCAATCCCCGGGGTTAACCAATTTTCTTTCTACACAAATTTTATTTGGGTTATCAGGTTTAATTGTTCATGTTCTGGAACTATTTGAAAGTGTTTTTGTTAATTCCCATCCATTTATAAATAAGTTAAAAGCTAAAAATCATAATTGTGGTCTGTGGTTATTTATTTAATTTAGTCTTTTCAACTGCTCCTCTGAACCTAGAACTGTTCTGGTCCAACTCAGCATTTGAGGTGCTACATTCTTGGCGAGCCAGCCAGGAGCAGTTGAAGTAATAACAGTTAGTAAAACAGACCACTTTAGACATTGACTAAAATAACGAGAGAAAAAATGGATGTGGTTGAAAGTGAAACTGTGAAGGTGTCTAACTCTCTAATTGTGAGGGGCCTTACTGAAACAGAAATGGACGAAGAACTAACAGAGTTCTTAATCAAATATGGACGCATTGTTAGAACAATCCGGATTGATAATCCTCGATCCCAGTACCACAAACATGTTATTGTTGAATATGAAAGTGGTTCCGCTGTTTGCACCCTTACACACCAGGACGAATATTCGCCAGCCGTTATTCGTCAGCGTTTTTCGCCATGTTTTTTTTGTTCACACCCAGGCGATTTTCGCTGACGATGAGCCGAGCGAACATGCAATTTCATTCCCTGACATTAGATGGCGCTTAATGTAAACAGAAATACTCCTGTACACAAGGTGGCGCTGCGCAACTTTACGCTTCATAAAGTCGCTTTTCACTCAGAAGAAGAGAGCAAGTATTTACGCGCTTGTCAGAATAATACAAAGGAAACATGAATATTTCAAGCACCAGTTGCTCCAACTGGTACTTGGTTCGGGGATGTTTTAGAATGTCCGTCATTATTTCTTCGCGGCAGTGTTGACGCTACTTGGCGTCTATCTTTTTCGCTGGTATGTGTGCTCAGCAAGGCAGTTTTGTGTTTGAGCGCCCCCAAGTTGTGTTTTACTGTAACTTCAGAAGCTCCAGACACGTGTGAAAAAGCGCCGTTCTCATTGGTCGAATAGATTTCGACGCGAGGCGTCCAAAAAAAAAAACGAACCCAAGGCGTTTTTTTTTTTGACGCTTTGACGCGTGGCGTTCTTTCGCGGCAGTGTGCACACTCTCATTGGTACCCTTTGTTTAGTCACGAGGCGTTAAACGTCGGTGAAAATCGCCAGCGAAATTCGTCCCGGTGTGAACGAGCCTTTAGTCCTGTGCTTCCACACACCTTTGAATCTCCTAGTCATGTCACCTATGAGATAAGAGCACTTTCTGCTGAATACTTACCAGTTGCAGCTCGTAGTGCTACTGATGGATTCATGAGTGAACTCCAAAGACTTTCTAAAATAACTGGCAAGTCATTTAAAGAAATTCTGAAAGATCAGCTTTCCATTTGTGAAACTTCAGCTACAGCAGGTGCTGGACAGCCAGAAAAACCATGTAACGCACAGACACAGAGTGACTCTGATCCACAGTTGCAGGCAGACCCTCAGGTTTTCCCTCAGGTTGCCCCTGCTGGTGTAGTTACACCAGAACCTGTGTCCACTAGTGGAAAAGAACCAAATTCTTTCTATTTTAACACAAGAGAAGGCGTCCAAGAAAAAGCTGCAGGCTTTGTCAATCCTCCAGAAGTGCAGCGCATGATTGTTGAGCACATAGTCAGGAATGAGACTTCAGCTTCCCAACTAAGTGTTTCCTTCAAGATTAGAAGTTTTTCTGGGAGAGTTCCCTGTCCTAGTCATGAAACCAATTTTGAGTCATGGAGAACTAGTGTGGAGCTCATATTGCAGGACAGTTCTTTCTCAGATTTGCAACGTTCCAGAAGGATTCTTGATATTTTGTTGTCACCGGCAGCTGACATTGTAAAACATCTAGGACCCCAGGCTTCACCTTTAGCTTACCTTGAGTTGTTAGAGTCAGCTTTTGGAGTGGTAGAGGATGGTGATGAGGTTTTTGCTAAATTCCTTAACACACTTCAGAACCATGGAGAGAAACCGTCGCATAATTTGCAGCGACTACAAACAGTGATCACAAAAGTGCAAAAACAGGGTGGTATTTTACCAAGTGAAGCGGACAGGCATCTTCTACGTCAGTTTTGTAGAGGTTGTTGGAATGATGCGTTGATAGCAGATCTTCAACTTGAAAGAAAGAGAAATAATCCTCCTTCCTTTTCTGAGTTGTTGTTGCAGTTGCGAACCGAAGAGGATAGACATGTTGCAAAGGAAAATAGAATGAGGAAACATCTTGGCACGTCCAGACAAAAGATTAGCTCAAATTTTGTTAGTGCAAGTTCTGTCGCACAAGACACATCTGTTGAAGTTGATATAAGTGAAATGAAAAAGCAGGTTTCTGATCTTCAGAGTCGATTTACCAAATTAGAAACACCACGGCATCAACGGGAACTGTCACCTCAGGAAAGCAGTGTAGCAGAATTAAAGATACAAGTCACTGATCTTAAGAACCAGATTATAAATTTGACTTTCCAAACGGAGAAGAAAGCTAAAGCTGCTAAAGCTAGTGTGAAAACCCCAATTAAGTCCAAACCATCAGAGAAAAATTCTGTCACAAGCCAAGCTTCCAGTGTCAGACCAAAACCATGGTAATGTTTCCAATGTGGCGAAGATGGTCACATAGCATACACCTGCTCAAATAATCCCAATCCAGCCTTAGTCGCTGCCAAGAAAAAGCAGCTAAGAGAAAAACAGTCTGTGTGGGAGAGTCAACATGGACAGGACTGCACTCTGACTTTAAACTAGAGTCGGCTCTTGTTAAGGGACACACAAGAGCTACAAGTGCTGTTTCTAGTCCCACTTTCAAAAAGAAAAATAACAAAGACAAAAAACTCTTTGTTCATTCTAGATCGACCCCACCAAAAACCCTTAAGGGTCTGGTTGGAGCGAAGTACACAGCAGAGTTACTAGTTGAAAACGAAAAAGTCAACTGCTTGCTTGACACAGGATCACAAGTCACAACGGTTTCGCAGCCATTCTATGAGAAAAATCTTTTACATTTAGACATTCAGCCTCTTGATGAGCTTTTGAAAGTTGAAGCTGCAAACGGACAAACAGTGCCTTATCTAGGATTCATAAGCATCGACATCACTTTCCCAAACGATTGCTTTGGTTCAGAAGTAAAAGTAAACAGTCTTGGTTTAGTTGTTCCAGACACGTGTGGCGACACAGCATCTGAACTTTTGATAGGCACCAACACCTTAGACCAGGGGTCGGCAACCCATGGTTTCGGAGCCACATGTGGCTCTTTCATCCATCTGTTGTGGCTCCCTGTGACTTTGGAAAATAATGAGTATTTTATAATAATTAAATTTTATTTTAGTTTTTCATTTTTCATGGCATTTCAAAGGCGCTGCTGGCTCTGCCACGTAAAAAATAGCTTCGTAATGAGCTCGTATTTATCGGGCGAGACCTGCAGAGCTGATAGCAGGGAGAGGCACGCGGGGCGGCTTCAATTAACACTCCGATCTTCTGCCGGGAACTTGACGTGCTGTGGGGCAGAGACCAACTCGCTGATTACAGACTGAGAGTTCGCACCAGTGTTGCCAGATAGAGTCACAGTTTTTCAGCCCAAAAGTCATCTGAAAACCACCAGACCCAGCCAAAAACCGCCCAGCACAGCTTTTGTTGATGTTTTTTTTCCGTACTGGACTGATAAAATAAAAGATTTTTCTAAGTAAAAGATAGTTCAGGCTAAAAATAAAATGTGTACAATATTGAATATTTCTTCAGCAGGCCGCTTTCTTCCATTCATTTGCTTAACCCGCTCTATCCCCGCTATAACCTGCGTCCGGCTCTTTCATCCTTGTGCGGCGCAGGAGCGCCCCGACTACCGTATTTTGCGCTCTCTGTGTAGGACACACTGAGGAGCGCGGGGGAAACAAATCTCAGCTGCAGAGGATATGAACAGGTGAACGGGTAGAGAGGAAAAGCGGAGGAGGGGCTTTGGCTTCAAACTCTGTCAGAGATGCAAACACGGGCGTCAGATTCAGACGCAGCTTTCCCTGCAGGAGTTGAAGCAGAGACTTTCTCTGGCATGATTTTATGAACTCAAACATGGAAACATGATTACCAAGTAGAACTCTTCAAAACAATAAACCTGATCTCTCCACATTCTCCGTGTCTACCATGCATTGATATACACATCGCTCCATGCAGCGATCAGACCAGAACCAGTAGCTCTGCCCACACGCGGTATCATCCTTTAAAGAACACAGAGTGCATTTGCAGCGACGTATGCTTCAGACGATGTCCGATTGGCCAATCTACATGTCAATCAAGTCTACACTCATGTCATTGAAGATCGATCGTGATCGACGTAATAAGCACCTTAGAATAATATATACATGCATAATATATATAATGATGTCAAAACGGGTTGTGGCTCCGAGTGCTTTCTTTTTTATTAGGGGCGGTCCCAAATGGCTCTTTGAGTAAAAAAGGTTGCCGACCCCTGCCTTAGACCAAGTGTATGAATGTTGCTCTGTATCAGAAGCAGACTTGCGTGCACTACCCTTTGGTTATAGAGTTGTCTTAAAGGTTATGCGTCAGAGATGGAAACAGAAAGAAAACAGTTGCATAGGAATAGTGAAGTTATCTGGAAGTGACCCACAAATTATTCCTGCAGGTCAACACTGTGTTTTAGGGGGATTTGCCTGTGTTCTGATGTGACACAGGACAAACAAGCCCAAAACACTGAGGAAAGTGTATTGTTGCTAGAAGCAGACAATGAACCAACAGACTTCGAAAAGACAAATGTTGAGACTGTCAGTGAGTCTAATTCTTTACAGAATGATGAGACTCTTGGTCAAACTGTTGATGATAGCAACACAAATGAAATGGAAGAACAGTTTTCAGTGAGAAGATCTTCACGACAAAGACAGAAAGCACAAAAGTTGACATATCCCGAACTGGGGAATCCTTTGGTTACAGTTGTCCAAGCTCTCTTTCAGACTCTGGGATCAGTTATATCTGATTCAATTGTGCAATCTAGTGCTTATCACCCACCTGAACCTCAGGTTATTTAGCCAAATTTTCTTATGCACAGAGACGTGCAAACCGTTTCGGCGGGAAAGTGTAACCCAGGTTACTAGAACTTGTGGGAGAAGTTTTTTTTATCCTGTAGAGGGCGCTGTAGGTTGGGAAGGACAGAACAACATGCGCGGAGGGATACGTCAGATGTGAGATCTGTGAGCTGGACCTCAGACTGTTGAGAGAACGTGAGCGAGTTATCCCTGTTCTTTTATCTTTTTGTTTTTGGATTTTTTCACGCTGCTTTTAACTTGAAAGATGCATGATATTGTAGTGGCGGTCACGTGCACGTTGGATCTAATGGCACCAAAGGATTGTGGGATGCGGCTGAGCATGGGTGTTACTTTTTGTTGCACCATGACTGAAGTGTCTAATAACTGAAGTCAGGTCCTTGCTGTTTGGCTGCTTAGAGGTGTGTCTAAAACTAATAGGCTTGTTGCTGGAAGTTGGATCATGCAGTCAGTCTCGCCCTCCAAGACTGCACGAGTGCTCCTGGGGGCCGTTAAATAAATCCATAAATTAGCCGCATCATTGAATAAGCCGCAGGATCGAAAGCATATGACAAAAGTTTTGGCTTATAGTCCGGAAATTACGATAAATAAATAAATAATTTAAAATAATAAAACTATTCGAAATATTTATTTTTGCTCCTTTCATTTGTAATGGCCTTCCACTCTACTGTGGTAACCCTTGTGCTATCCTAGGCATGTTAACATTGGGAGTTGGGTCATTTAGACCCACTAGACAATGCTTTGAACCTTTTTTCTTCAATGATTTGTGATCTTCACTGGTGTCCATGGATTACATGAAATCTTTCCACCTTTATCCACCTTTGTCATGGTAGGGAGAACACATCAATGGAAGGGAGGGGGGTCATCTGGACCCCATAGGATAGCACAAGGTCTGATTTACCACCCTTCCAAAGTATTCTGCTCCTCTTTTGCCCCCCCCTACATGTTCTACAGCTTCTACACTGCAATCACGTGATCAGAAATCGGGCTCGACCACTGAGTTTCAAACTCAAAAGCAAAAATTGATGTTGTCTCCAGATCAGTGATCAGATTTTTTAAATTTTATTATTTTGATCAGTGTTGCATATTTCAAGTGCCTCATTTCAGATAAATGTCTTTTTTATTGACGCTTTGACGCGTGGCGTTCTTTCGCGGCAGTGTGCACACTCTCATTGGTACCCTTTGTTTAGTCACGAGGCGTTAAACGTCGGTGAAAATCGCCAGCGAAATTCGTCCCGGTGTGAACGAGCCTTTAGTCCTGTGCTTCCACACACCTTTGAATCTCCTAGTCATGTCACCTATGAGATAAGAGCACTTTCTGCTGAATACTTACCAGTTGCAGCTCGTAGTGCTACTGATGGATTCATGAGTGAACTCCAAAGACTTTCTAAAATAACTGGCAAGTCATTTAAAGAAATTCTGAAAGATCAGCTTTCCATTTGTGAAACTTCAGCT
The DNA here is from genome assembly GCF_053564925.1 of Oryzias latipes. Lineage (NCBI taxonomy): Eukaryota > Metazoa > Chordata > Actinopteri > Beloniformes > Adrianichthyidae > Oryzias > Oryzias latipes. The sequence goes on from NC_136247.1 coordinate 583,446, forward strand.
ACAGCAGGTGCTGGACAGCCAGAAAAACCATGTAACGCACAGACACAGAGTGACTCTGATCCACAGTTGCAGGCAGACCCTCAGGTTTTCCCTCAGGTTGCCCCTGCTGGTGTAGTTACACCAGAACCTGTGTCCACTAGTGGAAAAGAACCAAATTCTTTCTATTTTAACACAAGAGAAGGCGTCCAAGAAAAAGCTGCAGGCTTTGTCAATCCTCCAGAAGTGCAGCGCATGATTGTTGAGCACATAGTCAGGAATGAGACTTCAGCTTCCCAACTAAGTGTTTCCTTCAAGATTAGAAGTTTTTCTGGGAGAGTTCCCTGTCCTAGTCATGAAACCAATTTTGAGTCATGGAGAACTAGTGTGGAGCTCATATTGCAGGACAGTTCTTTCTCAGATTTGCAACGTTCCAGAAGGATTCTTGATATTTTGTTGTCACCGGCAGCTGACATTGTAAAACATCTAGGACCCCAGGCTTCACCTTTAGCTTACCTTGAGTTGTTAGAGTCAGCTTTTGGAGTGGTAGAGGATGGTGATGAGGTTTTTGCTAAATTCCTTAACACACTTCAGAACCATGGAGAGAAACCGTCGCATAATTTGCAGCGACTACAAACAGTGATCACAAAAGTGCAAAAACAGGGTGGTACTTTACCAAGTGAAGCGGACAGGCATCTTCTACGTCAGTTTTGTAGAGGTTGTTGGAATGATGCGTTGATAGCAGATCTTCAACTTGAAAGAAAGAGAAATAATCCTCCTTCCTTTTCTGAGTTGTTGTTGCAGTTGCGAACCGAAGAGGATAGACATGTTGCAAAGGAAAATAGAATGAGGAAACATCTTGGCACGTCCAGACAAAAGATTAGCTCAAATTTTGTTAGTGCAAGTTCTGTCGCACAAGACACATCTGTTGAAGTTGATATAAGTGAAATGAAAAAGCAGGTTTCTGATCTTCAGAGTCGATTTACCAAATTAGAAACACCACGGCATCAACGGGAACTGTCACCTCAGGAAAGCAGTGTAGCAGAATTAAGGATACAAGTCACTGATCTTAAGAACCAGATTATAAATTTGACTTTCCAAACGGAGAAGAAAGCTAAAGCTGCTAAAGCTAGTGTGAAAACCCCAATTAAGTCCAAACCATCAGAGAAAAATTCTGTCACAAGCCAAGCTTCCAGTGTCAGACCAAAACCATGGTAATGTTTCCAATGTGGCGAAGATGGTCACATAGCATACACCTGCTCAAATAATCCCAATCCAGCCTTAGTCGCTGCCAAGAAAAAGCAGCTAAGAGAAAAACAGTCTGTGTGGGAGAGTCAACATGGACAGGACTGCACTCTGACTTTAAACTAGAGTCGGCTCTTGTTAAGGGACACACAAGAGCTACAAGTGCTGTTTCTAGTCCCACTTTCAAAAAGAAAAATAACAAAGACAAAAAACTCTTTGTTCATTCTAGATCGACCCCACCAAAAACCCTTAAGGGTCTGGTTGGAGCGAAGTACACAGCAGAGTTACTAGTTGAAAACGAAAAAGTCAACTGCTTGCTTGACACAGGATCACAAGTCACAACGGTTTCGCAGCCATTCTATGAGAAAAATCTTTTACATTTAGACATTCAGCCTCTTGATGAGCTTTTGAAAGTTGAAGCTGCAAACGGACAAACAGTGCCTTATCTAGGATTCATAAGCATCGACATCACTTTCCCAAACGATTGCTTTGGTTCAGAAGTAAAAGTAAACAGTCTTGGTTTAGTTGTTCCAGACACGTGTGGCGACACAGCATCTGAACTTTTGATAGGCACCAACACCTTAGACCAGGGGTCGGCAACCCATGGTTTCGGAGCCACATGTGGCTCTTTCATCCATCTGTTGTGGCTCCCTGTGACTTTGGAAAATAATGAGTATTTTATAATAATTAAATTTTATTTTAGTTTTTCATTTTTCATGGCATTTCAAAGGCGCTGCTGGCTCTGCCACGTAAAAAATAGCTTCGTAATGAGCTCGTATTTATCGGGCGAGACCTGCAGAGCTGATAGCAGGGAGAGGCACGCGGGGCGGCTTCAATTAACACTCCGATCTTCTGCCGGGAACTTGACGTGCTGTGGGGCAGAGACCAACTCGCTGATTACAGACTGAGAGTTCGCACCAGTGTTGCCAGATAGAGTCACAGTTTTTCAGCCCAAAAGTCATCTGAAAACCACCAGACCCAGCCAAAAACCGCCCAGCACAGCTTTTGTTGATGTTTTTTTTCCGTACTGGACTGATAAAATAAAAGATTTTCCTAAGTAAAAGATAGTTCAGGCTAAAAATAAAATGTGTACAATATTGAATATTTCTTCAGCAGGCCGCTTTCTTCCATTCATTTGCTTAACCCGCTCTATCCCCGCTATAACCTGCGTCCGGCTCTTTCATCCTTGTGCGGCGCAGGAGCGCCCCGACTACCGTATTTTGCGCTCTCTGTGTAGGACACACTGAGGAGCGCGGGGGAAACAAATCTCAGCTGCAGAGGATATGAACAGGTGAACGGGTAGAGAGGAAAAGCAGGTGGAGAGGCGGAGGAGGGGCTTTGGCTTCAAACTCTGTCAGAGATGCAAACACGGGCGTCAGATTCAGACGCAGCTTTCCCTGCAGGAGTTGAAGCAGAGACTTTCTCTGGCATGATTTTATGAACTCAAACATGGAAACATGATTACCAAGTAGAACTCTTCAAAACAATAAACCTGATCTCTCCACATTCTCCGTGTCTACCATGCATTGATATACACATCGCTCCATGCAGCGATCAGACCAGAACCAGTAGCTCTGCCCACACGCGGTATCATCCTTTAAAGAACACAGAGTGCATTTGCAGCGACGTATGCTTCAGACGATGTCCGATTGGCCAATCTACATGTCAATCAAGTCTACACTCATGTCATTGAAGATCGATCGTGATCGACGTAATAAGCACCTTAGAATAATATATACATGCATAATATATATAATGATGTCAAAACGGGTTGTGGCTCCGAGTGCTTTCTTTTTTATTAGGGGCGGTCCCAAATGGCTCTTTGAGTAAAAAAGGTTGCCGACCCCTGCCTTAGACCAAGTGTATGAATGTTGCTCTGTATCAGAAGCAGACTTGCGTGCACTACCCTTTGGTTATAGAGTTGTCTTAAAGGTTATGCGTCAGAGATGGAAACAGAAAGAAAACAGTTGCATAGGAATAGTGAAGTTATCTGGAAGTGACCCACAAATTATTCCTGCAGGTCAACACTGTGTTTTAGGGGGATTTGCCTGTGTTCTGATGTGACACAGGACAAACAAGCCCAAAACACTGAGGAAAGTGTATTGTTGCTAGAAGCAGACAATGAACCAACAGACTTCGAAAAGACAAATGTTGAGACTGTCAGTGAGTCTAATTCTTTACAGAATGATGAGACTCTTGGTCAAACTGTTGATGATAGCAACACAAATGAAATGGAAGAACAGTTTTCAGTGAGAAGATCTTCACGACAAAGACAGAAAGCACAAAAGTTGACATATCCCGAACTGGGGAATCCTTTGGTTACAGTTGTCCAAGCTCTCTTTCAGACTCTGGGATCAGTTATATCTGATTCAATTGTGCAATCTAGTGCTTATCACCCACCTGAACCTCAGGTTATTTAGCCAAATTTTCTTATGCACAGAGACGTGCAAACCGTTTCGGCGGGAAAGTGTAACCCAGGTTACTAGAACTTGTGGGAGAAGGTTTTTTTATCCTGTAGAGGGCGCTGTAGGTTGGGAAGGACAGAACAACATGCGCGGAGGGATACGTCAGATGTGAGATCTGTGAGCTGGACCTCAGACTGTTGAGAGAACGTGAGCGAGTTATCCCTGTTCTTTTATGTTTTTTCTTGAAAGAAAGACAATTATCTTCAAGATATTGCCTCCCAGATAACACGTTTTGTTTTGTTTCACATTTACAAAGGACTTGGTGAGTCAAATGATTATCATATAAACGATTATTTTCTTTTCATTTTCTTCATTATAAAATTGTGACTTAATTTGATACCGTTTTTTATTTATTTTTATTTGTAAGATGATTGTAGTCAAAATGACATTATTTTGAGTTTCCTTTTTATCTTGAGTGACTTCGAACTGTTAATGAGCCACGAGGTGCTGTTAGCAAGCTAACCCTCGTGTGAACTAGCCGCATTTCACAATGTGAAGCATTAGCGTGACCTACATATAAGTGCTGTGACTGAATTTTATGTTTATATTTATTTATATACATTTTATTTTGTATTGCACTTATGACAGGTCAGGTTATTTTCATTGTGTGAATTCACCACCGTCACGAGTGCCCAGTTCCCACACACCGCAGCAAATGACGGAAGTATGGTGATGGCGAGCCACCCAACTGGAGTCTGAACAGTCAGAAGCAATCTTAAAAGAGCCCTGGAACTCTGATTGCCTCAAAGAAGAAATTGAACACTGCGTTCAATCATGGTAGGAGAGTGACTACCTTAATTCCACAGGTGCCCAATCACCTGGATCTGAAAGAACTGCCCAAGGACGGAACAGACTTGTATTTCTTTTTGTCAAACACGGGCATTCATTCACTCATTCATTCTCTTTATTCATCTAACCATATTTGAAACATTTTTGTGTTGGAACGGACGGAAAAGGAAAGGAGTGAAGAAGAGAGAGGGATGTTAGAGAGAGGGGGAATTGGAGGGTTATTATAGAAGGAGGGGGGGGGTGAAACCATGAAGCAGGATAAAGCAACAAGTTGCTTGATGGTTACAATCACCACAGTCAGGTTCTGATATAATAAAAATCTAAAAGGGGCGGGGGCTGTCCACACACACACCAAAATGTTCACAACATACGTGTTGGCCCCAAAAACATCTACACACAAACTTGTCAACATGTACACAAAACAACTAGTGTTCACACACGCATACTTATGCCTTCAGACCAACACGTGAAACATTTCACTGTGCTCGAGTGAGTGTTTATGTTCTTCTAAGGTGGATGATGGAATGTGAAAAGAAAGAGGGCCCGGTCATCTCCACACCAAGACCCTGTCGTAGCAGCAGCGGCAGTCAGGAGCCACCCAGGGAAGGGCCAGCAGGACCGCCACAGGACCCCCCAATGCCAGAGAGCAGGGAGGCATAGGGGAACAGAGAGTGCAAGCTCCAACCCAACAAGAAGAGCACCCCCCCCCCCCCCCGGAGGGCCCAATGCGGGGCCCCGACTCAGAAGAGCACCCCCAGCCTCAGACGAGCACCCAACCACCACCCAGGAGTTCTAAACATCCCCCTCACCCCAAATCCAGGCACGAGCCAGGGCCCCCCTAGAGAGACCCGTCCCACACTCCAGGCAGCCTCCCATCCATTCCATGGTTGGTCCAGGAGAGAACAAGGCAGGGGCCAGCCACCCCTGCCCAGGAGGAGGACGTCCAAGAGAAGTGAGGATCCACAAGGAGTGTTGTAAAAAAAAAGGCCCGACCAGGCTCACCCACAATTGGAAAATTTGAGAGCTCGAAGGCAAGGACCAAAACTCACACCACAGGGACACTGACACCCCCATGCTCAGATGTGATGTGATCGCCGGCTCCTGGTCTTGCCAAAGAATTCAAGGATCCCCCTCCCTGGAGAGAGGGCCGCCGGGCCCAGGAAGCCAGCACACAATGGACATGCATTGCCGAGAGCCTGTTACCCCCAGCCAGGGATGGGGTTGGGGACGGATAGTCCGACATCCCACCTTCCTTCCTGAAATGTTTGTGTGTGTTTCTGAGTGTGTGTTTATGTTGGAGTGTATATTTTTAAGGGTTAAAGGGTGTGAGTACTAAGGGTTGCAGTTAAAATTGGCGGGTAGGGCACTGAGAGAACATCTCCTGATTACTTACAGTGATGTCCAAGAACCCCCCTACCAAGGGTCCTACATGTCTAAGGTGCGGTTAAATGATAGATACTAATCCTCCCTCTGTCTTGATGACACTCATGTCACCAAGCACACAAAGTGACGGTGAAGCCGTGATTGAAACCTTAAGCCAGACTGATAGATCGGCACATACCTGCTGCCAGAGAGCCTGGACAGGCGTGCAGAACCACAGTGCATGCATGTAACTGTCGGGTAGATTACTGTCACAGTGCTGACAAATGTCTGAGTCACTGGGACCCATCTTGAACATCCTCTGTCCAGTGTAGTAAATCCTGTGAAGAGTTTTGAAATGGATTAGCTCCAGGTTTGGACTTTTTGTCAGTTTAAAGGCGTTTAGACAAAGTTCTGGCCAGAAGCTTTGATCTGATGCTCAAGTCTGCATCCCATTTTGTTATTGGAATTGAAATGTTATCATCTAGGTTGCATAAGAGCCTGTAAGAGAGCAATTTATTCACTGAAAATTTAATCAAAGAAGTAACTAGTTCTGGTAATTTTAGGTTGTTTGTCTTTGTATCTAAACTTTTTAGTAATTGTAGATTGAGGTTGCTGATATTCCAAGAAGTTATTTATTCCATGTTTTACTTGTAGGTCCCGGGGTGTTATGAATCTTCTTTCAATAATTAAGTGCTCTAGTAGTGTAACGCCCCAGCTTGCCAAGCTGGGAAGTGTATCATTTTTTTGTTTATGAGGATGTCTGGGTTGTTCCAGATGAGTGTCATTTTGCACAGTAAAAGTGAGGAGTTTGACACTTTAAGAAATTCCCACCAGGCTGTTAAAGTGGTGTTATTAGTAATACTTTGGAAGCAGTCCTATTTTTTAACTGTTTGGCTCCTAAATGATAGATCTGACAAGTTGATCTTTCCACATAAAGCCAGTTATAAAATGAGTTGGTTTCCGGATTACATTTTAAGATGTATTGTTATCTATTTGCAAGAAAGTACTCGTGAAAATTAGGTAATTCTAAGCCTCCACAGCTTTTTGCAGATTTTAAAATTCTAGCAGGTTTAGGTTTCCATAAAAAGCTTGATATGGTTGAGTCTAATGTTTTGAACCATTTTATTGGCAGTTGTGTGGGGATCATTGAGAAGAGATAATTACCTTTTGGCAAGATTTTCATTTTAACTGTGGCTACCTTGTGTCATGACTACAGAACTTCAGAGACCCAGATGCTGAAACCCGGAATGAGACACAGGGCAGAGATGGCGTGGCGATTAAGCGGATTTAATAATCAGGTCAGAAGGGGAGAGCACAGTTCCTGGAGGTCCGGAGAGCGAGAGGCAGATTCCTGTGGCGTCACTGGTGGATCCGTCCGTAGGGTCCGGAGTCAACAGCGTAGGAGGAGACCCGAGAAGTTGGTGGTTCGGCAGAGGCTCGTGGTGAGGTTGGATGAAACAGACCAGATGACATTTCCAGACAACGGCTGATTCAGGCAACCACTCGTGGCTTGTGGTTTCCTGAAGACAGGTAAGTCAAAGGTACGTTAGGCACAGGCTTGGAACAAAATAGCAAAACATGAACTAGACGTGAAGGCCAAGTATGCACCATCAGGGGCATTGGACTGGCGATGAATACTGGTCAGGAGCTCCTTAAGTAGGCAGGCGGTGAAGATGAAGTGAGTGGTTGCAGCTGGGCTGAATCAGGAATCAAGCGGAGAGGAGAGGGGAAGGAGTCTGACAGAGGCACCATGACAGTACCCCCCCTCAACGACCGCCTCCAGGTGGTCAAGGGTGGCGATCTGGGTGGGCTGGTAGAAGTCCTCTATGAGTGAGGGGTCCAAAATGAGGACGTCGTTGACGAGCCTTTGGAAAACTGCCGGAGCGTTGGTGAGGCCAAAGGGCATGACTAAGTACTCATAATGCCCAAGCGGGGTGTTAAAGGCAGTTTTCCATTCATCTCCTTCCTTCACTCTGACCAAATGGTAGGCATTACGGAGGTCTTATTTGGTAAAAATGCGGGCCTTTTGAACGGAATTAAATACGGAGGTGATTAATGGCAAAGAGTATTTATCTTTAACAGTGATTTGATTTAGTTTGCGATAGTCAATGCAGGGTCGGAGGGACTTGTCTTTTTTCTCTCTCCAGAGCTGACAGAGGACAATTAGCAAGACAATACAGGTTCCATTTAATTATTGTCCCTTTGGCCCAATCAAACTCGGGTTCTCCTGGCTCAAGTTGCATAACCCTGAGTACAATGGGAGTATGAGAGGACTTTGTGATGAGGACACGGATTGACTCACGGTGGTTGCCAGATGAAATGAGCAAGATGGGTTTGGTGCGATGCGTGATGCGGGATAGGTGTTGACCGCCCAACCCGGAAGCTTCGATGAGGTTCTCCGGGGGTTCTGTGGGAATAGACATACTATGAACTAGTTGCTGGTTAATTAAAATTTGCTCGGCCCCGGAGTCGACAACTGGTTTGGGTAAGTTTGATTTGCTGGCGGGGAAGGAGGCCGGAAAGACGTGGCAGACCTAAACGTACTGCGAACTTCTGACTGAGCCCTCCATTAGCCCTTGTGCTATCGTATGACCCCACCCTTACATTGACGTGTTCTCCCTAATGTGACAAAAATGGATAAAGGTGAAGAGGTTTCATGTTATTTATGGACACCAGTGAAGATCACAAATCATTGAAGAAAAAAAGGTTCAGCGTGCTGTCTTGTGGGGTCTAGATGACCCAACTCCCAATGTTAAAGTGCCTAGGATAGCACAAGTGTTACGGAAGTCTTTAATTCCCAAATCCAGGAGAATTTTATTTTGTTTTTCTTTTTTAACTTGTCCTGTACAACAGCTGGGCAAACAGATGAGAGCTGAAGGTCTCTTGTGTTGGACATATTTTACTTTAACAACAGGGGATATGAATCCAGAGGTATGTCTGAATAAACCCCTTTTGTAATCGAGGCCAAATTGTATTTATTTTAATGATATTTGAAAATCTTTTGTGTTGGACCAGAAACGAGAGGGATGTTAGAGAGAGGGGCGATAGGAATGTGATTATAGGGGGGGGGGGGGGGGGGGGGGGGGGCATGAAGCAGCATTGATTATTATTATTATTGCTGAATGTTAATCACTACAGTCAGGTTCAGATTTAATACAGATCTAGAAGGGACGGGGCCTGCCTACACACACACTTCCAAAAATGTCCACATGTCAGCATGTATACAATACAAATATCGTTCACACATGCATACTTATGCGTCAAACCAACTAGTGTGAAATATTTCATTTAGTCACGCGAAATATCAGTGCAAAGGTGAGCTTAACACCTGTGCTCAAGTGAGCGTTCATGTTCCTCAAAAATGGATGATGGAATGTATAAAGAAGGAGGAAGGGTGTCCAGTCATCCCCACAACAAGACCCCCGCAGCAGCAGCTGCGGCAGCCAGGACCCCCAACGCCTGCATGGTATTAGGTAGAGAACAACCGTCCCTCGGGTGATCACATCCGCCACCCATGCACGGGCCGGCAGGACCGCCATAGGGCCCCCAGAGCCAGAGAGCAGGGAGGTATGGGGGGACAGAGAGTGCAGCTCCAGCTCAACCAGGAGAGCAGCCCCCCGGCGCGCAGGGAGGGCCCAACGCAGGGCCCTGCCACAGAAGAGTGCCCACAGCCCCAGAAGAGCACCTCATCACCACCCAGGACTTCTGGGCGTCCCCCAACCCCAGGTACGAGCCAGGACCCCCAAGGGAGACCCGGCCCGCACTCCAGGCAGCCACCCACCCGGCCCACTGCTGGTCCAGGAAGGAGCAAGGCAGGGGCCAGCCGCCCCCGCCCAAGAGAAAGGCACCTAGGAGAAGTGGGGGTCCACAAGAGGTGTTGTAAACTTGGCCCAACCAGGCTCGCCCACAGTTGGAAATTTGGCAAGGACCAGAACCCACACCACAGGGACTTGGACACCCCCCAGTTCAGGTTGGATGTGATCCCTGGCTCTTGAAATCTCAGGGATCCCTCTCCCTGCGGGGAGAGAGGGCCGCCGGCCCCAGGAAGCCAGCACCCAGGGAACACGGCAGCCATTGCCAAGGGCCCAATACCCCTTACCAGGGATGGGGTAGGGGACAGATGGTCCTAAGTCCCACCTTCATTGAGAAATGCGTGTGTGCATTTGTGAGGGCGTGTGTGTGCATGTGTGTGTGTATGTTGGAATGTATATTTTGAGGAGTAAAGGGTGTGTACTAAGGGGTGCTCTGATGGGTTAATCTGTGATGTGTATACGTTTTTATAAAAGTCTTTAAACGCTGTATTGATTTTGACGGGATCATGAGTGACATCTCCTTTTTCGTCAATGATGGAAGTGATTGTTGATTTTTCTCTATTAATTTTAAGCTGATTTGCTAGAATTTTGCCAAATTTATTTAAATTTTCAAATCTTTCAAGTCGTAGTCTTTGTATTTGAAATTGTATTTGTTTATTGATGATGTCATTTGACTGCAGCTTTAATTTTTTCAGATCATCCATAATGTGTTCCTGTGCAGAAGCAGCATAAACAGTCTCCAGGGTTTTGATTTTATTTTATAATTCTAATAAATTTGCTTTGTCTTTTTTATGAGTTGAGTAAGAAATGATTTTCCCTCTCATGACTGCTTTTGCTGTTTCCCAAATAAGACATGGTGAGATATTTGGAGTATTGTTGAATTCTAAGAAGGTTGCCCACTCTTTTTTAACCCTTGTGCTATCCTGGGCACTTAAACATTGGGAGTTGGGTCATCTAGACCCATTAGACAGTGCACTGAACCTTTTTTCTTCAATGATTTGTGATCTTCACTGGTGTCCATGGATTACATGAAATCTTTCCACCTTTATCCACCTTTGTCATGGTAGGGAGAACACGTCAATGGAAGAGTGGGGTCATCTAAGATAGCACAGATAATAAATCTGTGGTGTTTTAACAGAGACGTATTAAACCTCCAGGATGTACCTGAGGGTGTGGAAATCTCCTTAAGATTTTTTATAGAAACTGGTGCATGATCACTGATAATAATTGGATGAATGTTGGAACTTTGGATATGTTTTAACAAAGAGTTACTGACTAATAAATAGTCTAAACGAGAGTGTGAGTGGTGAACTGGAGAAAACAAGGTGAACCCTTTAAGGCCCGTACAAACCGGGACGAATATTCGCCAGGCGTTCGCCAGCGTTTTTTGTGTTCACACCCAGGCGATTTTCGCTGACGATGAGCCGAGCGAACATGCAATTTCATTCCCTGACATTAGATGGCGCTTAATGTAAAACAGAAATACTCCTGTACACAAGGTGGCGCTGCGCAACTTTACGCTTCTTGAAGTCGCTTTTCACTCAGAAGAAGAGAGCAAGTATTTACGCGCTTGTCAGAATCAAACAAAGAAAACATGAATATTTCAAGCACCAGTAGCTCCAACTGGTGCTTGGTTCGGGGATATTTTAGAATGTCCGTCATTATTGCTTCGCGGCTGTGTAGACGCTACTTGGCGTCTATCTTCTTCGCTGGTATGTGTGCTCAGCAAGGCAGTTTTGTGTTTGAGCGCCCCCAAGTTGTGTTTTACTGTAACTTCAGAAGCTCCAGACAAGTGAGCAAAAGCGCCATTCTCATTGGTCGAGTAGATTTCGACGTGACGCGTCGAAAAAAAAAAACGAACCCGAGGCGTTTTTTTTTTTTGACGCTTTAACGCGTGGCGTTTTTTCGCGTCGGTGTGCACACTCTCGTTGGTGCCCTTTGTTTAGTCACGAGGCGTTAAACGTCGGCGAAAATCGCCGGCGAAATTCGTCCCGGTGTGAACAGGCCTTTGGTGCTTGGATGACATGAGCGCCACGCGTCGCAGAGACCCAGATCATTCATGTACTGCTTTAGGATACTTGCAGAGCGCCATGTGCGCTGGTTTGCTGCTGTGCTGAATCTGTCAAGTTCAGGAGAATTTCAAACAGGTACAAAGGGAGGTTCTTGACATTGAGTGAGAGTGGACCATGTTTTCCACCTCTATTGTCTCTGCTGCTGTTCGGAGATGTGGTCGCCTGTTGTGGCGGTAACTCCAAACTCGGTGGTGAACACCGGAAGTAAGGGATGCCGTTGTGGGTACCGGATTGACTCGGGCCGCCGGATGTTCTCGGGGTCCTGCGGTGGTCTTTCCAATGAGTTATATCACTAGAGGAGACATCACGTGGTTCCTCATGGGAGGAGAGCACCGCCATCTTGGTGAGGTGAAGTTACAACTGCAGTGCAAATTCTTTAACTGTGGAATTATAAAGACATTTTGGGATGAGTTCTGCTTCCAAAATTCTATTCTTCTAAAATTGTAATGCCATTTCATTTACACGCAAAAAATGTTGTATTCGGTGTGGTATCATATAGACCAGAAAATACAGTTCTTAATATCCTGATATTGCACAGAAAGTTTTATAAACACAAAAATAAAATTTTGAAGACCAAACCACTTTTTATAACATTTCATAAAGAGCTCTGTTTTTACTTCCAATCACTTCATTACATGAAAAATAAGAATGGCTTGAAATTGCTTAGTTTTGTTCAGAAATACTAACTTCACGAGTACCCCTAACTAGTATTAGACTGTTCAGATTGGTTCTATGTTCCTTTATCTTATTTTTATTTTACTTGTGTTTTTATTTATTTGTGTGTTATGTTCATTGTTTCTTTTTTCCCCTCTATTCTTTATTTTCTATGTTAATATGTTATATTTTGCAATGGTGACTGATCTTCGAGGTAATATTGATTACATTGTTATTGTTCGTTATTTAATGTATGATACCGCAATTGTCAATAAAGTTTAAAAAAAAACTTAACGACGTTAACTCATTGGTCGTGGCAACTTACAGCCAATCAAATAGTGTGACGTCATCAATGGTCGAAGGACCCCGAGAACATCCGGTACCCACACGTCAAGCTGAAGAAAAAGAATTCCAGCAAGCCGGGATGGCTTGTGGGACTCCAGAGGAAGCTAACAGGTATTGGCAGGTAAAGCGAGCTGTGACCTGGGCTGTTGTGGAGGCCAAAACTTGGTGAGGCCATTGAGAAATTCTGGCAAACCGTACAGCTCCTCAGGAGGGGAAAGCAGTTTTCTGCAGGCATACAAACTGGCAGTGCATTTACTACACTGGACAGAGGATGTTCAAGATGGGTCTCAGTAACTCAGACATTTGTGAGCACTGTGACTGTAATCTACCGTTACATGCATGCACTGTGGTTCTGCACGCCTGTCCAGGCTCTCTGGCAGCAGGTATGTGCCGATCTATCAGTCTGGCTTAAGGTTTCAATCACGGCCTCACCGTCCTTTTGTGTGCTTGGTGACATGAGTGCCATCGATGTAGAAGGAGGATTAGTTTATATAATTTTCATAACTCTTTGTATTGCAAAAAAAGAACAATTTTACTAAACTGGAAAAATAAGAAAAATATTAATGTAAGTCAATACAGACACGGCCTTCAGGATAATTTTGTGAGAAAAACTGATCACAGCAGCATGAGAAGTCTTAGGTGTGTGTTAACAATGTAGCTTCAGTGAAAGCACAATTATTTCTACAAGACTCCAGAAATGACTGCGACCTGAACGTGAAACTTGATGATGTGGAATTGACACTTCTAAATTTAGATGACCGGTGTAAGCTTGCTGAGGACAGCAGGGAGCTCGGTGAGTCTAGAGATGTTTTTTGGAAAGGTTTTCAGAGGTACATGTGCACCACCCAGTGTTCCCAAAAAGAATCACACAAATACCCCCCCCCCCCCCCCCCCCATCACTGTTTTCAGAACCAGAGTTCAGAGCCAACTTTGAAGATCTGACTCACGTCGACAGGTTTGTCTTTACAAAAACTCAAGTAAAGGCTAGTTACATAGAAATACGATGAAAACCAAAAATGCAGAGGAACTAATAACACCACCTATTGAAATCTAAGTGGCCTATCAGACAAAGGATCACAGCTTTAAAGCTGATTCTTTCTTTTTTGTTTTTTAACCCTTGTGCTATCCTATGGGGTCAAGATGACCCTTGACATGTTCTCCCTACCATGACAAAGGTAAAGGATAAAGGTGGAAAGATTTCATCTAATCCATGGACACCAGTGAAGATCACAAATCATTGAAGAAAAAAGGTTCAGAGCACTGTCTAGTGGGTCTAGATGACCCAACTCCCAATGTTAAAGTGCCTTGGATAGCACAAGGGTTAAATGTAGACAGCCAACAACTAAAAAAAAAAACAATTTGATTTACTGTCAGAGGCGAAATGAGTTTTCCTTTTGACAAAAAGAAACTGGGTTCCCTCTTTGTCACAGCCAACTAACAGGAGGCTTACTTTTTTTTTTTTTTTAACTTGTCCTGTCCAACAGCTGGGCAGACAGATGAGAGCTGAGGGCCTCTTGTGTTGGACATATTTTATTTTAACAAGAGGGGTTATTAATCTTCAGACAAACCAAAGGTATGTCTGAATAAAACCCTTTTGTAATTGAGGCCAAACTTTATTAATTTCAATCATGTCTCAAAATCTTTGGTGTTGGACCGGACGGAAAAGGAAAGAGGGGAAGAAGAGAGAGGGACGTTAGAGAGAGGGGGGTAGGGGGGTGATAATAGGAGGGGAAGGGGGATAAGACCATGAAGCAGCATACAGCAACAAGTTTACTGGTTGTTAATCATTATGGTAAGGTTCAAATGCAGTACAAAAAGGGCGGGGCCCGTCCACACACACACTCAAATGTTATAAACACACCTGCTAGCTGCAAAAATGTCCACCTGTTGACATGTACACAAAACAGATAGTGTTCACACACGCATACTTATGCCTTAAACCCAACTAGTGTGAAATATTTCAGTCATTCAGTCATGCAAACTGTTAGTGCAAAGGTGAGCTAACACCAGTGCTCAGGTGAGTGTTTATGTTCTTCTAAAATGGATGGTGGAACGTGAAAAGAAGGAGGGAGAGTGCCTAGCCATCCCCACCCCAAGACCCCCACCGCAGCAGCAGCGGCAGCCGGAATCCCCCCAACGCCACACGGGAACCGGCAGGGAACAACCGCCCCCCGGGCGACCAAGCCCGCCACCCAGGCCAGGGCCAGCAGGGCCGCCGCAAGGCCCCCAGAGCCAGAGGCCAGGGAGGCACGGAGGGAAAGAGAGCGCCGCCCCAGCCCAACCAGGAGAGCAGCCCCCCCGCTGCGCCGGGAGAACCCAACGCAGGGCCCCACCGGAGAAGGACGCCCACAGCCCCAAACGAGCACCCCACCACCACCCAGGAGTTCCGGGCATCCCCCCGCCCCAACCCCAGGTACGAGCCAGGACCCCCCAAGGGAGACCCGCTCCGCACTCCAGGCAGCCATCCGCCCGGCCCACGGTTGGTCCAGGGAGGAGCGAGGCAGGGGGCCCGCCGCCCCCGCCCAGGAGGGGGGAACCCCGGGGAAAAAAAGAGGGCGCACAAGGGGTGTTGTAAATATGGCCCGACCAGGCTCGGCCACAGTTGGAAATTTGGCGGGGCCCAGCACTCAGGAGCGAGGACCAGAACCCACCCCCCAGGGACCAGACACCCCCGGCTCAGATGTAATGTGAACCCCCCCACCGCGCGGAGAGAGCAGGAAGCCGGCACCCCGGGGACACGGCCGCAGTTGCAAAGGGGCCCGTACCCCCCACCAGGGAAGAGGCAGGGGACAGATGGACCCAGGTCCCACCTTCCTTGCAAAATGTGTGTGCCAGTATGTGTGTTTGAGAGGGTGTGTGTGTGCATGTGTGTGTGTTTATGTTGGGATGTATATATTGAGGGGGGAGGGGTGTGTGTACTAAGGGGGGTGCAGTTAAAATTGGCAGGTAGGGCACTAAGGGGACATCTCCTGATTACTCACAGTGACATCCCCTCACCCTCCCCACCAAGGGGCCCTAAATGTCTAAGATGCGGTTAAAATTGGCGGGTAGGGTGCTAGGAGGACATCCGCTGCTTGCTGGCAGTGACGTCCAAGCACCCCCCCTACAAAGGGCCCTACATTTCTAAGGTGCAAATAAAACCGATAGAGGGGGGGCCCACTCCATACGGCAACCATAGGAGGGGGGCCACTGCCTAGTAACCCCCCCCCCCCCCCCCCCCAAGGCTCATCGCAGGCTAAGCCCCCCACCCCCTCACCCTATTATGAGGTTATATGAGGAAGGGGGTAAGTTGGGGACAGCTGATAGACTGTCCCCCGGTGGTCAAACAGTTGTCTCCCCCCCCCCCCCCCCCCCCCAGCAAGGGGGCCAGGCCCACCCAGGAGGCTTACTTTTAACCCGACCTTTGACCTTCTGCATCCCGAGGACCTGGAGTGTTAGTATGTTGCATCAAACATGTTTCCTGAAAAAACAACAACATAAAAAACATGTATCTGGATGATATTCTCCAGTTCAGTTCAAGCTGAACATTTAGACATTTCCAGGTGAGCATAAATGAACCAGTACTTACTTACTACATAGAAAAATCAGAGAAAAAGGAAAACAGAACTGTTTGTACTGAAGCATGCTGAATGGATGTAAAGCAGACTTCATCTTTGTAGCTTCTAAGGTTGTCCTTTTTTCAGTAAGGGATGTTCAAACAGAGACCTTCTGTTTCAGGAAAGCTGGTGGGACTCGTCATGAGTTTGGTCAAAGCTGCTTCGCTTCACTTCGTTTACTCAACACCATTCAAGAAACAAGAGAAACTCAGACCAGTTCAGGCAGGAACTGCAGTGATCGTAAGAACATTCACGCATAAAACAGCAGTTTAAAACATTTATTAAAAAAGGAAGATACAAAAAAATATGTTTACATAAAAATGCCCAAAAAACAAAAGCCAGGCAGTGGTTCCTTCTGGCTATTTTGAGGGTCACTGCTCACATGAATAAGTCAGAAGAAGACCATGAAAGACTGCTGCTCGCCACTTCCTAATCTGTCATTGTTCTGCACATCTCATAGCAAAAGCCTGATCTCAGCAGTCCATGAAGCCTCATGCTTCTCCTTCCTTTTCCCACAACTGGAAGAGCATGGCAAGACTTCTACAACTTTGAATCTCCCACGATGGGAAGAGCATGGGGGTCTTCAGAGGCCTGCTGAGATGCACAGACGCTGTCATCCATAGACTTGCTTTGACCCCACAAACCGCCGGCCTTCTGATTTGAAACTTCTCATGGTAACAAATGCTGTGGGCTTTACCAGCTGGGTTTAGGATCCAAACCGTTTGCATTTTGACGTTTTAATGCTCTGGTCACCAGACACATTTCAGTAATTATTTGAATTGATGTTTTGGAGTCAATTCATTTATTATTAAAGACTTCTCTAAGGAGGTGGGCGGGGAGGTAAATCGTCCGTTAGCAAACTGTGGTTTTGGCGTTCAGACATGTCCGACATAAAAACAAACGGGTAAAGAAGCCACTCTAAAAAAACACAGGTAAATGATTGATAAGCGCAGACAAAGTCTGCGTAGAACCTGGACTTGGTGGTGGATTCTTTCGCCCGTTTGAGCCCCAGCAGAGTGCAAGTTGCGCACTGCATGTCCCCACTGCTGCCAATAAAAACCAAGAGTAGATTCTAACAGTTTCACCACAGTCACACATTACACAGGAACACCAATGCCCTCACAGCACACATCCCACCCCCTGTAAAAAACTAGACCTTTAACCTTAGTTGGGGGTGGAGGGTAATAAACAATTACAAAGGGAATCAGGGTTAGAGGTTTGGCTCGAGTCTTGATAGTCGAGTCCAACAAGCAATTTGCCAAAGCAAACCAAGTCCCCACATGGGAACTATCCGCACAGAGAAATCCACTTGCATAGTAATAATGCCGGCGTGTGTTCTGGGGGTCCCGGCGTGGACAGGTTTATGTACGAGTGCGCTCATAGGCCTTGTCCCACACACAAGTCTACACAAACAAAGCAAACATTTACAGGAAGTACCTGACAGAACAGAAGAAGAAAAGTGTGGCCCAGATTTATGTCTCATTGTTGGCCTTTACTTTCCCAGAGCGTGAATAGAAGCGATCAAAGGCTGGACCACAAATGGAAGCAATGTTTTATCCTGAAATATTCAGGAATTTTCCTCATCACTTCTCCGTCCAAACTGGACTTTTTCCTCTTTTTCTCCCTCACTGATCCAAAGGATGCTGTGGTGCAACCCTGTCTCCCACCAATGCTATGGGCCAACTGGGCTGAAGGAGAAAACCAGAGACAAAACATTGACATTTCAAAGAAAAAGCGTTCCCTTTTCTTGGAATCATCTCACCTCACCAGTCGGCCCACATTCATACAGGTAGGGGAGGGGGGTTAAGACTGGGCTCCACAGCACCCTAATGACAAACAAAAAGAAACACTCAGTGATGAACTTGAGGTCCCTTTAACAAAATGTAAAACGTTACAAAAATAAAACAACTGTATAAAATGTGTTTATTTATACACAAACAAATTTAAATAAATTCTCGAGTTTAATTTAAAAAAGAAAAAAAAGGAAACATATTGCACAAGAGAAAAAGTTTGTTCTTAATTTTGTGGTATAAAAACATAAAAGTGGCACGGCACCACCAACAGCCGAAGCCCAGTTGGGGGGGGCCACCCTCAAGCAAACACTGACGAGGAAGACAATACTGGAGGTGATGTCATTAAAAACCCGCCGTGCAGTCATGAGAGGAGGGAGGTCACAGCAGCCCCTTCCTTCAGGTGAAAGCAGCTCGTCTCCTGTCCTTCTGAAGAGCGGGGTGGAGTCTATCTGCTCAGGCTCACTGGCAGACTGTCTCTCTTTCTGCGCCGCCAGGAGTTACGGGGATACTGCGTGTGTCCGCGGTTTGCCACTGCCACACTGTTGACCAGCGATGGGTTGTGGAAGCCTTTGCCGTTGAACTTGGCTCCGTTCTAAACGACAGACAGACAGACAACCATGAGTCAGTTTCTTTTCTCTGTTGTCACAAAAACAGCAGCAGTCCTCAACAGCTTCCAGGAGAGGAAGCCCCATCTTTGACAAGACAACACAGAGTTCAGCACAGCAAGATTGTTTTAACTATAGAGCGTGTAACACGCCCCCCTTTGGTTTGGATGTTCACATGGAAAACACACCACAAGGGCCCAATGCTTTTGCCCTCAAGTTTCTGAGCAGAGGACCGTGTGTCACCTGCCATAGGGGCCACACCTATGGAGGTACTGAGGTTCATTAAAAAACCTCGATCTGTGATCTGTGCCCCTTAGAGTGTGGCAGGCTTTTTTAAGGGCTTATGTAAAATCAACATCAAGTCTTCCCCAAAAACAACCCTGAAGTAGCATATTGATCCAGTTCTGAATAGGGTTAGCCTCTAAAAAGAGTCCGTGCTGACAGCACAACCCCACACTCACTCACTAACACTCACTCACTAACACTCACTCACTAACACACACTCACTAGCACACACTCACTAGCACACACTCACTAACACACACTCACTAGCACACACTCACTAGCACACACTCACTAACACACACTCACTAACACACACTCACTAACACACACTCACTAGCACACACTCACTAGCACATACTCACTAGCACACACTCACTAGCACACACTCACTAGCACACACTCACTAGCACACACTCACTAACACTCACTCACTAGCACACACTCACTAGCACACACTCACTAACACACACTCACTAGCACACACTCACTAGCACACACTCACTAGCACACACTCACTAGCACACACTCACTAGCAACACACTCACTAACACACACTCACTGACACTCACTAACACACACTCACTAGCACACACTCACTAGCACACACTCACTAGCACACACTCACTAGCACCACACTCACTAACACACACTCACTGACACACACTCACTAACACACACTCACTAGCACACACTCACTAGCACACACTCACTAGCACACACTCACTAGCACACACTCACTAGCAACACACTCACTAACACACACTCACTAAGGCTACGTTCACACTGCAGGCTGAAACGACCCAATCCCAAATTTTTTGCCCCTAAGCGGCCCAATTCCGATCTTTTCATGACAGTCTGAATGACACAGATCCTTTTCAATTGCGACCGCTGTCTGACCGGCCAGGCGACTTGATTCCGAACTTTACGTCATCGACACGCAACAAACGTCATCATTTTGCGTTGAAGTAGGCGGGAACGAGAACGTAAACATCAACCATGGTGGACGATGCTGCTGAGATCAGTCAGTGGAAGGGAAGCGAGATCCCCGATTGGATTAATATTTGGGCTGATCGCTCTTTTCAGGCCAAACTCCAGGGCTCTTATCGCAACTGGGCGGTTTTTGAAAAAAATTCCAGCTAAATGGCAGAGCGTGGTGTTGAACCTTTCCCGCGATAACTTTTTTCTTTCTCCCCTTTCCGACTGTGCTCAGAAGCGCGGGGGACCCGAGGCGATCCTCCTCCTCCTCCTCCTCCCTGTTCTGATCCTTAGATTCTCCAGAACGGGTTAATAAAGAGTCCATAGCATTTATTTTGGGGGAAACCTTCTTTTATTACCGTCCTCCGTAACACACAACATGAATGCGCACCCACACTGCCCCCCCCCCCCTATTCTCTATCGCGGCACGCGCTTGCACACACACACACACGCGGGGCCGAGGCCCCAACACATACACATTCCTCTTCCACAACAGTGGGTACAGACAATCCCGACTCCAATGCCTTCTTAAAATGACAAGATTGTAAATGTGCTGCTCCTTCGTGAAAATAAATTTGATATTACAAAAAGAGCTCCGCTTTTGACAACACTGTTGTTGACATCCATTGTTAACGTTGGCTCCGCAAACATCAAGTGACATCGTTCACCGTTGAGTATTTTTCTGGCTTCTGCGCATGCGGGTCTCGTTTGGGTCGTGTCACGGTCACACTGGAGATCACAAAAGTTCGGATTTACTTGGAAATGTGAACGGTCTAGCAAATAATTCGGATTTTTTCAAAAAATCCGAATTGAGCATTAAGCCCTGCAGTGTGAACGTAGCCTAATACTCACTCACTAGCACACACTCACTAACACACACTCACTAGCACACACTCACTAGCACACACTCACTAACTATCACTCACTAGCACACACTCACTAGCACTCACTCACTAGCACACACTCACTAGCACACACTCACTAGCACACACTCACTAACTATCACTCACTAGCACACACTCACTAGCACACACTCACTAGCACACACTCACTAGCACACACTCACTAACTATCACTCACTAGCACACACTCACTAGCACTCACTCACTAGCACACACTCACTAGCACACACTCACTAACTATCACTCACTCACTAACACACACTCACTAACTATCACTCACTAACTATCACTCACTAGCACACACTCACTAACACACACTCGCTAACACACACTCACTAGCACACACTCACTAACACACACTCACTAGCACACACTCACTAGCACACACTCACTAACACACACTCACTAGCACACACTCACTAGCACACACTCACTAACACACACTCACTAGCACACACTCACTAGCACACACTCACTAACACACACTCACTAGCACACACTCACTAACACACACTCACTAGCACACACTCACTAGCACACACTCACTATCACTCACTAGCACACACTCACTAGCACTCACTCACTAGCACTCACTCACTAGCACTCACTCACTAGCACACACTCACTAGCACACACTCACTAGCACAGACTCACTAAAACACACTCACTAACTATCACTCACTAGCACACACTCACTAGCACTCACTCACTAGCACACACTCACTAGCACTCACTCACTAACTATCACTCACTAGCACTCACTCACTAGCACACACTCACTAGCACACACTCACTAACACACACTCACTAGCACACACTCACTAACACACACTCACTAACACACACTCACTAACACACACTCACTAGCACACACTCA
Organism: Oryzias latipes; assembly: GCF_053564925.1. Lineage (NCBI taxonomy): Eukaryota > Metazoa > Chordata > Actinopteri > Beloniformes > Adrianichthyidae > Oryzias > Oryzias latipes. The sequence goes on from NC_136247.1 coordinate 605,199, forward strand.
CTAGCACACACTCACTAACACACACTCACTAGCAAACACTCACTAGCACACAATCACTAACACACACTCACTAGCACACACTCACTAGCACACACTCACTAACCCACACTCACTAGCACACACTCACTAACACACACTCACTAGCACACACTCACTAACACACACTTACTAACACACACTCACTAGCACACACTCACTAGCACACACTCACTAGCACACACTCACTAGCACACACTCACTAGCACACACTCACTAGCACACACTCACTAGCACACACTCACTAGCACACACTCACTAGCACACACTCACTAGCACACACTCACTAGCACACACTCACTAGCACTCACTCACTAGCACACACTCACTAGCACACACTCACTAGCACACACTCACTAGCACACACTCACTAGCACACACTCACTAGCACACACTCACTAGCACTCACTCACTAGCACACACTCACTAGCACACACTCACTAAAACACACTCACTAACTATCACTCACTAGCTCACACTCACTAGCACTCACTCACTAACACACACTCACTAACTATCACTCACTAACTGTCACTCACTAGCACACACTCACTAGCACTCACTCACTAACACACACTCACTAGCACACACTCACTAGCACACACTCACTAACACACACTCACTAACACACACTCACTAACACACACTCACTAGCACACACTCACTAGCACACACTCACTAACACACACTCACTAGCACAAACTCACTAGCACACACTCACTAGCACACACTCACTAGCACACACTCACTAACACACACTCACTAACACACACTCACTAGCACACACTCACTAACACACACTCACTAACACACACTCACTAGCACACACTCACTAGCACACACTCACTAGCACACACTCACTAGCACACACTCACAAGCACACACTCACTAACTATCACTCACTAGCACACACTCACTAGCACTCACTCACTAGCACACACTCACTAGCACTCACTCACTAGCACTCACTCACTAGCACACACTCACTAGCACACACTCACTAAAACACACTCACTAACTATCACTCACTAGCACACACTCACTAGCACTCACTCACTAACACACACTCACTAACACACACTCACTAGCACTCACTCACTAACACACACTCACTAGCACACACTCACTAGCACACACTCACTAGCACACACTCACTAGCACACACTCACTAGCACACACTCACTAGCACACACTCACTAGCACTCACTCACTAGCACACACTCACTAGCACACACTCACTAGCACACACTCACTAGCACACACTCACTAGCACACACTCACTAAAACACACTCACTAACTATCACTCACTAGCACACACTCACTAGCACTCACTCACTAACACACACTCACTAACACACACTCACTAACTATCACTCACTAGCACACACTCACTAACACACACTCACTAGCACACACTCACTAGCACACACTCACTAACACACACTCACTAGCACACACTCACTAACACACACTCACTAGCACACACTCACTACCACACACTCACTAGCACACACTCACTAACACACACTCACTAGCACACACTCACTAGCACACAGTCACTAGCACACACTCACTAACACACACTCACTAGCACACACTCACTAACACACACTCACTAGCACACACTCACTAGCACACACTCACTAGCACACACTCACTAACACACACTCACTAGCACACACTCACTAACACACACTCACTAGCACACACTCACTAGCACACACTCACTAGCACACACTCACTAACACTCACTAGCACACACTCACTAACACTCACTCATCCACTTTCTTTGATGAGCTGGCAGTGTTTGGCAAAAACACTTTCCTTTTATATACAAGTCTAAACATCCATCTTTGCAAAAAGGCGGATGTTTTTTGAAGCTGGCTCTAGGTTGATGTCATGAAATGAGCGGAACCCCCACCGAGTGAAAAAGTAAGAGGCGAAAGAGAGATTGAGTCATCGAACTTCCAGGTAGGAAGAAAGAAATCGGTCTTCAGTGTTAAGTTACATTTAATATATTATCACATACATGGATAATTCTTTCTATAAAAGGCTAAGAAAAACATGATGTAGACCTGATAGGATTTTACAGAAACATTTAGGAGAAACACCAAGGAGTTTAGAAAGACAGGCAGGAAGAGTCTGGAAGCATTTGTGTCTCATAATTAAAAATAAAAGTCCATACCTGAAATGCTTTTTCATTTTCACAACAAAGCTGCTTTTGTGATTCGAAAATAAAATGAAAAATAAATCTGCCAAGCAGCTCATTCTGTCACTTCATTAAAATGATAAAGCAATGTTTTATCTTACAGAGAGGGGATTGCATTTTCATTTTCAGCATAATGCATTGCAATCCCCTCTTTGCATTATGGCTTTAATTACGTCACAGAATGAGCAGTGTTGAAGTAGAAAATGAAAAAAGAATTTGAAGACTGATTTTTCATTTTATCTTTGAGTCATTTGATGCAGTTACATTGTGAAAATGAAAAAGCATTTCTGTTAATCATTTTAATCGTCAAATTAGACATTCCTAATTGAATTGTGCCACATATTTACCAGATAATGTTTTGAAAATGAAATGTCAAATACCATTTTCTTTATCATTGTCATTAAGTGACAGAATAAGCAGTGTTGAAGAAGAAAAAGAAAAAACTGTTTGGCGGATTGATTTTTCATTTTATTTATGAGTCATAAATGCATGACTCATAAAAAAAAAAGAAAAGAAAACACAAACAGTGCAAAACATTTCATTGTGAAAATGAAAAAGCATTTCTGGTATTGACTTATTTTGAATAATGAGACACATATGCTGCCATAGAAGAGCAGCTTATGCAGAGCATCAACCTGTGCGAGTCTGTGGCATCCAGCCTACCTTTTGGTTGTGGCTGGAGTGGGGGCTGGGTGGAAGCTGGGGGCTGGAAGGGGCAGGGGCTGGGGGGGGCATGTGGAAGAAGTGGGGGAGCCCAGTGTGCATACACACCTGTCTGCCAGGCATGGCGTGCACTGCGAGACCGGCGGGCAGTGAAACGCGAGTCTGTTGGACGGAACAGGAGAACAGAGACCAGGAAACGCTATCAGAACCATTTTAACCCTAAACAACATTTTCAAGAACATGCATGAGTTCTGAACGGCAGACTACCTGAGAACCTGCAGGAAGGAGCAGATGGTGTCCTCCCATGCAGGGCTTTCCACTGCCCATGTTGATGCATGCTGGCAAGGCCAAGCCTGTCGGTGGGAAAGATGGGTACGCTGGCACAGTTGGTTGAGGGAGGGGGCATGGCAATGCTGAATCTGAGTCCTGGAAGATCAAAAAATGTGACTGTAGAGAGAGCTGATTTAGGAAACGATTCTTTTCTCTTTCTAATCTCATGTCTGCAACAGTAACGCTCTGCTGTTCTGTGAAACTGATCAACGTAGAGGTGGAGTCGGTAACAGTCGCTTCCTTTGTTCAGTTCACTAAAATCTGTGGAGCTGAAACTCAGGAATCAGAAAGATGGCACAGAGCCCCAGTCAGCAATTGGAAACATTTAAGCGTAAAGAAATGTCCGGCGAACTTGTGTGGATGTAAATGCAAACAAAAGCAACACTTGGACACTGAAGCTTCTTACATTGTCAGATCCAGACAGGGAGGAGACTGAGGAGGCTGATGAGTGCTGCTGGGGGCTGGAGATTGACATGGGGGAGTCTGCACTGTATGGGGACGCAGAGTCCCTCTGCTGTTCTTCTGCACCAGCACCTCCACCGCTGAGAACGCTGGACTCCTTTGGAGCTGGTTCTTTAGGAGACAGCCCTAAGGGATGAAGAACCACCCATTTGCACCCAAAACGTTCCAGTGATTCACCCAAACATCAGCATAGTGAGGGTTCCTGTTAACAGCTGCATCCATGCAGGATTTCTGGCAAAAGCTTGGACAGAATCTTAGATGATTTGTACCTCTGTTGTCTGTCTGCACAGAATCTTTGCCCCCCCACTTCTTAATGATCCACTCTCTGTAATCAATGACTTCCTGGGTCAGCCTGATGATCCTCCCCAGTGTGCTGTAGGACAAAAACAAAAGGTGACCCTCCAGAGGAATGCCACTTAATGGTAAAACCATCCTTATTCCTCCTGGACTAACCTTTCACAGTCTTTGTTGGGATAGGAGCGCGCCAGCGGAGACACGGCGTGACTCAGGATGGCGTACGCGTAGTCAAACACCTGTTTGACTTGCATGGCACCATAGGAGCCCCTCCCAACATCATTACCTTTACAAGACAAGGCTGAATGTCAGACTCATGGTTCAAACACACTGCAAAATAATAAAGATTGTCAGACAAAGGTTTATGGGTCCTGCCATCTCCAAACTCTCCTGCTTTATCTCTGCACACATCATTCAACAGGGGCTGGTCTCTAATAGACCCCTAAACCCCCGCACCGTGCGCAGTCGCGCAAACGCCGGGTGTCTCTGTGGTATTGTGAGGCAATGTATCAATCATGTAGCAATAGCCAAGAAACGCTCATTCTATAAAGCATCCAACCCTTTTTTCCCTGTTTCTCTTTCTTTAATATAGTATCTTCTGCCATTTTTTGGCCCTAACCCTAACTCCTCCTACAATGTTTCATCTATTTTAACCATTCAACTATTCAAATGTTCAGCTCTTTCCAGTTGTGACTTTTGGTCCTTCAAATTCTTAAACTTTTCCAGATAATCCAGGATTTCCAGGACTTTTGTCTCCATTGAAATACATGGGGGATCCTTGGTGCAGAAGCTCGCTGGTTCGAGACCCGGCACGGGCATTTTTCACAAACATCTTTTTGTTATTGTGCTGTTTTCACTTGATTTATGGTCAACTTTGATCATTTTCTTTGTTTCTTTCTTTTTTTTTTTGTGCCAATTATTACCCTTTATGGTTTCATTTTCATTCAGCAATATAGCATTCAACCCTGCATTTTCTTCTGGAAATGCAGCCCCTTCTAGTTAGCGTTTTAATTTCGTGCAGTGGCAAACGCCAAAGAACACCTTGGTGAAGTATCTGCACTGCATTTTGGGATGGATCCCAAACATTTCCGTGAATGGCGTAAAGAGATCGGTAATATTGAGAAGACGGCTGCAGAAAAAGGAACAAACCATTTTCTGGTGAAGCTCTAAAGAAAGCCAGTGACAAATTAGAAGAACTGGTTTGAAGATGGATTACTGAGCAAAGACAGAAAGGTGCGCGTGTCTCCAGGAAAATGATCCGGATGAAAGTTGATGCCGCTTCAAAGAGAAAAGAAACGTTCACAGCCAGTGATAATCAGAACATAATAAAATGTTCTCTTCATTTCAGTAAGTCCTGAATGTTTATCTGGTGGTGTCTGCATTTCTTTACCCCACAAAATGAATTAGCCAGTACCATTCTGTCTGTGATGGAATAAACTCCGGTCTCCAATAAACGTATGTCTCTAATAAATGCAGTCGGCTGCCAAATTTTGGCAAGAAACACCAGTGCTACTATTGGAAGATATACAGTACCCAAAACCCCCTGATGTTGGTCTGCACACCTTTACCCAAAACCCTCCACAGGGAGAGGCTGCATCCATGTTCTGTTCCTGCAGATGCTGAACTGGTGTGTTGGGCCGACAAAGCAGCAACAGAATGTTTTCTACTAATTTCTCGTCAGTGTTATGGTTTTCCTGTAAAAACTAAATGATTTTAGTTGTTTAGTTTAGTTTAGTTGTTCAAACCTGTTTAGGAGCACTTCATCTTTATACTTAAGCATTCCTGCAAATATGAAGTAAGAAACAGATTTGAACCTCAGCTTTGTTTAAAAAATAAATTAAAAAAAGCTCTTTTATCTTTAATTGCCAGTCCTCAAGAGGAACCTAAAACCAAGAATGACTGCTTAGAGCTTTTTCCTGTTACCATGTTCCAGGGATGTTTGAACAGGCCCATGATTTTCCTTAAGGCCTGTTCACACCGGGACGAATTTCGCCGGCGATTTTCGCCGACGTTTAACGCCTCGTGACTAAACAAAGGGCACCAATGAGAGTGTGCACACCGACGCGAAAAAACGCCCCGTGTCAAAGCGTCACTTTTTAAAAAACGCCTCGGGTTCGTTTTTTTGGTTTGACGCGCAGCGACGAAAACTATACGACCAATGAGAACGGCGCTTTTGCACACGTGTCTGGAGCTTCTGAAGTTACAGTAAAACACAACTTGGGGGCGCTCAAACACAAAACTGCCTTGCTGAGCACACATACCAGCGAAGAAGATAGACGCCGAGTTGCATCTACACAGCCGCGAAGAAATAATGACGGACATTTTAAAATATCCCAGAACCAAGCACCAGTTGGAGCAACTGGTGCTTGAAATATTCATGTTTTTTTTGTATAATTCTGACAATCGCGTAAATACTTGCTCTCTTCTTCTGAGTGAAAAGCGACTTTAAGAAGCGTAAAGTTGCGCAGCGCCACCTTGTGTACAGGAGTATTTCTGTTTTACATTAATGCCATCTAATGTCGGGGAATGAAATTGCATGTTCGCTTGGCTCATCGTCAGCGAAAATCGCCTGGGTGTGAACACAAAAAACGTGGCGAAAAACGTTGGCGAATAACGCCTGGCGAATATTTGTCCCGGTGTGTACGGGCCTTTAAAGAGTGACATCCATAGGAAAACACTGACCTGGAAGCAGAGGATCCTCTATACAAAGCATGGATGGTCTGTATCCATTGGTCATGGCCTTCATCATCTCCTCTTTGGCCATATATGCCCCTCCATTTCTGATACGTATCCCTGTTTTCAAGTAGTTGAAATGGCGGCCATACAATTCGAAGAACTCAATCAGCAGCATGCCCAGGTTCTCGTTGGGGTTTCTGGCATTAATGCGAGGGTGGAGCTGGAATGGACAAACTGGATTAGTCTGTTTCACATACAGCCATTTGTTCACCCAAAAGGGGGAAATGTGTACCTGTAGGAAGCTGATGACCATTAGGATGAGGCTGTACGAGCTGATGCCCCCGGTGAAGACCTCGTTCAAATCCCTTTGAAGCAGAAACTGCTTCAGCACAAAGATCAGGTACGGCAGTACTGGATACTTCTGAAGGCAGACGGCAGAATCAGCTGTGAGGGAGCCCAGCTTTGGATGAACGTACAAGTATGGAAACATCATTCTATTCTAAAGACCTGGACTTCGGCTTGGAGTGACATGACACAGACAAAGAGGAACCTTTAGCTGGTCATGCTGGAATCTGAACAGCTGCAGCTGCACTGCTGCTGAATGAGACCATCAACTTACAGCTTTCAGGCTGGACCGTATGTCAAGAACCAGAGCAGAACCGGGGAAGGAAAACGGGGTGATACGATAGCCTGTTAACCCCAATTTTTTAGGCACTAACCTGCACCTGTGGCTGAAGCAGTAAAGTCAGATCAGTGCAGGAGATGGAAAACTGCTGATCTGTCTGAATCACAAAGGGAAATTTAAATGTTCTGGATTTCGATTTTTACAGTAAAGCTGTAATTATGTCATTTCTAGGGTGGTTTCTATACCTCAAAAATATCCCCATGAACTTGTGCTCTCTTCTCGTGTTCTGCTGCATTTGCATGTTCTACAAACTGCAAAAAAGGTAGCCAGTGTTCCACAAATCACTGGTCCCCAACCTTTTAAACGCCACGGACTGGTATGATGTCAGACAAAGTTTTCATGGACCGGTCCTTAAGATGTGGCGGACGATGAAGGAGTAAGAGACATGGCATTAAGAACCCCAAGCTTTTATTTTGACACGCATGACATTGTACATGACACGTTGTCATCATCCTCTCCCCTTCCCACACTCATGGTGCAATAAAGAAGTACTGTCCATTAAATGTAGCTAGCTTTTTTTGGAAGTGGAAGGCTCCTCTTCTGCCTCCTGTCTGGGCCTTTTCCCCTTGGCAAAGAAACTTTCCAAAGACGTTTGTTTTTTACTCATTTTGCTAGCTCCTGGGTTTTATTTTAGCGGTAACCCCATCACATGACCGAGAAGAGTGCCTTGGCCTGCGTCAATAGTGACATAGACGGATGGAACAGAGAATAGGGCAATTTTTCTAAATAAAACATCTTTCAGACTACGAAATAAATACAACGGAAGTGTTTTTTATGATTATAGTATAGTAGTATAGTGTAGTATAGTATTGTTATATATTATAGTCTTTCTTTGCGGCCCGTTACCAAATGACCCACAGACCGGTACCGGTCAACGGGGGTTGGGGAACGCTGCTATAAATCCTTCTTACCCGTGAAACATTTCCTACCAGCATTCACTGCACATGCACAGTCCGAAACTACGTCATAATTTGAAGTTTTAGTGGACCAACCATAAATCTGTGCTACCTCTTTGATCTTGTAGTTCCAATACTATATTTTGCCGTTTTTGTGACTTTAGGTTACATGTTATTGTATGCTTAATGCAACTAGTCAACTTTTAGGCTACCTCACCTTGTAACTTTTGGGACTTGTTCATTGTTCTCGCACCGTGACTCCACGGGAGATCCTTGTCTACAGTGCCTCTCTGTCTACGCAGCAAACGGTTCTAAATCCACACTCATGTCGTTCGGTTCGAATGATAACCAGTTCGAACTCTCAACTATGAGAGAGGAAATGAGGAAAAAAATCATTTCATTCAATCCAAAACCATCTTAGAATAGGTTACAGAGTACAAGTACTTGGGAATCTGGTTAAACAACGCACTGTCCTCCCGTCACCACATCACCATGTTACAATCTAAAGTCAAAGCAAAACTTGGCTTTTGTACAGAAACCACTCTGCTTTTACATCTTCAGCTAAAAAGATTGTCGTTGAAATGTGTATTCTTCCTTTGTTTGATTATGGTGATATCATTTATTGCCATTCTTTCAAAGGAAGTCTTCAAAATCTGGACGCAATCTTTCACTCTGCAATTGGTGTTGTTACTAATGCCCCTTACAGGACACACCACAGCCTGCTGTACTCTCAGGTTCATTCTTTGCAGTCCAGTTGCAACAGTCACTGGCTTGTGTTCATTTACAACAGCTTGCTTGGTCTCTCACCTCCACATCTACAACAGTTACTACAATTAGAGTACAGTGATCCCTCGCTATAACGCGGTTTACTTTTCACGGCTTCTTTACTTCACGGATTTGCATCATGCATTGTGTTCTGCATTCTGATTGGCTAAAAAGTCACTCTGCTTCTTCTCTACCTGTGCGTCAATAACGTTGCAGTTTAAAGTGTACAGGTACGTAAAACAGCTTGCCAAATTTACATTACGTACGTGAAAATCATCTTGCAATTTTGAGTTTCTCTAAAACCCATAGAAAAAGAGCGACAACAACTGCCTATCACTATGTTCTTCTCCCGAACAAACACAGGTGCACCGCGGGCTTCAAAAGAAGAAAACACTGCAGAGTGGAGTCAGGATGCAGCGGCTCAATCTGAAGAGCAGTGAAATACACCTGAGTCACTATTTGTCCCACTGTACTTTGTATTTTTTTCATAATCATTTGAAATTTTCTCCTGTTTAATCCAATTACTCGGGTCACGGTGGGCGGGGCTAATCTCTGCAATTTGAAGCCTTCTGTTCACATTGATGATTAAAATTATTATTTGACAGTAAAGTACAGAAGTTATTTGTTGAAAAAAACGTTTCTAAAGGAACCTTTATATGTGAAACAAATGCTTGAGCCTGTAAAATGGTTTGTTCTTTCTTTTCAATGTATAATAGAGTATTTAATTGTATAATAATAGTTAAAAAAAATAAAGGTTTCTACTTCACGGATTTTGCCTATCACGGGTTCTTTTTGGAACGGAACCCCCCGCGAAAAATAAGTGTTTACTGTATACCTCAAGATACAACACTCGTTCTTCACAACTCCTCAAATTGAAAGTCCCAAAAACAAGGTCTTCCTATGGCCTCATGTCTTTTTGTTTTGCTGCTCCAAATGATTGGAACTTCTATCAAAACATAATGCATTTGATTCACTCTCCGCTTTTAAACGCAGAGTAAAGGACATTTTTAGAGAGTCGTGTAAATGTTTTCTTAATCAGTACTGTATTTTCCGGACTATAAGCCACTACTTCTGTCAAGAACTTTCGACCCTGCTGCTTAATTAATGATGTGGCTAATTTATGCTTTTATTTATCGGCCACCAGGAGCGCTCCGGCAGCTTCAGAGGGGAGACTGCCTACATAATTCTATGTCCAGCACCAAGCGTGATTGCTTTGACACACACTCAAGCAGCCAAACAGCATGGACCTGACTTCAGTTTTTAGACACTGAAGTCATGGTGCAATAAAAGAAACACGCATGCCCAGCCGCATCCCACGATCCTTTGGTGCCATTAGACCCAACGTGCACGTGACCGCCACTACAATGTGACGCAGCTTTCAATTTAAAAGCAATCATTAAAAGCAGTGTGAAAAAATCCACCTTCACCAACGGGTTTGGAAAAGCCGGTCTGCTGCGTGCCAGAAGTTTCCTTCACTGTTGTGGAAAAAAGCTTGTGGTGCACGCGCTTCGCAGAGGCACGCGTGCCGTGCGCGCTTATAAGTCACCGTGCTCTCTTTTACTGGTGTTTATCTTTTCAACCAGCCCTGTTATTTCCACATTGCTGCCGTTTTACGGCCGGAAGGAGGGTAGAGCTGCTCTCGCGTTCCGCTGCAGCTCCCTGCTCCTTCTTAAACACGCACGTGGTTTTAGCACATGTACATCAGTGTGTGTGGTGAACCGGGGGTTAGCCCTGCCTTAAACCCCTAAGACTCATGGGAAGTGGGGAATCTGAGTGTGAATTTTCTCACCATAACTTAGGGAGCTGTGAGCTGAAGTCAGGTCCATTCTGTTGGGCAGATGTGGGTGTGTTCAAATAAATAGGCTAAACTACTGGATACTCCTCCCTCACTGAGACTACTGTGGTCTCTTAGTATTCGGGCCAAGGTAATCAGTGATGCATCTGTTGAATTGCCACAACCTGCGGCTTGTATACAAATGTGTATGAAAAAAGTGGTCAATCCTCATTAAATTGGGAGGATGCGGCTTGTAATCAGGTGTGCTCTTTAGCCCGGAAATTACGGTAATTTATAATAAATATGTCTAAAACATGTTTGTTGTTTTCTTGCCTCTACTTTAATTGTTTCTAACATTTTCATGCCAACATTGTAAATAAGAAATTGTTCTTAATGCTTTGCGAGGTGAAATAAAGGTTTCAATCTATTTATCTATTAAACAGGAGCTATTAATACAGGTAGCCAGTGAAGGACAGAGGATCCTCTCTCTCAGACCTGTAACTACCTGTAGGTGATCAAATATTTATTTTCTAACAGAATTCACAAATAAATTATATAAAAAAATCAAACAATGTGATTTTTCTGGATTGTTTTTTCTCATTTCTTCTCTTATTGTTGAGGTATATCTATGATGAAAATTACAGACCTTTTTCATCTTTTTAAGTTGGAGAACTTACACAATCGTTGGCTGACTAAATTCTTTTTTGCCCCACTGTAAATATATAATTTATGTTATTCTGTTATTAGGTTACTATGTGAATTTTTGTGTGGAAAACGCAGTGCCAACAAAATCAGTGCAGTGTTTTTCCAACAACAAGCCCTGGGTCACTCCTGATCTGAAGACCCTCCTAAATGAAAAGAAGCGGGCTTTTCTCTCTGGGGACAAGGAGGAGCTACGCAGAGTACAGAGGGACCTGAAATACAACATCAGGAAGTGCAAAGACGCTACAGGAAGAAGCTGGAGCAGCGCCTGGAACAGAACAACATCCGTGATGTGTGGAGGGGTCTGAAACGCATCTCAGGACATGCTGAGGCTGGAAATGGTCGCCAGGTCACAGGTGACCAAGCCTGGATAAATGAACTGAATCTGTTCTTTAACAGATTTGATTCTGCCCAGCCCCCAGTCTCCACCCACACGGCCCCCCCTGCACAAATTTCCATCTCAGGCGTCTCCTCCTAGCTCCAGCTGTTATCATCTCAGCACCAAGCAATCACTCTCCCCTTCTTCCAACAGAAGCAAAGGAACCCCCCCAAAGACTCACAGCACCAGACCAGCCACCGCCCACCCACCCTCCAAGCCTCTTCTGCCTCACCCTGAATCAGGTTAAGAAGGAGTTGAGGAGAACAAAGGCCAGGAAGGCTACAGGCCCTGACAACATCACCTCCAGGCTCCTCAGGGAGTGTGCAGACCAGCTCTGTGTGGTGATGATATGAGCCTCAGACTGGAGAAGGTACCAGTCCTCTGGAGGACTTCCTGCCTGGTTCCGGTTCCAAAGGTACCTCGTCCTACGGAACCGAACCACTTCAGACCTGTCGCCTTGACTTCCCACCTGATGAAGGCTATGGAGAGGATCATCCTCAGCCATCTCCGCACTCAGGTGAGCTCAGCACTGGACCCGCTGCAGTTTGCATATCGACCAGGCATCGGGGTGGATGACGCCATCATCTACCTGCAGCATCGGGCCCTGTCTCACCTGGAGGCCCCTGGGAGCACTGTGAGAGTCATGTTTTTTTATTTCTCCGGTGCTTTCAACACCATCCAGCCATCACTGCTGAGGAGGAAGCTGGAGGTTGCAGGTGTGGACCAACATCTCACTGCCTGGACCATCAACTACCTCACAGACAGGCCACAGTTTGTGAGGCTGCGTGACTGTGTGTCTGATGTGGGGGTCTGCAGCACGGGGGCACCTCAAGGGACTGTGCTCTCCCCATTCCTGTTCACCCTGTACACATCAGACTTCATCCACGACTCCACCACTGTCATCTGCAGAAGTTCTCAGAGGACAGTGCCATTGTGGGCTGTGTATCAGGGGGGGATGAGCAGGAGTACAGGGGGGTCATCTCTGACTTTGTTAGCTGGTGTGAAGTTAACCACCTGCTGCTTAACACCAGCAAGACAAAGGAGCTGATCCTGGACTTCAGGAGGTCCTCACCATCACACTCACCGGTGACCATCCAGGGTTCAGACATTGAGGTCGTGGACACATTTAAATACCTGGGTGTTCACCTGAACAACAGACTGGACTGGTCCAATAACACGGATGCTCTGTACAGGAGGGGTCAGAGTCACCTTCACCTGCTGAGGAGACTGAGGTCGTTCGGCGTGTGCAGACAGCTGCTGAGGACCTTTTATTACACTGTGGGGGCCTCAGTGGTCCTTTATGGAGTTGTGTGCTGGGCGGGGGGCAGTGCAGGCAGAGACATGAGGAGACTTAACAAACTGGTTAAGGAGGCCGGCTCTGTCCTGGGCTGCTCACTGGAGTCCATGGAGGAGGTGGCAGACAGGAGGATGTTAGCTAAGCTGACATCCATCATGGATACCCCCTCCCACCCCCTGCACCAAACTGTAGAGGCGCTGACCAGCTCCTTCAGGCCCAGACTGTTGCCCCCACAGTGCAAGAAGAAGCTACCACAGGTCATCCCCCCCCACAGCCATCAGACTGTACAACACCGTGTTACAGTGACACTCCACAGACCCTCGGGTGTTTGGTGTTTTATTTTGTTTTTTCATTCACTCATTTTACTTATTTTGTAGACTGTTGTTGTCATTGTTTTTTTATTCTTCTATGGTCTCTTCTGCTGTTTTTTTACTTAGTTATTTTCTGTTTGTACTTCTGAATGTCTTTTTTTGCTGCTGGAGATAAAAGACTTTCCCCATTGTGGGATGAATAAAGTTTTATCTTATTTTGTGCTTTGGGTAAGAAAATCTGATGCTGTCTCACCTTCACATAGTCTTTTATGAAGCTGGCTGCCTTGACTCCGGTCTCCACGTTGAAACTGATGTCAACCTTCACCTCGGTCTCCTGGTCAGTCAGCTTGATGATTGGCACCTGAAAGATAAGTAAAGAGTACCGTTGTGAACTTAGACACAAGGAACAGGGGTTCTGGTTGTGATTATGAATGTGATCACGAATGGTAAATGGCGTATACTTATATAGCCCTTTTTACCGTCTTTCGAAGGCCCAGTAACAGACCCATTCACCCAGTCACACACACATTCACTCACACTGGTGGCCGCTCCGCTGCCAAACACAGGCGCCTGTCTACCACCAGAGGCAAGGTGGGGTTCAGTGTCTTGCCCAAGGACACTTCGACACATGGGCGTGCAAAGCTGGAATCGAACCTGCAAACTTACGATAATGGGTCGACTGCCCTACCGCTGCACCACAGCCACAACTGTGATTGTGATGAGAGGGTTTTGTGCTTACAAGAACATTCACTGAAGAACTGTAGTTGAAGAGGGAAGGAATGGGTAAAAGCTGACTAGAAACAGCAAAAAGCTTCTCTAGCGGCTCAGCCGTCGCTGTAAATGGATCCTTTGTATGGAGCTAAATGTACTTACTTAAGCCAAAACTCAGCTTTAATTGTCTATGATAGTAATACTTATTTGCATAACTCGATAAATTTGCTTCAAAATGTTAGTTGCCTAAATTTAGTCAGTTCTTTAATTTACTACAGAACTTATTTTAAGGGTTAAAACAATCAAACAGATGCAGATAGAGCAGGATTGCTGCCTGCACTCACTGTGGCCTTGTCCAGAACCTTAATGGAAAACGGTTCTGCCACATTGTGCTTCCGGAGAGCTTGTTCCAGCTCCTGTAACGGGGGTCGCTCCCACTTCCCAAACACGACAAGATCGATGTCACTGAGGGCAAAAACAAGACAGTTATACAAAAAGTCAAAAGCTTAAACGTCCTGCCTTCACAAAAGTGCAGCTTTACCTTGTTGGGAGGTACAGTCCGGTGCTGAAGCTACCAAAAATTTGGACCTAATAAAACAATGTTGGACATTATTATCAAACACAAGGCAGAAGGTGTAGACCAGGCTGTAGTTTAGACAGAGCCACCACCTGCTGCTAAGGAAGTCATTTAGGAATCCTGCAGAAGACAAAAAGGAGCTTCTCCATTTCTTCAGTTTAATAAATCAAGAATTTATTAAGGAAAACAAATCAGAGACTTCATTTTAAACAGCTTTCACCATCTAAAAACTGAAAACAGACAGAAATCATTTTTATTCATTGTTAGTTGGCAGACACAAGAGATCCGGCTCTGTGATTGTAATTCTAATAACTACAAAAACAGAGCAATTAAATTATTAACTTAGTTCCTATGTGTCCCTGCTTCACCCACAAAAGGTTGGGATAGGCTCCAGCAGCCCCGTGACCCCGAAAAGGGAATAAACGGAAGAAAATGAATGAACTTAGCTACTCTTTAATAAACAACTTTCTATTCTTACATAGAAAATAATAACCATTCAATCAGGACCATAAATATTTGGACAGAGACACATTCTTTCTAATTTAGTTTCTGTACAATACCACAGTGAATTCTAATTAAAACAACTCAGATGCCATTGAAGAGCAGACTTTCAGCTTTTATTCCATGGGTTGAACAAAAAGATTGTATAAAAATGTGAAAAACTAAAGCATTTTTTAAACACAATACCTTCATTTCATGGGCTCATCAGTAAATGGACAATTGACTTCCATGCTATTGCATGGGCAGGTGTGGGTAATTCCCTTGTCATGTCATTATGAGTGAAGCAGATAAAAGGCCTGGAGTTGATTAGAGGACTCGTGCTGCATTTGGAAGATTCTGCTGTGAACAGAAAACGTGCGGTCAAAGGAGCTCTCCATGCAGGTGAAAGGAGCCATCATTAAGCTGAGAAAACAGAAAAAAAAACATGAAACCAGAAATTGCTACAGTATTAGGAGTGGCAACATCAACAGTGTGGTCCATCCTGAGAAAGAAAGAAAGCTCTGGTGAACTCAGCAACACAAAAAGACCTGGACGTCCACGGAAGACAACAGTGGTGGATGATGGGAGAATCATTTCCATGGTGAAGAGGAACCCGTTCACAACAGCTAACCAAGTGAACAACACTCTCCAGGAGGTAGGCGGATCAATATCCAAGTCTACCATCAAAAGAAGAATGCATGAAAGTAGATCCAGAGGGTTTGGACTTTTCTAAAAAGCATCTAAAAAAGCCAGCACAGTTCTGGAAAAACATTCTTTGGACTAAACCAAAATCAACCTCTACCAGAATGATGGCAAGAGAAAAGTCTGGAGAAGGCGTGGAGAAGCTCCTGATCCAAAGCACACTACATCATCAGTAGAACACGGTGGAGGCAGTGTGATGGTCTGGGCGTGCATGGCTGCTAGTGGCACTGGGACACTAGTGTTTATTGATGACGTGACACAGGAGAGAAGCAGCCCAATGAATTCTGAGGTGTTCAGAGACAGACTGTCTGCACAGATCCAGGTGAATGCAGCCAAACTGATTGGACGGCGTTTCATAATCCAGATGGACAACGACCCAAAACATACAGCCAAAGCAACTCAGGAGTTTATTAAAGCAAAGAAGTGGAATATTCTTGAATGGCCAAGTCAGTCACCTGATCTTAACCCAACTGAGCAGCATTTCACTTGTTGAAGACTAAACTTCAGACAGAAAGGCCCACAAACGAACAGCAACTGTTTGCCGCTGCAGTAAAGGCCTGGCAGAGCATCCAGAAGGAGAAAACCCAGCATCTGGTGATGTCCATGAGTTCAAGACTTCAGGCTCATTGCCAACAAAGATTTTCAACCAAATATTAGTAATGACCATTTTTTTTTCAGTCATTTCATTTGTCCAATTATTGATGAGCCCATGAAATGAAGGGATTGTGTTTAAAAATGCTTGAGTTTTTCACATTTTGATGCAATCTTTTTGTTCAACCCATGGAATAAAGCTGAAAGTCTGCACTTCAATGGCATCTGAGTAGTTTTATTTCAAATTCACTGTGGTAACGTACAGAAACTAAATTAGAAAAAATGTGTATCTGTCCAAATATTTATGGTCCTTACTGTATCTACATCCTTCATAGCTGTTCTGGGTTCAAGCTTTCTTTGTAGTTTGTGGTTTTGTGTCCACTCTGTTTAATCTTTTGGTTTATAGTTATGTTAAGTGAAGCTGTAGGGGTGAACTGCCATTTTCTTTAGTACTTGTTTTCTCCTGTTTCTGTTAGTCCGGGGAGGTTAGTGTTTCCTCTTTGATTTCCCTTTTCTTTCATTTACAGGTAAGATTACAAGATTTCAGTTAGGGGGGGTTATGTTTGTTATTTTGGCCTTGGTTCACCCGGAAGCCTTTTTGCTTCACTTTTAGTTATTGTTTGTTGTTCATTATTTGTAAATAAATGTTATATTTTTATGGAGACATTTGTTTGGTGTTTTTGTTCATTTAAATTTGGTAGCCAAAACCTTTACTTTATGTTATGCCCCTTGACGTAACCCTAGACATCAAAAGCGGCGTAACACTGTCAGACTTATTTTCTTTTACACATAAGTTTAGGGCAACGCTGCTGAAAGCCTTAAATTTCAGATTTCTTCTTATAAAGTAATGCTGACAACATTTCCAAATGTAATCCTAGTAAAATCTGTACAAATGTGTCATTGAAACGTATGGGTTCCTCTCTGTGGGACACTAATCTCCAGAAGCAAGTGTCTTACATCAGCAGAGGGCCACTGCTCCTTGATGATGGTTTCTATCCGCTTCACCACCTCCTTCCTCATGGCAGCCTCTTCTGGCCGCGGTGACATGTACTTGTAGAAGTCCATCACTTCTTCATGTAATCTGAAATATAACAATTAAAATGACTGTAAAAGTTACCACTGATCCATCTGAGCTCAACTGAAAGACAAACCCTGAACACGCAGGCGGATCATTTAAAGGTGGGGTTGGATGCTTGTAGCCATGACCACTATAAACTGTGAGAAGAAACAACCACCTTTACATTCCCCTGCACACAAGCAAACACATCCTGCTTTTATAAATTCAGTCTGTGAAACATGCATTCTGTAAAAATGTAGGTTGAAAGCTCAGAGGATTAAGCAATGAAGAATTTCCCCATGCTCTGCCTTTTAGGGCTGTACCACATGAGGAAGACTTGTGATATTAGTGATCAATATTGCCATGACAACTTGCTGTACATGAACAACAACAAGACAACAGAAAACATCATTTCCATTTCACTGCAACAGTTTAAAAATTATACTCCAAATGACCATCGTCTACATGGGAGGCAAACATCTAAAATAAAAAGGTTCAATCGGATTGGTTAACAACGTGAAGGCGTCCATCCGATTGGTCAAATGCATTAAAGGGATTTCTTCGATTTGTTAGATACTTTAAGCTGCTGTAAGATTGTTTTAGCACATTTAAGCTAACCATTTATTGCAATTTTTGCAGGTTTTGCGAAATACATATTGCACAGCTTGATATCGCGATAACAATAAATTTGCAATTTATTGTGCAGGCCTAGATTTGTGGCGGTGTGGGATTTTTGATCACCGTGGCCGTCTTGCAAACCCCCAACACAAACGCACGCAGCTTGTAATGGAAATTAATACAATGGAAATTCCTCCAGAAGCCCTTGAGATTTGAACACAGGACTCGCAGAAAAAGTAAATTATTAGCAAAGATGTTTGTGTTTATAATAGTTTAAATCCCGCACCATATGCAGAACTTTAAAAAAAAAAAAGAGGATTGTGCAGTGATGCGCGGTGATGAGGTTATCGTCAACACCCCTATGCAGGCCTAATAGATTGTAAATGATAAATACTCTTATAGCGCTTTTCTACCTTTACAGTAACAGTCCCATTCACCCACTATTGGCGGCTCCGCTGCCAAACACTGGCGACAACCTCCCATAGGAAAAAAGGTAGAGTTTAGTGTCATGCCCAAACACACTTAGACGTATGGGCGGGCAAGGCGGGAATTAAACCTGCAATCTTCTGATCAGAGGTCACACCGGACCAGGTTGCCCTGCAGATCCATAGATACAGATCAGATTTGCATTGGAAATCACACTGGACCCATGGACAGCCTTTTAAACTGTATTTTAGACATTAAAATGTGGATGGGAGAGAACTTTTTGCAGCTCAACCAGGACACGAAGCCTGAAGTCTTGGTAATCGGTTCTGAAGCTGAGAGAGATAGGGTCCAATTTTATCTGTCAACCATTTCTATGACTACACGTGACACAGTAAGGAAGCTCGGTGTGATTTTAGTTGCAGATCTTAGCTTTGACCAACATGTGAATCAACCAACTAAATCTGCATTTTACCATCCAGGGCCCCAGACTGCGACCAAATGGTCGCATTTTGCGACCAAAATTTGAGAGTGTGCGACTGAATTTTACATCCATTCGCACATGTGCGACCAGTAAATTTGCCTCCCCCACCCTTTCTATTTTTTTACACATTAAACATGGAAGGGGCACGTCAATGATCAATGAAATAATGAGACGCCAGCGCACACGCACACAGGCAGACACACACACTCGCGCACATACTCATTAAACGCGAGCACACACTCGCGTGATACCTGTGTGTGAGGCGGCCACTGCGTGTGAGAAGAATAGGGAAAGCCACTGTAAATGGCTAAAATGCGTGGAGGGGGAGGGGCCTAGAGATAATCGATCGCGCGTAAACATCTGTGGGAAGGAAACAGAGACAAATATCATCACAACCTGATGTGCGTCTGAGCTATGAGCAAGCAAACTATTGATTCGTTCTTCCGACCTGCGGCTGGTGTACCAGTGCCAGAGTCTACAGCAGGGGTCTCAAACTTGCGGCCCGCGGGCTATTTGCGGCCCCCAAGATGATATTTTGCGGCCCCCGCCTTAATGTGAAATTTTAATATTACTGCGGCCCGCCAGCTTGTATGAATGACACTTTTACATTGTCGTGCGCGGAGCTGACCAACCAATCACAGTGGGGTAAATGACTCTTGGGGGCGTGACAATGACAGGGCTTGAAAGCAGGAAACCCCCACATTAAGGAGTTCCTTACTTTCCTTTTTAGAACGTATTTATTCGCTCGAAATTTTTTAAATACATGCAGTTTGTGCTGAACTTTTCTCTGGGTCACACAGACCCGGAGGAAGGTTAAGTTTTAGTTTAGGTTACGGCGGTGCATCAAACGGTTTCTGCACGTCTGTTACGGCAGCACACCACTCCGCGGGAGTCGGGTCAGCTGAGGAGAATACATGTCCAACACCTACATGCGTGACAGCTAACGGGGCTTGAACTTTAAACACGCTCGAGCAAAAACAACATTAGTTTTAGACACACTGAAAATACGTGGGGAAAATGCAACGATAGACGTGCTTGAGATGAACCGGCACCTCGCCTGGATCGTTGGGGAGACCAGAAAGGGGGGGCTGTGAGATGAATCTACAGCAAGACTGAAGGAGAACAGGAAATTGGAGTTGTCCTTAACATTCAATTTAGTTTTAATGTTCCTCTCCCCCTTAGTGTGATCTGTGTTATTATATATTTTATGATTATTTTAATGTCTTGTCATGTATGTAGCCTATTTTTAATCAATTGGTATTTTAAATTATTTTAATTAATCACTCAACTACAAAAAACCTTCAGGACACATGTCCCATAATGCATTGTTTTGTAGTCTGTAGGGCAGATTTCAGTCAGTTCAGTTTCCAGCTGTGTCCGGGTAGGTTTGCCCCTTGCTCCCACCCCTTTCTCGCGATATTTTTGTGATGATTGACAGGTGATGTTGGAGCAAAAACAAAAATATATGTCACACACCAGGTGATCTGCGCAGCGTTGAGTTCACCTGGGTGATCTCAAACACGCTTATTGTGCATCTTGGCTGCACCTATTTGGTGTCACAAAGATAATTTTCCATCTGTTTTTTTTACTATTTGTACTGTCATGACAGTGATGCTGCTGTCATTTTGCCTTGTTGCATCTTCAAAAGTGCAGAATAAAATGTGACACTGAATTAGAAACAGCACATTGTAATTTCTGCATCTATTATTAAAGTATTTACCGTAAATTCCGGACTACAAAGCGCACCCGATTACAAGCCGCACCCACCCATTTTCACATGTTTAATTAGTTTTATACATACACAAGCCGCGTCAGAGTACAAGCCGCGCATGTGTTAGGCGATATTGTCATCCTGACAGATCACGGCCAGCATCCCAGAGTGAGTGTAGTTCATTAGCACATTGTGGGTGGTGCCAGTTTTGCCTCTGGGTCACGTATTTGAGTGTATCGACATCTGTCAAACAGCATGGAGCTATATTCTGTTCACAAGTCCCTCAGTTATGGTGTTTTTATTTCATTTTTTTTTTTACTTATTGACAATC
Organism: Oryzias latipes; assembly: GCF_053564925.1. Taxonomy (NCBI): domain Eukaryota; kingdom Metazoa; phylum Chordata; class Actinopteri; order Beloniformes; family Adrianichthyidae; genus Oryzias; species Oryzias latipes. The sequence goes on from NC_136247.1 coordinate 626,364, forward strand.
TAGGTATCACACATAAAATTACAAACAGTAACCATATAATCAACATTACATCCCTCAGTTATAATGAGGAAATTTACATCCGCGATTCCACATTTCCCATGAGTCTTAGGGGCTAAAGGCGGGGCCAACGCCCGGCTCGCCATTCTGTTGTACGTGTTTAAGAATTAGCAAGTATCAGCAGTGCATGGAGGGGTGAACGGGTACAGCTCTCCTTCCGCTTGTGTCGCGGCAGCGTTATGGGAGTAACAGGACTGGTTAGAAAACACAACGGTAAAATAAAGCAGCGGCGACTGAAAAGCGCGCGCCTCAGTGCGGCGCGTGCGGCAGAATTCAGAAGCCTCTGCGCTCCGCTCCCGCCCCGCGCGCTCCTTGTCTCCCCTTCCTATCTACTCCGACACCTCTGGCCAGGGCGGCTTCAAGGAGGAGCACTTCGTCCCCGTTGCGCCGGTGGATGGAGCAAATCGTTTCTGTGCAAAGCAATCGGACTTAATACTGTACGTTTAGTGTATGAGGGGCGGGTGCGTTGTTACGTGTGGGAGCCTTCAGACTGCCATCGGCCCCGCAGCTCAATCAGCAGGAGAAGCTGTCTCCAGCTCACACGGAGGCTGTGAGTTTTTCAAAGCAAAATTCCGCTTTTACGGTTTCCTTAGAAACCGTAAATGGAGTGTAAATTCACTCCATGCGCTGTTCTCTCCGTCACGCAGCAAACCGGCTTTTCCAAACCCGTTGGTGACGGTGGACTTTTTTACGCTGCTTTTAACGATTGCTTTTAACTTGAAAGCTTCATCATAATGTAGCGGCGATCACGTGCACGTTGGGTCTAATGGCCCCAAAGGATTCTGGGATGCGGCCGGGCATGCGTGTTTCGTTTTGTTGAACCATGACTGAAGTGTCTAAGACCTGAAGTCAAGGCCATGCTGTTTGGCTGCTAAGAGGTGTGTTGAATGAAAATACCTCGTGCTTGGTGTTAGATAGAGAATTCAAACTATTCACTGAGGTCGAAAGTACGTACATGGCGGCCGCTAATTAAATCCATAAATTAGCCGCGTCACTGAATAAGCCGCAGGGCTGTAAGCGCAGGAAAAAGTAGCGGCTTGTAGTCCGGAAATTACGGTATTAGTAATACATTGGAAATTAATAGATTTGGTTAGCATGTTGATTTACGGTATGCGCCCCTAAATTTTCTGGTTGTGCCCCTAAAATTTCCAGTTGGGGGCCACAGTGCTCCCAGGGAAAAAAGTTCGTCTGGAGCCCTGCCATCTAAGGAATATCACCCGAGTGAAACTCTTTCTCTTTTAGAGCCAGTGCTGAAATATTAATCCATGCTTTTATTACATCAAGATTAGATTACTGTAATGCCCTCCTTTCTGGTGTCAAGAAAACCACTATCAATCGCCTGCAGCTAGTCCAGAACTCTGCTGCACGCCTTTTAACGAGAACTAGGAAGAGGGAGCACATTACACCGATCTTAAAATCTCTGCACTGGCTCCCTGTCAGCTTCAGGGTTGATTTTAAAATTCTTTTAATAGTTTTTAAGAGTGTCCATGCTCTTAGTCCTTCTTTAATATCAGACTTGCTTTTAACGTATGAACCTCCTAGAGTCCTTAGGTCCTCAGGTGCAGGCCTGCTGAAAGTCCCCAGGGTCAGGACAAAGAACCACGGCGATGCCTCGTCTGTGGAACAGTCTACCTGAGGATGTGGAGGTTTTTAAAAAGAAATTAAAGACACACCTTTTTAAATTAGCTTTTAATTAGATTTTATGTCTTTTTATTTTTTATGATGTTTTATTACATCCTTTTAGCATTTTACTTGTTTAATCTACTATTTTTACTCTTTTATTTTATGATATTTTATCACATATATATTTATTCTTCATTCTTTTTACGTTTTATGATGTTTTATCACATCATTTTATTTGATTAATCTAGAATTTTTATTCTAGTATTTTATGACATTTTATCATATACATATCTTTTTAATCTAGAATTTTACTTGTATACTTTTTATGATATCTTAACACATTTATTTTATTTCAAATTCGACTGTTTACGAGTGTTTTCTCCCCCTCGGCTGGGGTGTTTGGGTCTATACTGACACCCCTGCCAATAGGAGGACAGGGCGGACGGCGCCTTCTGATTTCTCTTTATTTTATTGATATATTTTCCACTGGTGTTTGTCTTTGTGTATTTTATTGTGCGGGGCTAATTTAATGTATTTTATTTTATCTTATTGCATTTGTTTTTGTTTTTATGTACAGCACATTGAGCTGTATTTCTTGTCATGAAAGGTGCTATATAAATAAAATTAATTGGAATTTGGAAATTTGAATTTAACCGTTGATTTCTTCTCCAGAAAAAATTCCACAAACCCATTACTTAAAAAAATGATTTCAATTAGCTACTTATTGTATTGTACTGCAATGCCAGATTGTCACAAATAATAGACAAATAATGTTCCTCTCTAACAAATCAATTAGCCAAAGAACCAGTTTAATGAACACACAGAATATTCATAGTTACTGCAGGTTTTCAAATAAAATCTCAAATGATGCAATAAACCTTTGCTTCTACTGCAACTTTACTGAAATAAACTGTGACCTTCAAAGACCTTCCTCTGTGTTTAAGTCATCACCAACAGTCTTGCCAGCTTCTGACACTTTCAGAAACCTTCATTTATCCATTCACCTATTATTTTTTTTATTTGACTTATTTTATGACATATATATGATATGATGTGGCATTTTGACTATTGTAATTTTTACAACCGTTTAGCCTACATACCATTGCTTATTTTATTTCAAATGTTTTTGCTGTATTTTGCTGGCATTTCTTTTCACTTTTTTATTTTTCCCTAACTCCAGTTCTCCCTTATGAGGATCTCTTATTTGTAAGTCTATCGGCTTGATCTGGAGAGTTGCTGGGGCCCCGCCCTATAGCCCAACAGTTGAGGAGTGTACCCATTGCTGTCCTGGTCTAGGTGAGCGCTGTGCAAATGCGCCCTGTGATTGGGCCTGGCCATGGAGTCAATGAATCCTCATAATGGAAAAGTCATACCAGATGTTTCTGTTATAGCTGCTGTTTTCTAGCTTTAGTTTCTAGTTCTATTAATGCCATAAAACTATTATATAGTTCTAGATAATATGAAAGATTAAGGGTCTTGTTAGTGGAACGGAGTACCATTAGCTGGAGGGTTGGGACCAAGATGGTTCCATAAGAGGAAAACTTTTAAAAAGTTCATCTAGATATAATTTTTTTAAAGCTAAAGATATTTCACCAAATATTCAACAGGTTTATAAAGTTGATTAACTTTTTTACTCCTCTGTCATTCTTCATTCGTTTTTCACTGCAGAGCTGCCAGGTGTAAACTGTATTACGGGGCGGGGGGGCCGTGGTGCAGCGGTAGGGCGATCGACCCATGATCATAAGATTGCAGGTTCGATTCCCGCCTTGCACGCCCATGAGTCGAAGTGTCCTTGGGCAAGACACTGAACCCCACCTTGCCTCTGGTGGTAGGCAGGCGCCTGTGTTTGGCAGCGGAGCCGCCATCAGTGTATGAATGTGTGTGTGAATGTGTGTGTGACTGGGTGAATGGGTCTGTGACTGTAAAGCGCTTTGTCCTTGTAGGAAGAAAGGCGCTATACAAGTATACGCCATTTACCCATTTACCATTTATTACGTCACCCACAATCATTTCAGCATCAGTTGTGACTGCATTTGTCAAAGACCTACGGCGCCCTATATGGTCAAAGGTTTTGAAAACCATGACGCAACCACTTAAAACCGAAAGCTAAAATAATGGTGTTGAAACTCAAAATAAAAACAAAAGTGAAATGAAAAGATTCAAGCAAGTCCAATATAACCTTGATTATTTTCATTTTCACATTTTCTGGTTTAAAAGTTTCAGAACTTACATTTTCACTTTCAGGTTTTTTCAGGTTCAAAATAGAAATCTTCAGTTTTTTTCTTTTGGCCCCTTTCTGGCAGGTGGGAGCAGGACTTCTTTTAGGATGCACATACAGTGAAGTCAATAAGTATTTGATCACCCTGTGATTTAGCAAGTTCTCCCACTTAGAAAACATGGAGGGGTCTAAAATTTTCATCATAGGTGAAGAAACATTCAGAAATCACGTAGTACAATTTTTTAAACAATTTATTTGTATATTACTGTGACAAATAAGTATTTGATCACTTGATAATCAGATTGACCAGCTAAGACCTGCTTTTCTGCTTTTAAATAGTCCAACTCCACTCTGCTCATGATTCTAAATTAGTGGCACCTGTTTGAGGTGGTTAGCCTGCATAAAGGCACCTGTGCCCCCCCCCCCCCCCCCCCCAATCAGTCAGAAGTCTTACTACCAACATGGGCAAAACCAAAGAGCTGTCAAAAGACACAAGAGACAAATTTGTAGACCTACATAAAGCTGGAAGTGGCTACAGGGCAATTACCAAGCAGCTTGGTGAGAAAAAAATAACTGTTGGAGCAATTGTCAGAAAATGGAAGAGGCTAATGATGACTGTCAATGTCCCTCGGACTGGGGCCCCTCGCAAGATCTCACCTGGTGGGGTATCGATGATTCTAAGGAAGGTGAAGCATCAGCCCAGGACTACATGGGAGGAGCTGGTCAATGACCTGAAGAGAGCTGGGACCACCGTTTCCAAGGCTACTATAAGTAAAACATTAAAACGTCATGGTTTAAAATCATGGATCGCACGGAAGGTTCCCCTGCTGAAGTCAGCCCATGTCAAGGCCCGTCTGAAGTTTGCCAATGACCATCTTGATGATCCAGAGGAGTCATGGGAGAAAGTCTTGTGGTCAGATGAGACCAAAATAGAACTTTTTGGTCTCAACTCCATTCACCGTGTTTGGAGGAGGAAGAAGGAGGAGCATCATCCCAAGAACACCATACCTACAGTGAAGAACAGGGGGGTGGAAGCATCATGCTCTGGGGGTGTTTTTCTGCCCAGGGGACAGGACTGTATTAAGGAGAGGATGAACGGGGCTCTGTATTGTGAGATATTGGGCAAAAACCTCCTTACCTCAGAGCGTTGAAGATGGGTCGTGGCTGGGTCTTTCAGAATGACAATGACCCGAAGCACACAGCCAAGAAAACCAAGGAGTGGCTCCGTAAGAAGCATATCAAAGTTCTGGAGTGGCCTAGCCAGTCTCCAGACCTAAATCCAATATAGAATCTTTGGAGGGAGCAGAAACTCTGTGTTGCTCAGCGACAGCCCCGAACCCTGACAGATCTAGAGAAGATCTGTATGGAGGAATGGGCCAAAATCCCTGCTGCAGTGTGTAGAAACCAAGTGAAGAACTACAGGAACCCTTTGACCTCTGGAATTATTAACAAAGGCTTCTGTACCAAATATTAAAGTTGTTTAACTCAAGTGATCAAATACTTATTTGTCACAGTAATGTACAAATAATTTGTTATAAAAAGATCGTACAATGTGATTTCTGAATGTTTCTTCAGATTCTGTCTCTCACTGTGGAAATGCACCTATGATGAACATTTTAGACCCCTCCATGTTTTCTAAGAGGGAGAACTTGCTAAATTACAGGGTGATCAAACACTTATTGACCTCACTGTGTGTGCTCTGTTAGAAGCAGCAGTGCAGTCATAGTTGAACAGGAGGGACGGAAACCATGCTGGCAATGACTAAGTCGTAGGGCTGGGCGATATGGCCTAAAAGTAAAATCTGTATTATTATTTTTTAAATGGATTTCCAATCCCCCTCCACACACACACTTAAGGAAAGCAATAAGTACACATGGCAGACAACTTAAAGCAAATTTTGCTTTATTTAATCAAACGCAAGACAAATGTAACCCCCATTTCTGGGATGAATAATAAATAAATGAACACACTCTTGGAATCAAAGTTAAGTATAAGATATTTCTTCTTCTCACTCCCTTTTGACTTATGTTGTTTATATAATTTGTTTTATATAATTTTTGTCCAAAATAATGAGGTTACTTACTTACATAAAGTCCCAGCTGTGTTTAAGTCACACTTTGTAGTCTAGACTAAAAGGAGACAAACATTCACCTTGAGAGTAGCACCATTTTCTAAAGGATAAACAATACAGCACATATCTGGGGTCTAAGGTTTGAATTAAATTCAGAAACCCCGTCTTCTCCACAGAGAAGACGATGAAGCAGCAGGAGTCGCGGTCAAGAAGAATAACTCCTTCATTGACTTTTAATGCAAGTCTTTTGACATTTCACATCATCAATGAAGTGTTTTACTTTCTATCCCAAATGTGTCGTTTTCTTTAGCACAGCAGCAAAACCCTGTGCTGAATTTGCTATGGTGTCAATTCAGCACCTAATGTATTGCACATCAAAACCGTAAAACCGCAAAAAAAACCAAAGCTACGAATCATAATTCATAAATTGAGAACCAAATCCCACAATTTGTAACCAGCAAAAGATATAACCCAAAACACAATCATATTTCTCAGCTGCCGATTTTTTTTCTCACTATTCTGAAATCGTCATTTTCAACTTAACTGCTGCTGGCAATTACAATAAACTCTATTCTATTCTATCCAGACCAGGAGCAATGTGTAGTTCAGCACATTACCCAAGGACATTTTGACACATGAGCAGCCAAAGCGGGAACTAAACTGCTCTCCCTCTGCATCCCAGCCGGAACACAAATCTCTTCTCTTCAGTGCCGAATCGTCTAAAAGACATCAACAATGTGCATTTTTTTTATCTTATGTTCTCCCCGTGTATGCATGGGTTTTCTCCGGGATCTCCGGCTTCCTCCCACCGTCCAAAAACATGCTTCATAGGTTGATTGGCAACTCTAAATTGTCCATAGGTGTGAATGTGAGAGCGAATGGATGTGTGATTGAGGATATTTTACCCTGCGACAGACTGGCGACCAGTCCAGGGCATCCCTTGCCTACGCCCAAGTGGCCGGGATAGGCTCCGGCAACCCCGTGACCCCGAAAGGGAATAAACGGTAAAGAAGATGAATGAATGAATGATACCTCCGTTTCTGTGGAGACTTTGCACCGTAAACCGTGAATCATCCTAGAGTACTCAGCTAGGTGTCTCTCATACTTCCCTACACAGCTATCTTGTTTTCATAATCTTGTAATAATGTATTGAGTTTTTATGTGTATTTTGTCCATTTTTTATATGTTTTACATGTAAAACATCCTGTTTTATCCCGCATATGTTCATTTAAGCCAGCAACATTTTTATAAAGCCTGTTTCTCATTGTACTTTGCAGAGTAATTCGATTGCAAAAATAAGTGGCATCCCCCAAGCCCTTACAGCCTATCTTAATGAAGACCCTGCCAAGCTAGTGTATAAGTATAAAGGAAGTTATTTTATGCCTTTTTTTTTGTACATGAACAGCACTTTTATACTAATACACTTACTGTAGAGATGGTATTATGGTAACCTGTTACGACCCCTGGTAGTTGTCTGCTTGTCTCGTGTGTGCATGTGTGTATGCATATGTGTTCTCAGCTCCTGTAGAAGTCCAGCTTCTGCACAGCTGCTGACTCCGCCCCTCTGCAGAGCTGATTGAGGCTGCTACTTATCGCCTGGCTTGGAGGGAAGCTTAAAAGCTCCGAGGATCCCCTGCTCCAGGGGCGGCTGCATTCCTGAGTGGGAATTCGTTCTTCAGCCTGCCCCTGCTGTCTGCCTGGCCTTAGCTTGTGAAGCTTCTGGTTTCCCCCTTAGTTTGATTCTGGTTTTGTCCTTTTGTTACATTTACTCTTGTGGTCTTTTGTTTGCATTTTGAGTAATTTGGCACCTTGCTTTAAAGCCTGAGAATTTAAGTTATCCCATTGTTTATTGTACCTTTAGTGTTGAGTTGATTATATCTCTTTTAGTCCCCTATGACTGTTATTTGTCACTGAATAAACGGCTGTGTGGCCAACTTTAACCCCGCCCGGTTATCATAATTTTCTTTATGTTACACATTTCTCCCTCCTCTCTGAAGAGGGACGTAACATAACCTGAGATTTGGAACATGGTCAAAGCTCTCTTGGCTTTTCAATGCATGTACAAGTATTCATTTTGTAGCTGAATCAGTTACGGTGAGTTGTACCCAGCTCAGTGGTCTTGTGGTAGAGTGTCCACCCTGTAACTGGAAGGTCGTGAGTTCAAATCCAGGCTGAGTCATACCAAAGACTCTAAAATGGGACCCAATGCGTCCCTGCTAGACTAAGCCCAGAGCGCTTCTGTGTCTGCGGCCGACCGCTTCCCCAGGGGAAGCAATGCGGAGAACAAACAATGTTCCAGCTAGAACTTTAAATGTATGTTTTATGAGCTATGTGTATTTAGTTGATACTGTACGATTATGGAATTTTTCTGTTCCATCAGATTCTGAATTTTATCAATCTTTTAATATTCATTCTGAAATTTCAAAGCTTTGAATTTTCTTTCTGATTTTTTTCCAAAATATTGTTTTTATCTTTAATATTTCAGTGTTTTTTTTTAAATTTCAAGAAAGGTGACATGTTTTTGTGACCAGTAAAACTATGTAAATGAGGAGAGAATCAGGAGATATAAAGCAATTTCTGCTACCATATTGGGCTCCAATAGAACATAGCAAACGCTGACGTTACGTTGGTGTCACGATGTGATTGGCTGGATATCAAGGTGTTCTCAGAGTGATTAGTTGTTTTGGTGAGACAGCCGTGTCACTGGGACGAAGGTGCATTTTTAACCTCCGAATTTGTTTCATCGAATTTGTGGACCATCGAAATTTTGAGTCTCGAAATTAAAAACACTGAAATATTAAAGATAGAAAATACAATTTCAGGGCGTAAAATTTTTCTGTTTTTAAATTCAAAGGTTTAAAAAAAAAATCAGAAAGAAAATTCAAAGCTTTAAAAATTCATAAAGAATATTAAAAGATTGAAAAAAAAATCAGAATCTGATGGAATTAAAAACTTCCTCATACGATTTGTTGTTTTAAAAACATTTTATTAAAGCATACTTTTCACTGTTTGTATGTTTTTTAGAGCGAGAACCCTGACGAAACAGGTGCAGATCTGGAACAGATCATGATGGGAATCTATGTGATCAAACATCCGGTGGAGATGCTGCTCAGTAACCAGAGGACATGGGGATCAACGTTGAAGGTGTTGCAGTCCTACATGAACTCAAAGATGCTCATGCACCACCGTTTGGCCTCGTGCACGACCTTAACCTGAGCTACCCTCCTGACCCAGGGCTCCAGACTGCGACCATTTGGTCGCATTTTGCGACCAAAATTTGAGAGTGTGTGATTGAATTTTACATCCAGTCGCACCAGTAAATTTGCCTCCCCCACCCTCCATATTTTTTTATACATTAAACGTGGAAGGGGCACGTCAATGATCAATGAAATAATGAGACGCCAGCGCACACGCACGCAGGCAGACACACACACTCGCGCACACACTCATGAAATGCGAGCACACACTTGCGTGATGCCCGTCTGTGAGGCGGCCACTGCGTGTGAGAAGCATAGGGAAAGCCACTGTAAGTGGCTAAAATGCGTGGAGGGGGAGGGGCCTAGAGATAATTGAGCGCGTGTAAACATCTGTGGGAAGGAAACGGAGACAAAAATCATCACAACCTGATATGTGCGTCTGAGCTATGAGTAAGTTCGCTCGTAATTTTCTACATACATGCAGTCCATGCTGAACTTTTCTCTGGGTCACACAGACCCGGAGGAAGGTTAAGTTTAGGTTACGGTGGCGCATCGATTTCGGCACGTCTGTTACGGCAGCACACCGCTCCGCGGGAGTCGGGTCAGCTGAGGAGAATAAATGTCCCACACCTACATGCGTGACAGCTAACGGGGCTTGAACTTTAAACACGCTCGAGCAAAAACAACATTAATTTTAGACACACTGAAAAATGCAACGATAGACGTGCTTGACATGAACCGGCACCTCGCCTGGATCGTTGGGGAGACCGGGGGGGGGGGGATGAAGGCGAATCTGCAGCAAGACTGAAGGAGGACAGGAAATTGGAGTTGTCCTTAACATTCAATTTAGTTTTAATGTTCCTCTCCCCCTTAGTGTGATCTGTGTTATTATATATTTTATGATTATTTTAATGTTTTGTAATGTATTTTTATTGAATTGGTATTTTAAATTATTTTAATTAATCACTAAACTACAAAAGGGAGCCAGTTTAGCTCGGGCTGGTTTGCGGCGCCTTCCATCCGTGAAACCTGGGTTCGACTCCGGGCTGCTCCCTGTTCCCTTCTCTACCTCTGCCGGTTCCAAGCCCGGTTTGAGAAGGTTGCGTCAGGAAGGGCATCCGGCGTAAAACATTGCCAAATTTACCATGCGACTTGTTCGCTGTGGCGACCCCTGATGGGAGAAGCCGAAAGTGGAAGAAGAAGAATCACTAAACTACAAAAACCCATCAGGACACATGTCCCATAATGCATTGTTTTGTAGTCTGTAGGGCAGCTTTCAGTCAGTTCAGGGCTAAATTTCCAGCTGTGTCCGGGTAGGTTTGCCCCTTGCTCCCATCCCTTTCTCGCGATATTTTTGTGATGATTGACAGGTGATGTTGGAGCAAAATCAAAAATATATGTCTCACACCAGGTGATCTGCGCAGCGTTGAGTTCACCTGGGTGATCTCAAACACGCTTATTGTGCATCTTGGCTGCACCTATTTGGTGTCACAAAGATAATTTTCCATCTGTTTTTTTTACTATTTGTACTGTCATGACAGCGATGCTGCTGTCAGTTTACCTTCTTGTTGCATCTTCAAAAGTGCAGAATAAAATGTGACACTGAATTAGAAACAGCACATTGTAATTTCTGCATCTATTATTAAAGTATTTATTAGTAATACAGTGGAAATTAGTAGATTTGGTTAGCATGTTGATTTAAGGTATGCGCCCCTAAATTTTCTGGTTGTGCCACTAAAATTTTCAGTTAGGGGCCACAGTGCTCCTAGTGAAAAAAGTTAGTCTGGAGCCCTGTGACCCCAACTACACTTTTGAATATATTCAAAAGGTCCTCATGGAGCTGGAGTCACGTCAGCTTATAACTACAGTCCAGATGTTGAAGAACCAGCTGCTGGACAAATGTCCTACACACAGTGTTTGTTGCCCGGGACATTGGTCATTGTGGCTGGAGATTTTGGCATTTTCCTAAAACCTTTTATGTTGCTTTCGGCCAATTGGCTGTACCTGTTAACTACTTTATATACAGTTTTTTATGGAAAAGCCTGTTTTGATGATGTTGTGGTCAAACTCTAGATGGTGCTGTTAAGAATAATTTTGTTGCTGTTACCCCATTGGTCATTGTGCATGAACATTGGGGCATTTTCTGGCATGACCAGTTAACTGTTTTGTAAACTATTTTTTAAGGAAAAGACAATTTTGCTTGTTGGCAATCTAAATAAAAGGGATATTATGACTAATTTTGTCCATTTTCTTTTCTCCCTTCCATCTTACAAGCTTTATAAATATACTGGTAGGTATTTTTTTTAGGAAAAAGTAAAGTCAATAAAGTTCAACTTGACTGCACTGCTGAGTTATTCTTACTCAATAACATTGTATAGCCTTAATGTATATTCATTATATTGGCTGTAACACAAGTTTAATGTGAATGTTGTATATAAAAACAAAGCAATCCATCTAAGTAGCACCAACTTAAAGCGCTGTACATAACTGAAATGAGTAAATTGGAAGTAAACGATTGTATTAATACCTACTTGACAGACTTACGTGGAACCACTTGACATAACATCTTTAAGTAAAGCGAACAGCTTTTTTTAGTGTATGGCACAATTTTAATTTTTAAAACAAGTATTCCACTTTCAATAAAAGCAAAATATGTATATATTTCAGGTAAGAGTTCCTATCTTTTCTTAAAAAACGTAATATCATAAAAACGTTATCATAAACATGGATACAAAGTAGTTTTAAATAGAAGCAGGATCATTGTAGTGCTCATTGTAATCTTCATCATCATGCGTTTGTGGCTTTTACTGTCGCAATAGGCATAACAGACACGCATGCGCACCCACACTTTCAAAAGTTCCCCGTTACCAGCAAGTGAGACTAGTAAAAGTACACGACGCTGAAGTTGGCTTCCGATTCACAGCTTCCGATTCGCGAGGGCACTAAAGAAACATTCCGCTGCAGTTTTCGCACTAAGAATACCCTAAAACCGGGTCCTGTTCAAAAACCGCTGGACCTGGACTGCTCAAACCTGGATTAAATTATGCATTAGATACTAAAGAACACATTAAACACGGTTTCTGATTTGTGAAACCTTCCTCTGATTTGTGAAAATCTGAAATAGATTGATTTTTAATCGCATTTTACGCACTAAGTCCACTTCAGGCCGGGTCCTGTTCAAACACCGCTGTGGGAAATAGTATCATTTCATCGAATTTTATGCAATTTAAGGATAATGGGGACAAGGGAAGGACAACTTTAAGGAAAACACCATAACAGGAACTTTAAAGTAAATCAGAAAACAAACCAAGAAATATTGCACAAAAAAACAAAACTTAAGTCAGGGGTACATGCTAACCATGACCATAACTATCTGTCCAATCTGACATCTGTTTCCCAGTTTCTTTCGTATGTTGAGATTTTGAGACTCAGTGCGTAAAATGCTATAAAAATCAACCTATTTCACATTTTCACAAATCAGAGGAAGGTTTCACAAATCAGAAAGTGTTTATTGTGTTCATTGCTATCTTAATTATAATTTAATCCTGGTTTGAGCAGTCCAGGTCCTGAGGTTTTGGAACAGGACCTAGTCTAAGGTGGACTCTGGGCGTAAAATGCGATAAACATCAATCTATTTCAGATTTTCACAAATCAGAGGAAGGTTTCACAAATCAGAAACTATATTTAATGTGTTCTTTAGTATCTAATGTATAATTTAATCCAGGTTTGAGCAGTCCAGGTCCTGAGGTTTTGGAACAGGACCTAGTCTAAGGTGGACTCTGGGCGTAAAATGCGATAAACATCAATCTATTTCAGATTTTCACAAATCAGAGGAAGGTTTCACAAATCAGAAACTATATTTAATGTGTTCTTTAGTATCTAATGTATAATTTAATCCAGGTTTGAGCAGTCCAGGTCCAGCGGTTTTTGAACAGGACCCGGTTTTGGGTGATCTAATGCGAAAAATGCAGCGGAATGTTTCTTTAGTGCCTTCGCGAATCGGACGCTGTGAATCGGAAGCCAACTTCAGCGTCGTTAAAAGTACTTAAATTAAACAATAGGTTTAACCTCGATTGGAAATAATAGTGTAAATTCCATCGCAGGGTTTTGTCCCATGTGCCGAAAATTCTCATTTCTGTGCACGGACTGACCTCACTTCCTGTCTGTTCTAGCGACTCCAGACAAACTACTCCGTTCTCTAGGAGCATAAGCGGTAAGTGCGCGGTTATTTCAGACACACGTGTTGTAATGATGCTCTGCAACAGCACAGGGAAACGCCGCGCGCACGCGCAGCAAGTGGATACTGACCCACGGATCCCGGCACTGTACGTCATCGTCTTCCATGGGGTCATGGTGCTGGCGTGGCCCCCGTGAGTGCAGATGGACAGCAGGTAGGTCATGCCGTAGGTGCTGGCCTTGTTGTCGCTTTTCCTGCGGCCTGGGTGCTGGCTGTGAGGGGGGGGACCCCGAAGACGCCTCGCGCAGACCTGCTGTGGATGTAACGTTTGATGCTCCTGTGGGAGGTGGTGCAGGTTCCCGTTACTTTCCACGCCGTCGTTTAAACCGAAAAGCATATTGGCGCCTCCGACGTTTTGATTCAAGTTTCCAGACACGTTTGCACCGATAGTCCTCTCGGGTAAACAGCTGGAAGCGAACACATCCGTCCCGGACTCCTGGGAAGACGACGAAGAGACGGAACCCGCCTTCTGGAGCACAGTGTTCTCCTCAGCTGGATGATCGGAGGTCCGCGTGGAGGAGTCCTTACAGGAGGCATTAATGCCGTTGGTGAAGCCGTGATGGCCGCCGCTCCGGCCGGCTGTAGCAGCACCGTCGCCGCTGCTCTTGCTCGGTGCACCGTTCTTCTCGGCGGCCGCCGCAGCGTAGTTCACGCACTGGTTGTGGTTTTGGTTGTGGAACTGCACCGGAGCGGAGAGCGTCCGGCCTCCCTGAGAGGTCTCCCACACGTACATCCATAAGGTGTTCGCAGGTCCTTTCTGTTCGGGCTGAATCCAAGCCACCCTCGGATCCATTCAACTCGTCTCTCCAGTAACCCCCCCTAACAAATACCTGGCGCTAGCGTTCCCGTCGTTGTTTACCGGACCTTAAACAGCCGTCACGCACACTGACAAGACTTACAAGAAGCGACGAATGTCACGACTAACTGCTTTAGGAGCATCGATATAGCAGCTCCTACAAACCGCTAGCTGTGGAAGTGTTAGCTGTTCCTACGGGAATTCAATATGGCGTTTTCTCTTCAAATCTCTGCGCCTGCGCCCTCCTGGCGCTGTCTGAGGGGATAGCCGCCGCGCCCCCTGCTGACTGCCCCCGTACATTGCACCTCAGGGCTGTTAAGAAAAAGCACACAATGTACGTTTGAGTTTTCACTCCCGGTTTATGAACAAACAGAATACAAGACTCCGTATGGACTGTAAATAGTAAAAAAAAAAAAGAAAACACCTCTTGAGCATAGCTAACACACTCTTCTACTGTCAAGTTCATAGGTTTCCTTCACTTGCGGGAATGACGCGGGTAAGTGGGTTAACGCGGGATCCCCCATTTGTCCGCAGCTGCGCAGACTATGCTGCACTAGTGGCGCGAGACAGGTTTCATCTCTTTGGAGCAGGCGGTTTGGGAGCTATTAAAAATATTGACCAGATTTCATATGCAAACCTGTGGAATTTTAATATAAAAATTAATATAGAATTTTTGTATGGTGTATGCTGGAGCCATAATTTGGCATATATTTGCAATCATAAGGTTACATGGTTTGAAAGCTATTTTAAAAAAAAAACAGAGTCTTTAATTCAAACAAATTTTCTTATAAGATATTGATATCTATCATTGCAAAAATAAATACGATTATTTAAACACAACATGAGGAAATGTTTTATAGTAATTTATTTTTTTTGCAAAGCATTTAGTCTTGGGTTTGATCTAAAATCTTCTCCATCTCATGCACTTGTTAATTTGTTGACGGTCCTTAAGAGACCTCGCTGGAGATCTGCGCTGAATGTCTGTCAAATATCCAACCTAAAACTAACTTTACCGCAGTGTGGGGCGGGGAAAACTGTATCGGCTACAATAACGTAATATTTTTTGATATTGCACATTTGGACTATAGACATTTATAAGATATATACTCTGACTTATAATGATTTGGAAGTGGTTGTTCTTTCTGAATACGCAATAAGAGAAAATATGTCTAAATGTTACTTGCACCTTAAAAGCTTTACATATATGTGAATAGGAATATGTGAAACACGAATATGCGGGGAAACACTAGCTGTGGTTACATGTGCAAAATGTTTTTTATTGGATCAAAGATCGGATTATAACAAGCTAGCTAGCTTAACATGTCTCTTTCGGTTATAACAAACACTTACACACCCCACACTTTCGATCTGAATAAATCATTTTTACACGCGCAGAACTATCTAAAATACAGGAAACGGCCGTTGAAGAACAAATATCTAGTTCCGTTGTAAACAAACAAAGGTGCGGCATAGAGCGAGTTGATCTTCTAAACGTGCTTTTATTATTGTTATGACTTGTGTTAAGGGGCTGTTCACTCGGAAGAAGGGTTAGGATCAGGCTAATACATGTTAACATTTCCCACGGCACACTGGTTGAAAAACACTGCCTCAGAGCAATGCTGCTTAACACACCATAATTGGCCTATTCTGCCAAAGTGTTCTGGTGCTTCCTCTATAAGTCAACCCATTCTTCCATTTTACTTTTGTTTATCCCCCTTAAACTACACAAAACTTGTTTTCTTGTTCACTTCCATCTTTTCCAAGTGACTGAGAACATACCCAGGTAAATGTTGGTCACTGACATAAAGAGATTAAGACATTTCAAATGCTTTGATGCTCACATGTTATACGGATCTGATTCATTATCTTTAGTTGTGTCAGAAAGTTATATTGTCCAAAAGAACTCTTGTATTTGTAGTCCAAGTAGTCCACTACTTCTTCTATCGTCCTAAAAAGCCAATTTCACTGTTCTTAATGTGTGGTAAAATGCTATTTACTAAATTCTTTAATTGAGGTACTGTAAACTTTTAATTGACAGTTTACGCAACGTTGGTGAATTTGGTACATTGAATTGATGTTTCCATGTATTAAAATGGTGTGCGTAAAAAAACAAAAGAAGTTCAGAGTTTTTGTTTTATTGTACATGATATACAAATTTAAAAAGTGAAAAGTAGAAAGTTTATTTATTAAACATGGTAAGAGTTCATTAAAACGAATTAAATGTGCCAGCGTGTTCATAAATACACACAGATGAGAGGCACTTTACACTGCTGTTTAATGTGGTATTCCTTTCTTCAGACTTTACAGTATGGAAGCGATTCTGTAGCATAATTAAAAATAGTCAAAACCAGAAATGCTTTTTCATTTTCAAAATGTAACTGCATTTTTTGACTCAAAATTAAAATGAAAAATCAATACTTCAAAATGCTTTTTCATTTTCTACTTAAAAACCGCTTATTCTGTCTCATAATTAAAATGAAAATGCAAAGAGGGGATTGCATTTGCATTTTTAACATCCACCCTGCGAATAATGTCGCATAATTCAATTCCACTTAGCATCTCTAGAGGGGAGGCGGGGCGATAACGTCAGTGCTTCTCCGTGTGTCCGGCTGCTAAGAGACACAGACATACAAGGAGCAGTGAAGCTTTGTGTTAGCGGCAGGGTAGAGGGCTTTGTGACGTTTGTGGACTCCTGATGATATTACACAGCTTCTCTGGACTACCTAGCAGCATTTCCGCCTTCATTTTGAAAATAAAAAAGCATTTCTGGTTTTGACTTTTATTTTTAATTATGCTACACAATCGCTTCCATATTACCGCATCAACATTGTAGAACTAGCAAACAAAAGTAATGATTAACTATGACACACGAATTGCACACATTTAAACAAAATAATGCACAAAAGAATACACATACATACCACTTTGGCCTGCTAATGAACCAACCGCTGTACTAAACACATCAAAGCTTCTTAAATGCTTTCTTTTTACTGTCTGTCGTGCTGACTTCGCCTGTGCCGTTCTAGTAGAAAACAGGAAGTGCTTCTTACAATCTTTAGCTGAACTCAGATCATCTAAACATTTAAATACTCTTCACATTAGTCCAATACTCTTAATATTATTGCTCCATCAGCTCCATTAATGTGGTTTATACCATGGTCCGGGTGAATACTCAATTCTGATTGGCTGCTGGGCGTGCATTAAAACCTGATAACTGCACTGTGAAAAAAGAAGTTCCGGTCACCTAGCTTAAATGTTTTGTATCACTGCGCTGGCTCGTTTAAAACAACCTTTTTGTTTCATCATGGACAAAAACAAGCGGTAAGAGGTGAACTTTCTCTCTAAACTGATGCTTTTTTCAACCCATCGGAAAGATCAGCATATATATATTGCCGAATCTTGACTGCAGCGGTGGTGCAGCGCGATAGTCCGCTTTTTGTGAGAAAAGTGATCCAAATCGGAAAAAAAACAAGAATAAGGACTAAAAACTGGTTAATATGTGTTGCTTTTGTAAATGACCATGGTATAAGCGGGTTAATGGCCTTCGAAGTGTGCGTTATTACTTTTTAACGCACTTTGTGTCGCTTCGCGTCTGACGGTTCTGGCTTCCACGGCGTGCGTTAAAAAGTAATAACGCACACTTGGTTGGCCATTAACCCCTTACATGAAGTGTAGAAAATACAAATATTTAAACATACAAATTAAAGAAAAAACAATATAAAACATTTTCAGTAGCACTATGGCTAAATAAATAACTGTATTCGCATATCAACCGCTACACCAGTTCTTCTCAAATAGTGGGGCACGCCCCCGGTGCAATGCCAGGGCAGGCGCACTAGTAGCGGTTTTAGGCGCAGGCAATACGGGCAATTGCCCGGGGCGCAAATTTGATGGGTTGCGGTGGCGACAGCGTCTATGTGCTTGGAGAAATAAATCTGCGCCACTATTAGTTTCCCATTATCTGTTATTTCACAGATTTTGTAACAGCCTGAAACTGTGAATTATCGTCCGTGCAGCTGCTCGCTCCTGTCTTTGAGAGAGAAGGAAAAGAGGAGGGTAGTGGGCTCAGGCTGCAAGGTGGAACGGCGCATGGAGCACTGCCTCGATTACGCAACACCGAGATCATCACGTGCCTTTAGATGACTTAGCTCATGCTAATAATGTCATTCTTTATGAACTATTGCAGACATTTTGATGATGTGTCTTTTTCCATAAATGTATTCTTTGTCTGCCTGTCCTTTAGTTGGTGTCAGTATGACATAAAGACAGCAGGTAATGCAGGAAAACAGCTGCACTGTATATCATAAATAAATTATCATTTAGAAAAAAAATCAGCTCAATGTTTTTTTTATTTCTTCAGACAAAAAAATGTTAAATATATTGGTGCTGCTGTGTTAATGTTTCAGACTAATTTACAATTAATAGTATTTATTAATTTAATTATTTTTCTCAGCATCAAATGGTTCAGTTGGTCAAAATGTTTCTAGTTGAAATAATGACAGATTTTTTATTTCAGGCACTTTAAGCTTCTTTTCTGTTTTAGACTACAACAGGGTTTCTGTGGCAAAATAAAGTTAATATTTATTGAAAGTAGATTTATATTGCTTTTTTCTTTTGTTAATGTTAAAAGATACATTTTTAGGTATACTTACACAACTTTTATAGATACTTATCTTATTTATAGTCACCACGGCGAGTGGGTGGGGGTGTGAAACATTTTCATTTTCCGAGAGGGGCCTTTCAAAAAAATAATTGAGAAGCACTGCGCTACACTAAATTTTTGTTTTACTTAGGGTAGGATTAAAACGTTAACACCAAAAAGAGTTCAAATAACTCTGAATGTTGACGTGACCCTTGTGCTATCCTAGGCACTTTAACATTGGGAGTCGGGTCATCTAGACCCACTAGACAGTGCTCTGAACCTTTTTTTTTCAATGATTCGTGATCTTCACTGGTGTCCATGGATTAGATGAACTCTTTCCACCTTTATCCACCTTTGTCATGGTAGGGTGAACACGTCAATGGAAGGGGGGGTCATCTAAGATAGCAAAAGGGTTAAAAAAACAACTTTAGCATGAGCTACTGAACTCACATGGATTTTATTCCAAACACTACTACACTTTTGATCCAGATACCAGCCCAGACAAGGAAAATAAAGACATACATGGATTTATTTGTCTGACAGCGTATGATGCGTTAGAATGGCGCGGAGCAGGGAGACTTTGGCCCACCCATGCCAGTTGCTGCATCACAAACGAGCTTTTTCAAACCTTGGGTTTGCTCCTGATTCAACACGATTTGAATAAAGAAATACTCAGAAACATCATTTTTATGTTAAATTATTTTATTTCTCCATTCTGTGAAAAATTCTACAAGAACATGTTAAAAACACCAAAAACAGGATTGGAATGGGTCTTTAAATAAAGTTAAAGAGCAAGCATAAGTCAGTGCCTCCTCCCACCTCCAGGCCATCACTGGGGTTTTCACATCAGAAAAGGGATCAGGGCCTTCCTGTTTTTAGGATAGTCTTCAAATTTGGATAGGTACCATCTGAAAGAAGGAGCATTGACAGACATTTTACAGGCTATTTCCAAACCTTTTATGGCTGAGAGAGAGAGTTGACATTCTTACTTGTGGTGAGCCACTGCTCTACTGGTGAGGACCACTGTGGTGAAGACGGCAAAAGCTGCGCTCTGAACAGAGCATCCAGCCAGAGCGAAGCCCACCCACTCTGTTATTTCTCCTAAGAAGTTGGCCCCAGAAATGTACTCGAACATCCCTCCTATGGTGTGAAGGAAACTGTCAAACACTTGTTTACTTTTCATCATCATCTCTCACGTGGAGATGGAAGATTCTTTACTCTCTGTTCTCAACATCACTGCTGTGTTTGTCCTTCAGAAAAACATTTTACACCTTCAGTGGAAGTTCACTGGGTCATTCTTGGGACTACCATTAACAGTTTGTTTAACCTGTTGACACTACAGATTGTCTCTATACATAAAAACTAATCAAGAAAAGAGGACCACAAAGATGAGGTTTCAAGGCTCTAAATTCAAACCTGACGTTCGATGCGACAGTATAGAACAGAGCCGATCAGACAAAGAAATCACTAAAAGACCAGGTCTAAATCACGAGTCCGTTCCAACCCTGAAGTGGTTCTCCCAAAGTCCCAGAAGTTACATGAAACCAGTTCTCAAGTCTCTGCTCCACAAACAGAATGTGATTTAGCCTGAAAATGGTTCAGTTAATCGCTGGGAACCACAGATTTGTGGGATGCTGCCTCTAAAAACCTTTTTTTTTCCACAAAATACACAACTCAGAAAAACACTAAGCAACATTTGAAATAGCTAGCAGGCAGAAACGGATGTGAATGGTAGAGCTGCCTAAACCCATGAGACTGTTTGATGTCATTTGCTTTTTTAAGCCAAACTTTTGTGGTTTTGAAACTAAAATGATCAGAAGTTCCAAAAATACGACAAGCCTGAGCTTTTCTGCACAACATTTCTGAAAAGAGAATGAAGACAAGTGCTAAACTGTACCTCTGGGGATCTTGTAACCAGTCTCACCAGGCTTTCTCAGGTTTCTCAGGATGTGGTCAGAATGCAAGTTCAACAGCCAGCCGACCAGCCACAGAACAGACCCTGTACACAAACAAAGATGCTCTGGTCTTAGCAATAAACCCAAGACATGACATTAAACTTCCTGAAAAGAATAACAAACACATTTCAGACTTTTCTGAACAACACTTGAGCTTTTCTTCTGAAAGCATCAGAGACGGCTTCAGATGGCTGTTCCACTCCGACAGGTTATGAGTATCAAATCAAACGTAAAGTACGTCTTTCAGTAGATAGGGGTTTTTGTTCTGATGCTGTCTTGACTGCTGACAGTGAGGTTATGAACAAAAGAGCCATAGTGTGGCTAAACTGAATCCGTTACCAAAGAGGGTGTGGAGACTGACCCTAAAGTCGTATTGGATGCATCTAGTTGTCCATATAGAAATGTTCTGGAGGCAAAGCCCTATATTCCTAACCCACAGTCAAAATTTGCCCCAAAATGATTGGACTGGATCCCACATCTGTGACAAACAGACTCTGAGGTAGTCTAGTGCAGTGTTTTTCAACCAGTGTGCCGCGGCACACTAGTGTGCCGTGGGAGATGGCCAAGTGTGCCGTGGGAAATTGCCCTCATTAACTGATCTAAAAACAATTACCATCTCCAGGATTTTAGCTCTTTGTTCATCCAAACAGGCCCTGATAAAACACTGAGGAGTTAGGAATATAAAAGATCGTAAAATACCTTTTCTTTGCGTTTATTTTATTTTATTAAAGACATTTTGATAAGAATGACGTACCGCGATTCAGCTGCACCTTCGGCTGTATTTTGGAAAAGTCCCGTCCCTTTAACTGTCTCCACCAATCATTCTTGGGGAGCTTAATCACATGTCATCGGTCTGACCAATCAGAAGTGTTTAAAGTCTTCACTTCCTTGTCCCGATTTAGCTCGTAAAGTCGCTCAGTTCTAACAGAAATACCAGCTAAAGCTCGTCTTTAGCGGTGTAGCTTTCCACAGAATCCGGTATCAGACCGTGGAACAAGTGAACAAAACAATGAAGCTCCGAAAACCGATCTTCGGCCGTTTTATGCACTACATTTCCCATGATGCATTGGGTTGTGAGAGTGACAGCGCAAAAGGAGATCTGTTGTTAAACGTCTTGAAACTAACGAACACACAAACTGTTTTTAAATCTTCTAACTTAACTTTTGTTGCATCTTTTAGAAAAAAAAACAGCTGCAGTTTCCAGCTTTTTCTGTAACAGTTATCTCAAAAATGCATGTGAGATTGTGCAGGGGCTGTAGATCAATACAGACTATGAGTTTCTCCTTTTTTTTTAATTTTTGGATTCTGGTGTGCCGCGGGATTTTTTTTAAGGTTAAAGTGTGCCGTGGCTCAGAAAAGGTTGAAAAACACTGGTCTAGTGTTGCCTCCAAAGTCCACAGAAAACATGTTTTGAAATGTTTTCTTCCTTTTCCTGTAAACCACGGCCAAGCTATAGAGCAGTGTTTTTCAACCAGTGTGCTGTGAGAGATGGTCAGGTGTGCCGCAGGAAACTATTTATTTTCACTGATCTAAAAACATTTATCATCATCAGAATATCAGCTCTGACTTAATCAAAATAGGCGTAGGTTTCACACTGACTAGTTTGCTGACAGCTCATCAAAATAAATGCATTACCACTGGCTGCAGTGTGCAGACCGAGGCGGGGCTCAAAGGGTGTGTGTACTAAGGGTTCCAGTTAAAATTGGCGGGTAGGGCACTGAGGGGACATCTCCTGATTACTCACAGTGACGTCCCCTCACCCTCCCCACCAAGGGGCCCTAAATGTCTAAGGTGCAGTTAAAATTGGGGGATAGCATCTTACCTAAGTCACCTAAGTAAGTCTGCACAGGAGGACATTTTCAGACTAATCCATAACCACATCTCTCTTTTTTCAGATAATCCGTCCCGTACTTCTGCAATATCCCATGACATTGATGTTGGTGAACATTTTCCGATCAAACAACATGCCTATCATGTTAACCCCACCAAACGTGCACTGCTCCAACAGGAAGTTAAATACCTGTTGAAGAACAGATTAGCTATAACTAGTTCCAGTTCCTGGAGTTCTCCCTGTCTGCTTGTACCCAAGCCTGACAAAACCGTTCGATTTTGCACAGATTTCAGAAAGGTGAATCAAATCACAAAACCAGACTTAACCTGGAAAGAACATTTAAAACATTTGACTGGTGTTTTTGAACAGCTAAGTAGAGCTTCACTCACCTTGAACTTAGCCAAATGTGATTTTGGTAAAGCTACTGTAACCTACTTGGGGAAAGAAGTAGGTCAGGGTCAAATTCGTCCTCAGACTGCAAAAGTTCAGGCTATCCTCGATTTTCCAGCTTCTCAAAACCACAAAGAACTCTGACGTTTCTTAGGAATGGCGGGGTACTACAGAGGTTTCTGCAGTAACTTTGCAGATGTTGTGGCTCCCGTAACAAGCCAGACTAGTGTCCTAAATCTCACCTGAATGCCAGAATGCATTTAACTCTGTCAAAGCTCTTCTTTGCAGTGCCCCTGTCCTGGCTGCTCCTGATTTTGAGCGTCCCTTCAAGTTAGAAGTCGATGCCAGTGATTGTGGTGCTGGGGCAGTTCTGCTGCAGGAAGATGAACGTGGTGTTGAGCATCCCCTTTGTTATTTTTCAAAGAAGTTTATCATTCATCAAATACCGTACAGTACAATTGAGAAAGAAGCTCTTTCTTTGTTGCCGGCACTCCAGCACTTTTAAGTTTACATTGGTTCTAATTCCCATCCGATTACAGTTTACACTGACCACAACCCTCTAGTTTTTTTGAACAGGATGCAAAACTCGAACCAGAGACTAATGAGATGGTCACTGATGGTTCAGGATTTCAATATTGATATTAAACACAAAAAGGGAGCTGAGAATTTGGTAGCGGATGCTCTTTCGCGCAGCATCCACTCAGCCTAAGCGATGGCTTCTGGGGGGGCAGAAGTTTTCTCTTAGGTTGGGGGGTGTTATGGCTGTGGCCGTACTATTGTTTTGTTTGTATGTTTGGAATGTTTTTCTGTATGTTTTCTTTTGGGAGGGTCTGTCTTTCCTTTTCTTTTCCCTCCTCTATAGTGCCAATTAGATTCCACTGTGTCCGGACCACCTGATTGGCTGAGGACTTCCCAGCGGCAGTTTTAAAAACTGCCACCTCATCTGTTGAAGCCCCTCCCCCTCCAGCTTGCAGCAGCAGAGCATTAGAACAAACATTCGCCGCGTTTACATGGGCAAAAGTAATCGGAATGAACGTCTGATCGGAAAGAAAATGTGTCATGTAAACGCCCCGTTCGGAATACTCTGCCCCGATCAGACTCATTCGGATCAGAATTTCTTTCCGATCGAGATAGGTGGGTTATACCGATCGTTTATCCGATCGTGGAGCATGTAAACGGTCATTCCGATCGTGTGTCACTACTGCTCTGGTTTACGTCACGCATAGACGGTGTTTGGCTGTGAGAAAGCTCATACAGGACCGTCCAGCTCTGCGGACGCCCCGTGAAAAGCGCCGCTCCGCTCTCGCCCCGCTGGCTCTCCCCTCTCTTACACCCCTTACGAAGGGAATGGGGGGAAGGGGCGCTTCGTACCCCCCGACGCTCACTCGGTCCACTGGCACCCGAGTGAACAGAGGAGCTGGATTAATAATTTTGTGTCCGAGGGGGGAGGATGCTTTGTTACGTGTGCGTTTTTTTATGTGTGGGAGAATCCAGACTGCGAGCTGCGCCGCCGCTCTGGGTTAGCGGCTGCAGGACTCAGGAGGAACGGTGTTCGAACAGACTGAGCTCCGGCCGCTAGCTCAGAGTGGCTTTGGTTGGGGCGGTCTGTGTGAACTTTTCAGAGCAGAAATCAGAGCAGAAATAAATGTCGCGGGGTTTCACGTGGATTTGTGTTTCCAGTTGTGTCCCGACAAAATAAAGGCTGCTGTTATTTCCAGACATTTATGTGCGCTAATATGCAGATTGCTGCGTTTGTCGCACGGTCCTGGATTCTCGTGTCCATCAAGGCTAACGTTGTTAGCCCGTGTTAGCCTGTCCTCAGCCTTCTTCCAGCTGTTTCATTCACAAAACAGCACTGACCACACAGATTAAATATAACGATGAGCGAACAGGCGCTTCATAATATTCATGACATTAATAAAAGCACGTTTGAAAGGTCGTCTCGTATTACGGAGCTGCAGCACATGCTGTCTCTCTGTGGCAGCGGTTTGTTTACAACGGGATCTAGTTCCGCATCCGGGTGATTTTACACTACTGCACAGTGCGCATGCCCAGATTATTCATTCCGAACGAAAGCGTGAGCCATGGGAACGTTTGTTCTAATCGGAAAAAGGTTTTCTGTGCCCATGTGCACGGGTGAATTTTAACCCGACCATTGATCCGATCAAGATATTCTGCCCATGTAACCGCGGCTATAGTTAGAGTTTATTGATCCTGGTCATTTGGGTTGGTTACTTTTTTATGTTTTTGAGTTGTCATTGTAAATAAATTCCCAGCTTAATTTCAGTCTGGGTCTGGTGAGGGTTTTTCGAGTCATTGTTGAATTTAGTTTCTCTTCTTACCTTTATGTTACTCCCGTTTACAAACTCCTAGACAGGGGCGTAACAGGTGCTAAGAGGACATCTGCTGCTTGCTAGCAGTGATGTCCAAGCACCCCCTTACCAAGGGCCCACATGTCAAAGGTGCAAATAAAACCGAGGGGGTCCAACCGTATGGAATATATGGAATAACGGATACGGTTCCGTTACCATGGCGCCGCGTGTGTGGCAGCATATCTGGGCAGCTCTACCCTTTTGTGTTCCTGACTTTGCGTTTTTTAACATTTTCTTCCACCTTATTTGTGGTTTTTGTATTTTGCAACAACCAACTCAACTTTTAGAACCGGCCTCGGTTCCGGCCTCGAACCACATCACTGTGAAAGAACAGCACTGCAGCAAGGACATTGAACTGGCGGCAGTCAGCGTTCGGCCGTACTACGTCCCACGGGAGTTCTCCCATGTGCTGGTGGTGACTGTGTACGTCCCTCCGTCAGCTGACGCTGCTGTCACTTGTGAGCGCGTGCACAGCACCGTGTCCCAGCTGCAGACACAACACCTGCAGGCCCTGATCCTGATTTCTGGGGACTTGCATGCACCCCCCTCTCCCCCTGGGAGCACTGTGAGAGTCATGTTTTTTTATTTCTCCAGTGTTTTCAACACCATCCAGCCATCACTGCTGAGGAGGAAGCTGGAGGTTGTACGTGTGGACCAACATCTCACTGCCTGGACCATCAACTACCTCACAGACAGGCCACAGTTTGTGAGGCTGCGTGACTGTGTGTCTGATGTGGGGGTCTGCAGCACGGGGGCACCTCAAGGGACTGTGCTCTCCCCATTCCTATTTACCCTGTACACATCAGACTTCATCCACGACTCCACCACTGTCATCTGCAGAAGTTCTCAGATGACAGTGCCATTGTGGGCTGTGTATCAGGGGGGGATGAGCAGGAGTACAGGGGGGTCATCACTGACTTTGTTAGCTGGTGTGAAGTTAACCACCTGCTGCTTAACACCAGCAAGACAAAGGAGCTGATCCTGGACTTCAGGAGGTCCTCACCATCACAGTCACCGGTGAACATCCAGGGTTCAGACATTGAGGTCGTGGACACATTTAAATATCTGGGTGTTCACCTGAACAACAGACTGGACTGGTCCAATAACACGGATGCTCTGTACAGGAGGGGTCAGAGTCACCTTCACCTGCTGAGGAGACTGAGGTCGTTCGGCGTGTGCAGACAGCTGCTGAGGACCTTTTATGACACTGTGGGGGCCTCAGTGATCCTTTATGGAGTTGTGTGCTGGGCGGGGGGCAGTGCAGGCAGAGACATGAGGAGACTTAACAAACTGGTTAGGAAGGCCGGCTCTGTCCTGGGCTGCTCACTGGAGTCCATGGAGGAGGTGGCGGACAGGAAGATGTTAGCTAAGCTGACATCCATCATGGATAACCCCTCCCACCCCCTGCACCAAACTGTAGAGGCGCTGACCAGCTCCTTCAGGCCCAGACTGTTGCCCCCACAGTGCAAGAAGAAGCTACCACAGGTCATCCCCCCCCACAGCCATCAGACTGTACAACACCGTGTTACAGTGACACTCCACAGACCCTCGGGTGTTTTTCTTTCTTTCACTCATTTATTAATATACTTTTGTTGCAGTTGTTGCTGTTTTCATTTTTTTGTTCCTGAACGGTTGTTTGTACTTTATTATTTCTGTATTTGAAAAAAAAAAGTTTTTACATGTTTTTTTTAGACTTTTGCAGCTGTATAAATTTTTTAATATTTATTTATTTATTTATTTATTACACATATCATTTTATTAATAATTTTAATCATAATTTTTAATAATTTTATATGACTCCTTTTTAGATGTTATATTATATCGACAGACTGGCGACCTGTCCACGTTGTCCCCTGCCTTCGCCCACAAGTGGCCGGGATAGGCTCCCGTAGCCCCGTGACCCCGAAAGGGAAAAAGCGGTTAAGAAAATGAATGAATGAATGAATATTATATCGATTATTTCAGAATGTAGTTTTTGCTGCCACAGATAAATGAAATTTCCCCTACATGGGATTAATAAAGTCATCTATCTTTCTATCTAACCATGGGAAGGGGACCACTGCCAAGTAGCCCCCCCCCCCACCCCCCACCCCCCAAGGTGCAACTCAGGCAGACCCCCCCCCTTAGTCACCCTCATAAGAGATGTTATGAGGAAGGGGGTAGGTTGGGGATAGCTGGTAGCTGGGGGGCTGTTTGACCACCGGTCAAGCAGACCGAGGCATCTCTAATTTTCTCCCAGAGGATCAGACACTCCAATAACAATATGCACCATTATCATGAAATGTCAAAACACAGCTGTGAGTTTTGAAGTTTATCTATCAGGGAAGGCAGAGAACTCTTACCAAGGATGAAGAGTGGATGTGTGACCCAGTGCGGACGATAGTCGGCATAATGGCTCAGATATCTGACCTGCATGTAGCCGTTATACAAGCAGAAAAGCAAGGCCAAGGCGAAGGACACAAACGGCGTCCCTTTCCCACCCCGGATCAGAAAGGGATAAATGATGGCTCTGCAGAGGAAGGAGAAGAAAAGGCATTCACGCTGACGTCCACACACACACAGACACAGACACACACACACACTCACGACTCAGTCCCTTCAGCCATGGCCAAACCTGGACCCAATCAAGTTTGCTTAGAGTGTTTTAACTATTCTGAAATCGTCTACTCTAGATTTTGTGGTATTGCCAGAGTGTTCTTTCTGAAAGTATTTAACAATGATGCCAGTTTTGAAGCTTCCTCACCTGCACTCTACAAACAAATACAAGACCTTTAGAAACTTACACTTTAAACTTTTCTTACATAAACTTTCCCTAACTTTGTCATGTGATATTCTTTTCAAAAATACAAAGAATATGAAACTAGAACTATTCACACTAACTGGAGCTGAAATGAGAGTTTACTATGTTTTCATGTTGTTTCCTTCCTTCTGTTTGTTGTTTAGATTTCCTCGAGTTGTATCAAGAAGTAAACAACATTCCACATCTTTAAAACTGTCATTTATTCCTTCTTTTGTACAGCTTGGGTGCTTTAAGTACAAGATGTTCAGAATATTCAACAGTAAAAGAACAAAGGTGTGTTCATTTGAGGTCCTTCCTCACCTCTGGATGTAGTGACACACGAACATGGCGATGAGGAGCTGGTTTGGCAGGACGGAGGTTTTGACGGAGGTCGCTGAGACCGTCAGATATAACGGGATCAGGAGGGACGGCAGCTCCTGAACGCACCAGGCGAGCTTCACGTTCACCGGGAAACCATATTTGCTGGAGGCGTAACGGCCATAAGGGACGTTTTCAAACCGCAAACTAACTAAAGTGCAGACGGCCATGAAAAGCATGAGATAAGCCATGCAGTCCAGCAAGTACAGCTCCTCTTCCTCCGATGAGATCACACGAAGGAATGACGTCATTGCAGCAAAAGCTACAAACGCACAAAATGACAAAGAAAAAGGCGAGAAACCGGAGACATTTAGCGAGTGGCAGGTAACACTGTTCTGTAAACATGACACTGAAAAGGAACCAATCAAATCCCGCAGACGTCCGGGACTTCGGCCAATGAGATTTGTAGACGTTTTATTCACCAATCAAATCTCACAGTTTCTACATGACGTCATGACGTCATCAAAGTTTTCAATGAAAAAAAATGCAACAAAAAATATATAATAAAGCTTTAAGTGAAAAAAGAAACACTACACTTAAAATAAAAATATTTTGGAACAATCTTTTATTTTATTTTTTTTTAAACTTGCTCCGTCCAACAACTGACCAAACAGATGTTGACACAGATTGTGTGTTGGACATCTTTTACTTTTACAAAAAGAGGTTATATATCTTCGGAAAACCAGAGTGTAAATTTGTATAAACCCCTTTTTGTTTTTTATTATTTTTTAATGTATTTGTCACATTTAGTGTGTGTGGGGAGGTAGAAGGGAAAAGTGTGAGGGGTGGGGGGTTTGAAGAGGATAAAAGGGAGAGTGGGAGAGAGTGGGGGATACGAGCGCCGATTTGAATTGGAACAATCTTTGAAATGATATCAATTGGAAAAAGGTATGGCTACTGCCAGATACATTTTGTATTAAAGAAAAAACAGAGATTATATTACTCGACATAACTGTCGAGTAATATATTTAATTTATTTCTTAAATATTCTCCAAATTTTGAGGGTATTAACATTTTGGACAGGGAGTTTAAAATTAGTCAATATGCTGATGACACAGCTTTATTTAAAAAAAATAAAAATGTGGTCAATAAAATCCCTTCCTTTTCAAGAGCATCTGGCCTTACGGTAAATCTCAAAAAATGTGAAATCTTACCTATACATACCTGCAATCAAAGTAATATTGAAAACATACCTGCAAAAAGTGAAGTGAAATATTTTGGTCTAATACTAACAAAAACCCGTAATGACAGAGAAAGTGTAGATATTACTCCCAGACTAAAAACAGTATAGAAAACATTAAATCAATGGTTGGGATGTGGCTTATCAATTTTGGCCGCATTCTATTATCCAAAGCGGAAGGTTTTTCAAGACTTGTGTATCCCTGCTACTCATTATATACATCCCCCAAAACCATCAAGTCTAATTCTATTATTTCTTATTTGGAAAAATAAGACCCACTATCAACGGAAATCACAATTGGTCAGAGATTATAAAAATGGTGGCTTAAAAGCTTAAGACGTTGAATCACAAATTGTAGCGTTTAGAATGAAATGGTTAAAAGACGGCATTTCCCAGGCTTATTTTATGTGGTATCATATCCCAAACAAACTCTTCGAGAAGGTCGGGGGACTGGAGTTTTTGTTCAAATGTGATTATAATCCATCAAAAAGACCAATGAAACTATCAAACTTTTACAAGCAAGCCTTTGGATTTGGGAAGATGCTTTTCACCCATAACTTCTCCCCTCACAACACTGTTTTATGGAACAACAGATTTATAACTGTAAACAAGAAATCCTTGTTTATGTCTGAATGGTATGATAATGGTGTGTGTTTTGTCTATGACTTGCTGTGTACTGATTGAATGCTGTTATCATACAATGAGTTTGTAACTAAATACAAATTTAAGGATTCTAATAACTGTAATAACTAAGGCTACGTTCACACTGCAGGCTGAAACGACCCAATTCAGATTTTTTGCCCCTATGTGACCTGTATCTGATCTTTTCATGACAATCTGAACCATACAGATCCCATCTTTTCAAATGCGACCCAGACCACTTGAGTATGTGGTCCTGAGTCCGATACGCATCCGATCTTTTGAAATGGGACCTCCGTCCGAACGGCCCGGCCACATGAATCCGACCCGTACGTCATCGATACGCTACAAACGTCATCATTCTGCGTTGAAGTAGGCGGGAACGAGAACACAAACATCAACCATGGTGGACGATGCTGCTGAGACCAGTCAGTGGAAGGGAAGCGAGGTCACCGATTGGATTCATATTTGGGGTGACAGCTCTATTCAGGCCAAACTCCAGGACTCTTATCGCAACCGGGCGGTTTTTGAAAACATTTCCAGCTAAATGGCCGAGCGTGGGTACAGACAATCCTGGCTCCTCACATCAGTATCCCACCACTGCTGGCTGCGACTCCGCACCCATACGTTTCTCTGTACCGACTTGGCTAACACTGCTCCACAAAACGCCATGGCCAAAAACCTTGCTATCCTCCTTTTTAATTTTCTTCTTGTAATTGTAATTGTGCTGGCTCCTTTGTGAAAATAAATGTATTAATGCAAAAAGGGGTCCGCTGTTGGCAACACTGTTGTTGACATCCATTGTTAACGTTAGCTACTTCCACAAACAACGATTGACGACGTTCACCGTTGAGTTTTCTTCTGCGCATGCGGGTCACTTCTGGGTCATTTCACGGTCACACAGGAGATCACAAAAGTTCACATGTAATTGGAAATGTGAACAGCCTTGCAAAAAATCGATTTTTTTCAAAAAATCGGATTGAGCATTAAGCCCTGCAGTGTGAACGTAGCCAAAGTCTGTAAAGCAGTTCCCATACCTTTACTTAATCTTGTTCATAACATACTACAATACAATGCAATAATGATTTTTTTCCAAAAAGATAAAAAATGCATGAATAAATTAGTAATTAGTAATTAGTAACCTTTACAAAAAAAAGGTTCTGCAACTTTAGTATAAACAATAGACGCGACCTAGAAGCCACCCTGATGGACAAAAAAAAGGTTCTGCAACTTTAGTATAAACAATATATACACAAAATACCCACTTTCACCATAATGAAAGAAACACATTTTAAAATAATATCTAAAATTTAACCTGTTGGAGATTTTTTACATAAAAGATTCAAATTCGGAACCATGCATATTCTGTTCATCTGAAACTGAAATGTTAGAACATCTCTTTTACAATTGCAACCAGAAAAAAATATTTTGGACTGATATTCACAATGGGTATCACTCAAAGTTTTAAATATTCCCTTTTTTCTTTACTTGATGTTCTTTTCTTTATGGAAAATCTGGGCTCAGGAATTTCTGATTCCTGTCATTAATGTTATTATTTTGTGTAAACATTTCATTCATTTATGTAAATGGGAAAATACATGCCCTTTGTTAAGTATTTCTATTATTATTATTATTATTTTTCTGGTTATTATAAGTGTCTTAATTGCATTCCAAACAAAAACAAGAAAATTACAGTAATTTATCAAAATGTATCAAAATTATTGTTATTTTGAATTGTTTTTTGCCTCGACTTTGCCTATTTTTTAAAAAATGTTTTGTTTTTTTATGTATGTACATTTATAACGTTTGTTCACCCCAACTTGGTTTGTATATGAGCATTAAAAAAATGACACACACAGGGCCTACTACTATTATTGTTGTTTGGTCTTATATGTGAGTTTTATATTTGCAATTATTTCTTTATTGTGCAACTGAATAAGAATTTCTGTCAATTGAAAAATGTGCAATAAAGTTTATTGGAAAAAAATAATAAGCAGTTTAACATATTCCATCAGTGGAAAGTTTTGAATGTAAGAATAAAAAACATTTTATCGCTCGATTTTATCAAGACAACTCTTAAACAAAAATTCTGCTTCAGGTTATAGTGCAGCTGGAATTGTCAGTCAGTCCATGATGGAGCTTCTGTCATGGGTGGGGTCAGGGGTCGTGTTTAGGCCTTATTGCAAAAGAAGGTAGGGAAGGATACACCTTCTATCCACTGCTACAACCACCAGCTGCCTTTGGTCCAGTGGTCCATGCAATGCAAGCAGATCCATGTGCAAAAACCTTTTCTGATCCATCAGGATCCCTGCACTCATTTTCTCATCATCATGATGTGTCACAGAACAATGATGTTCTCTCCCTAAAACGACTGTTGGAGATCAGGTGGACAAGCCATCATGATGTGACCAAGTGGCTTGTGGAGGATCAGGATGCTGTTATGAGTATCCTGTCAGAGGTCACAGAGGACAGAGCTGCTGCTGTTGACATCTTCAAAGAGGCATCGAGGTTACTGATGATGTTAAGGAGGCATCATTTCTTTGAAACAGGAAAGTTTCTTCTGAACGTTTTGGCTTCCTTAAGGTCTGCAAATGCCCCGCTGCAGGCTCATTCTGTTGAACTGTGCTGTGCTTCAGACGGAGGGGTGTGACACTTTATTTTTTTTTGGTGAAAGTTCTGCATATGGTGCGTGATTGGAACTATAATAAACACATTCATCTTTGCTGATAATTTACTTTTTCTGCTAGTCCTGTGTTCAGACTTCAAGGGCTTCTGGGGGAAACCTTTTATTAGTGTTCTCCTTCACTCCCTGCGCTTCGCCTCTCACTCCCTCTTGCCGGCGCGCGGCTCTCACTCCTTCTACGCTGCACACGGCTCCCTCTGCCTACACACGAGCGTGGTTTCAGAAACACACACACATCCTCATTCTGCAACAGAAGTTTCCGTCTCGCGAGGGAATATGACCAATTTATTGCATTCTGATTAGTAATTTCCATTGTATTCATTTCCATTACAAGCTGTGTGCGTTATTGAGTGCAGAACACGGCCGCCCGCCGGAGGATTTTGTTTTTCTTCACTCTGTAACACCAAACATGAATGCACACTGTTAGATTTCGATGAATATCACTACATGTTTGGTTTGGGAACTATTTTGTGCAGCACTAAGTTGCGTGTCTGTATAAACAAAGGCGGAGCCTCCTGCCCTGCGTTCTTCATGGGTGTCAGGCTTCATGGCTACCAGAAAGGTGACAAAGTGTCTGCAGTCCGTTTATTACTGGGTAATATAGAATATTCTGAAAAGACGTCTGTACCAAAGAGCACAGGTGAAACCTCACATGCAGCTAGAGAGCAGAAGAATCAACACGCACCCCCAACATACTTGTGTGTGCTCCTTCCTCCTGCACATGCAGCGCGCTCACACACACACACACACACACACACATAGTCATTCTACAACACCTATATAGTTAGTTCATTAGTTAGATAGGTGAATGGGTGTGTGATTGAGGACATTCTACCCTGTGACAGACTGGCGAACTGTCCAGGGTGTCCCCTGCCTTCGCCCACAAGTGGCCAGGATACGCTCCGGCAGCCCCGTGACCCCGAAGGGAAAAAACGGAATAGAAAATGAAAAAAAAAAAAAAGAAAAATGAACAAACACAAAAGGGGGGGGGGGGGGTCACTGCGGTGATCAAAAATCCCTTACCATCACAGCTGTACTTAGTCCGGGGGTCGGAAACCCACGGCTCAGGAGCCGCATGGGGCTCTTTAGCGCTGCCCTAGTGGCTCCCTTCAAAAATGTTTGAAAATGTAAAAAGATGGGGGAGAGAAATATATTTACTGTTTTATATGGTTTATGTAGGAGGAAAACAAGATACAAACATTCTTAACGTTTTCCAACGCTGTAAGAATGTGTAGAATAAATATTGTAACGTTCAGCAGGTACGTCACTTGCAGCGGGAAATACGGGAGCCAAGCTGTCAGCAAGTTGAGCTGTCAATCAACTGGCTGCGCTGGAGAACTGTCGGTGGCCCATACACCGCATGACACCGAACAGTCTCAGAGAGGAGGAAGCTTTCAGCGGACCGCTAGGGAGGTGGCTGATGGAAATGAACCACCGTCAGTTCCGTGCATTGCTCGATGAAGTTGAAAGCGAATATTCTGATCTCCTGCTACACTACACAGTCCGATGGCTGTCCAGGGGTGACGTTTTGCGTCACTTTGTCGTCTGTTTAGAACACGTGAAACATTTCTGAACAGCAAAGACCTGAACTACCCGCAACTGGAAGATCCTGAGTGGCTGGAAAAGCTGCACTTTTTGGTGGATATGACTGTGAGGAGCCACCTAAACGAGCTGTATGAAAGTCTGCAGGCGCCGCAAATGCTTGAAGCTGTTCTGTCATTCGAGCGCAAGATAAAAAATAAAAAATGACATCAAAAATCGGATTTCTTTTTTACATTTCTTTAATTTTATCAAAGCAATGAAACATAATTCATTGATATAGTAATGAAGTTAAACTTGTACAACAGAGCAGTCACGTGACGCGTCGTTCTCCACAGAATGCACTGCAGAGTAAATAAACATTTAATCGTTAATAATGCTCATTATGTATTTGTAGCAACTTAGTCATTTTGATAGTAGGCTAATATAGCTAATATAGATACACATTGCATGGGTTGCCTTCATTATAAGGCTTAAATAGGGCTTTTAATATTTTGCGGCTCCAGACATGTTTGTTTTTTGTTTTTTTCGTCCAATTTGGCTCTTTCAACATTTTGGGTTGCTGACCCCATCTCTGCAGCCTCTGAAGCAGATGAGACATTAGCCAGCATGCTGTTCCATCTGCTAAAAGAAAGAAAACAACGAGCTCAGTGCTCACAGGAAATGCTGTTACGTTATGGGCCACGAAGAAGACTCCTTGACAACATTTTGGACATAGCCATTGTAGAGATGGAGACAAGATTCTCCTAAAGCAATCTTGACCTCACGAAGCAGTTAATTGAATAATTTAAAAGGGGCCCAAGTCCAAGAGGTTTGTTTTTACAGAAAATGATTTTAACTGCGTAGCTTAAAGGGAGGCTACACCAAATGATTAAAACTTTACCCAGAGTTAGCACCAGTTCATAGCTTACAAATGCTATAATATGAAGCACCTCACTTTTATCATTTCAGAGGACTAGCAAACTAAAGTCTCTGGACTTGGGCCCTTCTTGAATTAAACAGGGGTGCTGCCATATTGGATAACTAGTGCTGCAATCTATGGGATAAAGCCAAACCCATGCAAAAGAGGCCCAAGTCCAGGAATTTTGCACTTAATGCATTTTAAATGTCAACCATAGTCAATATTGTAACGATCCGGCCGGACCGTCACTTTAGTGGGGTAGCGAAAGCCAACTGCTCATGAAGAGGTTCTAATGGAGCAGTGTTTTTCAACCAGTGTGCCGCGGCACACTAGTGTGCCGTGGGAGATGGTCAAGTGTGCCGTGAGAAATTGCCCTCATTAACTGATCTAAAAGCAATTACCATCTCCAGGAAATCAGCTCTTTGTTCATCCAAACAGGCCCTGATAAAACACTGAGAAGTTAAGAATATGAAATATAAAATTATTTTCTTTGTGTTTATATGATTCTATTAAAGACATTTTGATAAGAATAACGGGATACCGCGATTTAGCTGCAGCTATAACTGTGTAAGGAAAAGTCCCGCCCCTTTAACTGTCTCCACCAATCATTCTTGAAGGCTTAATCACATGTCATCAGTCTGACCAATCAGAAGTGGTTAAAGTATTCACTTCCTTGTTTCGATTTAGCGCAAAAAAGTCTCTCTGTTCTAACAAAAATACCAGCTAAAGCTCGTCTTTAGCGGTGTAGCTTTCCACAGAATCTGGTGTCAGACTGGAACAAGTGAACAAAACAATGAAGCTCAAAGACGCTGGTCTTTCTGCGGTCGGCGGATTACGGGCACTACATCTCCCATGATGCAGTAAAGTGACTGTCTTAGCGCACAATGAGTCTCTCCTCTTAACGTCTTAAAACAACGAACACACATCAAACAGTTTTTGAATCTTTTGACTTAATTTTTAATACATCTTTTAGAAAAAACAGCTGCAGCTTCCAGGGTTTTCTGCAACAATTATCACAAAAATGCATGTGAGATTGCAGAGCGGCTGCAGATCAATACAGACAAAGCTTTTTCTTTTTTTTTATTTATCTATTTTTTTGGATGCTGGTGTGCCGCGGGGTTTTTGTCAAGGTTAAAGTGTGCCGTGGCTCAAAAAAGGTTGAATAACACTGTAATGGAGAGCTGTCCGTGCCCCATACACGGCACGACCCCGGACAGTCTCAGGTTGGAAGAAACGTAGAGAGAGGCAATATTAGCTTTTAAGCAACAAGCCTGTTTATTCCAACACACCATACAGCCCAAACAGCATGGAGGGTCACTTCAGCTTCCAGCCCTCTGACTCAAGGTTTCACCCTAAAGCTCCCCACTTCCCATGAGCCTTTGGGGCTGAAGGCAGCGCTAACCCCCGGGTCGCTACAATATATTACAACGGACTTGGGACTTTTTTGTACATAATCAGATAGCTTTTACCTTGAAGACCATAGAACATAGAATATCTCTATTCTGAAAAATTGTGGACTTGGGCCCCTTTTGAACTAACTGATTCAATTGTCTTTAACCTCAGTCTCCCTCTTTTCTGGAAGTTGCCATGTTAAGTCTTCTGCAGAAAATGGCAGGAAGTGAGAGTGACTTTCCAACGAGATTCTTGTCACAAAAATAATGTTGGAAAAAGAGCTCAAAAAGACTGACGCTGATGGCAATGTAGAGTTTGTAGACCTCTCCACTGTTTTGAAATATCTACATTGGTATAAGAATGCCTTTCCCCAGCTCCATTGTATGTATCATCTGCATCAGGTGAAAGCTCTTTCTCCACATTGTCTCCAGTTCTTACGCCCTTCAGCTGCACCGTGCTACATGAAAGAAAGAAAATGTAGTTATTTTATATACGCATTTTACTTTAACATGTAAAAACATCTTATTTGGTTTCACTAATTATGATAATAAACTTTCATCTCAATTTTATTTAATAAATATCCTGATTTAACAAACCAAGTATTGTAAATTTAGCAATAAAGCTCCCAATTCTTTTGATTTATGAGCCCATATAAAGGTTTTCCTTACATTTCATTTCCCCGAGTACAAACATAAGAGCAAATAAACCTAGTTATTTTGCTCAGCTTTATAATTTCATATAAATTTATTTTTGTGTATGTATCCCCCCGGTGTTTACTGTAAACAATTAATGTACAGTTTAATGTTCTTTGTTTTTTTTTGTGTGTTTTTTTTTTAACTGTATGTCACCTGTGCTCTGAATAAAAAAACACGAAAACAGGGCTGATTAAATTTTGAATGTTTCCATTTAATTGCAGTTAATACACACTTGTATTTTTATAGATTGGGTGTCTTTCTTTTTTACAATTCTGAAGGAGAATGAACAAACCTTTTCTCAGGCGGATTGTGTAGCCACCCCAAAAGGGTCCTTACCCACGTGAGTCAGAGGCAACACGTTGGTGGCGCACAGAAGAAGCCAGCGTTTTGTGTTGTTGCCTGTAGCACACTGTTCAGCAGACGTTTCTCCGCGTTGTTCTTCTCTACGAACATGGGGAGAAGGAGCAGACAGAGGCAGAGGAACCCCAACCCCAACCCTGGCAGGGAAAACGCGGTGAGAGACGCTCCCGCCATGGACGGAGCGGGTCCCGCTGGTGGTGTGCAGGCCAGAATCACAGCTACAGGAAGGAGCCAGCCCGGTGGTGGTTCCTGCTGGTTTACTGGCACATTCAGAAGTTAAATCGATGTTGGAAGATGCTACCTGCTGGCGAACAGCTTTTAAAGTCCCGTTTGGACGGTCTACAAGTCTGGAGTCTGTCAATACAGCCATTAACATACAGGTGGAAGCAAAAGCTGGTCCTAACTGTGACATGTCTTCTGTTCTTCAGGGATGGGGAGCTGGCTACGCTGACATTGTGAAAGAGAACAAGCTGTTCGAACAGTACTATAAGGAACAAGGGCTGGTCCCTGAAGGAGAGTTTGAGCAGTTCATGGAGGCCATGAGGGAACCGCTGCCAGCCACCATACGGATCACTGGGTATAAGAGGTGAGCTGCAGGACAGAACTCTGGTCGGTGGGGGTAAAATGTCTTTGCTTGTCTCATTTTAGCAGTTGTTTTTGTTTACAGCAACCTACAAACTCCTTATTGTGTGTGTGTGTCTGTCTGTCTTTGTGTGTGTGTGTGTGTAGTGGTGGTGTGGGGGGGGGGGGGGGGGACATCTTGCTCATAGATACAATTATTGTCAAGTTTGACATTTTGGAACAGAAAAAGAAATGAGATGAACACTTCTCTACACCTACAAAAAGAGCAGGGTTTGGAACAGTGGAGCAGCTCTACACCCTTTAAAAGGTTCTGCGGTTTTCATTGGAGTTATCTCATCCAGTTCATGTGTTTTGTGGATTTAGAGAAAGTGTTCGACCGCGTCCCTGTGGTGTCCTGTGGAGGGTGCTCTGAGAGTAAGGGGACCGGGGAGCCTTACAAAGGCCTGTTGGGTCTCTGTATGACCGGAGGAAGATCTTGTAGTAAGTCCATATTTAATTGGAAACACGACACTCAACAGTTCAACTTTGGTCTTAGGATATGCGTTCTGCAGATCAAGATACTTTTGTTCAGACTGAGGAGACCCATCAGCAGTTTTCATTTAGGATTTTACCGATTCTGTCTCCTCTTACTTGAGCAGTAAGCCAGACCTGTTCCTGGTGCGTATTGGAAAGGGCAGGGCACTCCATTTCCAGCCAGGGGCCCGGGGGGGGGGGGGGGGGGGTCTGGTGTGGGGACCACAGGACTTCCTCTCTACTCTTTGCAGATGATGTTGTACTGTTGGTTTCATCAAGCCAAAACCTCCAGCATGCATTGGGGCGGTTTGCGGCCGAGTGTGAAGCGGCTGGGATAAGGGTCAGGGTCAGCACAGCTAAATCTGATGCCATGGTTCTTGACCGGAGAAAGGTAGTTTGTCATCTCTGGGTGGGTGGAGTGTCCCTGTCCCTGATGGGGGAGTTTAAATATCTATTGGTTTTGTTAACCAGTGAGGGAAGATCCAAGTGTGAGATCGAAAGGTGGATTGGAGCAGCGTCCACTGTTGTGCGGTCGCTGAACCGGTCCTTTTTGGTGGCGATAGCTAGGCCAGAAAGCAAAGCTCTCAATTTACCGTTCAATCTTCGTTCCAATACTCACCGATTGTCATGAGCTCTGGGTCATGACCAAAAGAACGAGGTCCGAATACAAGCTACTGAAATGAGTTTCCTTCATATGGTTGCTGGGCGCTCCCTTAGAGATAGGGGGAGGAGCTCAAACACCAGCAGAGAAATCGAAGTAGAACCGCTCCTCCACATCCAGAGGAGCCAGTTGAGATGGCTCGGGTTTCTGGTCCGGATGCCTCCTGGACGCCTCCCTGGGGAGATGTTCTAGGCACAGGCCCCAAGGAAGATCCAGGTATCTCAGTTGGCCTGGGAACATCTCTGGGTCCCCCCAGAGGAGCTGGAGGAAGTGGCAGAGGAGAGGGAAGTCTGGGCATCTTTGCTTAGACTGCTGCCTCCGTGATCCGGTCCCAGATAAGCGGAGAAAGATGGATGGATGGAGATTGACCATTTGCTAGGTTAAGGGACCAATTTAAAAATGTATAATTCCCGGAAGAAGATTAAGGGTTAAGTTAAAACGAAAAATTCTCAAACAAACAACAGATAAGTCAGAAGAAAATACTTTTTTACATGACTGCTATCTGCCAGGCTCCAGATTTATGGAGCTTTCAGTGTCTTTCTTTATTCAAAATAACCAGTAACCTGTTTTTCTTGCTCTTTTCCTTGTCTCTGGCACGGTGCAGTCATGCTAAGGAGATCCTTCACTGTTTGAAGGATAAATACTTCAAGGATCTCCAGGAGCTGGACATTGATGGCCAGAAGATTGAAGCTCCTCGGCCTCTCAGCTGGTATGAAATCACCCGATGATTTCTTTAAAACATCATTTGAAGCTTCAGCTGAGGTTTTCCTTTCTTGTTCAGGTATCCTGATGAGCTAGCCTGGCACACCAACATGAGCAGGAAGATCATCAGGAAGTCTCCTCTGCTGGAGAAGTTTCATCAGTTTCTTGTTAGCGAGACAGAGTCTGTGAGTTAGCCAAACACACGAAAAATCGAAAACTCATCTTTTCCAGGTTCAGGTCAGCTTCTTCCTAACAGTAGATTGGTTTAGGTTGAAACTTCTGGCCTGTTGCTGTAAACGGGTTCAAAAGAAAATTTCTATTACTTTAATTAGTATACTAACGTAAAAGTAAAACATTTAGTTTTACATGAAATCAAAGCACCATCACAGATTTAGCTCACAGTTACTCAGGCCCTGTCTCATAATGGAACCAAAGATGAGCCAAAAGCAAACATTTATTTGTTTCATGTTATGGTTGTGAAGTGCTCAGAAATATTGATGGTATTTTGTTCTGACATATCCAATCCTATTCTAGATGACATACAACACAAATGCACTACTTTTGGTTTCAAACAAACAAAGTTACAATTCTATTTCACCTTTGACCTATTTTTCTTGAGCGACATCGTTTTAAAAGCACTTTAAGTTAATGCCAAAATATGTAAAAAAAAAAAAAAAAAAAAGCTATCTGACCTGCTGTTTGTGAATTCAATAACATTTCAAATATATATTAGAAATGTTTTGTATTTCTTTGTATTAGATTTTGCATTATCAGGGCTCCAGACTAACTTTTTTCACTGGGAGCACTGTGGCCCCTAAATGAAAATTTTAGGGGCACAACCAGAAAATTTAGGGGCGCATACCGTAAATCAACATGCTAACCAAATCTACTAATTTCCACTGTATTACTAATAATACAGTGATGCAACAAGGTAAACTGATAGCACCATCGCTGTCATGACAGTACAAATAGTAAAACAAATACCATACATTCAGAATGAAAAAAAAAAGTGCTTAGTAAGAGAAAAGCTCCAAAATAGATTGAAATTTATGTTGGTGACACCAAATGAGTGCAGCCAAGATGCACAATAAGCGTGTTTGAGATCACCCAGGTGGACGAAACGCTGAGCAGATCACCTGGTGTGTGACATATATTTTTGCTCCAACATCACCTGTCAATCATCACAAAAATATCACAAGAAAGGGGCGGAGCAAGGCCCCAACCTACGTGAACACAGCTGGAAATTTAGTAATGTGCCGACTGAAAGCTGCCCTGATGACTACAAAACAATGCATTATGGGACATGTGTCCTGATGGTTTTTGTAGTTAAGTGAGAAATTGAAATAATTTAAAATACCAATTGATTAAAAAAGGCTACATACATTACAAAACATTAAAATCAATATAAAATATATAATAACACAGATCATACTGAGGGGGAGAGGCATATTAAAACTAAATT
This sequence comes from Oryzias latipes, assembly GCF_053564925.1. NCBI lineage: Eukaryota > Metazoa > Chordata > Actinopteri > Beloniformes > Adrianichthyidae > Oryzias > Oryzias latipes. The sequence goes on from NC_136247.1 coordinate 668,219, forward strand.
GAATGTTAAGGACAACTCCAACTTCCTGTTCTCACTCAGTCTCGCTGCAGATCCCAACCCCCAACCCCCCCCCCCCCCCCCCCCCCCGCGGCCTGGTCTCGCTAACGATACACGTCTATCGTTGAATTTTCCACACGTGTTTTCAGTGCGTTTAAGACTAAATCTTGTTGTTGCTCGCACGTGTATAATGTTCAAGCTCCGTTAGCTGTCACGCATGTAGGTGTGTCTCTTCAGCTGACCATCTCTCCCGCGGGAGCGGTGTGCTGCAGTGACAGCCGTGCCGCCGCGCGCCAAACCGTCACCATAACTATAACCCGGCTCCGTGCGGCCCAGAGAAAAGTTCAGCACGGACTGCATGTATTTAGAAAATTACGATCGAATAGATACATTCTAAAAATGAAAGTAAGGAACTCCTTAATGTGGTCCGGGGAGGGGGCTGTCAGGTGTCCTGCCTTAAATGTTCTCCTGCTTTCAAGCCCGGTCAATGTCACGCCCCCAAGAGTCATTTACCCCACTGTGATTGGTCGCTTTGTCAGCTCCGCGCACGACAATGAAAAGGTGTACACCAGCCGCAGGTCGGAAGAACGAATCAATAGATCGCTTGCTTATAGCTCAGACGCACACACATATCAGGTTGTGATGATATTTGTCTCTGTTTCCTTCCCACAGATGTTTACGCGCGCTCAATTATCTCTCGGCCCCTCCCCCTCCACGCATTTTAGCCACTTACAGTGGCTTTCCTTATTCTTCTCACATGCAGTGGCCGCCTCACACACAGGCGTCACGCGAGTGTGTGCTCGCGTTTGATGAGTATGTGCGCGAGTGTGTGTGTCTGCCTGCGTGCGTGTGCGCTGGCGTCTCATAGATTAGTTCATTGTTCATTGACGTGCCCCTTCCATGTTTAATGTGTAAAAAAATAGAAAGGGTGGGGGAGGCAAATTTACTGGTAGCACATGTGCGACCATTTGGTCTGGGGCCCTGATTCTAGTTGGTCATGGCACAGGTATTCAACAGAGAAAATTTTGAATTGGCCCTTCTTGTCATAAACGTTGCTGAGGCCTGAAAAAGAACAACACACTGGTTGTGTCATGACTTCATCAGGAGATCAGCATTGATCTTTTCATGGAATTTTTACCTTTGTGAAAATGTCATGAAAGGTTCCTGTTGGCCTTTGCAGGGAAACATCAGTCGTCAGGAGGCGGTCAGCATGATCCCCCCTCTGCTCCTGAAGATCCAGCCCCATCACAAGGTCGGCACAGGTTCTCATCGATGATTAGGATGCTGACAGATCTTTGTTTTTATAAATATAATGGCACCCGGTTTGTGCTTTTGTGCAGATTCTGGACATGTGTGCAGCTCCGGGCTCAAAGACGGCCCAGCTGATTGAGATGCTTCACGCTGACATGGATGTACCATTTCCAGGTCAGCATGCAAAAACTGTATCCCCGTGTCTTTTTTTATTTTAAACCATGATCCGTTGTGATCTAAACCTGTGCTCCATAGAGGGCTTTGTAATCGCCAATGACGTGGACAACAAGCGCTGCTACCTGCTGGTGCACCAGGCCAAGCGCCTGAACAGCCCCTGCATCATGGTGGTCAACCACGATGCCTCCTGCATCCCTGCTCTTCAGGTTGACTCAGACTCCAAGAAGGACGTCCTCCTCTACGACCGTGTCCTGTGTGACGTCCCCTGCAGGTCAGCAGCTTCTCCTCGTGGGTGTTAGCTAAAGCTGAAGGCATGGATCATCATCATCAGCACATATATCGTTCTGAATCCACAGAGATCCCAAATAGTTGGGTGTTCCCCCGACACATGTTTTGAAATGTCAGGAAAGAAGAGGCCAAACATGATAACAGCTTTTTCTCAGATTAACACCTTCAAAGGTCTTTCTGTTCTGTTTTGCTGTAAGTTTGTTGCTTTAAAGAAGTTTTGAATTTCTCATTTTAGGCTGAGTGATGCAAAAGAGATTGATTTAAAACCAGTTCCATTAAAAGGTGTCTTTGTGATCACAGCTGCAGCTGTCTCCTCTTTCAAGCATTGTTGGAAAGAGAGGCTCTGAAAGATGAAGCAGCCTTGTTTGACTTGTTTGTGGAGGTTCTCTCCTGAAGCTGTTGGGCGTTTGAACTGAAAGTGTTCCAGTCTCCTTCAGTCGTTCTGGCTTAAACTGTGTTCTTCAGACAAAGTGTTGTCAGCTGTTGTCTCAGGCTAGATGCACATTTAGTCCGTGGTGTTCACATTGGGGAAACAGGGAGGGTCTTCTTCTTTTTTTCCACTGTTGATTAGCGTATGTCAGTTGAAAGGGGCTTGGCGCAAAATGTTGATGCAATGCAAATCTTGTGATTTGGGCATAATACAAAAACAGTTCGGTTCATTGCTAGTCTTCTTGCCATGGCAGATATGGATTAACACTAGGGATGGGTATCGTTAAGGTTTGAACGGTATTTTAATTGATCCGGTATTTTAACGATACTCTTATTGATACTTTTTGAGGACGAAAAATAAATGAATGAATAAAAATGTAAGAACATGAGGTGTTCTTTTTCCTCATTATGCAACAACATTGTTTTTTTAACAAAACATTTTACTTCATACTTGATAATGTTAGAAAACAAACCTGGAATGCAAGTGGATGTGTTAGAGCAGGGCTCGGCAACCTAAACCTCTCAAAGAGCCATTTGAATCAGTTTCCAACTGAGATGAAAGCACAGGGAGCCGCAACAGTAGATGTGTTAGAAAAAATGTTTTTGCCGATATATCGCGATAGTTTATTTGGCAATAATTGTATTGATTCAAAATGCTGTCAGGATATTAATTTAATTATTTAATTTAATTATTTGTATTCTTTATTAGCGTGATGTTTCCTTTGATCTTTTGTCCATTTTCCACAACCTTGAATAGACCTTTCTGTCTGTCAAACACTCAGAGTTAAGATGAATGAGATGATGGAAACAAATTCACTTTGATTCAATTCAATTCAATTTTATTTGTATAGCCCAAAATCACAACAACAGTTGTCTCGATGGGCTTCGAAGTAAAACATGAAATCAAAAGGATCACGAATACAAAGAGTTCAATAGAAAAATACTAAAATGAACTAACAAACTGACTAAGCTATACTGGCATCCCTGCCCTTAGACCCCCCTTCGCGGTAAGGAAAAACTCCCAAAAAAACGGATTCCGGAAAAAACGAAGAAACCTCAGGGGTGCCCACATGAAGGAGGGATCCTCCCCCAGGACGGACAGGTGATTTACCAGAAATCTTAGAGAAGAATTAACTTATCTAAATCTACAACTACATATATAAAAGTCCAGCAGTCGAGCTTCATCCAGCCGTGGTTGTGGGGACAGACAACGGCGCGAGTCGAGCCGGAGACAGGATCCACAGCCAGGTGTAGGAGCAGGAGCAGAGGCGAGGTACTCGGTCAGGTACAGAGCAGAGACGAGCCAGAGATGAGCCAGAGACAGGATCCACAGCCAGGTGTAGGAGCAGGAGCAAAGGCGAGGTAAACGGTCAGGAACTGGAGCACGGATGAGCCAACTGGGGTCTGGAAGCACTCCCACTCCCCAGGAGGGGAGAGGAAAAGAGGGACAATACATGAATCGCACTGCACCAAACAGAGGCATGGAGAACTAAATGATGAATTATGATCAAGAATGGAGAAGAGGAAGGGTAGAAGTAAAAAAAGGAAAGAGGACAGAACCCCAGTGCACCATAGTTACCCCAGCTTCAACTTCTAGCAGCCTTTTAAAAGAAATAGTTATTATTAAGTTTAATTTAAACAAATTAACATTAAGTTAAATAATCTCTGAATACTAACTAGTCTGACAATAAGCCTGTCCAAAGAGGAATGTTTTCAGTCTAGCTTTGAATGTAGAAACTGAGTCTGCCTCTCTTACATGAGCTGGGAGTTTATTCCATAAGACAGGGGCTTGGTGGCTAAACGCTCTACCTCCAACCGTACTTTTACTAATTCTAGGAACCACAAGCAGTCCTGCATTTTGCGAGCGAAGTGTTCTCATTGGATGGTAAGGGACTATGAGGTCCTTAATATAGGACGGGGCCATTCCATGTAAGGCCTTATAGGTTAACAGGAGGATCTTGAACTTGATTCTAGAATCAACTGGGAGCCAATGGAGCGAAACTAACACAGGAGTGATGTGATCTCTTCTGCTAGTTCCAGCTAACAATCTAGCTGCTGCGTTCTGAACAAACTGGAGACTTCTTAAGGAACTCTTAGGACATGCTGCTAACAAGGAGTTACAGTAATCCAGCCTCGACGTAACAAATGCATGGATGAGTTTTTCAGCATCACTCTTAGAAAGTATATTTCTGATCTTAGCAATATTCCGCAGGTGAAAAAAGGCAGTTCTACACGCCTGAGATATGTGAGCCTTAAATGATAAATCCTGGTCAAATAAAACCCCAAGGTTTCTAACTGTGGAATTGGGGGCTATACTTATGCCATCCAGGGAGACTATCTGATCAGACAGAGTATCTCTGAGGTTTTTAGGACCAAGTATAATGACCTCAGTTTTTTCTGGGTTCAAGAGGAGGTAATTAATTGTCATCCAGGTCTTGATGTCACTGATGCAGGCGTTCAGTTTCTCTATCTGGTCATTCTGGTCAGGCTTCATGGATAAATACAACTGCGTATCGTCGGCATAACAATGAAAATTAATGCTGTGTTTCCTGATTATGTTTCCTAGGGGTAGCATATAAAGCGTAAACAGGATCGGTCCCAAGACTGAGCCCTGTGGGACTCCATAGTTGACTCGAGTGCACTGAGAGGAATGGCCATTTACATTAATGAACTGATACCTATCGGACAGATAGGATTTAAACCACTGGAGAGCAGATCCTCTGATCCCTATGTCCTGCTCTAGTCTATGGAGTAAAATACCGTGGTCGATAGTGTCCCGGCTGTTGGGAGGGCGCTGGGGTGCTAGCTAAGTTAGCCCTGGTAGCGCGGCCCGCGCTACGAGTAACGACCTGGCTAGCCGGCTTAGCTTCCACTGTGCGGAGCCGCGCTTCTAACTGCTCCAGCCTGGCCTCCAAGTCTAACACAAGATTACACTTAACACACCTACCGCTATCTTCACTAAAGGAGGCAGGATCATCACTAAACATATGGCACATGGGGCAGGAGAGAGGAGGAGAGGCGGAAGGAGTGGTGGCCATGCTAGGTTTTAAGCTAAGGCTAGCGGTGTTTAGGTAAAGAGAAGTGGTCTATTTAGCAAAATGAGAAAGTGAACAGCAAGCGGTTTAACAGTGGTGAATTCGCTAATAAAAGGTACTAGATGTGAATATTAACCCAGATAACCCTTAGAGTAAGCAATAGTAGTAAGGCTAATGCCAAACAAGAAAAAAGGCTTGCCATAGACAGCAGTCACACACGACTAGCACTGGGAATGGCTCACCCGGAAAATTTGATGCAGACTCCTGTGTATTTATGTATTTTCTTTAAATCCAGTAAACCCAATAAATTGTTTTCATTTAATGGATGACAACTATTTTTTATTAGAAAGCAGCTGTTTGTCTGGAATCATAAGTGGAGAGTCTAAGCCCCGCCCCCACCTGTTCGTTGTGCAAACCCCCTCCAGCGTGTTTTACACAGACGGCGCAACATGTGGTCATCGTAGCAGCAAGCTGACAGGGTAGTCGGGGGACCATAACACAAATTTAATTAATTTTACGCGGAAATGGGTGGTCTTGGTCTATGGGGATACAAGGACTTTTTTTTTTTTGGGCGCTCACGTGTCCCCACGAGATCGACACTGACTGTCTTTTTAGAAAAACTTTCCATCACTTTGATAAGAATGTGCTACAATTTTGAAGCAACTTTAGTCGTAATGTCACAACGGGCCCAAGAGCAGTGTGCACAAGCTCAGGTACAAGAAAAGAGAAAGGAAGATGGCACATTGCTGTGTTACCCTTGACTTTAATCATACACATCATCAATCCAACCAATCAGATGTGGTCTGGCCTTTTAGATTGATATCCTCACTTCCATTTGCCAACATGGCTCATAAAGTCTCTAGTTGTTTTTAGCGGCGTAGTTTCCTGCAAGATCCAGTTTCTGACTTTGCAAAAAGTGCATAAAATAATGAAGCTCATAGACGTGAGACTGTTCGAAAGAGTTGACTACATTTCCCTTGATTCATTGTGTTAATATGACATGTCATAGAGCACAACAAATGCTAACATCTAACAGAGTTTTCAAACCTTTTTGATAAAATCCTGGGTGAACAGTTTAGTTTGTCAAAGTTTGTGTTGGAGCACAGAGGAATCAACAGCCAGAGGTCTTTCCGACTCAAACAGCTGCTTTCCAATAATGTCTGGATTAAAAGACAGATTCAACTAGGACTTCAGGCAACTTTTACAAAAATGCATGGTGGTACAGTGGTTGGCGCCTGACAGCAAGAAGGCTTCTGGTTCAAGTCCCGGCTGAGGGACCTGAACCAGAACACCATTGGGGGACCTTTCTGTGTGGAGTTTGAATCTTCATGCGTGGCTTTTTTCCATGGACTCCGGCTTCCTCCCACCATCCCAAAACATGCTTCATAGGTTCATTGGTCACTCCTATTGTCCATAGGTGTGAATGTGAGAGTGAATGGGTGTGTGATTTGTGGCCCTACAATAGACTGGCGACCTGTCCAGGATGTCCCCTGCCTTCGCCCGGATAGTCTCTGGCAGCCCCATGACCCCGAAAGGGACAAGACGGATTAGAAGATGAATAAATAGATGAAAAATTTAAATATAAGTAATGACAAGTAATAACGACATTAAGTAGTGGCCCACAGACGCATTTAAACTAAATTGAAATGGTTCTTTTTACTCCCAAAACTAGTTTTGACTAGTTTTAGTTATGGGTGATTTTTTAGTATTTAACACATACAGAAGGCACACTGGATTTTAGGGAGCGGGCATGTTAAAATATATCTGTAAAACGTGCATGCTAGTGTGTGTTTAAAAAAAAAGGCAGCAGGAGCAAAACTGAGTTGGTTGGGATTTTTTATGTTTTCAGTCATCAATCAACATCCAAAAATCCATCAAAAAACAGGCTAAGAAATAAATGTTTGATATGCAAGGTGTTAAATTGAACTTGTAGAACCTTGTAGGAACCCTGCAAAGAGCAGAATTTTCCTTCATGTTCTGGGTTTGTGAGAAGAGGGATTCTCTGTGAGGAAGATGGATCTTCATTAAAGACTGGAACACTTCACAGACTGGAATAGATTTACAGGAGATGGAAACAATGATTCAAAAAAACATGAGGTTTCTCTTCATATCTTAAAAAACTTTATTAAACAAAACAAAGCCATGAAAGCACTTTTCAATCTCAAACGTGAGGTGCCAGAGCTTTGGTGTCCTCCGCTCATCAGGGGACATCAGGCAAATCAGACTGTTTCATGCAAATTTAAAATTAAAAGTTAAAAACAATGTCTTTTAAGACAACACAAGGGGATGCATTCAAAAATAAAGATGCTCCAGGTGAATCAGCCTATCAGAGAGCAGGATGGACCGAATGTGAATACAAAAAAAGAGACAAGTTCGTGAAGATGCATGAGACTCTTTCTGTTGGAGTTGGGTGGTAGATGTCGATTATCTGCCCTGCTGTGTGTTCTGCAGTGGTGATGGGACCATGAGGAAGAACATAGATGTGTGGAAGAAATGGACAACCAGCAACAGCCTGCACCTGCATGGGTGAGGGAGCGTCATGTGCTGGATACCTGTCTGATGAAACAACCAGGGGGCTGAAGTCTGAGTGTGTGTCCTTAAGGCTCCAGCTGCGGATCGCTGTGCGAGGTGTGGAGCAACTGGCAGTTGGAGGCCGGATGGTGTACTCTACATGCTCTCTGAACCCCATTGAGGATGAAGCCGTCATTGCTGCTCTGCTGGAGAAAAGTGAAGGTAAACTTCAGAGCCGGCAGATTCAGGCCTGCGTACATTCGAAAATAAACCGAACTTATGGAGAACTCTGACCCAAAGATTGTTAAATGTAAAAGATAATGAATTGTAAAAACAAGCACAGGGCTGACAGGTGTCATGTCCGTTGCCCCGCCCGCCTGACAGGTGTCATGTCATGTCCGTTGACCCGCCTGCCAGATGGGTGTCTTGTCCATTGACCCGCCCGCCTGCCTGACAGGTGTCATGTCCGTTGCCCTGCCCAACTGACGGATGTCCTGTCCGTTGACCCGCCCACCTGACAGGTCTCACGTCCGTTGACCCGCCCGCCTGATAGGTGTCTTGTCTGTTGACCCGCCCGCCTGACAGGTGTCATGTCCGTTGACCCGCCTGCCTGCCTAACAGGTGTCATGTCCATTGATCCGCCCGCCTGCCTGACAGGTGTCATGTCAATTGATCCGCTCGCCTGCCTGACAGGTGTCTTGTCCGTTGACCCACCCGCCTGCCTGACAGGTGTCATGTCCGTTGACCCCCCCCTCCGCCTGACAGATGTCCTGTCCATTGACCCGTCCACCTGACAGGTGTCTTGTCCGTTGACCCACCCGCCCACCTGACAGGTGTCACGTCCGTTGACCCCCCCCCCCCCCCCCCCCCGACAGATGTCCTGTCCGTTGACCCGTCCGCCTGACAGGTGTTTAGTCCGTTGACCCACCCGCCCACTAGACAGGTGTCATGTCCCTTGACCCGCCCACCTGACAGGTGTCACGTCCGTTGACCCCCCCCCCCCCCCGCGCCTGACAGATGTCCTGTCCGTTGACCTGTCCGCCTGACAGGTGTTTAGTCCGTTGACCCACCCACCTGACAGGTGTCTTGTCTGTTGACCCACCCGTCCACCTGACAGGTGTCATGTCCCTTGACCCGCCCACCTGACAGGTGTCATGTCCGTTGACCCGCCCGCCTGACAGGTGTCTTGTCTGTTGACCCGCCCACCTGACAGGTGTCATGTCTGTTGACCCGCCCACCTGACAGATGTCATGTCCATTGACCTGCCCGCCTGCCTGCCTGACAGGTGTCATGTCCGTTGACCCGCCCACCTGACAGGTGTTTAGTCCGTTGACCCGCCCACCTGACAGGTGTCATGTCTGTTGACCCGCCCGCCTGAGAGGTGTCTTGTCTGTTGACCCGCCCGCCTGACAGGTGTCTTGTCTGTTGACCCGCCCACCTGACAGATGTCATGTCCATTGACCCGCCCGCCTGCCTGCCTGACAGGTGTCATGTCCGTTGACCCGCCCACCTGACAGGTGTTTAGTCCGTTGACCCGCCCACCTGACAGGTGTCATGTCTGTTGACCCGCCCGCCTGAGAGGTGTCTTGTCTGTTGACCCGCCCGCCTGACAGGTGTCTTGTCTGTTGACCCGCCCACCTGACAGGTGTCATGTCCGTTGACCCACCCGCCTGCCTGACAGGTGTCTTGTCCATTGACCCACCTGCCTGCCTGACAGATGTCCTGTCCGTTGATCAGCCCACCTGATTTTTATGTGCTCTACATTTTAGTTTTGTGCTTTACATTTTATTATTTGATAAGAATTTCAAGTTTAGTGATTTTTACAAACTAGATTTATGTTTCTTTTAACTTCGCTTTCAGCATAACGTCTGTGACAATCTGTGGAGACGAGCAGTTAGTTGGACTCAAGACATTTAGCATTTGTTTTAGTGCTAATTGTTTGTTTTTGTTTTTTGGCTGGTTGTTTTTTTCAATAATTTATATAATACAAAAACAGTGAACAAAAAAATAAGTGTGTGTGCTGCTGTTATTTTATTTTTGGTAATTAGTATATTAATGCTTTCAGCGTGTTTTTAAAAGGAAATATAAACTTTGTAATCAAAACTGTTAGAAACTGACATTTGGGCCAATTAAACCAGACTGCACACCATAAATAAATGTTGTTTTTCATACAGTCATTCATTTACTCGCATTGAAAAATAAGTTTATATTGTCTCCCTTTTATACATTTTGTGTAACAAACAATTATGTCACACACTCCTTAAAATTCAAAATGGCATTATTAGTTATGAGGGAAAAGAACTTTACGTTACAAAATGAAATGAGAATATGGAGCCCTAGCGGATCACGACACTACGTAGCTATGTAGTTTGCCCAAGCGGTGATACCGTAGTGTGATGTCATCATTAGTCGCAGGACCCCAAAAAGTTATCGCCGGCCAAATAGTTTTGGTACCTAAAAAAACACAAACTCACCATTGGGATGAAACATCGTGGCAGGAAATGAGAACCCTTTTGAGTTTTACAGCATCCATCAAGATTGTTATTGTGAAGCCATTTCCTGTCACAGACTCAAAAAAATCTGACTTTTGTTGAGGTTGTGGAAAGCATTGACATGTCCATGGCCTCCTTTCAGGTGCGTTGGAGCTGGACGATGCCTCTGCAGACCTGCCAGGACTGAAGTACATGCCGGGAGTCGCTTCTTGGAAGGTACTGCAGGCAGAGGACTGCTATCATTAGGGTCAACAAAACCACAGATTGACACAATTTCTTCTCCAGCTCATGACCAAGGAGGGTCAGTGGTATAGCGACTGGTCCGAGGTTCCCAAAAGTCGTCACACACAGATCCGGCCCAGCATGTTTCCCCCCAAAGGTCCAGAGAAAGTGGCCAGCATGCACCTGGAGAGATGGTACAAACACACAAACCTGCCGCGCTTTACTGCTGTTTCAGGATTCCATCCTGGTGTTTGAAGTCAACATTACAGATTCACCACATGCACTATATACAACCCCCCCCCCCCCAAGCACCTGTACACGTGCATGTATGTATTTATGTACACATACATGTACAGATGCACAGGTACATGTGTGAATTTATGTATACACACAGACACAAGCAAGCTTATGCATGTGCACATACAAACGGGCAGCTACATACATGAACAGATGCGCTTGTCAACTCACACTTACCAGCATGGACACACGCTTGATCACAAAGACACAGATTGTTTAGGATGATGTCATTGTTTCGCTCCTGTTCTTCCCATGTATGCCAGCAGAGGGAGCGTTTTCCTCTCTAACTGGTGAAGAAGTTTCTGTTTGCTGGAGAGCTGACCTGCCTGTCCTTACAGTGTGTGTGTGTTTGTTTTGGTTTCATGTCAGTATGAGGATTCTTCCACATCATCAGAACACTGGAGGTTTCTTCGTGGCGGTTCTGGTGAAGAAAGCTCCGATGCCCTGGAACAAAAGACACCCCAAGGTGCTCTTCGGAGACGCTCCTCTGAGTCTGACTGAAAACCATTTGCTCATTTCTTCTGTTTTCATACCAGCTCAGGAAAGACTTCTCATCCAGCTCAGCAGCCATGACTGGGGGTTCTCCAGTCACTCCCTCCCCAGAAGACACTCCCCAACTCCTTTCAGAGGAGGCAGACGGAGGCGTCCCAGTGGAGACAGTAGATGGGGCAGCACAGCAGGAGGCGCTTCATGGTGCACCGAAGGAGGCTGGTGCTGGGGGAGACGGGGCGTGTGGGTGAGTCTTCTCTCTGTAGAGCCGTTCCATCACGGGAGATGCTCTGATGAAACACTCAGCATCTCGCAACCTTCTTCACTGACACAAGAAGGATCCTTGTGATGGTTTGATCTGTTATATTACCTGAGACGAGTCCTCTCGCTGCTTTCTCAGACCCCCACCCTCTAAAAAGCTGAAACTGTTTGGTTATAAAGAAGACCCCTTTGTGTTCCTGACTGAAGATGACCCTGTCTTCAGCGCCATCCAGTGAGTGTGTATGTGTCCAATGGCCACTGAGGGATTTTCTCATTTCTCAAAAGTTTTTGTTGTTTTTCCTTTTTAGATCTTTTTATGATCTGTCTCCTGACTTTCCAAAGCTCAATGTTCTGACAAGGACCCACGAGGGCAAGAAGAGACACCTGTACATGGTGTCTAAGGAGCTCCGCAACGTTCTGCTCAACAACAGTGAGCGCATAAAGGTGTGTTGATCTTAATGTGTGGGGGTGGAGTTGTGTGTGTTGTCCTGGGTGGGAACTGCAGCAGATGGTACCCCCCCCAGGTCCTGAGCCAGCATCACCTGCCCAGGTGTCCTCATTACTCTGCTGAACACAGGTGCCAAAAAACGTCTCTGGTTTTTATTTTATGAAAACTGCTCAAAGTTTTTCTTTGTCAGCTGATATAACGTACAGAAGTGAGGAGGCAGGAAAGCTTTACTAAACCTATTGTGACCATCAGCATCTATATCCCTTTCCTGTGCCACTGAAGTCCAGGCCAGTGTTGGCTTGGCAAATTGTCATGGTAACATGACAACGCACAGCGCCACGTAATAATAGTCCGCTCTTAGTTAAAAAAGCGTTCTAAACCGAACAAATAACAAGAACAAAGTACTAAAACGTGATTGAATGTTTCCCGGTAGGAGCATGATTCCCTGATAGTTGGAACACACCCTCTATTTCCCCCACTCCCACAGCATTTAGTGACTTGAGGTACTAAGGGTGGGCTTAGTCCACTCTGGGAGTCAATGAGGAGCTCAATGACTTCAGCTTGGGTGATAGCCAGCCTCACCCCAAAGTCCTCATCCTCTGCTTCCTCAAAAGAAGGCGTGTCAGTGGGATTGAGGAGATCCTCCAAGTATTATTTCCACTGTCTAACAAGGTCCCCAGTCGAAGTCAACAGCTCCCACCTGCACTGGAAAATGGTGCCTGTAGAGAATTGCTTTTCCCTTCAGAGGCGCCGGACGGTTTGCCAGAATTTCTTCAAGGCCAACCGACAGTCCTCCTCCATGGCCTCACTGAACTCCTCCCAGGACAGAGTTTTTGCCATGGAACATGGTAACATGTATAATGTGTGTCAGGGGTCTCAAACTTGCGGCCCGCGGGCCATTTGTGGTCCCCAAGACGATATTTTGAGGCCCCCGCCTTATATGAAAGTTTAATGTTGGTGCATCCCAGTAGTTTTTTTATGAATGACACTTTTCAGTGTCATGTGCTGAGCTGACGGACCAACCAATCACAGAGGGGATATGACTCTTGGGGGCGTGACAGTGGCCGGGCTTGAAGCAGGAAAACATTTAGAGCAGGAACCATGACTGCCCCCCCCCCGGCCCGACCACATTAAGGAGTTCCTTACTTTCCTTTTAAGAAAGTGTCTTTTTCGCATGTAATTTTCAAAATACATGCAGCCAGTGCTGAACTTTTTTCTGGGTCGCACGTTTGCGTTTTAAAGAGCAAACTTAAAAAATAAAAACATTTAACACAGATATATAATAGGGAGCACATATTTGTGCGAAAAGCTCTTCTTCACCTTAAACTTCAATAAGTCCAAGTACAGTCCAGACTTGAATCATCTTAAAGCCACACTGAGGGTCTCAGCTGGCGCCACCAAGTGTCCAGCATTAAGAACGGGGGTCGGCAACCCGCGGCTCAGGAGCCGCATGCGGCTCTTTAGCGCTACCCTAGTGGCTCCCTGGAGCATTTTCAAAAATGTTTGAAAATGTAAAAAGATGGGGGAGAGAAATATATTTTTAGTTTTAATATGGTTTCTGTAGGAGGAAAAACAAGACACAAACATTATTAACGTTTTCCAGTGCTGTAAGAATGCGTAGAATAAATATTGTAACGCTCAGCAGGTACGTCACTTGCAGCGGGAAATACTGTCAAAAGTTGAGCTGTCAATCAATTGGCTGCGCTGGAGGACTGTCCGTGTCCCATACACCGCACAACTCCGAACAGTCTCAGAGAGGAGGAGGCAGGAAGAGAAGCTGAGAGCATAATCTCCTTTCTGGCGTAACAATCCCATTTATTTTGAACATACACCACATTGAACATTGCACAGGGGTGATCAACCTCTCTCCCTTCCACACTCATGGTGCAACATAAAAAAACAACATAACAGGAAGAATGAACTAAAGTGGAACAACAAAACTGCCACATGAAAAGAAACGTTGGCAAACAGAAACGCTCATGCTGAGCCCTAATTAGATCAGGAGTTCGCATCCCACAATCCCCTGCTACTAACAGACCTAAAATGCACATGACCGCCACTGCAATATTAAATTTCAACATTTCTGTCAACGAAAATTTGCGTCATTGCCTGCGACAAACGTTTCTACCAGCAGGGCTTTATTTATTTTTTTAACTTTCAGCGGACCGCTAGGCAGGTGGCTGATGTAAATCAAACCACCGTCAGTTCCGTGCATTGCTTGATGAAGTTGAAAGCAAATATTCTGATCTCCTGGTACACTACAAAGTCAGATGGCTGTCCAGGGGTGACGCTTTGCGTCACTTTGTCGTCTGTTTCGAACACGTGAAAACATTCCTGAAAAGCAAAGACCTGCACTACCCGCAACTGGAAGATCCTGAGTGGCTGGAAAAGCTGCACTTTTTGGTGGATATGACTGTGACAAACACCTAAACGAGCTGAATGAAAGTCTGCAGGCGCCGCAAATGCTTGAAGCTGTTCTGTCATTCCAGCGCAGCTGACTGTCTTTGCCAGAAATGCACAGCGAAGAAGAGAAGAGGATGCTGCTGTGTTTTACCCGTGCACTGACCTGCTTGGCATTTGCACAGAAATCAAACTCAACTGTATTAATTTGATTTAATATACTTTACCTTTTCAAAAGGCTGCTGTTTTCTTTTTTATAAAGGCAGGCTGCGTTTTATTGCACTCTGTTTAGTTCCCAGTCACGCATGTTCAATTTTATTGTTTTTTGTTTGAATCCTCAAAATAAAAATGACATAAAAAATCGGATTTCTTTAAACATTTCTTTAATTTTATCAAAGCAATGAAACATAATTCATTGATATTGTAAATTTAGTTAAACTTGCACAACAGAGCAGTCACGTGACGCGTCGTTCTCCGCAGAATGCACTGCAGGGCAAATAAACATTTAATCGTTAATGCTCATTATGTATTTGTAGCAACTTAGTCATTTTGATAGTAGACTAATATAGCTAATATAGATACATTTTGCATGTGTTGCCTTCATTATGAGGCTTAAATAGGGCTTTTAATATTTTGCGGTTCCGGACATTTTTGTTTTTTGTTTTTTTCGTCCAATTTGGCTCTTTCAACATTTTGGGTTGCCGACCCCTGAGTAAGAAGAAGACAAGAGAAGCTGTATTCAGAAGAACCATTGATGGAGGTTACAAAACTGTAAAATTTGAGTCTTCTTTTGTGTTTAACAGTTATAATTTCACAGTATTAACTGAACTGTGTTAATAAGGACGGTTGAATCTGAAAACAGTGGATATAGAAGACTAAATAAACAGAAATGAATTACTGATTTATTTACTTATTGATTTTTTATTTACGTATTTGATTTTATTTCAGAGTTTTATAAGTACATTTTGTACAGAAAACGGTTAATAGAGTATAGTTAATAATATTGTACATGTTCCATACAAATTTACCACTAAAGAAAGGATGAACCCGAGAAAGTTACAGACCACTTGTTTACACAACGGTCCTTGTTTATTTTGTGTCATAAAACAGTAAAAAGATTTTAACATTTCTGATTCAAACTGGCATTGACTCTGACACAAGCTGCATGTGTGTGTGTGCGCACGCTGAAGTTCCGGGCCAGACTCAGCTAGACCCTGCCTTACCGTCTCAATGCTGTTTTGGGGTGTTGGCACAGAAATGAAGGTCTTTCTGTCTTTCCTGCTCAGGTCATCAACACTGGAGTGAAGGTGTGGTCTCGTAACAGCGATGGGGAGGAGTTTGGCTGCGCCTTCAGACTGGCTCAGGAGGTTTTTATCCAGTTCCAGAACCGTTGTTTGAAATGAGCCTCATTACAAAAACTTTGAAATGTCTACAACTGAACACAGATATAATACAGTCTATCCAATCATTAAACAGCTTAGGAAAAGGCGGCAGATGTCTGAGTCTGTTCTTAGAGAAGGTCCTTTGTTTACAGTAAAGATTGCAGCCCGCTCTCTCCCATCAGGGCATCTACACTCTTCAACCGTACGTTTGCTCCAGGATCATCCGAGTCGTGATGAATGACATCAAAGTGCTCCTGACCCAGGAAAACCCCTTCCTCAGCAAACTGGAGGAGGATGCTCATGCTCAGGCCAAGCAGATGGGTATGTGCAGAAAACCAAGACCACCGTCTGAAGGTCTGAGTGGAATATTGGTTATTGAAGAACTAAGAACTCCACAATCAGGGGCGTCTTTATGCTCCATCCAGGCTTGTTTTTGTTGCTACTGCTCAGAATGAAATGTCTACTTTCAGGCCCGCACAATAAATCGCTAATTTCTCGTCATTGCGCTATCAAGCTGTGCTATACACATAGCAAAAGTGCTGAAATTGCGATAAATGGTTACCTTAAATGTGCCAAAACAATCTTATGGAAGCTTGAAGTATTTAAGGAATCAAATAAATCTCTTTATGCATTTGACCAATAGGATGGAGCCCTATGTAGACGAGGGTCATTTAGAGTAGAATTTAAATTATGTTGACTCTTATTTAAATTAACTGTTGCAGTGAAATGGAAATTATGTATTCAGTTGTTTTGCTATCGCACATCGCAATATTGACCACTAATATCGCAAATCGCAAGCGTTCATATCATGTTCATATTTACTGTTAGGTATTGGAAATATATTTCTAGTTGATGGAACGTCATTATTTTGTTCAATGACAGGTAACCCAGGTAACTCTACCTTTTATTAAACAACCAATAGTTGAGATTGTTTACTGATCACCATGAGGTTACTCTGTGCTGCACACCTGTCTTTTGGTTTCACGGATTGACCGATGTCTTGTGGGTCAGACAGGTTAGCTGGAACCGGTTCTGAAGGTTTTCTGCATGTTCTTCACAGGAATGGGAAGCGTAGTCCTGAAGTTCATCCCAAACTCAGAGTAAGCTTCACCTCTATGTGGCGTAGGTTCTTTTATTGTATGGAGTGATGGTCTGATTGTGATTTCTCCCTTGACCCCATCACCATCAGTAACCCCACAGAGCCTCAGTGTCCCATCCAGCTGTGCGGCTGGAGGGGAAAGACGTCGATCCGAGCCTTTGTCCCTCGCAATGAGCGGCTTCACTACCTCCGGATGTTAGGAGTGGAGGTCTTCAGGGACAAGCAAGGCCTGGGGCAGAAAAAGGAGGAAGGGGGACCGCAAGAATGGAAGGGAGTAGAGGGGGAGAAGGAGAAAGAGGATGATGATGCAGCAGAGGTGGAAAAAGAGGTGGAGCCAGGGGACGGCAGTGAAGACGGATCTTCAGGAGCAAAGAATGGTAGCAGTTCAAGGAGGAACGTCAGCTAAGGAAGGTTGGAGTCCAAGACCTCATCCTCTGCTGGAGCTTTTAGTTTTTTATTATTTTTACTCACCTTTTTATTTTCTACTTCCTGTTTTAAGTTGAAGCTTTTTTCATCCATTGATGACTGAACAAATTCCCAGTAATTGTCTGATTTTCACAGCGATACTGAAAGGGTAAAAAGATTTATGTTGAATCTGTTCAGTTTTCCAACCTGAAAAGTGAGGAAGCTCAATAAGTATGTCTTGTTTATTATGGGATGTCACATCTGATGGCATTTCAGCTGCAGTTACCTGATAAAAATGTTCTAGATAAGATGTGTTGTGATTACATTTAGGCTCCACTGGACTGCACATTTATACAAGCAGATGGTGATTCTTAAGTGTGGACATTTGATATCTAAATGTTTTTATTTTCTGTTAAATGAAAATAATAGTAATGCAGATCTTAGAAGATCTGTTTGATGCTTATTGGCTTCAGAAAAGCCTGGCAGTATCTATGCATTTGTAATATTTGATGAAACTCCATGAATATGGTCATTTCTTTTTCTAAATCCTAGCAAAGTTCTCTAATTGGACTAATCTGGACATGTTAACAGTTTTAGACACGGAACAGTTTTCAGAAGACTCACCTCAACAATGGATATTTCCTTTGATTCATGCTGAATCAAAAAAACTTTCAGGTTATTCAAAACAAAACTATAAATGATTGGTGTTAAAATAGAATCATTGGTAATGAAACGGCAGATGGAGGTGCTGTTTTGATGCCACGTGTCTTTAGACTTTAATAAAAGATAAAACTAGACGTGTGGCTTCCTGCAGAAGTCGCCTCAGTTGTAGGTGTAGCTGAACAGGCGGTGGAAGCTTTTGTTGAGCTACTAGCCTAGAAAAATCCTGTTCAAATAAAATAGTTTGAACCTCTTTGTGTGCTGCTGTTTGGATTAAAACTTTCAAATTTCTCCTAACCTCGAAGTCTGAAATGTAACGTTTTTAATAATTGATACTTTATTGATCCCACGATGGGGACATTCTTCTCCCATTTTGGCCCATCTCCTGGGGGGAGCATTGAGCTGCAGACTGGCCGCGCTCGGGGGGGCGACAGCTGATTGATCCGCCAGCCCCTCGGTTGTTGGACGACCTGCTCTGCCGCCTGAGCTTCACTGGAAGGACATTTTGTTCGTCTCTTCTGCAGTTGTCAGTGCTGCATAGCTGCTTGAGATGGACGGACATCTCTTTCTTCTGTTTATTAACTGGATCTGCTGCCATGACAACAGCTGTCATGGTAACAAGGCTCTTGGCTCTCATGGTGACGGGAAGCCGGTGAAACCACATAACATCCAGCTTGGGATCGGAGGATTTCTAATTTATCAGGCGGTCTGGGAGCAGAAGATGGAGAGAGGCAATCAATCAAAGCTCCTGGGAAAGATTTTTCGGGGAGGAGAGACTCAGAATGAGAAACTTTCACAAGCGGATCAAAAGCTCTGTGCTTGTTTTGCCCACTTAAGCAGATTGCTTGAGACCCCTGAACTTGTGCGGAAGATGGATGCCACCTTGGAGCAAGTTTCTGCCCGGATTTGAGGGAAGACTGGGCTAAATTCATTCACCCACTTCTCATTCGGATCAATCTCTGCCTCACACAAAGCGAAGAGCCAGTCAAGGACTTTGCCGGCAGTACAAACAACCTGCTGGCGCCCAAAAGTATTTTATCTAATCAGACTCCCCGAAGGAGCGATGGACAACTGTCCTTGGCTCCACCAAAACAAAGCTGCTTCTACAGAGTGGACTACAGCAGCTGTTCTTGAGGGTTGATAACTGCAACTCACCCCCTCCCTGCTTGTCCTCGGCTTCCCAACCCCCTCCCTACCTCCTCTGTGAGCTGCCCGGAAGATGTGCCTGGCTCACGGAGCTGCACCTGATGGACAGACTCATGGGGGCCCCCCACTCCCGTCCACCACCGTTTCCCCCCTGAGCCTCGTGTACTGTCTTTGTCTGAATATGTGCTATTTGTGTTTAAACGGTGTAGTTTTTTTCTTGTATCAACACATTGTACGCAGTGTAGGGATACAACTTTTTTTTGTCACCAAACCCAACCCCCGGCCCTCTTCGTGGTCCATCTGCATGCTATACAAAGGTGCGCCGGCGCAGGTCATCTAAGGCGCTCGGCTGCATTGACCTCAGTAACCTCTCGAGATGTGTGTGTGTATCCTGTGCTGTTTGTCTGACCTTCTTCATCGAGATGTACTGGAACTGAGTTTCTCCTTGTTGGGATTAATAAAGTTTTCATTCATTTCATTTCTGTCTGGTGTCTCCTTGTATTTCACTTCTGCACAATTCCTCCTATTATGACTTTCACAGATGACCGTTCAAGTCTCTTACTCCAATCTTACAGAAAGAAGGGGCATCCAAGGAGGGGACGTTGACAGAGGGAGGGGTCGGAATGACAGAATGACGGTCATCTTTTGAGCTATCTTCAAAGTGTTTCCAGTCGTCTTTTAATTATGATCATGCTGTTTTAGCCAAAATCTAAAAACCGGATTTTTTTCCCAGGACATGGTTTCTGCGGAGCTGCTGGAGTTCATAAAAAATTCAGCTCTGAGTTGAGGGCAGGACTGTTGGTGCGGAGTAAGCCTACCCACATTTCCCATCATCCCTGGGTTTACACCCTCTCCTGCTAGCTTACAGCCCCTCACACCCCCAACCTAACATTGGCAGAGCAATATTGCAGCTATACAGTTTAGAGCCAGATACCAGCTGAGACGAGGGAAATAGACGTTTATAGATCTATTTGTCTGCAAGTGGATGCATCTGAATGGAGCTGAGCAGGAAGATTTTGGCCCGTTCCAGTAGCTTCTACATCACAGCTTTCCAACTGCATTTTTCGTCTGCTCCTGATTTATAACATTTTGAATAAATAAATCATCAAAAATGACATTTTAAACTTAATTTTCTTTCTATATTTCCTCCATCATCAAGTAGTAGTCTACAATGGAGGAAATAAGCACGACTATTTGATCTCTTGCTGATTTTTTAGGTTAGCGCACTTAAAAATAAACGGTGGATAAAGATGGAAAGATTTCATGTAATCCATGGACACCAGTGAAGATCACAAATCATTGAAGAAAAAAGGTTCAGAGCACTGTCTAGTGGGTCTATATGACCCAACTCCCAATGTTAAAGTGCCTAGGATAGCACAAGGGTTAATATCCTACATTACAAATCATTGCACTCCTAGGTCTCACCTGCTACACCACATCCAAACATTTCTTTGCTCACATTTTAGTATTTTTTTTAACAAATAAAATCATTGGTGACTTGAAAGTATGTACTAATTATAAATCTTATTATTACAAATTCATTTTAAATATAAATGTAGTATCCAAGAGTCAAATGTTAACTTATATATAAAAAGGGAATGTAAATCCTATGTCTAAATGTGTTTCTAAATACAAAATATAAAATTAAAATCTTAAATCTACATGTTAAATCTAAATGTAAATTCTTAAAGTAGGCTAAATGTTAAAACAAAATGCTCTTGGAATATGAAAAGATGTGCGTGAACATTCTGGCTCTGCAGGTTCATAGTGGTCTATGACCGTAATATTTTGGGCGGGCTACCTGAAGCCCCATACAGGTTTGCCCACATCCACCCGTAAAGGCAGTTGTGAGGAAGGCTTCCGTTGCTTCTCAGACGACCAACTGTTTCTCAAATGCTAAGTTTGGGTTCAGAATCAGCTGGATGTTGGATGAAACCAAGCCCCATCTGCCATTCCAGAGTCTGATGCAAACCTGCAAGCCCCAAATGTTGCTTTTCTTTACATCACCACTGGGAGCTGGTTTCTATAGGACACACTCTCGGACTTTAGGGTCAAGAATACAGACTTTAGACCAAAAATACAAGGTGTATAAAATGTAGCCTAAAAGCTGCTGGAAGGTGGCTCGGTTTGTTAAATCCAACCCTCAGTCCAACTCTTAGAAGAAATGCATCTAATCATGAAAGTACGTCAAGTTTAAAATAAAAACGAACTCAGACTTTGAAGTGAATGGTAACTGCTTTGGTCTAGTACCTTACGAGTCACTTGGTGAACAGAGCCTTTGGCTGCATTACACAGCCATTGCTGTTAAAGTCCTCCCTGAAACCTGTTACTGCCTAAAGATGAGTTCTGAGTGACAGAAAGCTAAGGTTCCTGAGACAAAATGTTCTCTGAACAATAAGGAAAATGACAAAAAGCTTCTCCTGGGTTCGACTCTGCACTCATTGGTCTCTCAAAATATAAAAGCTCCGACTTTCATATTTTGCAGACAGTGTTGCACACTGGACCAAAAATGCTATTTACAAATAAAGAAATTGAACTTCTTGGACAAAATAGTTGACAAAAACCAAACATCCCTTCCAGAGACTCCTGTCCTCTCCTGTTTGGAACTTTAACCTTTGATTATTTTGATAAGATTTCTCCTTGAAGAGCTTTTAAAGCACTTTCAGCTTTGAAATGTGTGCTGGATGGAAGCCAAGGCTTTTACTTCAACTTCAACAGAAGAGTTTTATTGCTAAATATTGGTACTTTTTTGTTTGATGATTTCATTTTTCCACATACAGTATTTTTTTGGGAGGGGGGTATATTTTTCTTGGACCTTTTATATTTTACATCTGTTTATTTTGTAGGTATTACAGCCTAAATATTTTATTCAAAGTTTACTTTGTTAGTTATTTTTAATGCTCCCAGCTCTTATCTGTGGGGATCACCAAAATAGAAAAAAGGTTTTTCACACAAGTTTCTGTGGTGAAACAAGAACCTTTGCCTTTTTGTTAGCAGTCTGAGAGCCAAAGTGAAGACGCATCCTGAAAGCATTCAGCTGCTTTGCTGCTTTCTTTAGCCTTCTGTTTTTCTGCCGAACAAGTTCAAAGTCTTTTGTTTTAGGATGAAACTACAGATCCTTGTTACTCTGCATCATTAAGGTTTTTTCCTATCTCAGTCGCTTTGGTGCCTTCCTCACAACAGGATTCAAGTTTGCACCTCATGTCAACAGTTCGCGGAAGCTGTAAACCATGAAACTTTATCAAAATGGAAATTCGATTGTACAAACACTAGTCAATCCCTTACAATGCGTATTTCATCCTTCAAAAGCAAGTCCCTCCATTAACCCTTGTTCTATCCTAGACACTTTAACGTTGGGAGTTGGGTCATCTAGACCCACTAGACAGTGCTCTGAACCTTTTTTCTTCAATGATTTGTGATCTTCACTGGTGTCCATGGATTACATGAAATCTTCCCACCTTTATCCACCTTTGTCATGGTAGGGAGAACACGTCAATGGAAGGGGGGGGGGGGGGGGGGGTCATCTACGATAGCACAAGGGTTACAATAGATCATTTGATCTTCAGTCAAGTATTTATGCCAACAAAAGTGTCAGTTCTGACTCCAGCATGTTTG
The DNA here is from genome assembly GCF_053564925.1 of Oryzias latipes. NCBI lineage: Eukaryota > Metazoa > Chordata > Actinopteri > Beloniformes > Adrianichthyidae > Oryzias > Oryzias latipes. The sequence goes on from NC_136247.1 coordinate 690,823, forward strand.
AACAATCAAGTCAAAAGGTTTGAACATTAAGAGCTTCCCAGTGTCATGTAAAGTGCCGACAGCCATGGATGACATTTTGAAAACTAGAATTCAATAAAAACTGATACACTGAATATGAACTTCAGCTGTGAGTAAAGACAGCAGCTCTTCCACCTCTTCTAGGTTGTCTTGCAATCCTTTTTAACGTGCAGTAAAAAACAAACAAATGTAAACATGCTAAATATTTACAGTACTGTGGTACTATTTTCTCTACTGTTGCACTAGAGGACACTGTGCCACAAAAAAAACGAGCCACAGTTGTAGTAAATTGTAAGTCTTCATTGAAAAGGTTAGCAGACATGATGGAAAGACAAAAAAATAATGATCAAAAGCAAGTCTAAAGCAATCATTTTGCAGAGATGTACTTATTCAGTTCATGATACTGTCACTAGGTTGTGCCCAAATGACTAAATGTGATGAAGGTTGCACTGTTGAGCAAAGTTTAATTCTGTTGTGAGAAATACACCAAGGAAACTGAGGAAAAGTGTAAATCCAGGAAAGTGTGATCCACAAGGGGACATTTTACACACTTTTTGGCTTTTTTGTTGGTGGTGATGTCATGCTGACAAGAACAGAAGTACTTTAGATACCTCAGTGTCCCTGTTCCTCCCTCCACCTTCACCACCCCGTCCTTCATCAAATGCTCTTGCATAGTTCATGGCTTGCAGCACTCAGCCTTGAGGGGATGCATATATGCTGAGGATTACATAATCATGCTGTTACACAACCATAAGAGACGGCAGCAGACACATTGTAACACGCTTTTGGTGAGATGGAGACTTCCGACTTCCAGGGGGGGGGCACATGCGTGATGGGGGAAACAGTGTTTCATGTTTGGATTAAAACAAATCCCACTCAGCTCTGCACACACACAACAGCATTGAACTGCTCGCTCTTTTCAAATCGGCAGTAAATCTCCGGGGATAGCAGTTGACTCCATTGTGTGGAGCTTGTGTGTGTGTTTGTGTGTGTTTGTGTGTGTTTGTGCGTGTCTGTTAAACCTGGCTCTGCAGCATCAGCCTGACTACTGCCTTTAACCCTTGTGCTATCTTAGATGACCCCCCCTTCCATTGAGGTGTTCTCCCTACCATGACAAAGGTGGATAAAGGTGGAAAGATTTCATGTAATCCATGGACACCAGTGAAGATCACAAATCATTGAAGAAAAAAGGTTCAGAGCACTGTCTAGTGGGTCTAGATGACCCAACAATGTTAAAGTGCCTAGGATAGAACAAGGGTTAAAAGATATTTTCAGTTTAACTTCTGTAACCACAGTAAAGCTCTGCAGATGCAGAACTCACTGCTTTTTAATGAAAAAGAAATTCATATTCATAATATTCATAAAAATTCACATTTTATTCTATCATGCAGTCCTTTATGTAGGGGAAGCAACCACAACGGGATACAGCCCACTGCTTTCATTTTCTGGTCCCAAATTTAGGTCTAGTCAGGAAGTCCATTCCACATAAAACCAAAGCCCAAATCAGCAAGTGGATCACCAACAGAACCGTCACTGGATCAGTTGAGAGCTGGTTTGGCAATGACCACACCAGGCTGGGAGCAATTTATCGTGGTGTGTTTAAGCAAAACTAAAGTTTATTTCCATATGAAAAGGTTAAACATTACATATCAGTTGCAGTTAATCTTTCAATAAATATTGAGTTTGGCCTGTGAAGTAACTTCACTGCTTCATTTTGGCCCCCTGTGAATTTGTGTTTTCTTCTGCAGAAGCTGTTCTGTTCTTTGGGCCGTTGTCCCACAGATGCTCACAGATTGTACTGACCTTTCCTCCAAAATGCCCAGATACATTTAGCTATCAAATCAAACTTTATTTATAAAAAATAATCCAATATTTCTTTTGAATAAAAAATTGGTCATTTTTTTATATAAAAAAGTGACACATAATAAATACTGGCATGAAAACATGACTGTAATTATAAAATGCTGTGAAAACACATTATGTTGTTAATCTATTCACAGCAGGAGCCAGCTCAGCCACAGGAGCATCGCCACAGTGCCCACCCATAGCAGGTCAGGGTTCACTTCACTGAGGCTGCGATGCCGGACCCCAGTGAGGGGTCAGCACCGTGGCAAAAACAACAGATTGAGCAGGCAAGCAAAGGATTCCCATCAGGAAACACTGGGGGTAAAAACCTGAAAAGAAGAACGTTATCATTCGATTAATGAAATGTATTTAAATATATAAAATAAAAGTATTTATTTACAGACAAAAAAACAGCTGAACAGGCACATGGAGAGGAGTCGGGGTGTGATGGGAATTTGTCTCTCGTTTGTTACGATCAGCAGTCCTGAGCAGGGCTGTACAGGCCTCTTCCCAAATTTACCACACTGGGAGAGACCAGTAGCTGAAGAGAACTGAGAGTTATGAGCGTGCTCAACCCATGTCATGTACTGGGTTTTTTTCTTGTTCTGTCCAACAGGTAAGATCTGAAGTCCTCTTGTCTTGGACAGATTTTACTGTTATAAATCTTTGGACAGGCATATTTGTGTGACGCCTTTTGTATTTCAGACTAACAGAAGTTGGAGGATGATTGAAGAAGTAGAGGGGGGTAGAATCGCAAAGAGATACGTTGCTGGAGGCTTCTTATCATTACTGTGAGTAGTAGATGTTAGTCAAAGGGGTGGGGCCTGTCTACAAATTACAAACAGACCTGCTGGCTCCAAAAATCTTCACACAAACATGTCAACATGTACACTCAAATGCACATACTTATGCATACAAACACACACACACACACACACACACACACACACACACACACACACACACACACGCACGCACACACACACACACACACACACACACACACACACACACACACGTGTAAAGCATTTTCTGTCAGGCATCCTATTAGTGTGAAGGTGAGTGTTTGTGTTCTACTGTGGTGGATGATGGAATGTCAACGAACGAAGCAGCCTGTCTTCTCAGATAGAAGTCACAGACATCTTTTAGATTCCCCTGAACACTCTCCTTTCAGTAAAAAGTAATCCCCAAGCATAAGCCACCCCTGGAAAAGGCCTCATGAAGGGATAGTGAAGACGGAGGAGGAAGGGAGCATTATGATGGGATGTTGCACTTTATGGTGAGAATCTTTAAGTACAAAGACATGAGTGAGTGAATGAAAGATGGATGAGGCGATGAGCAGAGAGTTTAGCACGGGCGGTGGGGTGACTAGAGTTGGAGGTTTTATTTAGTGCATGCCTGCAGGTGTTGCCTAGTAACAGAGAGGAAACAGATAGAGAGCTGGAAAGCACATCTCCCTTTATCTCTTTCTGCACGCAGCCTTGCCCTCCTCCACAATCCTAGCACAGGTCTTGCACAAACACTCAGCAAAAGCCTTGCCTCTCATTAGCAGTCAGGGTGGATGCATTGCTCCTGTCAGGAAGACGACGGAAGAAGGGGGGAGGGAAGCCGAATGAGGTAGAGAAAAGATGTAGAGCCGAAAAAACCCATTCAAGAAAGAGAAGGACACATCCACCAAGGCCGTTGCCATAGTATTTTCCTTTCTTTTGCGGCATCTGTTCATGAAAGTGTGGCATTTGAACGTCCTCAGCTCACGCTCAGGCATGAGGCGTCTCATTCAGTCAGATCTGTATTCTCATCTTGTCTGAAAGCTTAGAAATGGTGACTGGAGGTAACTCAACACATCACTCTTTGAACTCTCCTGCCATTGTGACTTTCCCTGTTAGTGATCAGGGAGATGTTGAGGGCACTTCCAGATATTGGGTTTGATGGTGTGTCTGAAGCTTGTTGGAGGAGATACTTCCAGCTGATAACAAACCCCCAAAGTTAGGGGTTTGGTCTCTGGACTTCTGACACTAAAGAGAAGGGAAACACTCTTTAATTCAAGTACTGGTGGAGAAGCAGATCAGCCAGAGCGATCCACGTCTCCCTGCTGTCTCCAGCTCGTCTTTATGCCTACATGTCTTGGTGCCAAAATGAAGGTGTGCTTTGAATTTTAACATCAGTTCTGGCTGTAGAGCCCTCCCACTTCAGTGTTCTCCAGGCTCTCCCATAAGCATCTCCATCTCTTTATTTCTCCTTTGGGACAAAGGGAATACCTCGTGTTAACTCTCAAACCTATCAATGTCAAATTTCATACCTGTCTGGGCTTTCAGTGTCTCTTGAAGCCCTGCAGAGACGGCCTGTGGACAGCAGGATCACTCCCAGGATTTCAGGCTGACTGGATGCAGACCAGACCACATGAATCCAAGACAATGAATGTAACATCAAATAAAAAGCCACATGGCTGCTTTCTGCAGCATAAGAGGCTAAAAATACTTTTTCTCACATGCACTGTGCCTATAAAAAATTTACAGTCACTCCTAGATGGGTAAGAATAGCAAAGAAGAAGGAAAAAAGCTGTTGAAGCTGACCAGCCTCCATGCAGCGCCTGAACTTATATATGAGCAAAGTGCAGTCTGACTTAGGGAATTCACCCCCCACATCCTGAAGATGACAGAAGAGATGACATCTTCCCGGTATTACTCACCTCCTCTCAGTCCATTCCATCCTGCTGGAACACAGCTGTCACACACAAACCAACACAACGCAGGAGTCAGTGGGATCACATGGAGGCGCTGCTGGAGCCTGACCCAGCCACCCTTGGGTGAAGGGTACACCAGGCTACACCCTGGACAGGTCGCCAGTCTGTTGCAGGGACACAATAAAACACCCAAACACATATTCACACCTATGGACAATGTAGATGAAGCCGGAGTACCCAGAGAAAACACATGCAAGCATAGGGACCACTGTGCCACTGTAAGCTATTCCGCCACATTGTTATTATTGAAGTTGCTCAAGGCAGAAAACAATACCCACCATGGAAACAACAGTTGCTGTTGTGAAGGACAGCTGGATCAAAGTTGCATATCTGCAGCAGGAGATAAAGGTTTTGACAGTTTATTAAGACCAGAAGTTTTAATCAGAGGAAGATTCAGGACTGAAGCTGGGGCTGGCCGGCAGGTGAGTTGGCTGGTTTATAATTTAAGGAGCTGGAGATGAGAGCTGGAGCTGGACTGGAACTGACATCTGACGGAATGAGACACCTCATGCCTGAGCATGAGCTGAAGACGATCAGTAAAGCAGGTAGGTGGGAACAGAATAAACATAGTATGTTCTGACATTGTGTGAGGTAATGAGCTGAGTATTTATGTATATGGCTGGAGTATTTATATGGTTAATGGGAACATGGGCTCTGGGTGAGTAAGAGGTGGGATCAGGGTTGGAGGCTGGTCTAGCAACTCTCCACCCAACTCCTGCAGCAAGAGAGAGGGGCAGAGAGGAACAGACAGGGATCCTAATGCTAGAATCACACCAAACGTGATTTGTGCGTCAAACTCGCTTCGCCCCGCCCCAGCATGGTGGATTTGCTGCTCGCCGCCTGTCCAAAAAGGTGTTTATAGCTAGACATCCCAGACACGTGTCACAAATATTTGAACTCTGGCCACGGCACGCTTGTCCCTCAAATCGCACTGCAGGACCTCTGATCATGTCTGTACCATTGAGTTAACAATGAAACGGGCAGCCTCTGCAGCCCAAATTGCGTTGTGAACACAAAATGGGAGAAAGAGGCAGCACATAACAGCAATGCCCAGTGGCTGGTCTATCTGAGAAATGAACATAGCAACCTCCCTGAACAGAATCCAGTAACCACCACAGTGGCAGACATCCAACTACCGGCCAATAACCTGTCTCTCCACAACATGGAAGCTCATTTCAGGCATCATTGCAACCAAGATAAATAGGCACATGGATCAATACATGAGCAACACACAGAAGGGCATTGGTAGAGACTCCAGAGGAGCCAAACACCAACTCCTGGTCGACAGAACAGTCGCTCAAGACTATAAGTCACGACACACCAACCTGTGCACAGCCTGGATAGATTACAAGAAGGCCTATGACTCAATGCCACACACATGGATCACTGAATGCTTGGAGCTGTACAGACGGCTGTACAGACGGCCTGTCTGCTGGTGTGTCCTCTGTTGTTGACTTGGCTGTGTCAGACCATTATTGTGTGTTTTTTAAGGTGACTGGTTCTATCCAGCAAGAGGCCTCAGTGAGAACTGTGACGAAGCGATATATAACTCCTGAAGTGGCAGAAAATTTTATTGACATTTTAAAACAAACTCCTGCTCAGATTTGACCTTTGTCCTGCAATTCTCTGACTGATATTTTAATGACAGACTTAAGTTTGCCATTGATACAGCCGCTCCAAAGAAAACAAAAATCTTGAAACAGAATCCAAAGACGCCTTGGAGAAACGGTGCTATTTTAAATCTAAAGAGAATTAGTAGTAGAACAGAGAGAAAATTTAGAAAAACTAATTTAACAGTCGACTATGACTTTTTAAAGGATCAACTAAAAACCTACAATCATGCTGTCAAACAGGCAAGAACACTTTATTTTTCAAATCTCATCACAAACAATAAACACAACCCCCGGTTTCTTTTTAAAACTATTGATTTTTTATTAAACAAAGATTTTAATAAATCTATCATGCTTCACTCACAAACTGCATGTGAGGACTTTGCTGACCACTTCAGGAGTAAAGTCAATGCTATTAGATCCAACCTTCAACCGGTACATGACAGTAATCCTAGCAGGTCAGTGGCATTGTCTTTACCTGAGGAAACACTGGAGAGTTTTGTCCTGGTTGATGCAGAGATGCTTGGTCGAGTTTTTTCCCAAGCAAACACTACAACCTGCCTTTTAGACCCTATTCCTACTTCTCTTTTTAAAACATTTTATACATTTTTTGAGTCCGAGATTTTAAACATAGTTAACTGCTCTCTTCAGACGGGGGTCTTCCCCTCTGCATGTAAGACGGCGGTGGTGAGGCCCCTTCTGAAGAAGAGTAACTTGGACCCAAAGATCATGGACAATTACAGATCTGTATCCAACTTACCATTTTTAGGAAAAATTATTGAAAAACTTGTTTTTATTCAATTACATGATTTTTTTAATGAACATAATGTTCTTGAAAAGTGTCAGTCTGGTTTTAGGACAAATCACAGTACTGAGACGGCCCTTTTAAAAATTTTAAATGATCTCAGAAATACTTATGACTCGCAGAAACTTTCTGTTCTGGTGCTGCTAGATCTTAGTGCTGCCTTTGATACAGTAGATCACCAGATTTTACTTGACAGACTTAGTAGTCGGGTCGGCCTCTCAGGAACTGCTCTTAACTGGTTTCACTCCTACCTTACAGATCGACACTTTTTTGTAAGTATGGATACTCGGTCCTCAGGGGTCCATGAAATAAGTTGCGGGGTTCCCCAGGGTTCAATCTTGGGTCCAATACTTTTTAACTTGTATATGTTGCCTCTTGGGGATGTCATCAGGAGACATGGCGTTGACTTTCACAGCTATGCTGATGATACACAGCTTTACATCGCCGTGTCTCCTGATGACCTTGAACCTGTCAACACTCTTTTAAACTGCATTTTAGATATAAAGCTGTGGATGGCAGAAAACTTCTTACAGCTCAACCAGGACAAAATTGAAGTTTTAATCATTGGTCCTGAAGACAAGAGAGAGATGATTTTACCCAAACTTAGGAATTTTAAATCTTCTCAATGTGTGAGAAACCTGGGCGTTCTTTTTGACTCTGAGCTGAATTTTATTCCTCACATCAGAAACGTTGTGAAAACAAGATTTTACCATCTTAAGAACATTGCCATAGTCCGCCCGTTCCTCTCTCTTGCCAGCACAGAGGTGCTAATGCATGCTTTTATTTTTAGTCGTTTAGATTATTATAATGCCCTGCTCTCTGGTTTACCCAAAAAGTCGATCTCAAATCTGCAACTATTACAGAACTCTGCGGCACGAGTTCTGACGAGGACCAGAGGGCGGGAACACATTACACCGGTGTTAAAGTCACTGCATTGGCTCCCTGTATGTTTCAGAATTGATTTTAAAGTTCTTTTAATGGTTAATAAATGTCCAAATGTCGGCCGGCCTACCGCTGCACCACGGCCGCCTTCAAAGGTTATATATAGAAATCAATTATGAAGTCAAGCTACAAAATCACACAAAACATTATTTATTTGATAAAGTGATTTTAACATTTCCAAAGGTTTTTTTTTAGAATGAAATATGTCTTTGAGGGAAGTTTTTCTGTTCTTTCGTCATCATTCAGTAGATAGAGTTCCTTGTAATCTGCACTGACCTGACTATAATCAAGACCCAGGTCCGGACATTTTCCGTTTTGTGTTTTCAGTCTTGCATCCAGACATGTGATATTCAGCAAATGTTTATGTGTGACCGTCTGCCTTCTTGCAGGTTCAATGGCAGAAGAAATCAAAAGAAACGGGTGTTCTGTGTATTGATCTAATCACCATAAATCCTGAAATTTGTGAAAATAGTGCTGCAGCACTACATACTTTGATGCAATTAGATGTGATGATGTTGTCTTTGATCAGATCCGAACATGAGCTAACTCCAGCTTTGATGTGTCGCTCGTAACCCTTGTGCTCTCCTAGGCACTTTACCATTGGGAGTTGGGTCATCTAGACCCACTAGACAGTGCTCTGAACCTTTTTTCTTCAATGATTTGTGATCTTCACTGGTGTCCATGGATTACATGAAATCCTTTGTCATGGTAGGGATAACACGTCAATGGAAGGGGGGGGGGGTCATCTAAGATAGCACAAGGGTTAAACAAGAACTGCATAACTAAATCTGCATAACTAAATCTTAGATTTCAGCAGAAAAAACAAGATTTCTGAAAGGAATTCTATTTTTTCCCCTGTGAAGAATTTAATTATAAATAAATGAATGTTCTAGTGTACACATAACCAGCTTACCTAACATACTCCTTTTGCCGAGTTACATTACTTTTATTCCATCAGATTATCCCAATGACCCCTTTAGCACCACTCAGAGCAAATTGCCTGTCAGGCCTCCATCCAGAGGTGTCAAGGCCAGCATGGCAGAGCTCCCAGCTTCAAAGCTCTGAGAGTTGGTTCCTCCTTTCAATGGAAGCTTTAGGGCTGGAGTGGGTGAAGGAGGCTGAAGTGTGAGCCTTTGTTGCTGTCACATTTGGTGAACAAATATACCGGTACACAGCAAAATGTAAGAACTGTCATTTTGCATCTCCAAGACTTTTGTAGTCTTGGAGATGCATCCAGACAAGGGTGACTGAATGTCGTCACGACGTGGCTCAGGAACAAAAAGACAAAACCATGCCGGTTTTAATAAGCTGTAACTTTTATTGCACATTCCTGTTTGGTCTCAACGACAACCCTCACCTTTTAAGACCTCGGGCCTGACCAAACCTCCAAGCCAGGACTAGGATGGGGTTCCCCACGCTGGCTGACCTCTGATCAGATACCTTTGATGAGTCCAAAGCTCGGGGAGGCAAAACTGATCCCAAATCTAAGACTGAGGCTGCTGACCAGTGTATGAACCAATGGGGAAGGGGCAATGGTGCCATCACAGAGGAAATACCTCCTTCATAATCTTCTGGCAATCAAACCCCTGACCCCCCCAAAATAAATACACCTCGTCCCTTCACACAAAAGTATGCGGGCTATCGCTCTTTTGTTTCTTCTTGTTCGTCAGGACAACACCTGCAGCATGCTTCAAATCATCGTTTTGGCAAACCACAAATAAATTAAAACACAAACATTCATTAAACACAATGTGACATTTTTTAGGACGCAGAGAAAGGAAAGTTTGTACAGTAACAAACGCCAAAAAAAGTACCAAAGAAAAAGAAGTAGCATTTTTGTTTTCCCTTACTTTTCTTTCAAAAAAGAAACAAAAGAATCTACAATAGCTAGCTACCAATCACGTTTCACATGCAGATATAATACAGCGTAATCAGTTCAACCAGTTAGTGTCTGCAAACTACCAGTCTAACCTACATCACAAAGTGATTCTCTGGAAGCCGGCGAACTTGCAGTGGTGGATCTTTTGTCTTAAGAGTTCTAGACTTGTCTCTGCTGAAGCTGAAAGATCACAACATTAACCCTGGAAAAGAGGACATGATCACACAGCAGATGCTGTCACTTCTTTATGAGGGGAGTCTTACACAGTAGTCTAGCAATGTAGAGGAGCCCCCTGCATCCATAAACTAGAATAGATGAGGAAGAGCTACATCCTCCTCCTGCTCTTTTCTAATGAAGCTCTGTGGAAATGTCAAACCAATTAGCAGCTGACATTTAAGTGGTAGATGGAGAGAACAAATCCCACTGGACCACCGGGACGGTCTGACCAGGAGGCCGGTGCTGCAGTGTGGTTCAGAGGAGACATTCATGAAGTGCTTTTAAAGGGTGGAGCTCCACAGAACAGCAGGTACAAGAAAGAAAATCCGTCCTCGGCCATTTTGCAACTGCCTAACATTTCCCAGAGGCAGCCGGCAGTGATCATAGTAAGCTCAATCCCCTTACAGTTCCTACCTTGCTGCTCTCAGTCCTCCAGCAGACGTCCATTAGTCGGCCCCCGAAGCATGCACTCACTTCAACTCCGCCCACAGCTTTCATTTCAAGGTGTCAGTCAGCCAAACATCAAAAACGGTCAGCACAGTTAACAAGACAGCAGGAAGCGCAGCAATCCCAGCAAGTCTCTGTGCCTTTCAAAATAAAAGCTAATTTTGCAGTTTCCTCCCTTAAAGTCTAAAGTCTTCTTCAGTTCCTGCACACAAACACACATTCACAAACACGCAGCGGAAGAAGAGTGACCGTTGGTCTACATGAGGTTTCTTCCTTTAGAAAGCCATATTTTGCCTGAATAGTAATTTAACCACCAAAAAAAAAAAATGTGAGAGCTCCATGTGATTTACAATCGCTGCAATGAACTAGATGTCATAGCACAGTCCATCAAGGGTGGAGGGGGGGTGAGCAGGTGCCACTGCTCTGCCCTCTTACTAAACATGAATGGCTTCATTTCTATGCAAACACTGCCATGGGACTCAGCTCAGTGATGAAGGACAGAACGGAGAGTCTTCTTCAATGTCATGGAGAGCCATGGAGATTGTTCAGAGTCCAATCTGTCCAGCCGGACAGGTGAGGATGTTTCACAAACACGTGTTCCAAAAACATGTGAAATACTCCAAGAAGAAGACAAACCAATGTTTTTTTTTTGTTTTTCTTTTTGCGCAGAGGTGACAAATGACGGAAAGTTCTCAGAAAGTTCATTCAGGAATGAGAAGGAAAATGAAAAGAGCACTCAAAATTCAAAGGAGAAAAAGAGAACATCCAGTGTGAAACAGCCAAAGGTGAACATTGTTGAGTTGTGTGTGTCAAAGCTAGCCGTGTTGATCTAGCTAGCTCAGGTGGCAGCCGGGCGCTCAGCCGTCAGACACCGGTGGGGAGACCCAACCATACTTTTCATGGGTCTTCACCAAGGACTTAAAAGTGGCTTCTGCCTCTTTCCGGCTGAAGGCTTTCTTGGACTTTCCTGCTTTCCTGCAGATGCGGCCCTGTAGGAGACAGAGAGAAGGACAGAGGGAGCTGAGCAACATGAAGACAGATAAAAATGCAGACAGCATAGAACTGTCACAAATGTCCCAGAATAGTTTTTTTTTTGCAGAGCTCCATCCTTTGTCCATAAACATGTTTGCCTTTTCTAGGAAATTGTTTCTGCAAAGCAGCAGGCAGTAGCGGTTTTAGGTACGGGCAATTGCCCGGGGGGGCATTTCAAAAACTTGCGCTGCTATGGTTTTCTATCATCTCTTATGTCATTAGACGTCTTTTGTATCAAGTTGACATGGACTGACAATATTCAGTCGGGACTCAAACGGGGTTGGGGGTGGTGCTGCCTAAGGAGGATCTCGCCCGGAGAGTAATTCTGTGTAGAATCACCAGTGGCGGCAGGAGTTCATTACAAGAATCGTATCTTCTCACATACATATATATGTAAGCAGTGCTTACATATGTGCTGGATCACACTCCTGTATGCTGAAAGTGCTCTGCTTAAACATTCTTTTTTACAAACCTTCGATTTTGTTTTCATTTTAGAGGCACTCCATAAGTTACTGAAATACTTCTCTGATGCACTGAAATAATCAAACTTTCATCATGAGCCACAATCTTTGGGCCAAAAATAATCTAAGAACGTTGCCTTTGGATTCTTTGGATGTGGAAAAACAACAGTGGTGAACTTAAGGAAACTAACATGTGAATGGATTTGACATTCATTCTAGTTTACTTGTTTGTTTGGACACAGGTTTCATTTCCACTTCATGATCTGGAAGAAATCCAAGAATCTGGAAAACTTGACTGTTCAGTAGCAGGAATTTCTGTCTGAGTCTCACTGGTTAAATATTTGGATAAAGATGTCCTGGATCGATTGTAGTTCATGAAAATCATGAAATCATGCAACGAATCGAATAGTTGTTGAAATAATCAGGTGATCTGAGAGCTATTCTGTTCTTACATGTTGCCATAGTCACAACTGTAGACCACTTGGTTAGTCCATAGACCAAAAATGTTTATGTATAATTCTTTTTATGGACATGCTGCGAGTGACAGGCTGTAGCTAATACTTACACAACTTGGAAGGGTGAAGTAGGCGTGTCGTACACTATTGTCACATAATATGAGCACACTCCCTGCATGCCTCATTCAGGTTTGCCCATTTTTGTATCTAGCCATAAGGTTGGGATTAATGCTTTACCCACAACAGGCACCGTATGACCGTGTCCCCCATATATCATAAGTGTGTCTTACAGTACCTTTATGAATACTTCACAATACATGAACTATACGGCGGTGTTGCAGAGGTAGAGTAATTGGCCTCTGATCACAAGATGACAGGTTTGGTTCCTGCCTTGCCAACCCATGCGTCAAAGTGTCCTTGGGCAAGACACTGAACTCCTTATTGCTCCTGGTAGGTATAGGTTGACACCAGTGTTGGGCACAAAGCTGACACAGTGTGTTTATGGGTGAAAGGGACTGGAACTGCTATGCTAAGGTGCTATGTAGGAATTTTGATGGTGCAATGTAGCCATACACCAGGGGTCTTCAATTCAATTTTAAAGAGGCCCAGTTAGACGATGTTTTATGAAGTTAAGGTCCGAGAAAAAGTATGCCTAAATATTCAGTATAATATATTCTTAAGAAGCAGAGGAGGCACATCTGCATGTAATTAATATCTAACTATCACTTCAAATGAATGCAGTACAATGTAAAACTTTTTGCCAGTATTTAATGTCACATAACATAGATGAAAGGAGGATCCACTAGCCCTCATTAGCTTCTTCCACAAATCAAACACCTCCCTGGATGAATGCGTGTTTGAACAGATGTTTGGTGTTTTTCAGGGTTGCATTTCCAAACTGGAAGATTCCTACTGTTGGAAAAATTCCTAAATGTCCATTTTACAAGTTTCCTCTGATCAGAATCATCTTCAGCAGGTTGGTAACTTTATTTATTTACTTGATTGAATCTTCATTCTCTATTTACGGCTGGTTTAAACTTAGTCTTTGTGATGAAGATGAAGACGTAAAAGTGAATGCTAACAACTGGATGCTAACTGCAGCCACGTCAAACTTTAACGTGTGGCAGATAAAAAAGGCACAATAAAACAACACAACCGTCGTGAAACTGGTATTTTTCTTTTTAAGAAAGTGTCTAATCGCATGTAATTTTTAAAATAAGTGCCGGCAGTGCCGAACCTTTTCCTTGGCTTCATAAACCCAGAGGAAGGGTTAAGGTTACGGTTACAGTTAGGGTTAAACCACTAAATGGTTCCCGAGTGCTGCCGCTTACATGCTCCTCAGGGGATGCATCAAATGTGGAGAACACATTTCACACACTGAGAAGCGTGACAACTATTCAGACTTGAACTTTAGAGCCCCCCTCCAATGAAAATCGTGTTTTGGAGTTTTTGACATGCAGTTGTGGCATTTTTCTTATGAAAGAGAACAAATGTAATACAAACTCATTTAACTTTTTGAGAAATTCTTTTAATAGCTGTCAATCAAACTGTCGCAAGGACGCCCTGTTTGAATTGATGATGCGCATTGCACAATCTGATCTGCCACGCCCCGTGTGCACAAGCTCAGGTGCGGCAGAAGACAAGATGGTACATTGCTGCAGTGCTTGCACTTATTTTTAGCGTATCCAAGGCTGGACTTTGCTGTTCAAGTCCCATTAGCTGTCACCTAGGTGAATGAAAAGTCTTCTCCGCACTTCTGTCCTCTGTCTGACCGAGTTTGAGGCTTACGGTCCTGTATTAACCATAAAGTTCAAGAGGCCCAAGCAGGCTGGCTCCCCATCCTGCAGCGGCCCGCCAGATCGCATCCCGGGAGCCGCATGGTGTTCGGGAATGCTCCATGGGCCTGTGACAGACTGTCACAACAGCAGCCGGGTTGGGTACTGTTTGACTTGGTTTGGACGGGTACCAAATTACGCCACACTGCTGAAATCGCACTGCTGCCAGACTTTCGCGTGGCGCCCTTTGCTCAAATCGCGGCGCAGGACCGCAGATTACGTCTGTAGCATTGACTTAACATTTAAAGTGGCGCCTTTACCGTACGAATTGTGTTCGGTAACCCGTAATCCTAAACTTAACCCTTCCTCTGAGTCAGTAGTGCTAAGAAAAAAGTTCAACACTGGATGCACGTATTTGGAAAATTCCATGTGAATAGTCACTTTCCTCAGGGCATTTCATTTTCATTTGCTGTTCAAAAAAAATTCAACAAAGTGCATGTGCTAGCATCAAATGAGTTCTGAATCAAAGCCAGTGCTGCTCGCTGCTGCAACATTGCCTAAATGCTAATGTAATTCAAAGCATTTTCCATGGACTTATCAAAGTTCTTTTTTCGTGTGTAATTTGTGTTTGGCAGCGGAGCTGCCACCAGTGTGTGAATGTGTGAGTGAATGTGTGAGTGACTGGGTGAATGGGTCTGTGACTGTAAAGCGCTTTGTCCTTGTAGGAAGAAAGGCGCTATACAAGTATACGCCATTTACCAATTTATTAAACAGTAGGTTCTGGTTCACACATTCGTTTTGTCGTTCCACACATTATTCCAAAAGTGTCAATTTGGAAGCAAAATATGTCACTTTTCGCCGTTTCTTTATCAGTAAAGAAAACTTTTGAGTTTAGAGGCTGTCAGTCGGTATCGTTTGTGCCCCCCCCACTTGTGTAACCCTTGTGCTATCTTACATGACCCCACGTTGCATTGACGTATTCCTACCATGACAAAGGTGGATAAAGGTGGAAAGATTTCATGTAATCCATGGACACCAGTGAAGATCACAAATCAGAGCACTGTCTAGTGGGTCTAGATCAGTGTTTTTCAAACTTTTTTGAGCCATGGCACACTTTAACCTTGACAACAATCCTGCGGCACACCAGCATCCAAAAATTAAAAAAAAAAGGAGAAACTAATAGTCTGTATTGATCTACAGCCCCTCCACAGTCTCACAAGCATTTTGTGATAATTGTGGCAGAAAAAGCTGTAAGCTGCAGCTGTTTTTTCTAATAGATATACAGTGATCCCTTGCTATAACGCGGTTTACTTTTCACGGTTTAGCTACTTCACGGATTTGCATCGTGCATTGTGTTCTGCATTCTGATTGGCTAAAAAGTCACTCTGCTTCTTCTCTACCTGTGCGTCAATAACGTTGCAGTTTAAAGTGTACAGGTACGTAAAACAGCTTGCCAAATTTACATTACGTACGTGAAAATCATCTTGCAATTTTGAGTTTCTCTAAAACCCATAGAAAAAGAGCGACAACAACTGCCTATCACTATGTTCTTCTCCCGAACAAACACAGGTGCACCGCGGGCTTCGAAAGAAGAAAACACTGCAGAGTGGAGTCAGGATGCAGCGGCTCAGTCTGAAGAGCAGTGAAATACACCTGAGTCACTATTTGTCCCACTGTACTTTGTATTTTTTTATAATAATTTTAAATTTTCTTCCGTTTAATCTAATTACTCGGGTCGCGGTGGGCGGGGCTAATCTCCGCGATTTGAAGCCTTCTGTTCACATCGATGATTAAAATTATTATTTGACAGTACAGTACAGAAGTTATTTGTTGAAAAAAAATATTTCTAAAGTACCTTTATTTGTGAAACAAATGTTTGAGCCTGTAAAATGGTTTGTTCTTTCTTTTCAATGTATAATAGAGTATTTAATTGTATAATAATTGTGAGAAAAAAATAAAGGTTTCTACTTCACGGATTTTGCTTATCACGGGTACTTTTTGGAACGTAACCCCCGCGAAAAACAAGGGTTTACTGTGATAAAAGTTAAGTTAGAAGATTTAGAAACAGTTCGATTTGTGTCCGTCGTGGTTTCAAGACGTTAAGACTCATTTGTGCGCCGAGAGACGCTCATCTGTCTATGAGGGGCCGTATAAGACATTATTTATTCTGAACCATTCACATTCATACATTCTTGCTCTCACAGTCATATATACTCTCTTTCGCATACATATATTCTCACTTGCACATCCATATATTCTCTCTCTCGCATGCATATATATTACTTTACACATACATACATTCTCACTCTCACTGTCACTCTTAAAAAAGAATGTATGTATGTGAAAGACAAGTATATATGTACGTGTGAGGAAGAGTTTATATGTGTGTGTGAGAGAGGAGTATGCATGAAACGGAAGTGACTTTGCATGAAAAGGAAGGCACTTTGCATGAAACGGAAGGCAGATGATTTCTTGTGCTCTGATTGGACGAGAGGCCGCCACCTCCCATTTTGAACAGACGCTAACATGAACCAATAAGAAGGCCATCGGAACCTTAAGAAATATTTTATCTTCACCTCAAGTGGTCACAAATCTGTCTGCATCTCTAGAGACACAAAGGAATGTCTCAAATACCAATAATGGTAATAGAAGTGCCACCGAAACAGAAAATCCGTATCCACCTTATTCCTAGCCCCCATGAGCCTTTGCGTGAATTATGGGCGACACTTCCTGTAGACGCTGGAACACGCATTTACATTAAAACAAATTCCTCTTGTTTTCGATCCATAACTACATATAAATTTGGGAAAACCAGCTGTCATTTCTTAAAAAAGGCAACGGTGAGGTGGAGATGAAATATTTGTTAAGGTTCCGATGGCTGCAGGACCCCCGTGGCTACTTCTTGCCGGTTCGTTTTTAAAAAAAAATAAACTTTATTAACAATATCTTGCACATACAAAATACCAAACACAAAACTCCACTGTGTGCAAAATACAATCTTCACGTTCGCCATGAGAATGAACAAAAAAAACATAATGATAACCATGTAAAACAGGTTATGCAAAAAGAAAACAAAAATAATAAGGCAAAGGAATCTGTTAAAGTTTCAGGAGGACCATGTTTCAACTGTTCTGACAGCTTTTTTGTTAGTGGAAGATTTAATACTGTTCACATACAAAACCATTTCTTTCTGAAAAACATAAAACACGTTTTTTTTGTTGGCATATTTACATTTGTGTATAAAGTATTTAGCCATAATTATAAGTAAATTAACTACATATATTTTTTCTGCATTAAGTCTTCCTTGTGTAAAATATCCAAAAATAATATGCTCGTAAAATAATCTATAATCTTCACATAGATGAGTTCTTATAAAATGTATCACATCTTTCCAAAATAGTTGAGTGAAAGAGCAAAACCAAAAAAGATGAGGCCCAGTTTCTGGTGAGGAATGACAGAATGAACAGTTTATGTCCAGATCTTTTTTAAACTTAGTAAAGAAATGTTTCACTGGATAAAATTTGTGAAGAATTTTGAAAGAAATTTCTCTGATTTTATTGGTGATGAAATACTTTTGTGGCAGGGTCCAAACCTTTTCCCACTGAATTCTACATCCAAAGCTGTTCCAGTATGAGATAACATACGGTTTTGTGGCAATCTCATTTTGAAACAGAGAACGGATACTTTGATTATTACTGCTAGCTGAAAAACATACCTTTCCACACCACAAGTCTGTTAATTTGGGATTTCTTGCTGGTTCATGTTAGCGTCTGCACTGTAATCCCTAGCGAGTTGAATGAACTTAAAAATTATTGTGTAACAGATTACGCAACAGTTAAGTTATATTATTAAAACTTTTAAGTTAACATTTATTAAAATTCATATAGTCAGTTGGCTTACATTTGTATTATTTCATATAAAAAATATTAAGATTCCTCAACTTATAAAAGAGAGATTATTTACTTAAAGTTTTTAATATTTTCCAACTAAAAAACACTTTAACTAACTATATTTTTATATTACTCAACTCATAAAATATGTAAAATTCACTCAAATGCTTTATAAATTCTTTAACTCATTAAATGTGTAGCATTGAAAATATTTAAAATTCTTCAGTTTAATATGTATTCTAAACAGAGATATTGATACTGCCCCACTACATTTTAAAAGCTAACATTGATAAAAACCAACAAACATGAAAGCCACACAATAGTGATTGCTTAATACCCTTTTTTTAATTGCTCTTTAAAAAAAAAGCACAAATATCAAGAGGATGAAGAAACAATAAGTGCAATAAAACTGCATTATAAGAGTGCCACACAACATATTGACAAAAAGTGTTGGTTTTGTATTGTACGGCAGAAAAAGCAAATGATCACAACAAAACACATTAGTTAGATAACACTTAAACCAACAAATAGTCCATTCTGGAAGACTCACTCAACGAAACATTCTTCAGCGTCAATAAATGTCCTTTCAGTGGTTTGCTGTCCTCAAGGCTCATGACAGCGTTCTGAATAAATGTGAAGGCAAGCTCAAGTTTTTTGGGGTTCTGTAGGTCCAGAGCATAGATGTCCCCGAAGAGTTAGAAGAGATCAGTCAGCCAGATGTGTGGGACCACTGACGGCAGCATCAGGAGCGTCACCACGACAACTGAGAAGATACCCACAGAAGTGTCTGTGAGGTCTGGTATTCTGGAAAATACAAAACAAAAAACACAGATGAGTTCAGACCCTCAAAGATATTCATCACACTAATGTCCAAAACTGACATTCCTGCCATCTGTCAATGGGAATCTTTTCATGCTAACATTCTGTTAGCTTTTAATCAACTGGCTATGATGTTTTAAGGACCAACTCCAATTAAAATTGTGTTTTTAAAAAGTTCTTTAGCATTTTTCTGAAGGAGGACATTTATAAAATAATTTAAGACTAAAGCTTCATTTTTCTTTATTCAAATAATGATGGATCAGGAGCAGAAAAAGGTAAACGAAAAGGTTCCCGCTCCATCCAATCAGGAGTCCCTGATGTTCGCCTTTCATCTTCCGTCTCATTTTTAAAACCATTTAAAAATATCACTCAGTTTACAAACTACAAACAATTGCCTATTTATTATGTCACTCAATAAAATCTCAATCAATATTAAAGGATTAGAGAAAACCATTGACAGGGAGTCGTCTGCACTTACTGTACAGGTCTTGAAGAAGTTGGAGGCATCTTCATGCAGATAAACAGGAAGTGCAAGGAGGACAAGTGCCCGTCTCATGTTCACGTCACGCTGGTCCTAAAAGAATAAAAAGAAATATCCATTAACATTGAAGCAAATGCAGAGCAAACACTTCCAATATTTGCTTAAGGAACTTTAAGAAATAATAAAATGATACCTTTTCTAGATGTCTATTTATAGTGAGAGGACAATACAGTGTTCATGGCATGATCCACTTCAGGTCAAAGACCCAAAGTCATTTTTAAGGCAAGTTACACCTTGGCTTCTTACAGCTGTTTACAAATGATTTGTTATCCGTTTTTGAATTATGCACATTAGAAATTCAGCTGGAGGTCATAAATCCTAACCAAGCTGGCCAGTTCCTGTCTGTTTTGGTGGACTTAGTCTCAGAAAAAGGCAACTTTAAGTTACACAAACATGTAAAAACTGCACAATTTCCTCTGACTGCATCTACTCTACATAAATCCATTTCAGATCTTGACAGATGAGTTTTCATGGTTTCAAATGATGGAATGGTGCTAATGCAACATAATTTTATTATTGTAATATACTGTCATAAAGACATGACAATATTCCAAAGTGTCTCCACATACATGGCAGTGGAAACACTTTGGAATATTGGCTATGTAGTACTGCAGTATTATATGTAGTACTGCATAGTGCCAAAGTAACAGAACACAACTTGCACCTCCATTCCATTGTGCCACCTTCAGCCTGCAATCTAAATATGTTTAGTTAAATTGTAAATAATTTCAACTCTATTTAGACCTTTGGCTAGTTAAAATGTGCATAAATGTTTCCATGCTGCCGTATAAATCTAATAATGGTAATAGTTCAGGATGAATGTATTAAATAAGTATAAAACTCACACACTGACACCTCTTTTCTGGTGAAATGGTGACTTTCTGGTGAACTTTCTGAAGTTCAGTATCTGAAAAAGTCCAAAAGATACTTTTCAATGTTAAAAAATGTTTCAATTATATTCTGATCAAAAAACATTTATTGCACTACACAACCTATAGCATTTTTTGTTTTTTTTAAAATAGCTCTAGACAAATAACTGAGACAAGTTACCTGGCTGGCCTTGGCGTCTACCTGGAGGTGAAACACTCTGTAGTTCGGTACCTGAACACAACACGAGCACGTTGATTAATTTATTTTTACAAAAACCTTTTTTATAACGGAGATCAGTGATTTATAAAAGCTTAAAGCTGCATTCAAAACCCAATGCTTCCATGTAGCAACCAGGCTTAAAACTGTTGGCGGTAGCTCCTCCCACACAACCGTCAGAGGCTTTGAGTGACATTTTTGGACAAATGTCCAGCAGCAAACTTTAGCCACAGACAGAGGCCTCCAACGCGAATTTCACACGCGGATCACGTTTAGTGTGATTGCAGCATAACAGATCATTTCTACCTCTGAAAAAAAACAAAAAACTCATCACTGTCGTAACTTACGGGCAGAAATGCATTTTGGGTTTGGCTCGCCATACGTCTGCTATGACAAACTAATCATGTATACATTTCCACATTAATCTCTAAAACAATCATAACACACATATGTTTAAACAACAGTAAACCACATTTACGGTAGTATAAGAGCATTTTTAAAGCATTCATTCAAAATAAACCATGAACGATACTTACCAAATTAAATCAGGGCTGAAGACAAGACGGCACCATCAGCGATGAGGCGGATGAAAAAAAAAACCCAAGGTTGGGGCGTCTTGAAGCGGGACGAAATCGCAACGCTTTGCAGAAAAATAAAATGCTCGACTTTCAATTTCAAACGTCGCATACTCGCATTCGGCAAATCCAACATGGCCACCTGAGCTAACGTAGAGAAAACGAAAGACCCTCCCACCAGTACGTGATGACGTTATGACGCTACTTCAGGGATCTTAAAAATTTTGAGTGCTAGATACAAATAAGCTTTAAAATATTTAGCACTGTTAAGTTAAATTTGAAAAAATCTTGATAGAGCTTAATACTTTATAGTTGAATCAACTACAAAATGACATTTAAGTTGTGTAACCTTAATAGTTATGAGTCAGTACAAGTGATAGGGTTTAGAGTGTGTTCAAAATGGGAGGTGGCGGCCTCTCGTCCAATCAGAGCACGAGAAATCATCTGCCTTCCGTTTCATTCAAAGTGCCTTCCTTTTCATGCAAAGTCACTTCCGTTTCATGCATACTCCTCTCTCACACACACATATAAACTCTTCC